>NC_040081.1:92645928-93270928 GCF_003369695.1 Bos indicus x Bos taurus | reverse complement strand
TGATCATCTGTGTAAAAGTTTGATGAAACGTAGAGTAAAAGCTACTAATAAGTGAGTTTATGAAAGTTTTAGGACTTAAGCTCAGCATACAAGAACCAATTGAATACCTATACACCAGCAACAAGTAATCAGAAACTGAATGTTTAAAATGTCATTTATGATAGCATTGAAAATACACAATACTTAGGAATAAATCACACAAAAATGTAGAAATCTCGAACACTGAAACCCTGAAAACATTATTGAATAGAATTAAAGAAAAACAAAATAGAAAGAGATAACACATACATTGATCAGAAAGTATCAAGACAGTGTGTTACTGACTTAAAATGAATATGAACAAACAGAACAGACAGTTCAGAAATATACCTACAACATATATGGTCAATTGATTATCAACAAAGGTGGCACATAAATTTACTGAGGAAAGAAATTCTTTTTTGCAAATTATACTGGAATGATTAGATGTCCATGTGAGAAATAAAAAGGTAAACCTCACCTCCTACCTCAATGCATGCACAAAAATTGACATGAGATGTAACACAGATTCTCACGTAGATACTACAACTACAAAGCTTCTAGAAGAAAGCCTAGGACAATATTTTCATAATCATAGACTTGGTAAAGATTTCATAGAACAAATAAAACTGCTAAAACCATAAAAAGAACGTCTTGTTCTTTTAAAGTAGGAAACATTATGTTAAAAGTCCCTTTACTGCCATCCACAATACTGTCTCCCCACTCTCTTCTTCAATACAATAAGCTCTTTATAATTAATCATTGCTGGTAGTGGCATCAATATTGTGTGTGGTGGTGGCTGTAGCACTGGTGGTACGAAAGAAAGGAGTACTACTAGAGGAAGATACAGAGGAGGAGGGCAAAGAGAGAACAGGAGTTCAGCTGTTCCTCTACTAAGGACTATGAATACTTCCAGCTTCTTATCATTGCAAACAAGCTATAATAAACAGCCTTGTACATGTTTCCTTGTACATTTGAGCTAGTATATCTTTTACAAAAGTGGGATTTAGGGATCACAAAAATTGCTCTCAAAGAGCTTATACCTAATTAAAGTCTATGAGTACCGAAGGTATTTGCTGTTGGGGGATGGAGATGGAGCTTCTGTAATACCACTGCAATTGATTCCCTTCTTAAGAGTATAATAAACGCTTAGCTGTGGTTTTGAAAAGTGAAAGTATTAGTCGCTCAGTTGTCTCCAACTCTTTGTGACCCCATGGACTGTAGCTCACCAGGCTCCTCTGTCCATGAAATTCTCCAGGTAAAGATGCTGGAGTAGGTTGCCATTCCCTTCTCCATGGGATCTAACCAACTGAGGGACTGAACCTGGGTCTCCTGCATTGCAGGCAGATACTAAACCATCTGAGCCTGTGGTTTTGAAAACGTCCACAATTGTGAGAGATAGACAAAGATGACGCTGTGAAAGTGCTGCACTCAGTATGTCAGCAAACTTGGAAAACTCAGCAGTGGCCACAGGACTGGAAAAGGTCAGTTTTCATTCCGATCTCAAAGAAAGGCAATGCAAAAGAATGCTCAAACGACCGCACAATTACACTCATCTCACACACTAGTAAAGTAATGCTCAAAATTCTCCAAGCCAGGCTTCAGCAATACCTGAACCGTGAACTTCCGGATGTTCAAGCTGGTTTTACAAAAGGCAGAGGAACCAGAGATCAAATTGCCAACATCCATTGGATCATTGAAAAAGCAAAAGAGTTCCAGAAAAACATCTATTTCTGCTTTATTGACTATGCCAAAGCCTTTGACCATGTGGATCACAATAAACTGTGGAAAATTCTTCAAGAGATGGGAATACCAGACCACCTGACCTGCCTCTTGAGAAACCTTTATGCAGATCAGGAAGCAACAGTTAGAACTGGACATGGAACAACAGACTGGTTCCAAATAGGAAAAGGAGTACATCAAGGCTGTATGTTGTCACCCTGCTTATTTAACTTCTATGCAGAGTACACCATGAGAAATGCTGGGCTGGAAGAAGCACAAGCTGGAGTCAAGATTGCCAGGAGAAATATCAATAACCTCAGATATGCAGATGACACCACCCTTATGGCAGAAAGTGAAGAGGAACTAAAAAGCCTCTTGATGAAAGTGAAAGAGGAGAGTGACAAAGTTGGCTTAAAGCTCAACATTCAGAAAACTAAGATCTTGGCATCTGGTCCCATTACTTCATGGCAAATAGGTAGGGGAACAGTGGAAACAGTGTCAGACTTTATTTTGGGGGGCTCCATTATCACTATAGATGGTGATTGCAGCCATGAAATTAAACGACGCTTACTCCTTGGAAGGAAAGTTATGACCAACCTAGATAGCATATTCAAAAGCAGAGACATTACTTTGCCAACAAAATTCTGTCTAGTCAAGGCTATGGTTTTTCCAGTGGTCATGTATGGATGTGAGAGTTGGACTGTGAAGAAAGCTGAGCACCAAAGAATTGACACTTTTGAACTGTGGTGTTGGAGAAGACTCTTGAGAGTCCCTTGGACCGCAAGGAGATCCAACCAGTCCATCCTAAAGGAGATCAGTCCTGGGTGTTCATTGGAAGGACTGATGCTGAAGCTGAAACTCCAATACTTTGGCCACCTCATGGAAAAACTGACTCATTGAAAAAGACTCTGATGCTGGGAGGGATTGAGGGCAGGAGGAGAAGAGGACAACAGAGAATGAAAAGGCTGGATGGCACCATTGACTCGATGAACATGAGTTTGGGTGAACTCCAAGAGTTGGTGATGGACAGGGAGGCCTGGCGTGCTGCGATTCATGGGGTCGCAGAGTCGGACACGACTGAGTGACTGAACTGAACTGAACTGAGACAAAGATACAAATGATCACATATGACAGAGTAAAAATTATAGTATAGGCATGTGAAGTAGGAGTAAAAAGTAGGAAACTGTCTGAGAAAGCCAGGGAAGTTTCTCTTTCTCACACACACACACACACACACGCACAGAAAGGTATCTGAACTGAATCCTAAAGAACAAGTGCAATACTGAGAAACAGAAAAAAGAAAGTCTTGGAAGAGGGAGAGGGCAGAACATGTCATGAAAAGGGTGCCTACAACTCTGTCTTCAAATGCCACCTGGATACGGGTTCCCCAGAAACTTCAGGAAAATGTTAATAGGGGTAGATATATCCTTCAACCAATTTTGCATTTTACATATGATGTGTCTGAAGCTCAAGCCCAAACTGATTTTCCCCAGATCATAAGTAAAATTGTTAGTGAAAAACTCAAGTGCAGAATTCAGGTTCACTTATTTTTAGCTCACTATTTTTCCGCTACAATGAGCTTTCTCCATTAAGCAACAAAGAGAACTTAAAAAAAAAAAAAAAAAGTACTTCTTCTGTAATAAATATCCTTTTATTCCAAATTCTTCAGATTCAAAAACTACTACTTTCAAACAACATACCAGCAATTAATACACATATGTGAAATCTAGAAAAACGGTACAAACTAATCTATTTGCAGGGCAGGAATAGAGATGCAATGTGGAGAAGAGGCCAACAGACATGGTTAGGGGAGAGGGCTGCCATGAACTGGGAGATTAGTATTGATGTACATGCACTGCCATGTGTATAAGAGATAGCTGGTGGGAACCTTCCCTGGGCTTCCCTGGTGGCTCAGACAGTAAAGAATCTGCATACAATGCAGGAGACACAGGTTCAATCCCTGACTGGGAAGATTACTTGAAGAAGAGAATGGCAACCCACTTCAATATTCTTAGAGAATTCCACTCCAGTATTCTTGCCGGGAAATCTCATGGACAGAGGAGCCTGGCAGGCTACAGGCCATGGGGTTGCAAAGAGTCAGACATGACTGAGCGACTAAACAACAGTGGGAACCTGTGGGTTCCCACAGGCAGCTCAGCTCAGTTGCTCTGGGGTGACCTAGAAGGGTGGGATGGGGTGGGGGAGGAAGGTCCCAGAAGGAGGGGATCTATGTACACATATAGCTGATGCAATTCGTTGTACAGCAGAAACTAACACAACATTGTAAAGCAATTGTATCTCATTTTTTTTTAAAGCCCTATAAAATTCTAAAAGATTTCTGATTCAGAACATGTTTTATTACTAACAATGACTCGGTTTAATTTTTAAAACTGACAATCCATGAATACTAGTAGAGTAATTTTAGGTTTACCATATTGTTAATAAGTGAAATTTTAAACTATTTATAAAATCAATGCACTGTATTGCATACAGTGTACATTTACTATGTATTGGGTTGGCTGAAAACTTCATTTGGGTTTTTCTGTAAAATGTTATGGAAAATCCCATTTGGATTTGTTTTTTTTTTTTTTTTTTTCCCTGAAAAATCTGATCAAACTTTTTGGCCAACCCCTTATAAAATCAATAAATTACTGGGTTGGCCAAAAAGTTTGATCAAATTTTTCAGGAAAAAAAAATGGGATTTTCCATAATATCTTACAGAAAAACCCAAACGAACTTTTTGGCCAACCCAATACATAGTAAATGTACACTGTATACAATACTGTGTTGGGTGCTCTGGAGCACAGATGATGCAATTTGTCACCTATTACCTACCCTGCAGTTTATTTGTGCTACTTAGTGGTTAACTCATATGACATTCGAAATATCTGGACTTGATGCTGGCTCCACTTACTTGCTATGTGATCTTGGCCAAATAACCAAACCTCTTGAGGCTTTGATTTCCTCCTCTATAAAATGAAGTAACAATGTTACCCAGTTTATGAGCTGTCATGAGTATTAAGTGAAATGAATTCAAAGCAGTCATCATATTGCTTAATACACAGTAAGTGGTCATCAATATGTAATGGCTGAGATCATTGTCATCACCATTTTTATCATTTTAATCTTGCCTGGGTGATTAAGGTCTACACCTTAGCTTGGGTCTCTAGAAGACAGATACTGGATCAAGAGTAAGTGCTGGTGCTTTCTTTGGGATGTAAAAAATTAAAACCAAGCCAGTGAAAGCCATACTGGGCTCCCTCAGATGAGCTACGTGGCTGTGTGGTTGGAATTGTTCATGGGAAAGCAGAAGAAGAGGGCAGGGATGTTTACTTTCTCCTTCCCATCTTCAGTTTCCCATGGCTTAAGTTTGTTCCATGGGAATTAGCACATCACACTTCTGGACTGTGTCACCCAGCTCTTTAGGTGGCCACTTAAGATGGGAAGCGCCACACCCAGGACAGTGGGATTCCATTCAAGTCTAAAGTGACGCGAGGAGTCAGAAACTCAGAGTTGTAGCCAGAAAACCTGATTGTACTGCAGCAACCACAGACTGTGACAGCAGTTTCTATCTGAGACTGTACATATCTATGTCAGATAATCTCTGGTTCTCACATACCAACAGGATAAAATCAGATACCTCTAATAAAAGTGCATTAGTTAGGCTTTACTGCAATAATGCTGCATAACAAATAATCATTAAAGTTTAAAACAAACAAAAAAAATTATTTCTTCCACAAGTCTGCAGGCTGGGAGTGAATTAAGTTCAATTTCCAATGGTTATGTATGGATGTGAGAGCTGGACTGTAAAGAAAGCTGAATGCTGAAGAATTGATGCTTTTGAACCATGGTGTTGGAGAAGACTCTTGAGAGTCCCTTGGACTGCAAAGAGATCCAACCAGTCCATTCTAAAGGAGATCAGTCCTGAGTGTTCATTGGAAACACTGATGCTGAAGCTGAAACTCCAATACTTTGGCCACCTCATGTGAAGAGTTGACTCATTGGAAAAGACCCTGATTCTGGGAGGGATTGGGGGCAGGAGGAGAAAGGGACGACAGAGGATGAGATGGCTGGATGGCATCACCGACTCGATGGACATGAGTTTGAGTAAACTCCAGAAGTTGGTGATGGACAGGGAGGCCTGGTGTGCTGTAATTCATGGGGTTGCAAAGAGTCAGACACGACTGAGCAACTGAATTGGAACTGGGAACTGGAAGCTCAGCTTGGCCAACGTTCAGGCTGGTTCCTTGCATCTCTGATTCTTGGACCCAGAAAAAGGGCTGTTGCTACCTATGACCTGTTCTTCTCATGACAGATTGCGGGTGCTTAAGAGAGGCAGAAGGAAGCCTGCCATGCCTCTTAAAGCCCTAGCTCAAAGCTGGCACACTGTAGCTTCTATGATAAACAGAGACGATAACTCACAAAACCAAGCTTATAACCCACATTGTCCTTCTAAAATCCCTAGCAGTGCCCCTAATCAAACCAATCCCTATCTTTGATATTTCCTATTTCTTCAGGATAATCTGTATTTATTAATACCGACAGTTGCATGGGTATTTAACAAATTTGGTTTCCATAATCACATTCTGAATCCTTTGAGGTATCGCATCATCATCTTCCTGGTACTGAAATTTGACTATTGAACACAACTTGAATTTTGCTTCATTAGCCACACCATTTGTTCTTATTAACACCCCCAGAGATAAAGGGCATCTAGAGAAATGCAGAACTCCAAGTAGGATGTATTCATGAACTGGAATTCAAAGTTCCTAAGCAATAGGGTTCTCGATACCAAGAATAGCCTAGCTGTTCCCTAGCCTTCTTCCAAGCCCCATGTGTTTGCTTAGCTAACACACTCAACTTTTTTTTTTTCTTTTTACTACTGCCAGCATTGCAAAGTCAAAATAGCTGTGGAGGAACAAGCTGTTCTGCCTCATGTCTCATCAACATTCCTTGCTCAGTGTATCAAAACACAGAGAGCACACAGCGCAGAGGCAACAACTCCAAAAAGTTCCCTATTGGGGATTTGCTTCCTGTGAAACTATCCACAGCTGCCTACTCAGAACAGAAGAAGAAAGGTGGGTCTCCCAGTTAAATCCAAATGAAGTCACAGCAAGCAAGTATGGATTAGTCTCACTGTGTCACCTGAAAAACAAAAATCATTGTGTAGGCCCGCATGAACTAACAGCAAGTCAAAACGTGCACAAAGTTTCCTTTCCAAAGAATCAATTTAAAATTATTCAATTCAGTTCAGTTACTCAGTCGTGTCTGACTTTTTGCAACCCCATGGACTGCAGTACACCAGGCTTCCCTGTCCATCCCAACTCCCAGAGCTCCCTCAAACTCATGCCCACTGAGTCGGTGATGCCATCCAACCATTTCATCCTCTGTCGTCCCCTTCTCCTCCTGCCTTTAGTCTTTCTCAGCATCAGAGCCTTTTCCAATGAGTCAGTTCTTCACATCAGGTGGCCAAAGCATTGGAGCTTCAGCTCCAGCATCAGTCCTCCCAATGAATATTCAGGACTGATTTCCTTTAGGATTGACCGGTTTGATCTCCTTGCTATCCAAGGGACTCTCAAGAGTCTTCTCCAACACCACAGTTCAAAAGCATCAGTTCTTTGGCATTCAGCTTTCTTTATGGTCCAACTCTCACATCCATACATGACTACTGGAAAAACTATAGCTTTGACTAGATGGACCTTTGTCGGTAATGTCTCTGCTTTTTAACATGCTGTCAAGGTTAGTCATAGCTTTTCTTCCAAGAAGCAAGTGTCTTTTAATTTCAGGGTTGTAGTCACCATCTGCAGTGATTTTGGAGCCCAAGAAAATAAAGTCTGTCAATGTTTCCATTGTTTCCCCTCCTATTTGCCAAGAAATGATGTTAGGGGAAGTTATATCTGAAAGTTCATTTTTTTAAAAAGTCACTGAACTAACATTCTAACCCAAATCACCTTACAAACCTCAGAAGGATGTTCATTTCAAATAGCATTCATATTGTAAGCCATCCTATGCCAAGTACATAAGTCCATTTAAAGAGAGCTAGGAAGAAAGATTGATAAGATGATCACTGCCATTTTCATTCAGGCCACAGTTAAGCTAATCAACTTTGCCTTTAAGACAGAAAAAAAATCAATGGGAGAAAGACTAATCTATTTTTCCATATTTGAACATATGCACACATGCATGCTCAGTCGCATCCAACTCTATGCGACCCCATGAACTGTAGCCCATGAGGCTTTGCTGTCTACAGAATTTTCCAGTGGGTTGCTGGAAAATACTGGAGTGGGTTGCTATTTCCGACTCCAGGGGATCTTCTTCACCCAGGGATGGAACCCACATCTCCTGCATTAGCAGGCAGATTCTTTACCACTGAGCCACCTGGATAGCCCATTTGAACATATATAAAATTAAATATTCAATTTATAGTCTTTCTCTTATACATGATCTTATAATTCAATGAATATCTATCCCAACAAAATAGTTTCTATTAATATGCATAGTTAAACATGAAATCAGAGTTAGAATTAGGATAACACTTGAACTAATACTTAATAATTACTAATACTATAATTTACAGAGGAGTCACAATGAAAATAGCCAGAGAGAACATTTGTGAGATGGCAGTGATTTTTATAGAATACTGGCAAGAAGTCGCTGCCTTCCCAATAAAAGCCAAGGTGATCTAGACCACCAGTCCCCTTTACCTCTGCTTCTATCTTCCTACATCATACAGAAGAAAACTTTCCCTGGCATTCTTTCCAAACGGCTAACGTAGACAATTGTGCTAGACACACGGGCGATAGCCACATGCCCTACATCAGTCATGCATTAAGGCCAGAAAATGAGAGAGCTATAAGAAGAACTGTATGGTAGGAAAGACAATACACTAAGCCTAAAACTTGTGCAACTGCAGATAGAGAAAATGATAATTCTCTGACCACAGAGGTCATGTTTAACACAAGAAAACATCTACTCAAAGTAGACTATGAGGATTATTATTTAGTACAGTACTCACAAGAGAAAATGGTACAGAGCCAGGTGACAAAAATAAAGAGATTATGAATAAGATAGACCTAATCGTATCCATATTCTCTCTTTGCTCTAAAATGTTTTGCTTACATTTTGGTGATGAAATATTAAGAGTCAATGCTAGTACTTCATAGTGGCTATAACAGCATTTTTGAAATTTGCTGTTTTAGTCATTATGTGGAGAATTCCTCTATTTATTATGGCTAAAAGCTATGCTGCTATAATAAAAACACCTGCATACTCAGTTGCTCAGTCATATCCAACTCTTTGCAAGTGCATGGACTCTAGGCCACCAGGCTGCTCTGTCCATGGGACTTCCCAGCCAAGAATACTAGAGTAGGTTGCCATTTCCCTCTCCAGGGGATCTCCCCAACCCAGAGATCGAACCCACGTCTCCTGCAGCTCCTGCACTGACAGGCAGATTCCTTACCACTGAGCTACCTGGGAAGCCCAATAAAAACTCCTAACAGCGTTTTTATTAACAGCGTTTAATAGCCATTTGTCTTCCATTAAACAGCTCTGAGGACAGCAATGCATTTTGATGGGACAGTTCTGTTCCATTCCATCATTTGAGTTTCCAGACCCCTTTCATTCTGCTATCTCATCATCCTCCAGGGCATCACTGTTACCTGGCATGGTTGAAGCTGGATGACCTGGGATTCCAGTCAGAGGAAAAGGAAAGGCATGAAAGAGGCGCACCCACCACTGACTTCAGGACTGGGGTAAGAGTTTAGACACCTCACCCTTCTTTATCTTCTGTTAGTGAGAACTTAATCACATACAAACGCAAAGGAATATGGGAAATGTGGTCTGATCTTGTTTTTTTAGAGTCACTGTATTATTTGTGGATCACTTCATTATAGAAACTTATCCTTTTACTCTAATTTCTGGGCATGCGAAAGAAGAGGAGAATAAATTTTGTTGAACAACTAGAAATCCCCATATTTATAAAAATAGCATCAAAACAAGATGATTTTTATTTGTACCTTTAAAATCAATAAAAAATCAATTCTATTCACAATCTATTCCTAAATCACAGGGAAAAATTCAATGGAAAGAATTTCAGAGATAACCAGGTTTAAATCTCTAACACATGAGAAATTGAGGCCCAGAGGTGTGAAGTTGCCTGCTTAACTAGCAGTTAAGAAAAACTAGACTGGAATCCATGTTCATACAGTCTCAGCCCAACATTCCTCTGAGAATGGCATGAATTAGCTAAAATATGCACTTGACTAAGTCAGGAGACTTAAGAGATGCAGGTTTGATCCCTGGATCAGGAAGATCCCCTGGAGGAGGGCATGACAACACACTCTAGTATTCCTGCCCAGAGAATCCCATGGGCAGAGGAGCCTGAAAGGCTACAGTCCACAGGGTTGCAAAGGGTTGGACACAAGTGAAGCCACTTAGTACACACACAAGTCATTTGAACACCTCTAGTCAATTAAAAAAGGTCGGGGTCCAAAGTAGATATTTTTTTCCTCCTAATTCAGTGGTTTGGCTATCTAACAAATTCAGAAGATCCAATAAATGCTATGCATTTACATATTTTATATTTTAATGTAAATAATTTACTTACATGAAAGAGGATTTGGGAAGGACTGGGGACTGTTCTCTATGCATTTAGCAGCATGCTGGCCTCTACCCACCAGATAATAGTATCAACCCTCCAACTCCCCAGTTGTGACAACCAAAACTGTGTCCAGACATTTTTAAATGACCCCTGGGGAGAAAATTACCTCCAGCTGAGAGTCACTAATTGAGCCTGTCAGAGGGGTTACAAAGAAGCAGGACATGGACAAAAGATCTCAGAGAAAGCTGTAAGAATGAACAGGAATTGAAGTAGGCTAGAAAAATAATCCTCAGTAACTGAGTAACTTAAAACAACAGAAACGTTTTCTCACAGTTCTGGAAGCTAAAGTTCTGAAATTAAGATGTCAGCAGGGCTGAAGTCTCCAGGGAAGAATCTTTTTTTTTTGCCTCTTCCAGCATCTGATCGTGGCCAGCAAGGCTGTCCTTCTTTGACTTGAAGATGCATCTCTCCAGCCTCTTCCCCTGCCCCCATATGCACGTTACTTCTCTGTGTTCACATCTTCTACTCTGCTTATTAGAGCTTCCCTAGTCTTTTGACTGCAAGGAGATCAAATCAGTCAATCCTAAAGGAAATCAGTCCTGAATATTCATTAAAAGGACTGATGCTGAAGCTGAAACTCCAATAGTTTGGCCACCTGATGGGAAGAACCCACTCATTAGAAAATACCCTGATGCTGGGAAAGATTGAAGGCAAAAAGAGAAAGGGGTGGCAGAGGATGAAATGGTTAGATAGAAGCACCAACTCAGTGGGTATGAATTTGAGCAAACTCCAGGATAGTGAAGGACAGAGGAGCCTGTGGTAGGTACTGCAGTCTACGGGGGTCACAAAGAGTTGAACACAACTTAGCAACCGAAAAACGACTAATCCAGTATGACATCATCTTAAGTCGATTATGTCTGCAAAAACCCTATCTTCATAGAGGGTTCAACTCAGTTACAGGTTATAATAGTAGTCAAGCAAGCTTTAGAAAAATGAAATTTATCTTTCATCTGCCTGAGTTTGTGGCTTACAGTTTGTACCAATCACAGTCAATAAAGAAAAAAGTAAAGGCTAAAAACTGTATATTCCAGATCTTGACTAATAAACTATGTCTCTACTATGGCTCTGAGGAAAATTTAGAATCTTCTTCCAGCATAAAAGACAGCTATATCCGAACATGTGCTAAAACCATCCACTAATAAAGGAAAACCACTGACAGACATAATTGACCCTTAAAACCTTTTTTGAAAAATTAACTAACTTGAGTTAAAATAAAAAGAAGAAAGTATGAAGAACTTTCCCTCACTTTCTAGCAGAAACTTTTCTGCTTCAATGTGCTTTTCTTCTCCTGTAAAACTGATTGGGAATATCATGGTAACAGCACTAACAGAGGGCATTCACATCTAATATGTGATTTTGAGCAAAGCCCAAAGAAAAAGAGAGAAGAGCAAGACACAGAAAATGATCCTATTAACAAAAACTACACGTTCAGATAATTCATTGGTGGACTCAAAAATATGCCCACATTTACAGAAATTCATATTTCCTTCTATTCGACTCACATCATTAAAAAAAATCATGCACTGTTGAGAATGTCAGCAATGCACCAAGCTGAATTTGATGTGAAAACTCTAATGGAAAAAACACAGGATTTATTACAGTATCCAACCTGTCTTTTTGTCTAGTTTTTAAAATTGTTTGTTGTGGTTAAAGTCACATAATATAACACATACTATTTTAACCATATTTAACCGTGTGGTTCAGTGGCACTAAGTACACTCACATGATAGAACAACTCTCAACGACATGCATCTCCCGAATTTTTCATTTTCCTAAACTGAAACTCTGTCCCCACCCATTATGCACCAACTCCCCATTCCCCCTCCCCACCGCCCATCCCCCAGCCCCTGGCACTTGCTAACGTACTTTCTGACATATACACACTACTATGTATAAAGCGGATGACTAGGGAGAACGTACTATTATAGCACATGGGGGAAAAAAAGAAGGTACAATCTGTGTGTAGGGCATATATATAGTAAGTTAACCTTAAAAAAGGTGAAAAGTGTTAGTTGTTCAATCATGTCCAACTCTTTGGGACCCTATGAACTTTAGCCCACCAGGAACCTCTGTTCCTGGAATTTTCCAGGCAAGCATACTGGAGTGGGTTGCCATTTCCTCTTCCAGGGGATCTTCCTGACCCAGGGATGGAACTTAGATATCCAGGGATCAAACGTGGATCTCCTGCATTGCAGGCAGATACTTTACCAATTGAGCCACCGGGGAAGTCCTTAAAAATGCCTTCCAATATACATTGAAAGTGCGAGTCGCTCAGTCTAACACTCTTTGTGACCCCATGGCCTGTAGCCTGCCAGGATCCCCCTGTCCATGGGATTCTCCAGGGAAGAATGTTGGAGTTGGATGCCACGTCAAACTCCAGGCGATCTTCCTGACCCAGGGATTGAACCTGGGTCTCCCACATTGCAGGCAGATTCTTTAACATCTGAATACACCAGGGAATACATTCGTTCAGTTCAGTCGCTCAGTCACGTCTGACTCTTTGTGACCCCATGGACTGCAGCACGCCAGGCTTCCCTGTCCATCACCAACTCCCTGAGCTTGCTCAAACTCATGCTCATTGAGTTGGTGATGCCATCCAACCATCTCATCCTCTGTCGTCCCCTTCTCCTCCTGCCTTTAATCTTTCCCAGCATCAGGGTCTTTTCCAATGAGTTAGTTCTTCGCATCAGGGGGCCAAAGTATTGGAGTTTCAGCTTCAGCATCAGTCCTCCCAATGACTATTCAGGACTGATTTCCTTTAGGATTGACTGGTTTGATCTCCTTGCAGTCCAAGGGACTCTCAAGAGTCTTCTTCAACATCAGGCAATATATTAGGCAGGGAATATATTAGGTGCAGACAAATACTGTTTGATTCCACTAATTCAAGGTACCTAGAAGAGTCAGATCCTTCTTCTCTATCTTTGGACACAAAGAAGACAAGGCTGAAGAAGACAACTGTCATTCCCCCGCCACCAGGCAGACAGGCGGTGCTGAACAGAACCACCTGACCAAGCCACGTGGCTGAGGGATGCAGAGATCCTGGTCCCCTCCCAGCTCTGCCCTGGCTGGCATGTGGCTAACACCTCCACCACCAAAGACACGGTACATCTGTATGTACATGAGCACAAACTACACAGAGAAGATATGCTTCACACACAGAAGTTTTTGAGTTCCTACTATATACTAGGCTCTGTTTACATAGCTGTAAAAGTGAATATCAGGATGACAGCAACATAGGAAAGAATCGGGCACAGGAGAGGTGGTATGAAGATTGAGCCAGGGACACTGTTGCTTGGCATTGACCCTGAGTCCCCTCACCATTACCTTAAAGAGTTGGGGGTGAGAAGACTAATGTTGTTGGGGGGGGTCAATATTTCAGTTGAATATGAGCCACACAAACCTTTTTTAATTAAATTATTTATTTGTATTATCATAAACTGTTAGCTGTTAAATTCAAACCTTTCATTTTTAAAAAAAATTTATTTATTTATTTTTGGCCATACCACACCACACCGCATGTGGGATTAGTTCCCCGACTGGGGATCAAACCTCTGCCGCCTGCACTAGAAACACTGAGTCTTAACCACTGAACTGCTAGCGAAGTCCCCACACAAACCTTTTAAGGACTTTTCTTCTCCCCTTACTTCTTCATCCCTGATCAGGTATTGCTCTAACCACATGACTTTCTCCCCAAAGGGCAAAGAAATATAAAGAAATCTAAACATAGATGGTTGTGGAGATCATGTCATTTGATAAACCCTAGACAGGATTCTAATAATATTTAGGAGTAATAAATCCTGGGGAACAGAGTTACATAAAATTTCTCGATCATATTACCATTTATTTTTGGTAATCCATCAATCTGGTAGATTGTTGAAAAATGTGGCAAGCTGAATCAGTTTTTAATTCATCCAATCATAACATCTAGATCAATTCCCAGCATCTAGTTGTTTGATCACCCCCAATGTGTTCTTAGTACCCAAAGTATTTACTAAATGGTAACTTAAGATAACCATCTACTCAAAAAGAGAAACACTTACATGATTTATTAATGTATCCATCAATCCAGCAAGCCAGCCAGCCAACAATACTTATTAACCACCTATTATATGCCAGACACTGTGCTAAGCAATTAGGGATATCAATAAGAAACTAATGAGCCAAGTCCATGAGGAATTCATAATATTGTACACTGGTCTCAAATACTTTTTGTCATACACCACAATCAGGAAAGGGCTTCCTGGTAGCTCAGTGGTAAAGAATCTGCCTGCAATGCAAGAGATGCAGGTTCGAGCCCTGAGTCATGAAGATTCCCTGGAGAAGAGAATGGCAACACACTCCAGTATTCTTGCCTGGAAAATTCCATGGACAGAGTAGCCTGCCAGGCACAGTCCATGGTGTCACAAAGAGTCAGACTCAACTTGAGCATGCACGGAACACAACAATCAGGAAAAAAATTTTGAGCACATATACCCAGTACCAAAAATGTATATTTCCTAATTTATAAATTATGAACAAGTATTGGAAAGACTGATGTTGAAGCTGAAACTCCAATGCTTTGGCCACCTGATGCAAAGAGCTGACTCACTGGAAAAGACCCTGATGCTGGGAAAGATTGAGGGCAGGAGGAGAAGGGGGTGACAGAGGATGAGATGGTTGGATGGCATCACCAACTCAATGGACATGGGTTTGGGTGGACTCTGGGAGCTGGTGATGGACAGGGAGGCCTGGTGTGCTGTGGTTCATGGCGTCCCAAAGAATCGAATGTGGCTGAGCGACTGAACTGAAATGAACTGAATACTATAGTAGTAAAGTATGTGTGTGTATATAATACATACTACTATATTCACAGAATGTATATCTATATGTAGCTAGAGAGATAAATTATATAAAAAATCAATTAAAGATAATGAAACGAAAAATAAATAGTTCTAAACTGAGTAAAAGAGAGTTCAGAGGAAAGAACCAGGCCCTTGAGTTAGTAACAGCAGGGGCTAGCCCTGCTCTTTCACAAAGGTAGTCCTGAGCTCTTCTAAGCACTCAGGGGCCCCAGTCTGGCTCCATCCACGTTGGTCCCAGCCATTGCTCATGCCAGTCTGCCCTGTTCCATCATGATGACTGCAGCCTATAAGATGCCCAAGTGTGGGAGGGTAGTGTCAGCCAGTCCTACATAAATGGTTTGGAATAAAATTTGGGGGACAGAGAAAAATAGTTTTGCTTTGGAAAATCCAAAGCCACCTTAATTTTAACTTTGTGCAAAAATTTAAAAGAGATTTCAGGTTACTAACTGGAAGCTTAAGTAGAAAAAAAAACAAAAAACAATTTTACCCATGAGCTCTTTTTTGTAGTCATTAATAACACAACAATGAAAAGCCAAATTCTGCCACATTATTGGCAACCATCCTTATATCACTAAAAAGAATGATCTTATCATTGACAGATGCTAAGACTCAGTGGTTTGAATCGCACCATGTGTTACAAATTAAAAGGGCTAAAACCACAATAATGCTAATCTAGAAAAGAACAGGAGAAAAACAATTGTTAGAGGATGCAGGACCAGCATTTAAAAGTAACCACAAAAAAGTTGTGCATAAACATATTAGTCCAGTATGCATTGAGCAAGTCTTGGTCTAGTCTGCACAAACCTTTCAATGGAAAAAAGTATCCATAATATGTTTCTATTTCTATTAAATATTTATAATATGTTTATACATATGAAAACGTATAAGAATATATTGTTGTTATTATTTAGTTGCTAAGTTATGTCTGACTCTTCCAGACCCCATGGACTGTAGCCCACCAGGCTCCTCTGTCCATGGGATTTCCCAGGCAAGAATACAGGAGTGGGCTGTCATTCCCTTTTCCAGGGATCTTCCCAACCTACGGACTGAACCCACATCTCCTGCTTGGTAGGCAGATTCTTTACCACTGAGTTACCTGGGAAGCCCATATAAGAATAAATACTGAACTGTTATCATTATTTGTACATGGAAGGAAGTTGGGAAAATGGAAACTTCTACCTTCTTAAATATCCATGTTTCTAAGTTTGAATTTTATAAGGATAATTTTACTGTGCTTGTAATCTGGAAAAATATGTAATTATTTTCAACAAACAAAACCTATTCAAAGAAATCATATTATGGTGTAATAAAAGACATACTGAACTAGAAATCAGTAGGGCGTGCTTAGTCACTCAGTCATGTCCAACTCTTTGTGACTCCGTGGAGGGTACCTCTCCAGGATCCTCTGTCCGTGGGATTCTGCAGGCAAGAATACTAGGAATACTAGAATAGGTTGTCGTTCCCTTCTCTAGGGGATCTTCCCAACCCAGGGGTTGAAACTGCACCTCCTGTATTGGCAAGTGGTTTCTTTACCATCTGAGCCACCAGGAAAGCTTTGGGTTCAAAAATCAATGCTGTCACTCAGCAGCCATGAAATAGATGGTCATTAATACTGGTGCTGGTGCTAGTAGTGAATGCTGTTAGAGCAAGAAAATTAAATCAATTGACTCCAAAGAACCCCTTACATTTGCCTGAGTCACTTCTTTTGTAATTCAGCCTCTTTAATATATATTGTATTCCAGCACTGCCCTCTACCCACTTATATGCTACATTACAACCTACTCGAAAAGATGGGCTTTTCTTCCACCTGTGATAGAGTAATGCATGTATTAAAGATATCATATAATGAACTTTCATCTTTACAAGACCTCATAGATTTTTCGCTAGAGTATGGGCAAGCAAAACCGCTTGGTAGAAGATAAAACAAAGTAAAAGCTTTAGTCACTCAGTTGTGTCCAACTCTTTGCGACCCCGTGGTCCAAGCCCACCAGGCTCCTCTGTCCAGGGAAGTCTCTAGGCAAAAATACTGGAGTGGGTTGCCATTCCTTTTTCCAGGGGATCTTCCCAACTCAGGGATCAAACCCTGGTCACCTGCACTGCAGGTGGATTTTTTACCATCTGAGCTGTGAAAGATGACATGTATGCACTGAATGGTCATCTCTGGAAAGTGAGAACTATCTTCAAATCCTCACTGGGATTTGAAGTCACTCCCCAGCCAGTGACTCAAGAGAGCACTGCATCTCTCTGTTCTGTTGCAGAATGGCTCCTCCAAAGACCCGAGAAACCCTGGGTTCTAGTCTTGTATCCATTTCTACCCTGTGCAGCACCCAGGAAAGTCCTTTAACTCTGCCTGGGAGAACATTCCAGGTGCATATGTAAAAGTGAGGGTAACTTTTCTGTACCACATGAGTTCATGGAAAGGGATTCCTAGGGAGCTTCTTGAATTTTATTTCAGCAAACATTTAGCAAGTGCTTTTATATGCTAGGTATCATGTCAAGAACTGGACACGAGTGAGACACAGCCCCTCCCCTTAGTGTCTATCCCCTATCATAGTATCTCAAATTGATACATGGAAACAGACATGAAAGACATGCATTTCCATTCATAGATTCATTTCTTCACGTTAAAGATGAAGCATCCCTGGGCCTTATCCTCAAGGAGGTATTTATTATTAATATTTGGTTTACACTGATTTACAGAGATAGAAGTGAGAGTGGGATTTTTGAAACATCGTTTTGTGAGTCAGCATATAGGAAGCACCTACAATGCCCGAGTCACTAGGCTCGAGGCCAGGAATACAAAAAAGATAAAAGTTACTTCCAAGAAGCTGACAGGAATCAAATTAGAGAACAAGGCAACATGTGCTGGACTCTGTGAGCAATCAACCACTCTCCTGGTAGACTTGAATTTGTCCCTGAGGAAGGACACAGGATCAGATCTTAAGAGATCATTTCTTACTCGGTAAAGAACAGAAGAGAAGAAGGGTAGCTAAGAATACCACTTGACAAACGGGGCAGAAAAGGAAAAAGGTTAAGAAAAGGTCCTGACTGTGCCAGGCTTCACCTAGCACAAGCATGCTGGAATTTAGGTTTCCCCTGACACCATCAGTTCATGGGAAATAGATGGGGAAACAGTGGAAACAGTGTCAGACTTTATTTTTGGGGGCTCCAAAATCACTGCAGATGGTGATTGTAGCCATGAAATTAAAAGACGCTTACTCCTTGGAAGGAAAGTTATGACCAACCTAGATAGCATATTCAAAAGCAGAGACATTACTTCGCCAACAAAGGTTCATCTAGTCAAGGCTATGGTTTTTCCAGTGGTCATGTATGGATGTGAGAGTTGGACTGTGAAGAAGGCTGAGCGCCGAAGAATTGATGCTTTTGAACTGTGGTGTTGGAGAAGACTCTTGAGAGTCCCTTGGACTGCAAGGAGATCCAACCAGTCCATTCTGAAGGAGATCAGCCCTGGGATTTCTTTGGAAGGAATGATGCTAAAGCTGAAACTCCAGTACTTTGGCCACCTCGAGCAAAGAGTTGACTCATTGGAAAAGACTCTGATGCTGGGAGGGATTGGGGGCAGGAGGACAAGGGGACGACAGAGGATGAGATGGCTGGATGGCATCACCGACTTGATGAACGTGAGTTTAAGTGAACTCCGGGAGTTGGTGATGGACAGGGAGGGCTGGCGTGCTGCAATTCATGGGGTCGCAAAGAGTTGGACACGACTGAGCTATTGAACTGAACTGAACTGAATTGACACTAGCAGTGGGGGCTTTATTCAACCACTGTCTTCTGGGAGAGTCTCAGAACATCTTTAGTGAATAAAGCCTCTGGGGATAAATTTCAACTGAGAACAAGGAATGGGGGAAAGCTCTGAAGATACCCACATGAACAGGGATAGCAGTGGATGCCTAGGACCAAATCAGACTTGTAATCTGGGCTCAGGAACTGAGGGGTCCTGGGAGCACTGCTTCTGAGTGTGTGTGCTCAGTCACTCAGTCGTGTCTGACTCTTTTCGGCCCCGCGGGCTGTAGCTCACCGGGCTCCATTGCCCATGGAATTTTCCAGGCAAGAATACTGGAGTGGAGACCCATTCCCTTCTCTAGAGGATCTTCCTGACCCAGGAATTGAACCTGCATCTCTTGCATCTCCTGCATTGACAGATGGGTTCTTTACCACTAGAGCCATCTGGAAGCCCTGCACTGCTTTTGAGTATTTCTCAAACTTCAGTGCAGAAAAAAAATCAATATAATTTCTTGTACATCCTCCAGAGAATCTGGTTCTATAGTTCTGGAGAGAGGTAAGTCAAAGACTTTGCTTTTTCTTTTTTCCCCTTAACTAAGATCCCCTAGAGTCCGATGCACATGATCAACAGACCACACTCTAAGAAGTACTGCCATCAGAGCTGGTCTGATGGAAGAGGTAAAATTTCCACAGCTCTGAGATATGAAACTCTACATGTTTCAAAAGTGTACAAGAAAATCAGATGCTGTCTCTGTGTATGACACACTGCCTCACCAGAGCTGCAGGGGTAAAAATATTTTGCGCATTTGCCCAGAAGCAACAAGAAAGTGATGGAAGCCTAGAAGAGTGTTTTTGTAAATACCATGGGATAGTCATTTTAAAATTGCTATTTCTGGGCATGCTGCTAACTCTGCTTTACTCTTCCATCCTGTCCTGGCATGTCTCTGAAGGGCTATACCCTGAGCATGGGGCTTCCCAGGTGGCACTAGAGGTAAAGAACCTCCTTGCCAATGCAGGTAGATGCCAGAGACAAGGGTTCAACCCCTGGGTTGAGGAGATCCCCTGAAGCAGGGCATGGAAACCCACTCCCAGTATTCTTGCCTGGAGAAACCCATGGACCAAGGAGCCTGGTGGGTCCATAGAGTTGCAGAGTCGGATATGACTGAAGCGACTTAGCACACACACATAAATCTAAGCACGACTGGTAAAGAATCCTCCTGCCAATGCAGGAGACGTGAGTTTGATCCCTGGGTCGGGAAGATACCCTAGAGGAGGGCATGGCAACCAACTCTGGTATTCTTGCCTGGGAAATCCCATAGACAGAGGAGCCTGGTGGGCTACAGTCCACGGGGTCGCAAAGAGTTGGACACAACTGAGTGACCGAGCATGCACGCACGCTAAGCATCTGCCGCAGCACACGCTGGAAGGTCAAGCTGAGGCCCAGGTGGAGGTGAGTAAGGCTGATGAACTGTGCCTCTACCCAGGAACCAATCTGATTTGACCAGTCATTTTCCCAAGCTCAGTCACACTAGCCCTTCCGAGAAAACATAAATGAGGTGGAGAGGACAGTTCAAAATGAGGCATAAGCAGAGGCCAGAAGCTTTTCATTCATCTGAGCTGGAGCTTGCCTTTCAAAAAAAGTCTTTGTTTCGGTTTTCCTAAAGAAAATAATACAACAAATTATCTTCTTTTAAGCTAAAGGTAAGGTCAAACTGCAAAGCTATTCAAAAAGTATGTGAACTTAATCATCAAGGTTTCTTTTTTTTTTTTTAATGCCGTTAATTTAACTTTCTAAGGGCTTCCCTGGTAGCTCAAATGGTAAAGAATCTGCCTGCAATGCAGGAGACCTGGGTTCAATCCCTGGGTCAGGAAGATTCCCTGGAGGAGGAAATGGCAATCCACTCTAGTATTCTGGCCTAGAAAATTCCATGGACATGAGGAACCTGGTGGGTTACAGTCCACAGGGTCGCAACTAACTTTCTTAACTTTTAATTTTACCTTACTGTCAGGCTGATTCATATGTAGGAAATCAGCTCAGATATAGGTAATAAATAAATCTTTTTTTTTTTTTAACCTTAGAGTACAAACTTTAAAAACCACTGTTTTCTCAGGCCCTATCTCAGAACAAGGCTCAAGTCAAGGGCTCAATGGGTAACATTCTGCAGGGAAAGACTGACACCTGCAGGAGTACTGTGTCACTACATGGCAGAATCCACAGGAATTCTCAAAAATCTGCCAGTTCCGCAATGTTCAGGTTTCATACTCAGCGTGCTGCCTGGCATACAATGGACTCTCAACAAATGATGGCTGTCATTTGCAAGATGGTCATGTTAGTCATAAATGCATTTTTGCACTTCTTGAAATTAAAAAACGAAAATTTAAAAATCTCAAAGATGAAAAGAGTCAGAGGTTCATCAAATTATTCTGATCATTCTTATTTTTTCATAGAAACCCTTCCAGACAGACAAGAATCTTGTTTCTAAAGATATTACAGAAAGAATTCCATAACCTCATCCATCCACACTGTGGCTCGACAATCTCCAGCAGGGCCAGGCTCAAGCAAACTTTGGTTAGGTACATAAATTTAAGAAGCTCCAGTTCTCTTTTCAGAATAGACACACCTCCCAATTTTAGAACAGGCTTCCCAGTTGGCTCAGCAATAAAGAATCAGCCTGCCAATGCAGGAGATGCAGGAGATGTGGGTTCAGTCCCTGAATGGGAAGATCCCCGAGAGGAGTAAATGGCAACCCACTCCAGTATTCTTGCCTGGGAAATCCCATGGATAGAGGACCTGGCGGGTTACGTCCATGGGGTCACAATGATTCAGACACAATTTAGCGACTAAGCACAATTTTAGAATATCTATTCAATAGATTTGCTGTGCACCTACTGTGTTCCAGGCTTCTCAGTTACCACTAGGTAAAGTACCCACTTGCTAATACAAGAGATTTAAAAGACTTGGGTTTGATCCCTGGGATGGGAAGATCCCCTGGAGAGGAAATGACAGCCCACTCCAGTATTCTGGCCTGGAAAATCCTATGGACAGAGGAGCCCGGCAGGCTACAGTCCATGGGAACAAGTTGGACACGACTAATGCAACTTTGCACATGCTACGTTCCAGGCACTCTGGTATTCAGTCTGTGGTATTCATCATGGTGTACAATGGGAACTAGACATATTTCATGCTCTTGAAAAGTTCCCAGTCTGCTGATCCTGCAAGACCCCAGGGGGCTCCTGCTTCCTTTTCCCTGTCTCCCACCTCTTTTTTTTAGCTCCTCATTTGTTTTTCCTTATAAGCACTTGATGCCAGCTTCCCGTAATCTTCCTCACTTTCAACAAAACTAAACTTCCTGTACTTCATTTTCACAGGGCTCCAATCTAGGTAGATACTAGCTGACCTGGTAAACTACTCCAGGTCAAGGGCTAATGGATCCTATCACCAAGGTGATTTGAACATATATTTTAGTGGGGTCTTCCTGCTACTGCTAAGTCACTTCAGTCGTGTCCGACTCTGTGCGACCCCATAGACGGCAGCCCATCAGGCTCCCCCGTCCCTGGGATTCTCCAGGCAAGAACACTGGAGTGGGTTGCCATTTCCTTCTCCAATGCATGAAAGTGAAAAGTGAAAGTGAAGTCACTCAGTCGTGAAGTCACTCAGTCGTGTCTGACTCTTAGCGACCCCATGGACTGGAGCCTACCAGGCTCCTCCATCCATGGGATCCTCCAGGCAAGAGTACTGGAGTAGGGTGCCATTGCCTTCTCCAGGGGTCTTCCTGAAGAAGACTAAAATCACTTAGACCTTTGTGTTGGGCTCATGGAAACAAGTGATGCAGTCCTATCTCACCCATGTGCTAACTAGTTGCCAGAGGACAGAGTCAAACCTTGATGTTTTTGGTTTAATGCCACTATTTAAATCTATTTCTTTATTAGCCTCAATAGAGTTGAAACACCCAATCACTTTTTATCGTAGAGTAGCTCCTTTCTGTTCCTGGTCAATGTCTCTTCTCATTCTTCTTTATGACATACAGAGGCCCCTCAGAGTAATGCAAAGCTGCCATTGAAAAATACAAAATGAGGTCAACTTGCATTTTTCATCAATTACACTTATTTTCCTAAATTCTGCAGAGCAAGTAGTCAGATGGAATGGCTACCACTATCAAATGTATCAATTCAAATCAGATACAAAATGATCGGAAAGCTACTATTCCTGCTTGTTATACATGGTGATCACTCCAAGCAGGTCTTGATCTGTGCTCCTGGCCATTTGCCAAGTGGGTGTTTGTTTAAAATTTTGGCTCTGTCAGTGTTGATCTTGTTTCTGATAGCATGTAATTATTCAAAATAAAAATATATTAGTCCAAATTAAGAAACACAACTCCTTCACTTAGTTGAACTGAATTATAGTGGATATATATTCAATAACAAGAAAAAGAAGTCAAGAAATATGAAAATAGAGTTTGTGTCCCAAGAAGTCAACTTTTTCAATGGTACATAATTGTTTTTCTTCATACTAATATCTACCTTTAATATTAAGAAGGCCCTTTAGCAGATTATACCAGCTACCCTTCAATATTTCCTTGGATTTGATTTTTTTTAACTTACTCTCATATCTCCTGGACAATATGAACAAAGTGTATAAATAAACCTTAGGAATTTACACCTCAGGAAATTAAAAGTGCCATAAAAGAGTCTGGGATTAGCAGATGCAAACTATTATATATAGAATAGATAAAAAAGGTCCTACTCTATAGCACAGGGAACTATATTCAATATCCTGTAAAAACCATTATGGAAAAGATATGAAAAAGAATGTATGTGTGTGAAGCACTTGCTGTATAGCAGAAATTATCACAATATTATAAATCAACTATACTTCAACAAAAAAATTTTTTTAAGATAAATCCAAATTTTTTTAAATGCCATAGGAAAAAGGAACTGAACAGTATTGATGCTTTTTACATAGTACACTTTGTACATGTTATTTCATGTTTCTCTTGAGAGCCCTGTCAAATCACGTAGATTGCTTAGAATTATCCTCACCTAACAGATGAGGAAAATAAAAGCCAGGAGAGACTCTGAAACTTGTCAGTAAGTGACATTGTTCATATTCAGCCTCATGTCCATCTGGGTCTAGATCACAAGCACCTTCCATGACACCCGAAAAACATTATTCTAAGTGCAGGGTATGAATTTCAAATGAAAAGACAGACTTGGTATGAAATGAGAATGCTATCAAGGATGTAGCACCTTATGGTGTCCAGTAGAACACAATAAAAATAGAAAAAATTTAAAGGGCTTTGTGGTTACACATTTAATGTACATTAGTGATTAACAAACTGTGTTGATCATTTGTGGAGGCTTTTAAATGTAATTTTCAAAGAACAGCCATTTAGAGATTAAACATTATAGTGCAGTGTGTGCACGTCATTGGTGAGAAATTTAACCTCACTATTGCTATAAACAGTTTAGGATAAAAACCCTGACTCTGAGAGTAATGGAGAAGCTTATCACATTTAAGCTTTATTGATTTCTGCTCCACAGTATGTTTCAGTGTATTTAGAATATCGTTCTTGTGGCTAATATGATTGATTGTGCAATTAGTTAAAAACAGATTTATTTGATCCTAATCTTCACTCTAAAGATTTTGAACAATGCTATTAGGTCATTCCTTTATCCATTAAAAATTTTTGTAAAACAGATTGGGGTTCCATGCTGCTGCTGCTGCTGCTAAGTCGCTTCAGTCGTGTCCGACTCTGTGCAACCCCATAGACGGCCTCCTACCAGGCTCCTCTGTTCCTGGGATTCTCCAGGCAAGAACACTGGAGTGGGTTGCCATTTCCTTCTCCAATGCATGAAAGTGAAAAGTGAAAGTGAAGTCGCTCAGTCGTGTCCAACTCTTAGCGACCTCATGGACTGCAGCCTACCAGGCTCCTCCAGGTTCCATATAAGCATGCAATTGCCATATGACCATGTCAAACACTGCATTTGGGAGCATTTACGCCCAGTAAACAAAAAAAATATGTTTACCTGAAAATCTGTATACTATTGTTCCTACAGCTATATTTGTAATAGCCCCAAACTGGAAAAAACTCAGATGTCCTTCAGCTGGTAGCTGGTTAAACAAACTGTGGTACATCCATACTATGGAGTACTATTCAACCATAAAAAGAAACAAATTATTGCTGGGTAAAACAATCTGAATGAATCGCCAGGGAATTATCCAGAGTTGAAAAAGGCAACTCTAAAAGGTTACACAATGTATGGTTCCATTTACATAATATACTTAAAATGACACAATTGCAGAACTGGAGAACAGATTCCTGGTTGCCAGAGGTTAAGGAGAGGGTGAGAATAAGAGCGAAGTAGGTGTGGCATTAAAAGACAAGAGGAGAGACCCCTGTGGTGATGAAAACATTCCATACCTGGACGACTTTGATATTATAAACCAGTGTTATCACTGAAGAAATAATACTATTATTTCTTACAACTGCATGGGAGTCTTCAACAATCTCCAAAAAAAAAGTTTACTGAAAAAAAAAGATGCTGAATACCTAAGGCACTGGAACTACAGAAAGAATAAAGATTCCTCAAAGGACACTAAATACCTACAAGAAAGAAGGTAATTCCACAGTTGTGTGGTAAATTCTCTATTCTGCATACATGTCATGGAGATACAGAGACAAAGCACTGTTGAACTTATACATGGAACAGGGTAAATGAAAAGATTTCCAGAGAAGGGGATGCTACAGCAGAGGCTTGAAAAATTACTAGGAGGTATTCTGGCAAAGAAAGGGGAGAAATTGGTGAAGGGCATTCCAGCCAGAGGGAGCAGCAAGTGCCAAGGCAAGGAGATTGGAAACAAAGTAATGCCTTTAGGAAACTATGAAGTTCGGGATGTCCTGTGTCTGGTGGGTCAAGTTGCCGGGAGAGACAAGGCTCGTGTCAGTCCTAAAGCACAGTCCAGGTCTCGAGATATATTATTTTAAGAGGCTTGAAGTATATCCTGTAGGGCATAGCTAGAGATTATAGGTCTGTCTGTCTGTTTATAGCAATAAATAAGATGTAGCTTTTAAAGGCCATGGAGGTGGAGACTGAACTGTGGGCTGATGGTGGGGACCAGAGGTAGCCAGTGATACATGATAAAGATTTAAAATACAGCAGTGACAGGACTTCCCTGGTGATCCAGTAGTTAAGAATCTGTCTTCTGAAGCAGGGGATGTAGGTTTGATTCCTGCTCAGGGAACTAAGATCCCACATGCTGCAGGGACAACCCGGCCCACCCGCCACAACTAAAGAAGTGCACGTGCCACCACTAGAGAGCCTGTGCAGCACAACTACTGAGCCCACATGCTCTAGAGCCCGTGGTTCACAAGAGAAGCCTGTGTGCTGCAACTGGAGAAGTGCCCGCACGCTGCAACGAAGACCCAGCACAGCCAAAAAAATAATCAGATCAGATCAGATCAGTCGCTCAGTCGTGTCCGACTCTTTGCGACCCCATGAATCGCAGCACACCAGGCCTCCCTGTCCATCACCAACTCCTGGAGTTCACTCAGACTCACGTCCATCGAGTCAGTGATGCCATCCAGCCATCTCATCCTCTGTCGTCCCCTTCTCTTGCCCCCATCCCTCCCAGCATCAGAGTCTTTTCCAATGAGTCAACTCTTCACATGAGGTGGCCAAAGTACTGGAGTTTCAGCTTTAGCATCATTCCTTCCAAAGAAATCCTAGGGCTAACCCACAGAGCTTCCCTGATAGCTGAGTTGGTAAGGAATCCACCCGCAATGCAGGAGACCCTGGTTTGATTCCTCGGTCAGGAAGATCCCTTGGAGAAGGGAAAGGCTACCCACTCCAGGATTCTGGCCTGGAGAATTTTATGGACTGTGTAGTCCATGGGGTCACAAAGAGTCAGACACAATTGAGGGACTTTCACTTCACTTCACAGCAGTGACAACAGGAATGTAGAAAAAGGGTGGATCTGAGACACTAAACAGAGACATAATCCAACAGTATATGGTCACCGAGTGTGATAAAGGAAAACTCTAGGCATGACTGAAAATGAGCAGGGTTAGAATGTTGCTTCCCAGCCAAGAACAGACATCCCTAATGAATAATCATGCAAGTGTTGAAAAGTGAAAGTGTTAGTTGCTCAGTCATGTCTTGACTCTGTGCAACCCCATCGACTGTAGGCCCCTGGGCTCTTCTGTCCATGGAATTCTCCAGGCAAGAATACTGGAGTTGGTTGCCATGCCCTTCTCCAGGGGATTTTCCCAACCTGGGAGCAGTGTGTGTCATGAGACATATCCAAGTGGAAATATGTAATAAGAAACTGGATATTTCAGTATATAACTTAGGATGAAAATTGGGACCTGGCATTGTAATAGCATATATGTGGTATTAATAGCATATATGTGGAAATTAAATCAAGACAGTTACAGTCTAACTATAGTATGTAAAAGGACAAGAAAAAAAAGATTAAGAGCAGAACCCTTAAGAACATGGATACAGGAATTTCCTTGAAGGTCCACTGGTTAAGACTCCACACTGCTAGTGCAGGGGACATGGGTTTGATCCCTGGTCAAAGAACTAAGATACCATATGCTGCTGCTGCTACTGCTAAGTCGCTTCAATCATGTCGGACTCTGTACAACCCCATAGATGGCAGCCAACCAGGCTCCACCGTCCCTGGATTCTCCAAGCAAGAACACTGGATTGGGTTGCCATTTCCTTCTCCAATGCATGAAAGTGAAAAGTGAAAGTGAAGTCGCTCAGTCGTGTCCGACTCTTCACGACCCCATGGACTGCAGCCTACTAGGCTCCTCCGTCTATGGGATTTTCCAGGGAAGAGTACTGGATACCATATAAGAGTGTGGCAAAAAAAGAAGAAAAAATGGCAAAGGCCATTCTTTCAAATAAGGTCATATTCACAGGTT
The DNA here is from genome assembly GCF_003369695.1 of Bos indicus x Bos taurus. Lineage (NCBI taxonomy): Eukaryota > Metazoa > Chordata > Mammalia > Artiodactyla > Bovidae > Bos > Bos indicus x Bos taurus. The sequence continues at coordinate 93,243,011 of NC_040081.1, read as the reverse complement.
CCAACAGAATAAAAAATTTATATGCTACCTGATAATAAAATTATTTTCTGTTAAGTGAATTCCATGTTTCATTTTTAAGTGAACCCATTCACTTACAAAAAAGTAATGTCTCTGCTTTTTAATACACTGTCTAGATTTGTAAGAATATACAAGAAGGAAGGAGGGAAGGAAAGGAAAGGAAAAACATCTCACTCATCCACAATGCTTCATGGAGCCCCAATGTCTCCCCATTCCAGATCACGGAAAGTCATCCTATAAAATAAGGCACAATCTGAGTTTCCCCAAACTTCAAATGCCCATGTGATACGACTTCCCATCCTGTCCCTTCGAGGGCACTGAGATTTCTGCTAGATGCAGCTACGGATGTCCCCACCAGGCATTATTCCTCCATCCGGCATGCCACTGAAGCCTTCTATCAAGCATCATAACTAAAGAGCCAGAGTCCTCAAAGTACTAAAAATCCACTGCTACGTGAGGGGAACTGTGCCCTCTCCCCTCCCTGTTGTCACTGTTAGAGGTGCTCCCAATGCAGCGCTGCTCCTGTTTCCACTGCCTTACAGACCCGAGTGAAAGAACGCTTTCCCTTTTTTTTTTTTTTTTTAATTCACAGACTTCTTTTTCTCTCTAGGATTCAGACATAGATTGTTGTATATCTATCTTTTTATATTTGTCCATTCATTTCAAAAGTGGGTGGTTAAGTATTTAGTGTTAAAGAAGGCTTAATTTAAAAATCAAAACACATAAATATTTAATTAGAACTGACATGAGTTATAAATTATTGAAGTCAGTCCAGAAGTCATTTTGCAGCAGGTCTCATGACAATCAACATAGCTTCCATTCTCAGTGTTTCATTCCAGTGGTCCCACTATTACCATGATACAGTCCTCTGCCTCTGATGATCTCTGGGCATCTTCCTACTTCTGTTTCAAATACTGGGCTGGAAGCACTCTTCCCACATCTCCAGGCCAAATTCCCAAGAAAGAAACTGACTGAAGAAAGCTAATTACCATGACACTTGCATGGACATTTGTGTTACATCTCATGGGCCACTGATCCACCTTTGGGTCAGCTGTGGCCACATGGTAATCTCAGGTGGCACCAGCATGAATACATTCAGAAGAGCCTCCCAGAAGGGGGGCGAGAGGAGAGATGGTTGGATGGCATTACTGATTCAATGGACATAAGTTTGAGCAAATTCCATGATATGGTGAAGGATAGAGAAGGCGATGGCACCCCACTCCAGTACTGTTGCCTGGAAAACCCCATGGATGGAGGAGCCTGGTGGGCTACAGTCCATGGGGTCGCTGAGGGTCAGACACGACTGAGCAACTTCACTTTCACTTTTCAGTTTCATGCATTGGAGAAGGAAATGGCAACCCACTCCAGTGATCTTGCCTAGAGAATCTCAGGGACGGAGGAGCCTGGTGGGCTGCTGTCTATGGGGTCGCACAGAGTGGGACACGACTGAAGCGACTTAGCAGCAGCAGCAGAGAAGCCTTGTGGGCTGCAGTTCATGCAGTTGCAAACAGTCAGATGCAACTTAGCAACTGAATAGCAACAATACACAGAAAACTTCAGCAGAGCTAAGGTACTGGCCACAGAGTAAGTTTTTAAATATTAGTTTTAGCTTCATGGCTTAAAGAAGATTCCCCACATTTCCTTTTACACAATGTTTAAGTCCATTTAGGATTTATTTAAATTTTTCTAGTTTTACTTATAATATATCTTCCCTTGAACCCTAATAATAGATAAAGCTTTTGGGGGCTAACAATATGTTTGGCAGTTTTCTAAGAATGTTTTATGGATTCACTGACTTAACCCTCACAACACAAAGTTCTGTTATTATCCCTATTTTACTAGTAAGAAAACTGAGACACAAAAAGGTTAAATACTTGTACAAGGACACATAGCTAGTAAATGGTTGAATTTAAATTCGGGTAGTTTATAAAGGCTTCAAAGCCTAGAAGTTATAAGTAAACCATACAGCCTTTCAAACATCAACTTATACTACTTGTACAATAACGATACACAAATCACTGGCATCATGAGTGACTGTTACCATACATGTAGCAAAACACAGGCTAAGGATTCTACAAACATGGATGCAAAACTGACGTTCTCCCCAGTTGCCATTATAACTAAACATTCGCATTATAATTTGAAGTCTGTGACGAAGATATAACATTTGCTCTAAGCATTATATAAGCTACACCCCAAATTTTGATATATTCCACCTTTTATCGTTCATTTCACTAGATTTTCTCATTTCATTGCAATTTCTTCATCAATCCACTAAACATTTAGAAGCGTTTGTTTCAATTCCAGACATCTGGGGATTTTCCGTTTTCTTGTTAATTTCTAGTTTAAGTCTATCATGGTCAGAGAAAATACTCCGTGGTTTTGGTGCTTTGAATGTGTTAGGGCTTTCTTTACGGCTCAGTGTATGCTCGATTTTGGTAAAATCCTATGTACATTAGATTTCTCTATCTCTAACTATTTCAAAAGACTGACCTTAGCCGAGAAAACCTCGAAGGTCCCTTCTGACACCAAGTGTGTGAGATGCCAAGAATAAAGTAACCGGTGAGAGTTACTTCTAGTTCTTGTTTTTCTTCCAGTTAGTCTTTTCTCTTTGATTTTCACAATGAAACATATATTGCTTCTAATTAAACACAGAATAAGAAAAAACCCGCTGTACTTGCTATACAGTTTTGCACTCTTGTCATCGATATGTAGACGCGGCCCGCCGCCCCTACGCGCTCAGGTAGCGGAGCTCCTACGGAGACCCACCTCCCCGGCACAAAGGCGCGCCCGCGCGGACCCTGGCCCCGCCCCCTTTCCTTCATAACCACGCCCCCTACACTCCCCAACCACGCCCCCTCCAGTCGCCAACCACACCGATCGAAGCCAGGGCCGAGGGGTGGAGCCCGCAGCGGCGTGCTGACGTCAGAGAGGGCTGCGACACCGCCCGGTCCGCCCGGGCGCTGACGGCGGTGGACGCTCAGTTCGCGGAGCCGGGCCTGGGTAGCGGCGGGGCCGTAGGACCTCGCGCGGTGTCCGCGGGCTCCGGGGCGGGGGCTGCGGCGGCGGCGAAGCCCCCTCCCCGGGGAGGCGGGGCCTGGGTGAGCTCCCCGCTTGGGGAGCGGCGGCGGCCGGGAAGGATGCATCAGAAGCTGCTGAAAAGCGCACATTATATCGAGCTGGGCAGCTACCAGTACTGGCCGGTCCTGGTGCCCCGCGGCATCCGCCTCTACACCTACGAGCAGATCCCTGTGTCCCTCAAGGACAACCCGTACATCACCGACGGCTACCGGGCCTACCTGCCTTCCAGGCTGTGTATCAAAAGGTACAGACTGGCCGCCTCCGCTGGGTGCGCCAGTGGGGAGCGCCGGCGGCTCCTCCTCCTCTAAACCCTTTTTGTCTGGTCCGCCTGCTGCTTTCCCCGCTGTTCTCCGCGCCCCTTGTTCCCTAGCTGCTCCATCCTTTTCTGCCACCTCTCCTCTCTTCGTGATCTTTCTTTCTCCCCCGCCGGGGTACTTGATCCATGGACTAATGACGGTAACAATGATCATAGTCACTAACTCCAGTGGGGCTTTGCTGTTTACAAAGGGTTCACATCCTTTATTCCATTCGGTGTTTATTGGGGGTACATGTTGGAATCGACCCCACTGGCAATGGAGAGGACATACTTGCTCCTATGTATACCTAAGCTTTGTTTATTTTTAAGGCAGCCGTATGGAAATTCAGATATTTGGGGCCAGATAAATGCTGGTATAATAAGAAACAAGTTCACATTGGCATAGAAATTTTTAAAAATTCCTGATTCATGCATTTAGTAGATAGTATGGAGCCCCCTCAGTATGGCCCTTGTTCTCGTGAATCTACTGAACTCTAGCCTGGATGACACACATTAAAGAGCTAATTACACTATTACGTAATAACCATTGTGAAAAACGCTGTGTGGGAAAAGCACAATGGCAGAGGGGGCCTATAAGGTGGTGCCGCCCTTCATTAGAGCACTATAGAAACATCTTTAAAAAAAGGAATGTCTTCATCTACATTCTTAAAATTGAGTCCCTTGAAAGCCTGAGTTTAAAAAGAAAACAAAACTGAAAAATTAGCGTTCTAGTTCTTAGACTAGATTTCTGTTAAAACTCACTTGCCTGCATGCTCAGTCTTTAAGTCCTATACAACTCTTTTGCGACCTTATGGACTGTAGCCCACCAGGCTCCTCTGTTCATGGACGTCTCCAGGCAAGAATATTGGAGTGGGTTGCCATTTCCTTCTCCAGGAGATCTTCCTGACCCAGGGATCAAACCTCCATCTCCTGCATTGGCAGGCAGATTCTTTACCACCGAGCCACCTAGGAAGCCCTACAACTCACTATATGTACTTAATTACAGGACCCCACTTTAAGACAATTGAGATACTGATGTTGGTTAGCTCTAGGTCAGTGTAGTGACAGACCCCACTGCTGGAATGTGAGCTATTGAGTTGCTTAAGCAGCAACCATGTGTTTGATTCTTGATCTTCTTTTTGGCACCGTCTTTCTGCTGTTCCTTCACCCTGCCTGCCTTTGAAGTTCTTCTCTAACTCAGAGTCACAAGGTGACATCACTGTCCATCTCTGCTTGGCTTCAATAAATGGCCCAGGGCATTTGACAGTTTGAATCCTGAGTGCCATTTCCTCCCCATCACCTTCTTTGCATAAGTTATTACACAAGAAATCAGAGCTAGCCCCTGCTGTGGATGTGAAGTTCCACATGGATAGAGCGGGTAATGAACTATCTTAAATAATAGCTTTAAACCCACCTCTGCATTCTTATGTTAAGGTCTAAATCTCATAGATCAAGGAGTGAAAATACAGTGCTTTAGATCTCAGGCCGTTGAGTGAAAAAGACTTGAGTATGCAGATCTGCCACTTCACAGCTGTGGGACCTTGAACAAAAGTTAACCTCTCTCTGCCTTACTCTCCCTGTTTGTAAGAATGAGGGTAATTATAGTATCTACTTCAGAAAGTAGTAAGGACTAAATGAGTCCTTGTGTATGTAAATACTACACCCAGCCTGGCACATAATAAACACTCAGTAAATGGTGACTTGTTAACACCATGACCTTTGAATTTGAAGCCGGATAGATGCTGATGAAGAAATTGATTGTTGATTTTGCAGCTGATCAGAGTATGTGTCTAACTTCTCATTGATTAAGAGTAGCTCCCCTCCTAGGGATATTCTTCTAAGTGCCCTTCCTACCAGCTTGGTGTTTTCCAGGTTCAGCTTTTGCCCTCTCTTCTTTTAGCTGCCTAGAAGGCCAGCTGTGTGTCTATATCTATATAGATACCGATATCTATCTCTTAGATATAAGGAGAGGTTTAGTAGGTCACAGCTGTTCTGCCAGTACTGTTAGTTGGAAGGAACGTGCCATGATTGTGCCTCTCTGCTCACTTAACCAGGTTACCCTGGGTTTCACCACATGAAAAGTTCTGAGGTAACGGATGTGTACTGGCTGTCAAACAGTCCTGGGCTTAGATATGTTTCCTCACATTCCTGAATCTCTTCTCCCCCTCCCCAGTATAAGTAGTGTTTATACTTGGAGCTTGTACAGGATAAAGGCTGACATTAATGATACGAGATCCACTCTATCCTTGATATAGTTTGATTGTGTGAGACTCTGCTGTGTTTATGGCATGGGAATATGGGAACCATGGTGACTGCTGCAAATTCTGTGTTAGAGTTATACATTTGCGTGCGTGCTCCCTCATGTCTGACTCTTTGCAACCCCACGGAATGTAGCCTGCAGCCCCTTCTGTCCTTGGGATTTCCCAGGCAAAAATACTGGAGTGGGTTGCCATTTCCTCCTCCAGGGGATCATCCTGACCCAAGGATGGAACCCAAGTCTCTTGCATTGGCAGGTGGGTTCTTTACCACTGAGCCACCTGGGAAGCCCTATTTAAACTCAAAACCAGTTAGGGCATATTGAAAGATGACAACAAGTACTGATACTAAAAGTTCAGTTTAGTTCAGTCGCTCAGTCGTGTCCGACTCTTTGCGACCCCATGAATCGCAGCACGCCAGGCCTCCCTGTCCATCCCCAACTCCCGGAGTTCACTCAGACTCATGTCCATCAAGTCAGTGATGCCATCCAGCCATTACATCCTCTGTCGTCCCCTTCTCCTCCTGCCCCCAATCCCTCCCAGCATCAGGGTCATTTCCAATGAGTCAACTCTTTGCATGAGGTGGCCAAACTATTAGAGTTTCAGCTTTAGCATCAGTGTTTCCAATGAACACCCAGGACTGATCTCCTTTAGAATGGACTGGTTGGGTCTCCTTGCAGTCCAAGGGGCTCTCAAGAGTCTTCCCCAACACCACATTTCAAAAGCATCAATTCTTCGGCGCTCAGCTTTCTTCACAGTCCAACTCTCACATCCATACATGACCACTGGAAAAACCATAGCCTTGACTAGACGGACCTTTGTTGGCGAAGTAATGTCTCTGCTTTTGAATATGCTATCTAGGTTGGTCATAACTTTCCTTCCAAGGAGTAAGCATATTTTAATTTCATGGCTGCAGTCACCATCTGCAGTGATTTTGGAGCCCAGAAAAATAAAGTCTGACACTGTTTCCACTGTTTCCCCATCTATTTGCCATGAAGTGATGGGGCCAGATGCCATGATCTTCGTTTTCTGAATGTTGAGCTTTAAGCCAACTTTTTCACTCTCCTCTTTCACTTTCATCAAGAGGCTTTTTAGTTCCTCTTCACTTTCTGCCATAAGGGTGGTGTCATCTGCATATCTGAGGTTATTGATATTTCTCCTGGCAATCTTGATTCCAGTTGTGCTTCTTCCAGCCCAGCGTTTGTCATGATGTACTCTGTATAGAAGTTAAATAAGCACGGTGACAATATACAGCCTTGACGTACTCCTTTTCCTATTTGGAACCAGTCTGTTGTTCCATGTCCAGTTCTAACTGTTGCTTCCTGACCTGCATATAGGTTTCTCAAGAGGCAGGTCAGGTGGTCTGGTATTCCCATCTCTTTCAGAATTTTCCAGTTTTTGTGATCCACACAGTCAAAGGCTTTGGCATAGTCAATAAAGCAGAAATATATGCTTTTCTGGAACTCTCCTGCTTTTTCCATGATCCAGCAGATGTTGGCAATCTGATCTCTGGTTCCTCTGCCTTTTCTAAAACCAGCTTGAACATCAGGAAGTTCACGATTCACGTATTGCTGAAGCCTGGCTTGGAGAATTTTGAGCATTACTTTACTAGTGTGTGAGATGAGTGCAATTATGCGGTAGTTTGAGCATTCTTTGGCAATGCCTTTCTTTGGGATTGGAATGAAAACTGACCTTTTCCAGTCCTGTGGCCACTGCTGAGTTTTCCAAATTTGCTGGCGTATTGAGTGCAGCACTTTCACAGCATCATCTTTCAGGATTTGAAATAGCTCAACTGGAATTCCATCACCTCCACTAGCTTTGTTTGTAGTGATGCTTTCTAAGGCCCAGTTGACTTCACATTCCAGGATGTCTGGCTCTAGGTCAGTGATAACATCATCATGATTATCTGAGTCATGAAGATCTTTTTTGTACAGTTCTTCTGTGTTTTCTTGCCACCTCTTCTTAATATCTTCTGCTTCTCTTAGATCCATACCATTTCTGTCCTTTATCAAGCCCATCTTTGCATGAAATGTTCCCTTGGTATCTCTCATTTTCTTGAAGAGATCTCTAGTCTTTCCCATTCTGTTGTTTTCTCTGTTTCTTTGCACTGATCGCTGAGGAAGGCTTTTTCATCTCTTCTTGCTATTTTTTGGAACTCTGCATTCAGATGCTTATATCTTTCCTTTATGGCTTCCCTGGTAGCTCAGCTGGGAAAGATACTAAAAGTAACCTCCTGTTATTCCAACAAAGAATAAACTCATGCCACCTGGAAACTAGTTTGATTTCAGAACAACCTCAGCAAAGTTGTTGGAGCATGCCTGTCTTAAAGAACATCTCCGGTGGATCCATTTGTATTTATCCTGCTTGTCTCAAGTCCATTTAACTTTGCACTTGCCTGTTATATATACTGAAGTGAAAGTGTTAGTTGCTCAGTCATGTCCGACTCTTTGTGACTCCATGGACTGTAGCCTGCCATGCTCTTCTGTCCATGGAATTTTCCAGGCAAGAATACTGGAGTGGGTAGCCATTCATTCCCTTCTCCAGGGCATCTTCCCAACCCAGGGATCGAACCTGGGTCTCTTGCATTGCAGGCAGGTTCTTTACCATCTGAGCTGCCAGGGAAACCCAGTGTATACTAAAAAGGTATTTTGAAGTATGCCTAAGCTTAGCAGGTTTTCAGATGCCTATTACTGAATGTCAGACTGTGTTAGCTAGCACACAGTTTTAATCTGTATGTTTATTTCTGTAGACACGTAGCATCTAATCTGAGCAGGACCCTGTGCTGAGAACAGTGGTATCATAAAGATTAATGGTGCCAGTTGTCAGGGAATTGATATGCTAGAGAATGAGATGGAATTTATACATAAATAACTGAAATGGTAAATATAATAAGAGATGGGAAGGGGAAAAAAAAAACAAAAAACTGTAAGATCCCAGGATTGATGGAGTTGTGGAAAAACTTAAACTAAATGGTACATCAAATTTAAAAAGGCCAAGATGGAGTTAAGGGCTTAAAGTAGCGAGTATTTGATAACGTCCGCCACCAACCAAATTGTCCCTACCCTTATAAATGCCTCCAGTGAGCCAGCAGATCTGAATCTGAGCTGCATGTTTGTCTGTTTGTTTTTCCAGTTTGTTCATTTTATCTAATGAGACAGTAAACATCTGGAGTCATTTGTTAGGTTTCTTCCTCTTCTTCACGCTGGGAATATATGACATGACATCTGTGTTACCTTCAGCAAGTGCATCCAGAGAAGATTTTGTAATTTGTTCCATTTGTCTCTTCTGCTTCCAGGTAAGTCTCGTTTCACAAGCACTATTGTTGCTAAAGAGAACTTTGGTCCCACAGGCTTGGGCAGGTGGCCTTACTCCACACCCACCACTTGCTACAAAGAGCCCCAAAGCAGCGTGTAAGCTAGCTTATTCGATTTCCTAATAGAAGCACCCAAAGTATGTTTTTCTGAGAGTGTATTTGAAATCCATGAAGTTTGAAAGATTGAGAAAATTTCTTTTTTCTTCCTTTCTCTAGACATCTGTGCTATAAGATTAATCCAGAGATAGAAATCTCTCATTGTGTTCTATTTGCCAACTGAAGTAGAACCCTATTGTGTGCTTAAAACTTGTTTGGGAACATTTCTCACCTTTTATATGTCTATGACTTTTGTACTTGTTTCCTTATTGTCTTAATTCTGTTGCCTCGTTTTGCTGGTATTAATCTTTTCTCTCACTTTAATGTTAATCTCCTTTGGGCCTTTTGCACTTTCCTGATTTGAAATACTTTGTTTCTTCTCTGTGCTGTTTCCTCCATTGACCTAACCTGTTGGTCCCTCAGCACTTTTACTTTTCTTCAGCAATCTGTAAAAAGGCCTTTAAAAGTCATGTTTAATAATTTTTCAAACACGAGTTTCTAAAGAAGAAAGCTAATATGGACCAAAATCCAGATGATATTTTTTAAATTAAAAAAAAAAAACGCAAAGTACAGATAAAACATAAAAATGTAAAGAAAAAAGTATCATCCTTCCTCCCCCAGACATAGGCCAGCACTTCCAGCAGTTAACCTGCTGCTGCCTGAAAGGGGAATCCATAAGTCAACCACACAGCTGTGCTTTCGTTGTGTGTTAATCCATTTCAGGCCTTCATCATCTGACTCAAAACTTTGGACTTAAATGATTAAGAAACACAATGGAAACATCCCCTTCTCCCTTTTCTTCTAATTCTAGTTTCTAGAATAAGATTTTAATTTCTTTGAGGGAAAGAATATTCTGTATTTTCGTGTTATTATTAGAAAATTATTTTTTCTTTCTTTTTTTTTTTACAGTATACTCATTCTCAGGTTTAATTTTTGTCCTGATCAGAGCCTAAACATCTCTTTAAAACCTATCTCTATTTTTAAAATGGAAATGAATCCATTTGCCCATACTTACCTGTCTCAGATGGTAAAGAATCCGCCTGCCATGCAGGAGACCCGACTTTGACCTGTGGATCAGAAAGATCCCCTGGAGAAAGGAATGGCAACCCACTTCAGTATTCTTGCCTGGAGAATTCCATGGACAAAGGAGCCTGGTGGGCTACAGTCCATGGGGTCTCGAGTCAGAGTCAGACACGACTAAGTGACTAACACACACGCCCACTATTAAGATGCTCTTATAATCAATAATCAGAAAAACTGGTTTATGCTCTACTGCTAGTTATATGGATACTATCTCCTTTGAGGATCCCACAAGCTTTCCTCTGACCCTCGGCCTGCCCGTTATCCCCCCAGCCACAGCTGATGTTAGTTCAGGGAATATATGTTTATTTTCATAGTGGTTTAAGAAAGTACTGCATTACAAAACTGAGAAGATGAAATAATTAAAACACCTGCCAATGAAGAAATGCCTAAAGTGTTAGAGTCACTTGCTCAAGGCTGTTCAGTAGGCCAGTAAAGTCCTGTTCTCCTAACTGCTGGTGCAGTGATCTTTCTGTTACACACAGCACAGCTTGCTGAAGTCACATGAGCACACCTGCCCTACTTACAAATACCATTTTTGTTATTTTTATGATATAACTTGTTCACCCAGTTTCTCCAGATTCTTCGAGTCAGCAGGCAGCATGGTAAATCATCAGTGTATGTATTAATACTGATATACATTTAATTTTTTAAAGACATATAACATTTTTTTTCTCTTTCCTGAACTTTTTAAATGCTCATGCTTTCCTACCAATAAGATTAATATAGTGCATTCTAAATAGTAGAGTGTAATTTCAGGGGCTTTGCGCTTTCTCAGAAATCTTTCTATCTTAGAGAAAAATAAAATTTGAGAATGCCTTTCCCTATATTCAGTTCCTTAACATTCAGTTCCAGAAATATTTTTTTCATATCTCCTGTCTATATCCAGGCGCTAAGCCAGGTATTGGGACTCTGGTGCAGAACAAAACCAGCCTGACATCAAGATCACATCCCAGAGGGAGAGTGAGGCAGGGCATTGAAGCATGAAAAATGTGTGGACAGGCCCGGAAGCAAGAGACAGCTTAGCACTTTCTGGACTTGTAGGTGGTGGTTGTCTGTCTACCTGGATGGAGTGAGATATTCCACAGAAGGAAACTTCCCAGAAAACAGACATACTCAATATGTCAGATAATTTTTCAGCCAGTTTTTTTTAAGCAACTCTAACAACATGTCCCTTTCAAAACAGAACATACTTTAGTTTAGGCTAACTCTTCAAACATTCACATGTCCTCTGTGAATACCCTATATTTTATTAATCTTTTCCACTTGATACTGTTATATTTCTCTTTCCAGTTTTACTTTCCTTTTCACAATGAAAGTAGCTTTCTTGTTGTTTCTTTTTATTACTATAAGATACGCTTATGTAGAAATTCGAGCAAACAAGTGGTATTTGGAAGAAAGTATTATAAAAAGCCATTTGAAATTCCACTTGCACGGTGGACATTTGGGGTAAAATCGCTCCAGATGTTTGTGGATGCACACGTGCCTCACACTTGCCTGCCTACCTTTCTACCTCCTCCTGAGAGGCATCGACTCTGCTTATGTCACTCAGCACTGTGGCAGTGAGGTCTTTTCCAGGCAGTGAGAAGGTACCCCTTCATGTTCTCTGGATGTATCCTTTTATCTCAAGGATAATAGAAAACATAACTTCTTAAAGTTACGTTTAATTGGGTCAGTGCACTCTGACTTGCAGTTTAGTAGCCAAAGCCACAGAGCATTAAGGATTTTAGATAGCAGAAGAAGAAATCAGACTCTAGTTAGGAACCTTGTTTTGAACGTTGATATTGAGGCTGTGGGGACTGATTTGTATATTGTTGTTTGTTTTTAGTTGCTAAGTTGGGTCCAGCTGTTTGGAACCCATGGACTGTAGCCTGCCAGGCTCCTCTGTCCATGGGATTCTCCAGGCAAGAATACTGAAGTGGGTTGCCTTTTCCTTCTTCAGAGGATCTCCCAACCCCGGGATCAAACCCGCATCTCTTAAGTCTCCTGCATTGGCAAGGGGATTCTTTACCACTAGCACCACCTAGGAACCCCATAGAATGGCTGCTGCTGTTAAGTCACGTCAGCCATGTCCGACTCTGTGTGACCCCATAGACGGCAGCCCAACAGGCTCCCCTGTCCCTGGGATTCTCCAGGCAAGAATACTAGAGTGGGCTGCCATTTCCTTCTCCAGTGCATGAAAGTGAAAAGTGAAAGTGAAGTTGCTCAGTCGTGTCCGACTCTTCGTGCCCCGTGGACTGTAGCCTACTAGGCTCCTCTGTCCATGGGATTTCCCAGGCACGAGTACTGGAGTGGGTTGCCATTGCCTTCTCCAATAGAATGGCTAGATGACCATTTATCTGGCCCATTTTCCCCATCCCCACTGTCCTTGCCTTAGTGTAGGCTCTAGTCATTGTTTCCTAAGGCTAGTGTTGTAACCTCTCATGTCAACCTTTCTATAAAGGTGCATTAAAATCTTCAGTAGTATCACAGAGTCCATAATATTGAAGTTAAGACTCCTGATGTATAGGACTTGTCCTAATCATATCATGAAGAAGACCACATGGCATTCATTGCTTAGGGTGTTGTGTTCAATATGCTGCTTTTGCTGTGGACCCACCCGTAACCCTGCGCACACCTTTGTTTCTGTCCTTGATGAATGCCAGAGCAACTGAGGTGCCGCTCAAGCGGCAGCCCTCCTATGAAATATGTGACTTTCTTCCTCCTGCAGCTCCCACCCTCCAGGGTACGCATGCACCCACAGACCCAGTTCCCTCCCTCCTCTGTTTTCTAACTGTGCTCTGCACGGTTCCTATAGGACTTCCAACATCACCATTTGCTCACTTGCCCCAAAAAAATCTCTTTGATAGTAGAGGCTTCATCTTTGTATCCCCAGTACATGACACACAGCTGGTATTTAATGACTAGAGGGAGTTCAGCTACAGAAACCTTATCAATCTTCACAGCACCCGATTGAATTAGATAAGCTTTGCTCTCAATTTGGCAACATATAGTCAGCATAAGTCACAATTATTTTTCCTTGAATGCACCAAAGCCATGTTTAACTTTAACTTAAACTCTATACAATGAAGTCTCATACAGGCATAAAAGATCTTAAATTAAGTGAAAAAAAACAAATAGCAGAGCAAACTATATAATATGATTTTATCTGATTAATTTAAAATGTGTTCTCATGTGTGTATATATAGACTTCTGTATCATAGGTGTTTGATACGTTCATTGAAAATATCTGGACAGGCACATAAAAGGTAGTACCAGTGGCTATCACTGAAGAGTAGATTGGGTGGGGCTTATTTTTTTATATCATCAAATTGCATTTTTTTCTTTTCATCTTTCTAAGGACATGCCTTACTTCTATAGTAAGTAGTTTTTAAAAGGAAACTTATTCATGGGTCAAAATAAGATGCAATAGATAGATTTCCTTCTATTGTACTACTCATTTAAATTGTTTGTCTTATAAAATAGCTATCAGTATAGATTTCTTTCTTTATGGTTTTTGTCCCCATTTTACCCATGAGGAAACTGAGGCTTAAGAAAATGACACATAGTCACGCACAAAGCCAGCGTCCTCGTCTAGGTCTGTTTGGCTGAAAAACCTGGACTTCACCTGGCCACCTCCCTGAACGTCATGCCTGAGTTGCTTTTATCATTTTGTTTGTTTCACTTTGATAATGTTTGTTTTATTTTCCCTAGGTCTGTATGCTTTGCTCCGTGGGCTATCATCTCTTTTCCTGCCATCGATCAGAAAAAACCTGTCGAAGATGGATGGCATTAGATTATGCAGGAATTTCTATTGGAATACTGGGCTGCTATGTCTCCGGTGTATTTTATGCATTTTATTGTAATAATGTAAGTAACTTAAAAACATTTTACATACTCCCTTTCAGGTATAGGTCTTTTATCTTTCCATGATTCCCTTGAACTTCTGAATAGACACATAATTAACTAATTGAAGAAACAGTAAAGTCTAGTGGAGTCATAAACTCATTTTTCAAAAGGGACCCATGATCTCTAACATCTGTTATCAGCTCCTACTCCTTTACTGATTTTCCGTGGAAAATATATATATGTTGTCTTCTGAAACTTAAACATTCAGTTCAGTTCAGTTCAGTCGCTCAGTCATGTCCGACTCTTTTCGACCCCATGAATTGCAGCATGCCAGGCCTCCCTGTCCATCACCAACTCCTGGAGTTTACTCAGACTCACGTCTATTGAGTCAGTGATGCCATCCAGCCATCTCATCTTCAGTCGTCCCCTTCTCCTCCTGCCCCTAATCCCTCCCAGCATCAGAGTCCTTTCCAATGAGTCAACTCTTCGCATGAGGTGGCCAAACTATTAGAGTTTCAGCTTTAGCATCATTCCTTCCAGAGAACACCCAGGGCTGATCTCCTTCAGAATGGACTGGTTGGATCTCCTTGCAGTCCAAGGGACTCTCAAGAGTCTTCTCCAAAACCACAGTTCAAAAGCATCAATTCTTCGGCGCTCAGCTTTCTTCACAGTCCAACTCTCACATCCATACATGACCACTGGAAAAACCATAGCCTTGACTAGACAGACCTTTGTCGGCAAAGTAATGTCTCTGCTTTTGAATATGCTATCTAGGTTGGTCATAACTTTCCTTCCAAGGAGTAAGCATATTTTAATTTCATGGCTGCAGTCACCATCTGCAGTGATTTTGGAGCCCAGAAAAATAAAGTCTGACACTGTTTCCACTGTTTCCCCATCTATTTGCCATGAAGTGATGGGGCCAGATGCCATGATCTTCGTTTTCTGAATGTTGAGCTTTAAGCCAACTTTTTCACTCTCCTCTTTCACTTTCATCAAGAGGCTTTTGAGTTCCTTTTCACTTTCTGCCATAAGGGTGGTGTCATCTGCGTATCTGAGGTTATTGATATTTCTCCCACCAATCTTGATTCCAGCTTGTGCTTCTTCCAGCCCAGCATTGCTCATGATGTACTCTGCATATAAGTTAAATAAGCAGGGTGATAATATACAGCCTTGACATACTCCTTTTCCTATTTGGAACCAGTCTGTTGTTCCATGTCCAGTTCTAACTGTTGCTTCCTGACCTGCATATAGATTTCTCAAGAGGCAGGTCAGGTGGTCTGCTATTCCCATCTCTTTCAGAATTTTCCACAGTTTATTGTGAAATATTAAATTTTACTATTTCCTCACTAAAACCATATAGCTATCTGAGTCCTCAGATGCGCATTACACATCTTTTATTTTTGTGTTGCTGGAGTTGAAGATCAAGTTAGTACTGGTTAAAATTATGAAGCTAGGTGCTACTTTCCATTTTCCCTTCTTATCCTTTATTCCTCTCTCAATGGAAAAAAAAGAAAAGTATATCTGTGAATGTGTTGACCAATATTCTTATACAAGAAATATATTTTCCTTTCCTTAGTCTTATAGTTAGAGTCAGACCTAGAGACAGACCAGATGAGTGGTGAGTGTTTTTAACATGTGTCTGCTCTGAATGCTAACATATCTTGTAGCTCAAATGGTAAAGTATCTGCCTGCAACGCAGGACACCCAGGTTCAGTCCCTGGGTTGGAAAGATCCCTTGGAGAAGGGAATGGCAACCCACTCCAGTATCCTTGCCTGGAGAATCCCACGGATAGAGGAGCCTGACAGACTACAGTCCATGGGGTCGCAAAGAGTCTAACACGACTGAGCAACTAACACTACTACTACTATCTGACTTCTTGATCACCGCTGCTTTCTGAGCCTCAAGTTAGAAAAGTCAGTTTTTGCCTTGGGTAAGCAGCATTTGAAACACTGTGATCAAATTATAGAGCAGCTGATCTGAATTTATTGGCCAACTCCCTCCTCATCTCATGTCTCAGTCAAGTCCATCTCAAGACCTCCCATTCAGAAAGTCCCCATCGACCCGCCTCTCTTTTTCTCCTGCCCCCCACCAAACCATTTTCTCTTTTCCTTTTATCCTTTTAGTTCCTTCCCTTTCAGAGCCAAAACTGAGCCACTCTCCCAGGAACAGCAGACCTGCTAGTCACAGGACGAGAGTCTGTCCTGTCTGAGCCCTCCCCTTGGAAGGAGGGGTCCAGACCATATCCCCAGCCTTCACTCCCTGGGAGGGTAGGCTGCAGCACAGGAGACCTCTGATTGTTGGGAATTCTTAAGTAGGATCTTTGTCACTCCACAGTAATGGAGAAAAATGGCAACACTGCTAGAGTGTAAAACTAGCAATGTGAAAAATCAGAATTTGGTTTGAATGTAAGAACATTATTAATGATAGCCACTTGCTCATAAGCCATTTGTTCCTCAGGCCTGATTACATTGGAATGGAAGCATATAATTAAATATATATGCCATTTACCCTGTTGTAAATTGATTTGATTTTAGTAGTAAACTGCCCATATCTGCTCACCTTTCACAACTTACTCATTTTACATGAAAATGTTGACATCTTTAAAAATAGGCTTTTGAGTATGTAATACTAGAAATGTTTTGCTTATCTTATTCTGTATTTCTCTGAAACTGGTTTTTTGTTTACCTCTTCCCAAGCATTCTGATCATCAGAGAGACTAGTGGGAGGACTGTAAATCTTTTTTCAGGAGAACCAGAACTCCAAGGTAGATTAAAGAGAAAAAAAACAAAAATCTGCTAGAACTAATATAGTCCATAATCATTTAAAGGAAAAACTGTTTTCTTACCTCTGATATCTCATCATTTAACCAAATATTCAGTTGCTCTAATGGCGCTTTACCTTTTAAGGAACACAGGCTGCTTTGAGAATGAGATTGAAAACTGTGGACCCTCCATCCCAGATAATATGCATTTGGGTGCAGACTGACCAGTCATTTTGACATGTGAGTTTCAGCAAGTTGTAATGGTCCCAGAGAAGTCCTTGCAGCCCAGGTTAAGAATTCTGTGCTAACTGAGTTGTTAGGACAACTAACAACTTTTGAGCTTTAGGACTAGCTTTTCAACCTCTCGTTTAGATACCTAAATAATTCTGTAAGCCCTTCACACTTGATGTATTTTGAAATGAATGATATTTCATGTTTCACCATTTTCTACCCCCAGTACACACACACCCTCATGCTGGGTCACCTGTTCATTTGCTCCACTAGTAGAAGCCATCTGCGTGGCCTTTTCTACAGCAAACAGTTGACCCATCCTCTGCTGCCCTATCCCATAGACAGTCAACCATTAAAATTTTAGTTTACTTCAAAAATGCCTCCTGAATCTGGTGCTCACATCTGTCTTTCTTGTTCAGCAACAGTCCAAGCCATTTTCTCTTTGAATCAAATATTTAATACCCTCCTAGCTAGCTTCCTGTCACCTCTTTTTTTTTTTCTTTCTTTACACTGATGTCAGAGTTATTCTAATAAGTTAGTTTGAAAAATAACCACATCATCTTTTTCTTCAAGAGCTCTGCTACTCCCTCAGCGCCAGCTTGGAAAAGTTACAAATACATAGCCCAACAGCGTATCTGCCTTTCAAGTTCCCTTCACAAAGCTTCCTTGCTCCATTGTGCTTCCTTTTCCTTGAGAGCTCCCTCCTCTCACAAAATCTTACATATTCCTCAGGACCCAGATTAGTTGTCATTTCCTCTATGAAGCGTTTTTTAACTCTTTCAGGTAGCAATTGCTCCCTCTTCTGTGGTCCTACAACATTCTGTTCATAACTCAACTGCAGTCCTTATCCTTTGATTATAATCATCTCGTTATACGTCTGCCCCCCTCATAGCCTGTGAGCTCGCCCATTGAGCTTTGTCTTTGTTTCCATAGGACTTTAGTTGCCCCTGGCATATAATAGGCAATGGCACCCCACTCCAGTACTCTTGCCTGGAAAATCCCATGGACAGAGGAGCCTGGTGGGCTGCAGTCCATGGGGTCGCTAGGAGTCGGACACGACTGAGTGACTTCACTTTCACTTTCCACTTTCATGCATTGGAGAAGGAAATGGCAACCCACTCCAGTGTTCTTGCCTGGAGAATCCCAGGGAAGGGGGAGCCTGGTGGGCTGCCGTCTATGGTGTCGCACAGAGTCGGACACAACTGAAACGACTTAGCAGCAGCAGCAGCATGCTTTTGTGTGAATAAATGTGTTCTTTACCGCTTCACTTTGGGGTCTGGTTTGTCATCCTAAGAGACCTAACAATTGTATGCAACGTGCATTTTTTTAAGGAAGGAAGGAAGTTAATTGTGTTTGGAAGTGAAAATACCAAAGTAAGTACAGTTTGGAATGCATTCCTTAGAAGCCAAAATTGAAAATTGCTCATTCCCTTCCCTTATTGTCAGTGATAATTGAAATGCGATGTCCTTTCATTCTAGTATTGGCGTCAGGTGTACCTGATCACCGTGCTTGCTATGATCCTGGCCGTGTTCTTTGCTCAGATCCATCCCAATTACCTCACACAGCAGTGGCAGAGGCTGCGTTCTATCATCTTCTGTTCTGTTTCCGGGTATGGAGTCATCCCTACTCTCCACTGGGTGTGGCTCAATGGAGGAATTGGTGCTCCTATCGTCCAGGTAGGCTGAGTGTGGTCAGTATGTTCCCGTTCTTTTTGTCCTTTTAATTTCATTCCTTCGGGTAAAATAGTGTACTCCGGCCAAGCGGGTGGGTCTTTGTCATTTGAGGGCACATTTATAATTGCATAATGATGCAGTAATTTTTCACATCTATAGTTAATAAATAAAACATACTCTGCAGCATAGATTCTAACTACTATTTTCTTCTGAGATGTATTTCTGTAAGATGATACATTCTTAACTGTTTTCTGTTCCCCTTGGAATGTAAATATCCAAGTCCTCCCTGTAGAGGAGGACTCCTAAGTTTCCAGCTTTGTCAGCTGGGGCAAGGTCAGTGCCAGGAGAAGCAGCTGATTTGCTTGTTTGTGGAAGGGAAGGAGTTGGGAAGGATTTATTCTTGGACCTCTTGAGTCTGCAGTACCTGTGGGGTGTTAAAGTGGAGATCAGGTGTGGATTTAGCTCAGAGATTGAGACTAGTAATAGAGATTTGAAAATCTCTTGGCAGCTAGAGCCATGGGACCATATTCTACCCCGCAGGGAAAATATATTGAGAAATAAAAGACCATTAGTTGTTACAGGGAGAGCTGGAGTACATTAGGGAGAACCTCAGAATTCCTCAGCATTCTTGAGAAGGGAGTTAGAAGTAAGATCTAAATTCTTAGAGATTTGTATATAAATGCTCTAAGTATGTGCTAGGGAGTAAACAAGAATTTTTAACATAATTATGCTGAGAAATCTAGAAGAAATTGCATACACTTGTTACAATAGGACCTTTGAAATATGGAGATTTAAATGCAGGTTTTATTCAAAAGAATTATATTTTTTTAGAAGAGAAGAGTAATGGTAGGCTTATATACTATTGCTAACAGCATGGTGGAAATCATCTGCATATAAAACTAAAAAGAAAGGAAGTCTGGTGTAGTGAATTGAGTGATATGATTTGGCTGTATTGCCAACTTGAGAATGAGGGTGATGCTTTATAAGACTAAAAAATTGGGATAAAGGTGTGATAGTGGTGATAAGTAACTTCAGTGATCCTGGTATCTGTGAAAACATCATTTTTGTGACAGTTTTGATGCCCAGGAAATAGAATGGAGAAGTGCCACTCTCTTAATAGATTCAATCCTAACCAGAAGTGAGTAATTGTTGATACAGAAGTGAATGTTTTGGGATGAGGGAAATGCATCTTTTTAAGCTTATCATATGGAGAAGGAAATGGCAACCCACACCAGTACTCTTGCCTGGATAATCCCATGGATGGAGGAGCATGGTAGGCTACAGTCCATGGGGTCGCAAAGAGTCAGACACAACTAAGCCACTTCACTTTCACTTTCAAGCTTACCATAAGCTTATCTTGTTATTAAAGAAAGAGAACCAGACCTATTAGGCCAGTAGATTTTTAAGAAATTGAAAAAAATAAGTGTGGGGGAGGGCGGGGGGACACTTTCCTGTGTTCAGCAGTCTTGAAATATGGCTTAGGAAGACTGGTTCTCTAAGATGGAAATCTAATATAAACAGAGATCATCCCAGTACAGAAACAAAGGGAGACTTCCAGAGAAGTTCTCCAGTAAGGTCTAGTTTTAAAAAGATGGAGAGAGAGGTGCTTGACCAAAGATGCAAAGTTCCAAACAGCTATCCTGGAGGTACAGTGGAGCTTTGTTCTAGAATGTTTGTAGAATCTGAGGTTGATTGTCTGAGAACATAGGTTTCAGGGGAGAGGGGCTCCATGATGGTTCTCGAATATGTGTAGAGGGGAGAAAAGTCATTTGTTTTATTTCTTAAATGGCGTCTTAGTAAATTAGGTTTATAATCAGAATTAGGAACAGGGTGTATAAATTAGAGCTGGCTGATTTTCTTAGGACAAGGAAAGCTTTCCAAGAGATCTTTGCACAGTAGTATTCAAGAGAATCATTTATCTGGGATGGTGGAACAGATATCACTGTTGGGCTGAGCCTCTTGGGTCTTTTCCAGCCACAGATCCCTGTTTAGTCTCTTTGCTTATTCAGCTGGTTACTCCATTCCCACATGTATTCCACGCAGGCACCCATGTTGTAAAAATGGGAGTTGGCTGCCCTTCGCACTTTCACCCTGTTGAAGGTTTAGCTGCTCTAGTGCCCTGACTCTTAGGGCAGTCTCTGTGTTCCACTCCTATGAAACGCTTCCTAAAGTATTGAGAGCTAGGTTTCTATTACTGGAGACTGTCTGTAAGATTCAATAGACTTAAATCCCACCTATGAATTCTAATTCTCTGTGTTTAATTATATTAATTAGATTTATAATATCAGTAAGTTGGAAGTTCAGTCACAGTCGGGAGATCTGTGAAAAACTGTGTTTTGCTTTTCAGGACTTTGCACCCCGTGTAGTTGTGATGTATGTGATTGCTCTTCTTGCTTTCCTGTTCTACATTTCCAAAGTTCCAGAAAGGTATTTTCCAGGTAGGTATATGTTTTTAGAATGGATTTATGACTTTAGTCTAAATGGTGGAGGTATATACGTCAGAGTATCAAAACAGTTTTTTTTTTCCAATATTACTGATTATAGAATGGCTTTTCTCAAATGTTATCTAAAATTTGAACTCTCTGATGGCTTTCACAAACTTTTTCTTTCATTGTCACAATAGAAGTTGAGTCCAGTAGATAGGGTTACCACCATTTCACCGCACCATTTCACGTCACCATTTCACGTCACCATTTCACTTCACCATTTCAATAGTGAGTTCTCAACCACTGCTTTTTTGTGGAGCGCTTTGTTCCACAAAAGTTGCTTATGCTTAAAAATTAATTTATATATGCAAGATTCATAAAACAAACTAGAAGCAAAGGAAAATAATAGGATAATGGAAATAAGCCAGGTTTAGGATTACTTCATAAGTATCTGTGGTAAGTTTCTATATAAGGCCCATCAGTCTGACTTTCAGCTTCCTGGCACCCAGTGGTGAGAGGAAATTAAGGATCTTCATGTCCCCAAGATTTACACAAGCCAGGAACTTAAGGACAGATTTCCCTGCTTCAGTTTAGGTAAAAAAAAGCCTTCTGATAGAAAAGAGCTAAGAGGACACTGGGTAAAGAGAATAATGTTCACCAAAGCATGTATTTGCTTGTTTCGGAGCTTCAGCTCTAGAGTCAGATGCTGCTGCTGCTGCGCTGCTGCTAAGTCGCTTCAGTCGTGTCCGACTCTGGAGTGTCCCCCTGGAGTGGGTTGCCATTTCCTTCTCCAATGCATGAAAGTGAAAAGTGAAAGTGAAGTCGCTCAGTCGTGTCCAACTCTTCGTGACCCCATGGACGGCAGCCCACCAGGCTCCTCCATCCATGGGATTTGCCAGGCAAGAGTACTGGAGTGGGGTGCCATTGCAGTCAGATGACTTAGGTTGAAATCCCCGGTCAGCCCCTCATTAGCTGTTTGCACTGAAGTCACACAAGATTTCTCAGGCCAGTTTCCTTCTCTGAAACGTGAAGATGATGCTTTTCTCTCGTGGGTATTAGATGAGAACGTGCACGTGAAACATTTAGCTCAGTTCCTCAACAGGTAGTGAGCCCTCAGTAAATGTTAGCAGCTGTAGTTCCAGTGCCCCCGCCCCAGCCCATAAATGAAGTAAGTGCCTTAGGAAGGGACAGAGTGGGGCAAGCGCAGGTGAGCTTTGGCGCCACTCAAGAATAACAGGAGACAGAGCCTATATAGTGGTTTTCTGGTGTGGGGGCTGGGAGTGGGGAGCTGTTTAAGTTCAAATTGAAAATTGTCCTCCCTCTCTCTTGGGTTAAGAACCTCTTCCACAGTGAATTGAAGATAGTGTGCCATTTGTCACATGAGTTGGGGAAGAAAAAAGGAAGAGAAACCATGAAGTAGAGAATGAATAGACCGCAGAACCTCAGGCATTCCTCTGTGCACATGACCTTTCGCTGTTTTAAATAAGGGTGGAATACAGAGAACTTATGTATAAACATTTGGATTTGGGAACATAACTCGGACATCTCCCTGAATTGAAGACCCACCCATGTTCTAGGCAGAGTCAGAATTCTCCTCAGAAAACCGTTCTGGTGAAATACATTTTCATATCACTTTATTAATAATGATTTTATTATGAATTTCTTCTTTTTCATACATACAGGTAGAAAATTAACTAACGAAAGTTCTCTACACTAGTGATTATAGCCATCATGTTTTTACGCCCTAAAATATTCAGATCAAAAGTTCTCAGTTGTCTCATACAGGACACCTATAAAAGGTCAAATGTTATGTAACTTAACTTTTCTCAAGATGAGCTTGACATAAAACGTGCCCCATGTAGCTGAGTGTGTGCTACATTTGTGCAGGGGAGAAAACAGAGTCCATGAAAAATGAAAAGTCTCTACAGATAAAAGTGTCAGGTGTTCATGAATGCATGGCTTAGAAACCTTGTCTGGCTGGTCCTCACTGAGGACCTGGCTCTAAAGAGAAGCACATTGTAGTCGTGGGGAGACGGGGGGTGAATACTGTGAAATCAAAAACCTTTCAAACCTAAGAGCTTCCTCTCAGCTTATGTCAGTTTGTTGTTGTTGTTGTTTTTTAATGTAAACATCACAGTGGCATTTGTTGGGTTCAACGATCCCCAAGTTCTCCATGGACAGAATTCAGTGAATCTGTGATATTTGCATTACAACCGATCAGGTTTATGATCCTCAGTATTTTATGCTTTAAAAATGAGTCTGCCTTCTGATGCCTATGTCAGAAGCTTTCTCTATCTCCTTTATACTTTAATAAAACTTTATTACACACACACACACAAAAAAAAAATGAGTCTGAACTTCACTAGGCTGTTAAACGGTTCCATGGCACCAAAAATAAGTAAATAAATAAAAGTCTAAGAACAGAAAGGATTCTGTTGACTTACACTTTAAAATCTACATACTATACTGATTATTGTTCTTGGTAGAGAAGACAGAAGGTTAGAGAATATTTATGTGACCATAGATGCACCAGGAATTACATTTCAATTTCTATAGTTCGGTATTTTGTTATTTTTCAGTATGCTTCTTACCTGTTATTTAATCTCCTTGGAATTTATACTGTAACCAGAGAGAAATTAATTCTCCTAAGTTGTCATTCTCTTTTCCAGGGGATCTTCCCAACCCAGGGGTCAAACCTAGGTCTCCTGCACTGCAGACCGATTCTTTACTGTCTGAGCCACCAAGGAAGCCCATAGAGAAACTAACCAGCCTTAGTTAATTAACCTATTTTTTGTTCTTGTTAATCAGTTGCTCAGTCATGTCCTACTCTTTACGACCCCATGGACTGCAGCACGCCAGGTTTCCCTGTCCTTCACTATCTCCCGGAGCTTACTCAGACTCATGCCCACTGAGTCAGTGATGCCACCCAACCATCTCATCCTCTGTCATCCCCTTCTCCTCCTGCTTTTAATCTTTGCGAGCATCAAGGACTTTTCCAAGCAGTTGACTTCGCATCAGGTGGCCAAAGTATTAGAGCTTCAGCATTACTAATTAAATTTTTCTATTTGTTCCATTTGTCTGATAGTACAAGATGCAGGTCTGAGCTGTCTCCTTACATACCTGCTTAAAATTAAAAATGCTTCAAACAGACTTACACCCAAAAACAGCTGTGTCTCTGCTTCATGCCTAATCAACTCCATGATTTGTAGCACTAATTTCCATTGCTTCTCTTACATGTTGTCTTTTCCTCACCAGATATATATGTTGAGACATGGGAGACAAAAGGTCAAATTCCTGAAATTAACCACATCTAGATTTTGAAAAGACATTTAGAATAGTATTTCTGAAATTCACCAGTACTCTTCATGAATACAACCTTAAAGTCAGACTCAATATGAATTAATCTTTTTTTTAGAAAACATTTGGGTCTGAATTAATCTCAGTTTCTGAGACTGCCAAAATCTTTTTGCTGCTCAGTCATATTTCCAAGGTGAGAGATGGAAGTATATTTTTATTTAAAGTCAAAATCAGTTCAGTTCAGTCATTCAGTTGTGTCTGACTCTTTGTGACCCCGTGGACTGCAGCATGCCAGGCTTCCATGTCCATCACCAACTCCTGGAGCTTGCTCAAACTCATGTCCATTGAGTCAGTAATGCCATCCAACCATCTCTCATCCTCTGTTGTTCCCTTCTCCTCCTGCCTTCAATCTTTCCCAGCAACAGGGTCTTTTCCAAAGAGTCAGTTCTTTGTATCAGGCGGCCAAAGTATTGGAGTTTCAGCTTCAGCATCAGTCCTTCCAATGCATCGTCACGACTGATTTCCTTTAGGATGGACTGGTTTGATCTCCTTGCTGTCCAAGGGACTCTAGCCTAATCAGTACTCTTTTCTCTTTACCTTCCCTTGCAGGACAACTAAACTACCTCGGATCAAGCCACCAAATCTGGCACATCCTTGCAGTCGTGATGTTATATTGGTGGCATCAGTCGACGGTGTATGTCATGCAGTATAGACACAGCAAACCCTGTCCTGACTATGTTTCACATTTGTGAATTCAGGTATGGCCGCCTGGGTGTATTCAGTTGTTAAGCAATATATAATGGGGAGCTCTAGACCCCACCATTTCTAAGATTCCCATTCATTTTTCCTTTTCCCTCTGATTGGGTAATATCGTGAGTAATATTTTATAAATATGGAAATATATACTTGGGGATCAGTAATAGTAACTGCTTTGTGGGCCCTTAAGACTACTAACTTGCTGCTTGTACAGAAAGTGAAAATTTTAGTTGGCATTCCCTAAGAATCATCTGAATAACCTGAATGTGAAGCCAGTACTCTCTTTCCTGAGCACCAGCTTAACTTCTTAGGAAGGGCTCACCTCTGTTATAAAGTGGAGTTCTCCTGTATGGTTCCTTTAATAGAAGACAGAGTAGATGATCAAGTTTAAGTGCCTAATCAAGGCAGTGTTTGTGATGGCCTGTGCTCAAAGCAAGCTGATCGTGATTCTGAGTAATCACTAGCCTTTCTATGGCTGGTTTGTGAGAAACCAGCACTTCAGATCTTATTTCCGGTAGGTTCTCTTCTTAGGAGCACTAGACTTTTTAGTTTGCTAGAACAAAACTTTAAACCTCTTCTTCAAGTTGAGAGAGGTGTTGAGAAAGGGAAAAGAACTGCATTGTCATTTCCCATCCAATAAAAATCATACTAAGAACCAAGTACATGACCAGGTGACAAATTCTGTGGTCTAATTACCAAGTTATTGGCCATTTAAGCTTTTCAGTTTCCAGTATTATGATTTAATCCCATATAGAAGAGTTGAGCTCCTGCCCATAGATGGCAGATTTGGGGCTCCAGAATTCCTATAACAGCAGACTTTTCACCTCTCTGTTTGCGGTCTTAATTTCTTGATTGATGGGTATTCCCAGGTATATGGTGCTACTTTCAAGGCCACAGAATCCACATGGCCCAGTTCTTGACACTGAAATGAACCTTAAGCCTTAGAACAAAGTCATGCAGATGCCCCATTTGATGACATGATTAATCCACCTGCGTTCTGGCCTTTCCCTCTGTATGCATGTGTTAGTATTGCGCTGAGAACTCAAACAGTATTGATATACACTAGCTAACATTTGGGTCTGATACTTTATTGTATATATTAAAAAATAGATCTCGCTGCCCTATACCACAGCTTCGCACCCTTGTTTTCTGGTCTTCTCATTTGCATAAGTTAAATCCCTTAAAGCAGTCATTCATAAAAACATGTTGTTTTTTGGAATATAAAATATTATCCAAGTTTCTGAATGGGTTGATATCAGCTGCTTTAATTACTGGTGTATATTCAAAACATTGAACTTTCTAAGTATCAGGAAGTGTTGATTGATAGTAAAGTTTATTCCCAAAATGCCACTTAAACATTCGATATTTAGAATGTTACTTTAATGTGCCCTAGTTTATGCATCTGTAAAATTTTGTATCTCTTTTCAGTGTAGTGTTGCTGGAATATGAATTTCCCATGCTAGTATCTCAGCAAGGCAAATTCTCCCCCAGTAGACTAAGGGCACACCACATTATACCCATTATTCTGATGGAACACCACTTTGAAAATGGCTATTTTAAAAGAACTGGCCAAAAGAAAATGGCCAGAAATTTGATCCGTATGCTTAGTGAAAGAAGATTTTGGTGAAATGATAATAGGATATATTTTCTCTAAAGTATCCCTATTGACTTACATGATACTATTGCTTTTAAATAGATATTTTGTCATTTTTGCTAAACAATATACTGAGTAGTTATAATTAATTTAAAAATGAAGGAAAAGTCTACTTTAGGTCTGGCACCATTTTTAATTACAAAATCTCAAAAACATTAAAGTTTCATTTTTTTCCAATTTTTAGAAAAAGTCCTTTTTTGTTACAGTGTATGAGTTATTTAATCCTTGACTTCTGAATTAATTGATAAAAATGACCAATTTTAAGACTTCTTGAACTTAAAAAGCATACAGGTCTGACTGAAAGGAGAACTAAATTATACCATTGTAAACATTTCATCTTTTTATGAAAATATAAAATATTTTAAGAAAGTTTTTTTTATCTTTACTATGATGTACTTACTATAAAGTAGGGAATGAACAAATGTGGATTGCTGTCAACTATAAGCACTTCTGTATATCAGCATTTATTGACCACCTACTGTGTGCACATCACTACTGGCAAAAATTTTAAGACATTGTAAACATTAAAGAATAAATATTTAAAAATTGCCTATGAATCTGAGCCTTGTAATAATGTATATTTTTGTTTTTGTAGATTTATTAAAATAAGATTTTAAAAGTACACTAGTCAGCTACAGTATTAAAAGTACTAAAAAAGACTGCTTTTAATTTTACCAATGTGTAAACTATAAAAGCTCTTTACTTATAGACTTTACATTTTAAAATTATTCATGGCTGTTTTAAATTGTCTATAGTGATTTGTAAGGTTGTAGTTAACTCATTTAAGGGAATTATCTTTCTACATAAAACCGCTTTCAAATAGCAAGGTAGTGCTTGTCTTTTTTGTTACACTAAGAGCAATTCAGTGAGCTGCATGGCAAAATGTGTAAATAAACTGGGTTTACTAAATATATAAGTGCTGTTTGTCTTTTTTTATAATACATAACAGCTTCACAATCATGTTTTAGAATCAGGAATGAAGCTTCAGGGAGTATGTGTCACATCTTTGGCATCCCACCTGGACAGAGTAACCGATTTGAAGATTGGCATTGACTGGCATAAAGCTGTACAGCTCTCCACTTGGCAGGTACCGACCTAGAGATAACCTTTGCTTGCCCTGCATTAAGTATCAAGGGGCATAGCCTGCACATCTAGATTCCTGGTGAGCCGAATAGATCTGTATTCCCTTGTAATGATCATTCTGGGCAGTTTCACCCTTGCCAGAATATGTGCAATGAAGAGTCAGCTCAGCTCTTTGGGGAGGGGCAGAAGTGTCTTTTATTTATGTGCATTATCACAGTAACTGTGTTTATACTGAGAAGAGGTACAGATGCAATTGGGTACCAACATCCCCTGAAATTCTTTACCATACTTGCTGAGTAGGAGAGTGAGAGAATGATCCCAAACTTGAAACTACCTTTGAGAAAACATTTTCAGGAAGGAGAAGCAGTAACACTGTGGGTGGGGGTCTCTTGTGAACAGTGAAACTTCCATCCTTAGAGGGCAGGCATGATAGCACTAAAGTCTAGTTATACTCTGCAACCCCGGGATCAAAAACACTGCAGAGCACACATGTAAATTCAGTAGTGTCAACAATCTGCAGCAAAAGTGAACTGTCTTTCAAATGTGCAACAAAGAAAACTTCAAAAGCTCATGCTTTCAGTAGGAAAATATTAACTTCATCTTACATACAATGCTGGAGTTGGACTTTCTTAAAACAAAATTAGCTTGCTCAAAGTAAACAGCTCTAACTGAAGCATATATTCTTCTCTTAAGTTAAAACTATAACCAAATTTGCACAGTGGCACGGTCCACACTATGCATTTTATATAACTTATATGTGATATTTTGCTCCTTTGTACCATTAATTTATTAAAAAGAAACAGGACCCTTATTTTTCCATATAACCTTAGATAAATGTTACAGTTTCTGAGGG
Organism: Bos indicus x Bos taurus; assembly: GCF_003369695.1. Classification (NCBI taxonomy): domain Eukaryota; kingdom Metazoa; phylum Chordata; class Mammalia; order Artiodactyla; family Bovidae; genus Bos; species Bos indicus x Bos taurus. The sequence goes on along the minus strand of NC_040081.1, from coordinate 93,214,310 downwards.
GGAGGGGGGGGGGAGGAGTGCATATCTAACAAATAAGTTGAATCTTTCCACAAGCCACCAATCTGAAACTCCAGTTTGTGGACTAATACATAATATTGTGATCTCAACACCAAACTTAGTCCATCAATCCAATAAATAGGTTTTCTGTTTAACATGCCAAAGCCTCACATCTGTAATCAAGTTATTTTATTTAACTAAATACTTATTAACAGTGAAAAATGGTATCAGTTTTTAAAGAGTTTAAAAAATAAATTTTATATAATGCAAAAACTATGCTAAATATTCAAAAGTTACTTCAGAGTCTTATGTTTTTACCATACCTTCATCACTGTATCAGTAATTATAATCCTTGAACAAATTGTATGATCATTTTGGTTGTGCAGATGCTAGGGCAAATGTACAAACACAAAATGTATTTTCTTACTTAAATCCAAAACTGGGAGCTCCTTAGACCAGAGATCTAATCTTACTCATTTTTCTCCTCCGTTAGCTCATGCATAATAGATGCTTAAATGTCTGTGGTGTGAATGAAAGAACTGACTAGAAGTTGGCATCCAAAACTTTTAATAAGACGACAAATAATGAAAAACTCAAAGTCACTGATTATAAAGAATATGCAATCCATTTGGGATTTATTGCATTTAAAGAAAGCAGATTATTAAAACAGTAGGTATGATAAATACAGTAAGAAAATAACTTTAAATTTCAAACAAAACAAAGTGAATGAGGGATAGGATTCAGTCAATAAGAATAAGCAGTGTAAAGGCAATATAGTACTAAAATCAGTTAGTGCTTAATTAGATATAGGAAGGAGGGAAAAAAAAGCAACTGATGCTGTTTCATAACAGTTTCCCAGCTGTATCTGAGGATTGAAGTTAACTTTAGAAAGTATGATCTTAACAATTAGAAATATAATAAAGATGAAAATCAGGTTTATTAAAAGTTAAAATTATTTGCTTAGTGGTACATAAAAGGCTTCAGAAAATTCAAGTTTAACAAAAAATGGAAGTGTAATCAAAGAAAGTGCACTTAAAGCTGTTTGCCAGCAATTAAAAAGTAGCCTATTATTATTACTATACTGCTTACTATTAGATGACTTTTCAATCACAAAAAGAGCATAGTCATAAAAACAATTCTCTTTCAAAAGTAGCACAATAAATTTTTAAATAAAAATAACCCCAAATGATGGCCCTTTGCATTTTCATCTGTCTACCTTATTCTTTTAGTGGCTTTTGTAAACCCTCACGAGGAGTGAATGTTCTTTTAGCAATGATTGTGGTTGCAATTCCATTCAAAATGTAAAAATTCACATTAACTCCACACTAGAGAGATGTGACATGTGCATGCAAGTGCGGATTTATATATTTACCCTAATGTGTAAACCCCACTGTGTATAAAAGTTTTCATATAAACTATCGTTATGTTATTCTCACAGTAGATCTGTCAGTTCATTCTCACAGTAGATCTGTCAGCTCAACACTGGACCTAAAATGATAAATGATAAGTAATTTTGCTTAAAAAAAAAGAAAATGTTTACTGCACAGTCTACACATATTAAAACAAATGTACCCAAACTCCTCAGAACCAGTGATAAGAATACACATGTACCTTCTCTCAATGCTGATATGAAGTACCACAACCTAAAATAAGCTAAGCAGAGAGGAGGAAAGGGCTCTGCCTGCTGCACACCAGAGTAGAGGAGGGTTTCCCACCAGAGTAGAGGAGGGTTTCCCACCAGCAAGATGAGGACAGCGGTCTGTCCCTGTCACACGACAAATGGGAGGATCCAAAGCTGCTTCTGTCTACGATTCCAAATAATGGCATAACTGGGCCCAAGTACACACACACACACACACACACACACACACACACACACGGGGCGGAGGTCACATCAGTGGAAGAATCACACTTTCCTGATGGAAATATTCTAGTCAGTTTCACCCAGCCCACCACCTTTTCTCCTCCACCTAAAACATATATACCAAGCAACTTTTGTGTCCTAGCAGAATGTCTAACATTCCTCAGTGCCATAGAAGCTGGTCTTTTCAACACTTAACATTTTGCTGAAGTGGTAACATTAAAATAATTAAGCATATGGTCCGCTTTTTAAAAGATAATTCAAAACCAAGAAGCATGATTAAAGCTGTTAGGACAGAAATAACTTTGGCCTCAGACTTTTGCTAGCTTTGTAATATGTCACTTCCCTTTGTGATGTTCAAGTATTACAGGTTTAGAGTTATGACGACTTTACATGCTAAAAAAGCACAGAGGATAGCTGATTAATAGAGACATGATTTCTTTTCAGCGTTCCTTCCTTATACAAGAACTGGACCATCCCATAATAGAGCCAAACCGAGTGCTGTGTGCCAAGTATGCATTAAGCTCTCTCACACGTCTTGGGAGCTTTATTCTCATAAGGGAATTAGCCAGGCATCAACTGTGTAGAGTGACCTACAGTCTAACAGTAGTGGGAAAACATGATGGGAAACAGAAAGCGACCCTAATCCTATACTCCTTGGGAAAATTCCTCCACTTCAACACAAAGGAATCTCCCCATTTCTATCCCATTGGGTCCCCTATAAGTACTAAATGTTTCCTCTTGGCTGTAATCTCCAGAGGAAAGTCATTTGTGATATAACAAACGTATGACTGTCAATATTTTAAACAATGTCAAAGTGTTTCTTTAGAATTTATCCAGAATTATAAGCCAAAGTGTCTGTCAGTGTCTAAATCATTTAAAATTATTCAGTGTATTGAAAATGAGTGTAAGCAAGGCCTTGGTATCTGACAGACTCTAGATATTTCATATTACATCCCAAGGGGACCACACTGATTCATCTGTACCCCTTCTAAATTATGAAACTCATGAGGTCTAGCAGAGACAAAGGCTAATAAGGACTAAAATAGTCAAAGAAGCATCTTGTATATACATCAACCAACAGATTTTCATTAACAGACTGTTTGATACAAACCTACTGTAGTTCATGAATTAACTATGTGTAATCATCAACTCTTCACTTTTAAAAGAAAGTATCACTTGAATCTACTTTGTAAAGTTTTAAAGAACATCTACTTGAGCATTTGCATTAGCAGTATTAATCAACCTGAGAATCAGAAAGAGAAAAAAAAAGGTGCAAACATAACATTTGCCTTTGGCACAAGGACAAGTAAAACTGGTGCAGCTGGGCTCTAACGTTTACGCAGAAATGACTCTCATGATCGATCTGTCTCTGCTACACATCATTCACACATTGCTTTCCTGTTTGTCCACAAATCTGTATCTGATTTAAAACATAGAAGAGAGAAGCAAGAAAACATAAGAGGGTTTAGAGGGTTTAGTTACAGATACTTTGTTTCTTTCCAAGTTTAGACTGTGAAAACAGGCAAATAGCTCATCCCAGTTGGGGCACTATAATTGAGATTCTAATAAGATTACTGATAAAATTTTAATTGGGCTCAAAGCATTAATTTAAAATACAGCAATCAAGGAGAGTGCAAGCTGATAGGAGTTTCTACCCTTTTCTGTAAATAGCTTTAATGGTTCTAGAAACTTCTAAGTGTTCACTTGCAAGGCAGGGACAGTTGGAGACACAGGAGAAACAGACTGTATTCACATTAATGATTTCTACCTTATTAAACAACTTCTATAAAATCTCAAGTTTCTAATTAGGATTTGTAATGTAAAAATCAAAAGGCAATTTGGTAGCTGGGTTCTTTTCACTAAAGTCACAATCAGCTAACTAGCAGAGTTGAGATGCTAGCCCCTCATCACCTTGACACCTTACAGCCACTCTCAGATCTCAGGTATTAGTGCAGAGGTACTTGCGGCAGGATGTGCAAGGCCTGCCCATAAGGCTTTGTGGGATTTGCTCTTCTGTTCTCTGTATTAAAACTACTCCACCCTTCAGACCTAACTCCAACACTGCTGCTCACCAGACAACTTGGGGAATAGTTGGTGAAGGTGGTTATGTAATAAAGCACATTATTAAATGCAACATGATTTTACATTGTAAACGTCTCAGAAACTCAGGGTTTCAGCTACATATTTTTCCCTAGAATAATATTTCTCTATGAACCTTGTCCTCACTCCCAGTTTTCCCAATAATTGTTTTACTAGAGACATGATAAAAGTTTTGAGCTAGAAGCCATTCAAAATCAGAACATAAAGTGTTCCTGAAGTACTACTGAATGTTTTTTCCTCTCCTCTATATCATTCCTTTTTTCTCTCCATTTTTCTGCCCATCAACTAGCTATCTCTAGTTTTTGTTCTAGGCTTCTATGTAATAGTCCATATTAATGGCACTTGTTTTTTTTTAATGAAACAGTTTTAGGCACAACAGTCAGTGACTTCTGGCTCCTCTTTGTGGAGAAAGGTGTAAGGACAAAATCTCTGCACTCTCTGGATAACTTTCTCATTCTTTATGAGAAATGAATTTTTTTTTTTTTAACCTCGTGGAAATTAGAAGAGATATTAAAAAAAAATCCACAAATGCAATTTGTGTATATACAAGTAACCTTAGTTTTAAATGCTAGATTCTGGAATGAGCCTGGGATGTGCGCACAAAAGTGATTGTTATAAAAGTAACGCCACAGCTCCCGGTCACTTTTCAGGGGCCACACGCGTTCCCTAGATTTCTGTGCGGTCAGGTGGGGAGCTGAAACCCCAGGTTAGAACCTGCCACCTTCGCTTCCTTTGCGCCTGCGTGGAAAGACGTGGAGTCACTACCCTGTGCAGATACTTCCTTTTTCTATTTGGTTTATTTAAAAATCGCCTATTCTGATTGACCTGTAAGAATGAATGATATAAAGAGCTATACAAATAAATTTTCTTTCAAATTCATAAAACTATTCATACTTTTTTTTTCCTTTGAAACAGGAGTTAATACCAAGAGTCCGTCAGAAGTCCTCTACTGTTTAGAAGGAAACGGAGCAGCACCGAAGGGGTCTAATTCGACGGGCTGGGGCTGTTGGGGCTGATGGGAGGTGATGCTCTGCACCACGAGTTCTGTGAAGGGCACGGCACCAAAATCATCCATTTTCAACGCCTCTGCCCCATGGAAGGAGCCGTGCAGTGAATTCGGCCGGGGCCTCCCGGGCAGGACCGGGTTGTGGTCGGTGCTCAGGCCCTGGTGCGGGGAGTGCCATGGCAGGTCCGGAGGGTGGAAAGGCTTGGCCCCGAAGGGGTCCAATAGACCCTCCTCGGCTTGCAGGACGTGCCCGCGGTCCTTCCCATCGGTCAGGGCCACGCTGATGTTCTCCTTGGAGTCCGAGATGGTCAGGAACTCGTTGCTGCTCTGCGAGTCCCGGCGGCCCACCCTCCTGTGCCGGCGGGCCCGCTCGGGGGTGCGGAAGGCGGGCTTGGCTGGCTTCTTGGCACCGGTCGGGGTGCCGTGGTGCCGCTTCCCATTGCTCTTGGCCGCGTCCTGCTTGGTGCGCCTCTGCCGGGAGGACAGTTTCTGTAGGCTGCGCTGCTTGACTTTCTGTTGCGGACTCCCAGTTATCTCCTCGAAGGGCACCAGCCCAAAAAGGTCCTCGCCGCTGTCACTTTTACTGGCAGACGGAGGGAAGGGCTGGAACGGCGTGGAGCCAAAGACATCCACGCTGGGGGGGCCAGCTGGCGCGGCGTGCGCATCGCGCGCCATCACCTTCTTGCTGAAGGGTGCCTTGGTGAAGACATCGAATTCCTCCGGTTCGAGCCCCGTGGCGGGAAGCCGGCTGTGCGGAGAGAGGTCCTTCTGCTCCCCCTGGCGGGGCAGCTGAGCCCGCGCTGCGAAGAAGGGGACAGCGCCAAAGACATCAAACTCGGGTCTGGGAGTCCCTGCTCCCACATCCGAGGGCGCCCGGGCGGGCGTGAGGAGTGCTGCGCTAGGACCCTGGACCGCTCCACCGCCGGAGTCCCTGTAGCCCGGGCTCGTGTCGCTGTACTTTGTTTTGGCCTGTTCGTAGTCTGAATCAGAGCTGTGCTTCTCCTCCTCTTCCTCATCTTCAGAATCCATGAGCAGAGGCCTGTGCCCCAGGTTTTCCGGTTCAGTGTCGTCGTCATTAAAATCTCCTTGTTCTCCCTGGAGAACTTCCTCATCCTCCTGCTCTTCCTCTTCGCTGCTCTTCGGAGAAGGGGGATCGGACTCAAAATCACTCTCGGATTCGTCGTTCCCCTTTTGCACTTGAGCACGTACTAATGAATTCTCTGAGGTTTTCTTTCCAGTCCGGTGGTCTTTAGAGACTGGACTTCCTTTTGTATTCTTGATAGGGTTTGCAGTGCCATTTTCTTGATTCATGGAGGGATGTTCAATTTTCTTTTCAGGAGAACCTGCCAATTCAAACGAAAATTGTATCATCTCAAAGCATCTCAAAAACCATTTGCAGTAAACATCATGTACTAATACAAAGGCCTTACAGATCGCTCATATCAGTTCCCTTACAGGAAAACTTACTGGCACTTGGTCATTAGGCTCCGGGGGAGGGCGGGGGGATGATGCACTTGGCCCCTAGTTGATGGTTAGGTCCTTCAAGTGCAGACCGACTGACTTGTGTCTCTACCCTACACACTACCTACTCACCACAGGTGGTCACTGACAGCTGTCTTACTTATAGTACCCAGAATAGGACTCTGAATATGGTACACAAGCAAATTTTCTTCTCCCAGCTTCAAAATAAGATTTTCCAGCCAATTGCCCTGCCCAGATCCCCCCATTCACCCCAACCTTATGCTTCTATTTCGACTCTGTTATAAAGTTTTCCTGTGGAGATCAACAAGCATGAATAGCTTATCTGCTTAGATATGTTTCACTGTACTATTTATATTTGGCATTCTGGGATTTTATTGTGAACAAGTATCTTATGGGCTGGGTGAACATGAGCACATCCCCATAGTCTGATCCAAGCTGAGGTACTGAACTGAGACCGTATCGAGGACATCTGCCTTCCCAAGAGGATACATCTTCCTTTAACTGTCATACCTGTACTAGTAGACCCTGTATTAAAAGCACTCTACCTTAATGAAAATCTTAACTGTCAGTATGTTTACTGTATGGTAGGTGACAAAAATGCATCAAACACGGTGTTCTCCAATTTCACCGCATGCACATACATAGTAAAGATAGAGTGTGTTAGTTCATATGAAAATATATGGCCCTCCCAATACACGGGTGTACTGATTTTCCAGAAGTAGGAAACAATTTGAATTGATCCAATTACATATCCATTCATCCCTTCCCCTCTAACATCAGATATTTTCAAGACAATTAGCTAGGCTTGGAAGTAGTCTTCAGTCATGAAAACTAAATACCTTATGATGGATGGGCTACTACTCTCCCATGATTAAATGGTGGTCCCCATGGCACAGGACACCTCTGCGTTATTTCCTTCTCTTTGAAAGTCAGCACTGTTGTCTTCCTACCTCTCTGACTATTCCCTCTTGTTCAAATTTGTTAGCAACTTCCCTTTCACAAACATCTCCTTAAACACAGATGCTCCGCAGGGTCCTAACCTTGACTGCCTTTCTCCCTCTGTATGTCCTGCCCTGGGTCCTAACTACTTGTATGTTAATCAACGTTTGTACCATGATGACTGGATCTCTAATAGTTACCATACATACTCACCTACCCTAGTCACCTAATACTCTTTTATATATATATATATATATATATATATATATATATATATATATATATATTTTCTACCATTACTTTAAACTCAGTAATTTCAAGAGAGTTAATCTTTTCTCTTAAAATGTGCTCCTCACCAGTTCCCTCTAAAGTAATGAATAATATCTCCATCTACCAAATTCTGCAAACTAGCAGAAATCTGGAAACCATCTTCCCCTTCCACCAGTGTTTTTAAAATCTCAAGGATCTGGTCCCTCTTCTCCCTCCACCAGCTGTGCATCCCACCCACCCTCTCCTTATCTTCACTTACCAACTCCTCAGGCTCTCAACTTGCCTGCCTGCCTCCAGTCCCATATCCCTCAAATCAGATCCTCTACACTGTCACCAGAATGACCTTGCCGAAGTACTCATCACGTGGCTACTGCTGAAAACCCTTCGGTGTCTCTCTAAAGTCTCCACCCACAGCCCAACACAGAGGCCCTTCTCTACCTGGCTTCTGTCCTCTGACACCATGAGCCTCAAACCCTGATGTCTCCCATGGGTATTCCTCATTATAGCCACACCAAAACTCTCCCTGCTCAAATTCAGAAACGGAATAGCTGTGGACAAGGGTTTTGGGGCTCTTGCTACCTAAACTGTTAAGGTTTACTCTCAAAAACCAAGGAAACGAATAGAGCTGGGGATCAAGGAGCACCATGCTACTTTAGCCTCTCACACATAATACTGGCCCTTGGCGTGAACGCCCTTCTAGCACTCCACTCCCACCTGACTTGCCCAGCGTGCCTGGCTGTGTTCTAAAACCTAGCCCATGTCAGAGCCCTTTTGAGGCACCCCTCGAAAAACACCCATATTTGGTGGTCCTGATGAACCTCGTACAAGCCTTAATTGTAGCACCTACTTTAGACACAGGCCTATTTATCATTTACCTCATAGATCATTCCCTAATGCTGTGCTGAACCAATCAATATATGTTAAGCAAAACAAGTAACTACTGTAAGCTCACAGCTACGGACATACATCAAATACATTCAGGATACAATCAAGAAAGCTACATAGAAAAAGAAACTTCACGTTCAGAGTTCTTAGCTTCGAATCCAGTCACATTTTTTTGATTCAACGAAACATTCTATAGGGTAGTTGGTTATTTAGTCGCTAAGTCATGTCCCACTCTCTGCGACCCCATGGACCATAGGCTGCCAGGCTCCTCTCTGTCCATGGAATTTTCTGGGCAAGAATACTGAAGTGGGCTCCCATTTCCTTCTCCAGGGGATTTTCCTGACCCAGGGATCAAACCCATGTCTCCTGCATTGGCAGGGGGATTCTTAACCACTGAGCCACCAGGGAAGCCCTTTACTATATGATATATACTGAGCATAACACTGGTGAATAAAATAAACTTGGTCCCTGCCTTCAAGAATTTCAGAGAGTATAAAGAAACCTAAACTGTGACTAGCACTCTGAAATAATAGAGCAGAGGTGTTAAGTCATGGGGCAGGGGGCAAGGGTGCATGAAGCTAGTCTGGACAGTTGCCCAAGGCCTCCCTAAGAAGATGACAGTTAAGACAGTTATGTGAGAAGCCGGCCACACAAAGTGCAGGCAAAGAGGTGCTCCAAGTAACAGCTACGGCATGTGTGAAGACCAAGTCAAGAAAGACGGTGGCTGGCATGTTTGAAGGACTGAAAATAGACCAGTGTGCTCAGGGCACAGTGAACAAAGGCGATACTACTCAAGATGAGGAGGGAAAGAAAGGGGAAAGGACCAGATCATGAGGGTCCCTCTAAGGCCATGATAAGAAATCTGGGTTTTGTTCTAAATTCAGTGTGTAGTAGGGAACTGTCATGAATTATTTAAAGTGCAATGATCAGATTTAGATCTCAAAAAGATTAAGTGAATACCATATAGAAAAAAGACTGAAGCGGGTGGCTGCAAAAGTACCAATCAAGGAGAGGAAACTGTCATTTAAGTTAGAAGTTGGGTTTCCCTGATGGCTCAGACAGTAAAGAATCTGCCTGAAATGCAGGAGACCCAGGTTCAATCCCTTGGTCAGGAAGATCCTCTGGAGAAGGAAATGGCAACACACTCCGGTATTCTTGCCTAGGGAATTCCATGGACAGAGGAGCCTGGCGGGCTACAGTCCATGATGTCACAAAGAGTCAGATGCAACTGAGCAACTAACACCAAGTTAGAAGTTATGGTGGCAGGGAAAACACAAGTGGCAGAATCAGAGACGGGCGGAAAACTCTGGATGGATGGCAATGCCTTTAATACAGAAAAGAGTCAAGAATACACTGGGAAGTAGAGGAGAATTTGGTCTGGACACAAAGTTTGAAGTATCTGTGAGACACCTGAGTGTGAGCAAAGTATCTGTGGCTTGAGCACCACGATTAGTTTCTGGCTGGAGAAAACAGACTCGGGAGTCATCACTGTACAGAGAAAGGCACAAGTCTGAAGGAAATTGCTGATGAAGAGAGTACAAGAAGAAAAGGGATCCATCACTCAGGTATAAAACTTTCAGAAGTCAACAGAGGAACCTGCAATGCAAACAGGAAAGTGCCAGAGAGGAGGACCACAGCCAGCTGAGTGCCATGTCGCCTAAGCTGAAGAGAGGAGAGTGTTCCCAGGGGAGGGAACTGACAACAGGGCTGGGTGATGCAAAGAGGCCCAACAAACTGAGGATGGAAATGGCCGCTGGCTCTAGTCAGCTCACAAAGGTTGTTGACAGCCTTGAAGTGGGGAGTGGGGAGGAAGCCTAGTGGGGCTGAGCAGTGAGGGGGAGAGAAGATGCGGAGATTTCCATCAGTTATACTTAAACACAAATATAATCTTCATGCATTATTCATCTGCCAGTTCCCTGAAACCAGCCAAGAGCTATATGCTGTATCTTTACATATTCATAATAAGCTTATCTTAAATCCTAACAGATTAAAATCGAGTCAAATGAGGATTCTCACTTGACTTCTCCATATAGCAGACTTCTGATATTAAAAAGAAAGCTTGCTTTTAGATTAGCCAGAGCATTTATTTCCATGAATTTTTATCTCAAAGCAAAAACGTAATGGCAAAGACTTGCAACCATCCCTCACTATCTTTAGTGAGATAGTCCCTCTAAGAGACATGCTAACATATTACTCCTCAGGCGACTTGCCCACCAGAGCCACAACACGCACCCCTCATTCCTGCTCGTGGACACCTCCAGGGACAGTCCAATATCTTCCCTAAAGTGTCTTCTGCAGAATGCTATTCCCATAAGAACCTAACAGTTCTGTGGTCTCAAGCAACTGAGTGTACATTTATAATGTAACCCCCCACCACCACTCATCTGCAAAGTGCTCATCAAACCAAAGGTGCGGACGTGTCGTACACAAAAGAATGTGACTTAATGAAACCTAGTTTCCCCAACTTCCTTCACTACGAACACTTTTGTTTACACGTTAACACCTATTAACCTTTATATACAATTCTGCACAAAGCACTCAGGGAAAATGCTGCTCTGTTAATTCCCCTGGAAAATTTTCCATTTCTAGGGCACAGAGTTCTGTTCCTAGAAGTCTTCTGGAACATTTAACACAGGACAGAGGTCCTCCCACTGACCTTCTTTGGGTACTCTTACATTAACTCTAGTCTTCTAAATTGTTTCCTTTACCCAAATTGTCAACACTGCTTTCCAAAACACATTTGTCACCTACTTCCTACTCTGCCTTTTGTCAGCTTCTCAATGGCACCCCACTCCAGTACTCTTGCCTGGAAAACCCCATGGGCGGAGGAACCTGGTAGGCTGCAGTCCATGGGGTCGGTGAGAGTCTGACACAACTGAGCGACTTCACTTTGACTTTTCACTTTTATGCATTGGAGAAGGAAATGGCAACCCACTCCAGTGTTCTTGCCTGGAGAATCCCAGGGACGGGGGAGCCTGGTGGGCTGCCGTCTATGGGGTCACACAGAGTCGGACACGACTGAAGTGACTTAGCAGCAGCAGCAAAGTTGTATTGATACAGACTGTGTATTTCTTTGTTGTAAAGCGCTATACAGATCTACTTTTTAAACTATCAGTATGGATATAAATTTGTGGGGATTTCCACTTACCATTTTTAAAGCATCTTTACAGGTTTCGATATAGTCCATTAGTAATTCTGATAGAGATGTAATAAAATATTGTATAACATTTAACTATAAACCTATAGAATGAACCTCTAGGTTGTTTCTAGTTATTCTGGATTTTAAATAGAACTATGAAAGTGAAGTGAAAGTGAAGTAGCTCAGTCATGTCCGAACCAGGCTCCTCCGTCCATGGGATTCTCCAGGCAAGAATACTGGAGTGTGTTGCCGTTTCCTTCTCCAGGGGATCTTCCCAACCCAGGGATTGAACCCAAGTCTCCCACATTGCAGGCAGACACTTTAACCTCTGACCCACCAGGGAAGCGGGGGTGGGAAGCATGTTTTTACTAATAATTTCAATTTAGTGATTTACTGTTATTCCTTCCTTATGCATGTTTAATACACAGCTAATAAAGTTAACCTAGTTACCAGGTTAACTGTTAACTACTAAGACCACAGCTAAATCCTCTGGTCTGTTCCCGAGGGAACACATATTATCATATTACAAGAGAATAATACAGTAATAACAGGCTCTGTGTATAGGACTACTGTAAAGTAAGGACTTAAAATAGTGCCTGACACAAAAGCACTAAAGTGTTTAACTGCCATCTCCAGGACAAGGCCAAACTCAATAATCTCACACATCATACTCCAACTTCCCACCTACTTCTCTGGACTCAATGGTTGAAGACAGACCTAAATGAGAGGAAGAACAGGGAGAAGATACAAGAGGGTGCAATTCTATGGATAATTCAAGAGTGACTCTGGTCCAAACAAATCACCAGGCAAACAAATGTATATTCACACACCACAAGGGTACATTTCGGATCCTGGAAACATTATCTCTGGTTTTTAAATAGCTATAGTTAAGAGCACAATATAGGAAATTGAAAGGAATGCTTTCAAAAAGAACATGAAAAGACACATGCAATGATCTATACTAGCTTTATGGCTTCAGGTTACATTTCTGCAAAGTATGGGCAACTGGGGAAATTTCTGGTTGGTGTAGACAGACTGGTTTTATTTCTTTTATCGTCACCTCTTCACAAAACTAAAACAAGCGATCAAAAATATTTTCCAAATTCCTTTTTCCTCCCATATGATCATAACCCACCCTGACCCTGCTGAAATGTTTCTCTGCTTCTTCATCCTTCCATTCCTTCATAACCTAGTGTGGAGACAAGAGCAGCAACAGGCCTCTCTGCCAGCATCCTAAGAGCAACGCAAATACTAAGCATCATGAAGCCCAAAGTTAAACACAAGTGGTCACTGCTCTGCACCACCCCTTGCTAGGGAAAAGGTAAATTCCAAAGCTTCAAGTTTCAACCATCCCAGGTAAGGTTTTACTCTCTGTAACAACAGCCATCTACTTAATTGTCCTCTCTTTGATGCAAAACGATAAAAAAAAACTGAGAAAGAAATGGAAATTAAAGGAGGGAGAGATAAATGAGAGATTGGGATCGACATATTCACACTACTATATATAAAATAAATAACTAATAAAATCTTACTGTATAGCACAGGGAACTCTACTCAATACTCTGTAATGGTCTTTATGGGAAAATCTAAAAAACAGTAGATGTATGTACACGTGTAACGATTCACTTTGCTGTGCAGCAGAAAGTAACACAACACTGTAACTCAAATACACTCCAATAAAATTTTTTTAAAATCATTTCAATATATTCTAAGACTTTTAGTCCTGTTCCACAGGCACAAAAGACTCAAAATAAGAATTACCAAGTTATAAAATTGGTTACCAACTGTACAATTTACAGTACTTTAAAATGTAACTTATAGCTGAGTGCCATCAACTTTTTCAACCCATTTCTTTGCCTAAACATATTCCTGTAATTAAAAAAATTCAGATATTCCTACTGCTTGTTCTTGGTGCCAGATTGCTTTTTCCAAGTTGTTAGAGCAAATATTACACATTTGATTTGCTATAAAATTTAAATCAGGATTATTCCACTGCTTAAGTTAATTTCCCAAAAGGACAGCCTAAATATGTTGCTTTATAATTCAATATATCCCAAATCCTAATAATCCCTTTACTTACTGAGATTTGTATGATTAATGTAAAAATGGCTGGTTTTCAGGTAGGAAGAAGGGGAGTTACAGTATTTTTAATAACCACCAGGAACATGTATTTAAAGCATAAACAAATGTCTACAATGTGTTCAGTATCACATCTCAGTTACATTCTTCTTCATTAACTGATATCAGTAATACACTGTAAAATGTCATATACTGACTAATTTTTATTTTGGGCTCTGAGTAGCACAGTCTTCTTTGCTTAAACTAAATATAGTAGATTTGCTGGCTTCCAGTCAAGGTACTTTTTTCTCCGCTTTGTGCCTTGGAACTACAAACTGTAAAAATTTCAGCTTTTTGAGTAATCTTCATCTTTTGAGGTTGGGTTTGATTACTGGAACCATCTAAAATCTGACTGGAGCCCAATCCTGAAAAGAGGGTGAGTGACTAAGACAGACAGGGCAGATACAGGTAAAGTATGAAGAGCAGCAGTGACTCTATAAAGTTAAACTCTCATGTGGCATATGAACTTGTCTCCTCGGGGAAATTCCGTCCATGTATTGGGGGAAAAGAAACCATGGAAGTCACCGAAGTATCAACAGAATCAGCGCCTACTGACACATAAATTCTCACTGCTTTATGGCTTAATTATGCATCTCTGTATGAAATGTCAAAACAGTAATTCAAAGCTAACAAACCGTGCTTCAATTATTTAGTACTATGCATAAAATAACAAGTATTTACTAAGTAAGTTAAATACCAAATTAACCATTTGGCAACTGCCCATATCAAAATATACAGCATACTTCCCTCCCTTCATCAAAGTGTCATTTGATGACTCAAGTTCTCATTTGGAGTCAGGTATGACTTATTGTTTCAGTTTCCTCATCTGTAAAGTAGGGACAGCAGTAGTGTCCGCCTTAGGGAACTGCAGCAGAGATTAAAGCGAGAGTACAGGTGAAGAGCTTGCAACAGTGCCGGCACATTGCAGGCGCTCAGTAGAGGGCTGTCTTATTGTGCTGGCTTACACCATCATTTCATGAGTATGGAGTACCTACCACACACTGCTAACGGTCCTGAGAAACCAATCAGAGAAGATAGTAACTAATACTGTCCTGAGTGCGAATGAAGTGCCGAGGGGTTTTCACACATTCTCTTAACTCCCCACCATTTAAGCTCCCACAGTAACATTAGGGTGAAAATGCTCTGTAAGCTAGCTCTGCTACAATCTTTCCCCTTCAGCCTTATGAACCACGTCTTCAAAAATGTTCCCCTTGCTTTCTATGTCAGCTTACTGTCATGACTTCCTACCATTTTGAAGATACGCCACGTTACCAACCAATGCTCATTCCCTGGCTTTCTCGTTTCTCTTCTTGTTTCTTTCTTTTGGTGATCTTAATCCTATTTCATAATTTCAACTATATGTTGAAATCAAAAAAACAAGAAGAGATTTTTAAAGACAAGTCCAATCTCTTTTAACACAAAAGTAATTTGAAATTAGAGAAAAGCTGAAAGACCTGTCCAAGTTTAAGGCCGATGACACTAATCTAAAACTCTCTTCTGTAAATCCTATAAACTACCAGGAGAATATCATCACCAGCAAACATTCAGTACAGCTTAGAACCGACCCCTTTCAAAACATAACCACAGGCTTGCCTTACGTTTCTTTTGTATCCCCCTTTACAAACCTATGCCTGAACATTTTTAAAAAAGAAACAAAAAACTAACAGAATGAGAATGATATTGCTTCTATTTCAGCAAACAGTGTTTGTTGAACACTATCATAAATATCTTAATCATACAGGGCTTCCTTGGTGGTTCTGCTGGTAAAGAATCTACCTGAAATGCAGGAGACCCTGGTTTGATTCCTGGGTCAGGAAGATCCCCTGGAGAAGGGACAGGCTACCCATTCCAGTATTCTCGGGCTTCCCTGGTGGCTCAAATGCCAAAGAATCTGCCTGCAATGTGGCAGACCTGGGTTTGATCCCTGGGTTGGGAAGATCCCCTGGAGAAGAGAACGGTTACCCACTCCACTATTCTGGCCTGGAGAATTCCATGGACTATATTGTCCATGGGTTCACAAGGAGTTGGACACAACTGAGCGACTTTCACTCACCATAGGGTTAAGTTCTAGAAATACTATAAGGCTTTATCAACAAATGAAAGCACATACAACTTTACAAAATCCATGGAAGACAGACATCCAAAAAAGTCTCAACTTCCTCACATACGGAATGAGGAAATAAAGGCAATAATGGAACTTACCTGATAGAGCTAAACATTTATAAAATCCATCTTATCTAGTGAAAACTCAAATATTAGGGTATGTGATAGAAAGTTTATATTAGATTACCAAAGTACACTTCAATAGTGAATTCATTCAACAAGGTATTATACAGCATGCAAAGATATGATTAATTCCTAACTTCAAGGAACTTATCATTCATTTAAACAGTTGCGAAAGTGTGTTAAGTTGCTCAGTTGAATCAGACTCTTTGCAACCCCATGGACCATAGCCTGCCAGGCTCTTCTGTCCATGGAATTTTCCAGGCAAGAATACTGGAGTGGGTTGCCATTCCCTTCTCCAGGGGATCTTCCTAACCCAGGGATTGAATCCAGGTCTCCCACATTGCAGGCAGATTCTTTACCATCTAAGCCAACAGTTGTGAAAAACACATACTAATCTGATTCTAGTGATCTGGAAAATGACTGAACAAGGTAAAAACTATTAAAAGATTCTGGAAAACAAGCTTACCTAAACAAATGAATTTAAGAACATGAATTCATCTATTCCAAGCTTGAATTTTCATAAAAAGATATTTCTAGGTATTAAAATTTCAAAGACATCATGGTCTTTCAGTGTCCAAAAGAGGATTCCAAACTCAAAAGCTAAAATTTCTCAATTTTCATAGACTTTCATACAGTTTATTAGTATTTTTAAAACAAAAAATTTATATAAAGAATGAACTCCTAGTTAATGCCACACTATATATACATTATATATATATATATATATATATATATTTTTTTTTTTTTTTTTTTTTTTTTTAATTTCTTGACTGAGCCACATGACATGTGGGATCTTAGGTCCTCAACCAGGGATCAAACCCACACCCCTTGCATTGGAAGTGCGAAGTTTTAACCCACTGGACTGCTAGGAAAGTCCCAATGCCACACTATTTTAAATAAATATTGCAAATGTATTCCTAAATCACATAAATGAACCTTTACATAAACTGTGTCTTTAGTTTTATATATAAACTAATATATATATTTTATATATAAATGAATATATATATTTTATATGTATAGTTTATATATAAAACTGCCTATATATATATATGAATAATTTTAAAAACTTAAAATATTTAGAATACGTCCAAACCAGTGTGAGGAGAGGGGAATATTTGCATCTTACCATTCATGTTACCACTCTTTTAATCAGGTTTCCATCTTCGAGAGGACAGTTCTTTTACTTATAAAGCAGGTGGTACTTTTTAATCATATAAGAAGCTTCCAGTTTCAAGAAAATTTTGATGTTCTTTTCCTTGCTATCGGATTATAGAGGATGAATGGCTTGAAACTGCTATTGTAATTACATGCCTTCTGTTGTCTCATCATTTAGGGTATAAAGGAGGGGCTGTAAGACTTGGAATTGGAAGCATACTGCCTGCCATCATTTCTCAGCAATTTATCCCACCAGACTCAAGGATTACTGGATTAGAAGGTTTTATCAAAATCTGTACAATTTCTCAGAACACGAGCCAAGCAACAAGGCCTGAGTATAAGAAGAGAATCATACTAGAGGTGGGTAATATTTGCCAGCCAGATTAAAAATGCCATAGAACTGACATTTCTATTATGTTACTCCTCTTACTGTAGGTTTTTATTTAGAACAAGACACTTGACACTTGGGAAATCAAGATGGTGGAGAATTAGGACATGGAGTTCACTTCTTTCCACAGTACATCAAAAACTCATCTACAAGTGGAACAATTCACACAGAACAGAATATATACTGAACACTGGTTAAAAAAAAAAAAAAGTCATGCAACAGTTTCATTTTGCTATTTTTACAGAACAGAGTTTAGCATCAGACAGAGCTGGATTATAAACTATCTGACCTTAGGCAAGTCACTTGCCCCCGCTTCAGAGCCTCAGTTTCCACTGTGTGTATACAGTAGTATACACACAACAATAGTAACCACTGCTGACACTCTAGAAGAAGAAAATCCTTGATCTTCAAGAATCAGTAGAATCTACAAGTTCTAATTAGAACCTGAAGGTAGGGAGCATTCCAAGGAAGTGCTCAAAATTAAAGACTGTGCTTGATTTCTTAAAAGTTGTTCATACTTATTCATTATAGAATAACTTCATAACTCATATTCATATGTGGAGAAATTAAGAGCATCAGCCATGAAATTAAAAGACGCTTGCTCCTTGGAAGAAAAGCTATGACAAACAGACAGCATATTAAAAAGCAGAGACATTACTTTGCCAATAAAGGTCCGTCTAGTCAAAGCTATGGTTTTTCCAGTGGTCATGTATGGATATGAGAGTTGGACCATAAAGAAGGCTGAGTGCTGAAGAATTGATGGTTTTGAACTGTGCTGTTGGAACAGACTCTTGAGAGTCCCTTGGACTGCAAGGAGATCAAACCAGTCAGTCCTAAAGGAAATCAATCCTGACTATCCATTGGAAGGACTGATGGTAAAGCTCCAGTACTTTGGCCACCTGATGCAAAGATCTGACTCGTTAGAAAAGACCCTGATGCTGGGAAAAGTTTGAAGGTAGGAGGAGAAGGGGATGACAGAGGATGAAATGGTTGGATGGCATCACCGACCAGATGGACATAAGTTTGAGCAAGCTCCAGGAACTGATGATGGATAGGAAAGCCTGGCGTGCTGCAGTCCATGGGGTCACAAAGTCAGACATGAATGAGTGACTGAACAACAACAACAATTTCAAGGAAAAAACTTAAAAAAAAAAAGAATCACTAGACTCTAAAGGTATAAATGATACACCTCATCATGGCTTATATAATGATCCAGCATTTGGACTGACAATCTGTAATAATTTATGTTTCAGTAAGTATTTGCTATATACCATGTGAACTTTCCCATCCTTAAATTCAATTTAACTTCATATTAGATAACAAGATCCAAGAGGTAGGTTAAGGTTAGGGAGAGTAAAGGAAGTTCACCAAACCTAATTAAAAATGAAATGCAACACAAGAAATCCAGAATTTCATTGACAGAACTGTTCAAACTCTGTATGTTTCAGAAGTTGAGGGTGTTTATTAAAATGAGATAGTCCAAGCTGTAACTCACAGAGTCACACATCCCATGTTAGTATACAAACTAACAACCATGTCTCAGGGAGAAGGAAAGCTGGGTGCATTTCAAGACCAGGAACAAATACCATGCTTTTAACAGATATGTATATATGTATACTGTACTGAATACTGGTAGTGAATGCTTTAATAAAAATACAAATGGCACTGTTAAAACTGTCCTTGGTGGAGGAGCAGCTTCATAACCTGGGTCTACACTTTATGAAAAGATTTCATTCAGTAGTTAATTAGCTTATTATTATTGGAACTCTGTACTACTACTAGCTGGATAGCAGCTACAAAACTTACTGAACACTAAGATTTTGGAATTTAGTAGTAAGTAGTAAAAATACTATTTAATAACATACCAATAACAACAGCCACAACAGCAACCAACACGGAGGAACTTTGTGTTTTCTATAAACATGCTCTCATTTAATCCTTTCAATAATCTCATCAAGTATCTACTATCATCCCCAATATAAGATAAAGAAACCCTCCAGGAAACACTCTTAGTTACTGTGTTGTGTTCTGGATAACCAAATCTGAAAGGCCGTAACACTGCCTCGGTGCATTATCAGAAATCCTGAACACCTATATCTTATTTTGGTTTTATATTCACGTTTTTCTTTTGTTATTGCTCTCTCTTATATGAATTTTTCTAAATGGCTGTGATGAAGTCACATATGTAACTTGCCTGAGTGAGAAATAAACAAAACAGAACCAAAGAACATGGTCAACAATTACCTTGAATACATTAAACAAAATCTTTACCTTCTGGTAAAGCGTGATTTCTTCTACTGCACTTCCTTTCTCTAAGATTAAACTCAGTTTTTCCACTATAATGTAAGCATACACACAAATTCATTTATGCCAAAGTGGGATCCTATTCCATCCTTGTATTTTCAACAGTGTTAACTAGGCAATCACTTTGAAAATATTATTACAAGTATTCTTAAATGGTGAATAATAACAATATTTAAATTCTGGATTGAAATCAAAGAAGGAATAAGAAGAAAAGAATAGGTAATTTGTTACAAGTTGTGACAAACAGAAAATCACTAATACTTTTAAAATGCAGCTACAAGAGAGCATGTATCAACTAGGAAAATGGGATTTTTAAGCAAAAGCTAAGTATAAAAATGTCTTTAAAAGTATTTCAAGTATATAAAAGTGGAGACAGTTTCATGCATGAAAACAGTATCCAATGATAAAGGTAGAAAGAAAGAGTTAATATTCTACTACGCAAATCAGCATTTTTAGGTGTCAGCAAAAGGCAGATATTAAATAACCCAGTGGAAAAAACATTAGGAAAACTAGGATAGCTAGAGGCTAAAATAATTTTCTGTTCTATTTTCTGTAACTAACATCTGATTTCGACTTCGACTTTATAATAAGGGTTTTTGCCTTTGTTACTACTGTTGTTCTTGTGTGTTCTTTTTAATGATAGTGATGATGTTCCATATGTAACTTGCCTGAGTGGGAAATGAAAGGAACAGAACCAAAAGGATCCTCTGGAGGATGGTTATATGGAGCAGAAAGTGGCTCTACATTCTTATCTGAGGCTGCTCTTTCCTCGAGCCTGTCTGCAAAAATAAGATGAACAAAACAAAAAATAAAATAAAAACAAAATGATCTTTAAATTTTAAAAAAAGTGGCACACAGTACAAATAAAAGTGAAAATTAAGCAAAGCAACAGCCTTCTTGAAAAATATGAGATTCAAAGTTCATTTGTTTAAGTATCAGGGGGTAGTCCTGAGTTTAAATACGTATCTGTTTCTACAAAGGCAAGTTTAACAAAATAATCACAGTGCTAGATTTCACTAAATATAATTAACCTAACAAATAACTTAGGTTGACTTATTTAAACAACAGTTATCT
Organism: Bos indicus x Bos taurus; assembly: GCF_003369695.1. NCBI lineage: Eukaryota > Metazoa > Chordata > Mammalia > Artiodactyla > Bovidae > Bos > Bos indicus x Bos taurus. The sequence continues at coordinate 93,193,360 of NC_040081.1, read as the reverse complement.
TTTAACTTGTAACATATTAGGTCTGAAGTTAAACCCCAATTATTAAACAAAGACATATTTGGCAAACTTTCTCTAAAAATACACACAGAAAAAAAACAGTCATTTATTCATAAAAGAGATAAATCATATTTTTCAATAGCAATAAAATATAATTCACTGTATGTTAATTTGTGTTACTGTTCATTTCTCATATTACTTGGTTAAACCATCCTCATACATACAAATATATAGACATTTCTCTACTAAATTAAAAGACTTAACAGAATTCATTTTTTCCATTCAATAAATAGCTGAGCATCTAGTATGTGCCAGGCACTGTTCTAGAGCATGGGCATACAACAGCAAACAAAAAGAAGACTCCTGCCCTCATGGAGGTTACATGCTAGCATGGAAGAACGACTAATAAGAAAGAAACACGAGGAATACCGACTTAAAAACAAAGTGAGAGAGAAATATGTAGAGCACGATAAAAGGAAATAAGGGAGCAGGCACAGGTTGCAGTAATAAATAGAGTGAATGGAGTGATGCCAACAGGTGCCTGGTGAGAAAAGATTCCCAGGAGGTGGAAGTGGATTCCTGGGAAAGAACAGACAGGCAGAGAAAGTGCCAGAGCAGAGGCTCAAAGGTAGAAGCAGGTCTGGTATGTGTGAAGATTTAGTGTATCCTGATTCCCTAGTAGTGATTATTTTTCCCTGCCCTTAAACTCTGCACAACCCAGGCACTTTATCAGTTGACAACTTCTGGATTTCTGTAAAATGTCTCTTTATCCTCTGATTCCTGATAATCAGATCCACTCTACCCTTACAGATATTTTAAGCATTCCCAGGACTATTCTTTTCATGTTTGAGGAATTCTGTGGGTAAACTGGCTTCTTCCCAGGCCAGGTGGCTCAACAGTAAAGAATCTGCCTGCCAATGCAGGAGAAGCAGGAGACATGGATTCGATCCCTGGGTCGGGAAGATCCCCTGGAGAAGCAAACAGCAATCCACTCTGGTATTCTTGCCTGGAAAATTCCATGGACAGAGGAACCTGGTGGGCTACAGTCCATGGAGTTGCAGAGTCAGCCAGGACTAATCGTCCGCACACATGCGCACACACACACACAATGGGTAAACTATGCTGATTTCATGTGAGTTCTAAGGGATGGCAGGAGGGGAGGGGAAATCCAGATCGAATTAGACTTCTCTAAAAAGACTATTAACTGCAGAGTGAGGTAAAAAGCCCCAAGTTAAAGCAGCAATCTCTTAGGACAGCGCTTCTCAAATTTAATGTGCATTCTAAACACCTAGGGAGTTGTTAAAATGCAGATCAGACTGGGTGGTTCTGCAATGGATCTTGAGATTCTCAATTCAACAGGCTCCCAGATGCCAGGACACTGCTGGTCCAGAGAGTGCAGGTTTGAGAAGACAAGGCCCTAAAGTCTAAGGTATTTTGAAAATACTTAATTATTGCTATGGACAACTGACCCTTGGAACACCTTTATGATATAATTATCAGTTTTATGGCTAAAACTAAGTCTATTAATATACACATGAAACTTCAGGTTGTTTAAATTTTTACTTAAAATTTTGAATGAAACACTAATATTTTAAGGCAACAAACCTGACAACTGATTTATGTACAAATAAAACTTTCAAAACTCAAGAGGTTATTTTCAAATCCAATATAGAAATAGAAAGCAATGAAAATTCAATTTAGATGTTCTTTTTCAAAATAGTCATTGTATCCTTAATTCAGGAAATCAGTAACAAATGCTGTTTGTACTATGAAAAAAATATAAAGGCTACCATGTAGGAGTAATATTTTTTTATATATGGGGTCCCCACAATTTAAAATATGAAGATACTGTTCTGTACAAAGTTCATGTATCCAATTATTTCAAAACAGGAAGCAGAATAAACTCACTATCAAGTGAATCATGTTCTCATTGTTCCACAAAATAGGATAAATTTTTCCAAGAAGGATTTTTTTTTTTTAATCATTTAGATTTCTAAAGTTCTCATGATAATCTGAATCCCAGGGCACAACTATGTATAAATAAAAACTAATGAAATGGTATGTAGAGTTACTTTTCAAATACAGTCACCCCTAAAATGTATTTAAGCTCCATTTTCAAAGAACTTTTGTTTTCTTTTTCTGAATTGTTTTCTTTTCATTAGAGTAAAACTTAAGCTTGATTTGTAACTTACCTCTTCCTGCCTTCCCAAAATATTTGTGCTGAATGAAGACAGCATTTTTTCAAGAATTTTAATAGATACAGATGGCAAAAATAGACAATTTTAAAATTTTAGAATCAAATTATATTCCATAATATCATCAGAAAAATGAATATACTCTAAAAAGTTAATTCAACAGCTTATATGGATGGATAATGGCTTGAATAGCCAAAAGGTTAAAGAATAACATTTAAAAGTAGAGTCATCATCTGATACTTTGACACCATTCTAATATGCCTGAAAAGTTCTGTTATTCTGCCCTAAAAGAACAGCAATAGGTCTGAATCAGGTTAAAATGGTGAGAGGTAATGTTTTACCACAAACTAACTTTATATACTGATACTAATATCTACTTCATACTGTGGCTTCAGTCAGAGAAAAAAAACGCACATTCAGTAGAATACGCAAAGGAGCCACAGACTTTAGTTTTTTCGACTCTTCCTTTTAGTTATTTTGATGCAATTTTAAACAGAAATAAACAATAAATCCATAAACAAGAAAATATATCAAGTACTACTTGTAATTAATGTGTAGAGCTATACGACTATTCAAAGGCAAGTTAAATTTTCCCAAAGCAAACACCCATATTCTAATTAGTGCTTAATGTATTAAAGATTATGACAATTAGATTTCTAAAGTTAACATATGAATCTGAATGTTTTGATACAAAAGACCATGAAAAATACAAGTTTAAATTTTAAAAAAATATTGAGACTAGCTTTATTAATAATGCTTAATTTCAATGTAATATTTTGGTCTTAAATAGGAACAGGTTAAAAATCCCAAACCATAAATACTGTTATACTGAAAGCAAAAGCAAGAAGATTTTGACTCATATTTTATGTTAACTCCCTTGGCCAGGTGGATTCCACTGTTTTCTTAAAAATGATTAAAAAACGGGTTTTTAAATTACCAATTATGAATATCTTAGAATTGTAACATCTCAAAATTTTAGAATTACTGCCTGCAAAATACAAGTAGAGTATTTCCTAGACAGTACATCTTTTTTCTTTTTTTTTAAAATAAATAACCACATACTATTTTAAAAATAAAACTTCAAATGGCAATGTTTTATTCTGAACAATCATTATATGGGCAATGCCAGTATTTTTAAGGTCCAAACATAAAAGTATTCAGTTTCTCACTGGAAAGCTTTCATAAGCCAAATATAAAAAATCTTTAAAAAGACTTTGAAAATTTGTTGATAAATATCTGTGCTGATAAAAAAGATAAATTTGGCATTTCATATTCATTGGTAATTTATTTCTTCAATTTGGAAAATGTTGATAGAGACAGAGGAACCAACCAGTAATGACCAACAATCATTTTCCACTACACCATTAGTGTATTGAAACTCAAGGTTCTAGAAGAGATCCATCTGTGTAATTTAAATCTTATCAAGTAGATCAAATCTTAGATACCTTATTGCTTGTGAGTGAAAGGAGTGCTAACGATGACTCAGCTTTACAATTAAGTCAAATGCGGGAGGAAATCTTTCTAAACTATATTCTATACATTACTGATTTCTTCATAAACTTTATTAAAGACATTTCACTTTTTTTGAAGCCCATTACTGTGCCTATCAATTATTAGAAGCTTCCCTGGTGGCTCAGTTGGTAAAAAATCTGTCTGCAATGCAGAAGACCTAGGTTAGATCCCTGGGCTGGGAAGATCCCCTGGAGAAGGGAACGGCAACACACTCCAATATTCTTGCCTGGAGTAGTCAATCTCTTTCCATGCTGTCATAAATCACTTCTGCTGTTGACATGTTTGCCCAAAAAACCCCTTCCATTTGTTTTTTTAATTGCCAGCTGAGAAACCTGACAGCTTAGATATAATTTTTAAATGATTTTTATAGAAAAAATAACCTCAGAAATAAGACCCCAAAGACTTACACAGAAGGTAAAAAAAGTGGAAGTGGCATTTATGGAGTGCAGACTATTGAACCTTCTTGACAACCCTATGAGATAAGCATCATTATAACCAGTTTAGAAATGAGCAAGTGAACAGCAGTTAAGTAACTTTACAGAGTTACACCTAGTTAAATGGCACGGCCAGGTATCAGAATTCATGCTTTCTGCTGCTATGTGCTAACTTAAGTAAATCATCCTTGTGACAATGAGTTCAATAGCTCAGGAACCATCTAGGCGGTTTTCCAAATGGCTGAGTTGTTTCCAAGTCTGACCTTTAGATAAAGTTCCTCCTGCACTTTCATTTGGAACCTAATATCTTTTCATAACTAATACTGCAGTGAACTCTCTCTTTGGCATACACATGTATACAAATACAAACACAAATTACACATGTGAGCAGACCTTTAAGTTTGAAAGCAAATATTTAGCTGGTTAAGAGTTTTACAAGCTAAATCCAATTTTTATGAAGTATATACCTGTATGCCATTCCTGCCTGTGCAAAGTAACTAACACGTGGTGTTATCATCAATTCTAGGGAGCTTAGAATAACATTTTTATGAGGTATAGAATAATGTGAATACTTTACCCATTCCATAAACTGATTGATGTTTTTAAAACAGTGTGGACAGGAGTTTTCACCCAAAGAGTAGAAAATACTGATTTAGCAAACCTTTATTACTATCCTGCTTAGAATACATTAAAATGAATACTTTAATTTTATCTTTTGCTTTAAAAATAATCCTATAAATTACAATGATTGGTTACCCCCTATATCTCCCTACCATCTCTCTAAAGGAAAGAGATACTTTTCTTTTTTAAAAACCCTGCTTTTTAGCCAACTCAACATAAATTGTAGGAAAAATGCCAAACAAAAAATGTTGTGGTTTAAAAATAATTTTTTTAATGAAAAAATGTAAATTGGTTTTACCAAAGTTAACAAACCTTTATTAAAGGCTCAGAACTCATTTTTATATCTGTATTTAATCAATTTAATTTTTCATAATCATATAACCAATAAGTAAAATACAAATTTAAATTCCAAACAACTATTCTTACATGAATTCAGGGCATTTATAAACTTTAACATAAAATATATATCAATTTGAAACAAAGTACTTCACCTAATAAATGTTCTCATAAGGCCAGCTATCGAAAACAAAATAGAAACTAGGAACTGTAACTAATGACCTTTTCACATGCAAAATGGGGAAAAACACTTGGCACAGGCACTCATGCGCACACACACACCCAAGACTCAGAGAACTGATCATTAAAATTTCAGGAGCGAGTTTTCACTACTGTTTCGCAAGCTCCTCAAAACACTCCACATATCTCTTTTCCAAAAAATAATTTCTAAAATATGTACGGTGAGGTTTGACAAATGTATTAGGTAGTTTAATAAAAGGCAATGACTGCAAGTAAAAACATTGAGATATCTGATATAAGATGGAAAAGAATTTATTTCACTTTTGCCATACCAGGATAACAAAGCAGCCCTTTTATGTCACCACTCATTCAAAGGGCATTACAAAACATTAACATAATGTAGTAGCCCATGTTTTCTTTCAGGCACTTTCAAAGGGCATCTCAGACCCACAAAATCTTCTAATGAGTGTGCAAGAAAACAGAGCTGCAAAATGATTAGTAAGGCAAGATACTAATGTCTCCCTTTTTATTTGAACATTAACTTTCCATTTTTTGGAGGTTTCTGAATTAACATTCAAAGATATACAGTATTTAAGTGTTAGGAATCAACATATTATCAGTAATCTTAGGTTTAATAGCTACCATCAAGCAACTGATTTCTAGTGCACACAAGATAGTATGATAGTATATGTAAAAGAAGATGGCCTGAATTTTGCCCTCAAATGCGCAAAAAGAATTTTCTCTTTACCATCCCAAAACAGTCTTTGGCCTTGCTGAATAATTACAGAGCTGTTATTTTACTGTGAAGCAAAATAAGCCTTCAAGTGTCCCTTACTTGATCTGAGAAGGTCAAATTCTCTGTCCAACAGTTCCTCTTCTGTTAACTTGGAGAAATTGTCCTCTCCAAAAGGATTCCACCCTGACATATCAGGTGGGTTACTGATGTTCTTCTGATTTGTCATATTTGCAACTGCCTCTTTACCAGCAATTGACCTAGAGTAAAAATTAAAAGACGAAAAAAAATTATAACTGAAAACTTTTAAGTGTCCTGGTTCATACTTTATAAATACTTGATAAAGCAAATCATTTTATTATGATGGAGGTGGTAGATAAGGACATGCATTGGGAGAGGGACCACATGGGATTTGAATCACCTCCATAAAGGTCACTAGCTGTTCACCCTTGGGCAAGTTCCTTGACCTCTGTAGGTCTCAACTTCCTCATCTGTGAAACAGAAGAAGCAGTATCTACCTCATAGGGTTACTGAGAAGATTAAATGATTTAATACATGTAAAGCAAAGAGAACATAAATAAGTAAGCCTTCAATAAATATTAACTATTATTATCAGAGTGAATAAACCTTAAAGTGAAAATCAGCTGCCATAACAAACAGTACCACTCTAAAATCACTACTTAATAAAGTGATTTTATGCCCTGGTTGTGCTGAGACACCACAATAGCTTTGCTTTTGACAATAATTTTCCTTTTCCTTTTCTTAGCCTTAAATGCTGCTGGATGTTGCTAAGCCTTATCTGCAGATAGCAGTTAGCAGAATTAACAGATGAAAATGGAAAGGAGGACAGAGACGCACAGGGACCAGAGGAGAGGACTAGTAAGAGAAAAGGGGGAACTCGAAAAAAAGATGGGCTCCAAATTCAGGAGCCACTTGAATTGATGAAATGACTCCAACTCCATGATAACACCCATTCCCACAATGATTTCCTTTGTATTCAGTGGAAAAATACTTGCCTATTGGCACTATAAGAGGAGTCCATCATGGGTCCAACCTGAGCTGGAAGTGACGAAGAGTAGGACACTAAGGCTGGGGAGAACTCTTGAGGGGAGGTGAGATACTCTGGTGATGCCTGTGGTTGAGACTGCGGATGCTGAGCGAGCATCTGCTGCTGCAAGAAAGCCTGCTGGTACTGCTGCATCTGAAACAAAACATGCCATCATACAAAACAACGCCCAAGGGCACTAAGCACCATCAGCAGTGCACCTATTTACTTCAGTGCCCCTATTTACTTCACTCCTTCCTTTTAACACTGGCAACAAATCAGAAACTGGAAAATCAACTTTTATCTGAAGGAGCAGCTTCTGCAGAACACTACAACAAGGTAAAATAAATCTATTTAAGAAGCTGTTTAACTGGACTTATTGTAGTGATCATTCTGTAATATAGACACACAACAAATTATTACATTATCTACCTGAAACTAACATAATCTTATGTCAATTATACCTCAATTTTTAAGAAACTGGAAAGTTAGGCTCACCTAGCAGGATTCAAAAATTCTCCTTTAAATAGTTTAAGAAAAAAACAATACAGTAGTTTAAAGTCACTTGGTATGGTGGTTGCTATAAAAAAAGGTCAAACTATTTCTCTGAAGCAAATGTAATTTTCCTTTGGGCTTCCTTCCTTACTTTTTTTTATTCAACAGACATTTGTCAAATGAAAGAAACATATGACAAGATATCCTGGGTGAGCAGTCATCTCCTTATACTATGAGATAAGAGAAAAATACTATCAGTCAATTATGATCTGCCAAATCCAGGTTCAACCCAATGTAAAACTGCTTGAGCATACATAACTGGCTTTGATAAAATATACGTTCATTAATTAACTTGAGTTAATTCTGAATTATTAAATTCTAGAAAATACTATTCACACTGTGAATCCCAACACTGGAGTGTATACTCCAAAAGCAACCTCTGAAAGTTATGTAACACTTACCATTGCAGGATATTGTGATGCAGAAGGTTGTGGCTGATACACCGAATGCACTAACAACTGCTGCTGAAGCATCTGTTGCTGCTGCACTGCATGCTGATACTGCAATTTGAAAAACAAATTCAGTAATATTACTCATGCCACTTTTGTCCCATAGCCTTTTATTCTGAAGTATTGATCCTACCGTAACAATGACTTGGGTATTCAATAGTCAAACACTAATGTGAAATACCTATAATCAGTAAGTGACTGGAACTTACATCTGCTTATTGGAACTGGTTTCAAAATTATCAATGCAACATAATAGATTCAACTAAAAGCAACTTCCAGCACAGTTTAAGGATGTCTGGAAGAAACCTAAACCCATTTACTAGTTGATGAAGACCCCTGAAGTGATTTGTCTGCAGGAATTATAACGGTAAATTCCCACTCTCCTCTGTCTCCCCTTCAATGATATCTTCTGGCCATCCAATGGCACCCCTATTTAACTCCTCTTCACTCTGGGTCTATCAGTCAAGAGCAGACCACAAGTACACCCATAAGAAGTGTTATGCATACAATTGGCTCAAAAATAGTTCAGGAAATGATAGAAAGATGATAACAACAGCCATTAATTTAAAATAGCTTAGTGACACTAGAAATCTGCAGGTTCTGATGAGGCAAAGGACAAAACAGAAGTCAAGGTCATTTTTTTCTATGTCCCTTCTAAATGCTGACCCCCATACACCTACACACATACATAACACACACATAACCCAACACAGGCAAAAAAAGAAAAATATAAAAATAAGAACAAGAACCCAAGACAATGCTACCTCTGAAAGCCTAATACCACCTTTTCAACAACATTATTAGTCTATATATATATATATATATATATATATATATGAACTCAAAAGATACTGCTCATCATAAACTGCAGTACTTTTTTGTGGTGCCAAATGACTGGGTGAACATTCTTTGCTTCGTAAAGCCAAAATGCAGCCTATTTCCACAGAGCATTCTGAAGTATCTCACAGAATGCAAATAAAATGCATTTTCTTTAATAAGCAGGAAACTGAGCAAACTGTTTATTTCAGTCCACCGTTTAACGCACCCATGATACAAAAGGGAATTCACTGCTTTTTACAATTGGCAAGAATCTCACAGCTATATAAGCTATATATACAAAAGATACAGATACTTCTGCATCTCAAGTAACAGAATCACCTGCTGCATATAAGCATCCTGAAGAAGCTGCTGCTGCTGGTGAGGATGGCGGTGCTGCAGATGAAGCTGCTGCAGTCTCCAGTCTCCCTGCTGTAGCTGCTGAAGGACTCGATGCTGCTGTGGAGGCTGCTGAGTGGGCCCCTGACCCAGTAAAATCTCAGGGCCATTTCCAGGTTTCAGTGGTCCTAAAAGAGGTTTTCAAAAACTTATATGAATATAATCATGATTTCAAGGGGGTAGGATGGATAGGAAAATTGGAACTGAAATACATACACTATCACGTATAAAACAGATAACTAATGAGAAGCTACTGTATAGCACAGGGCACTCTGCTCAATGTTCTGTGCTGACCTAAATGAGAAGGACGGCAAAAAAGGGCCGATGTATGTATAGGTAGAGCTGATTCACCTCGTTGCATAGCAGAAACTAATACAACACTGCAAAGCAAATATACTCCATTTCATGGAGTAAAAATGAAAAATACTCATGATTTCAATAAAATGGTTGGATTTCAAAACACTCATTTCAGTAGTCATTAACCAAGGCATTATATCCTTATTTTATAGAAACTTCCATATGAATGTAGTCTAAATAGATTATTTACTATAGCAAAAGAATTCATGAAAGTTAATTTGGACAGTTACAACTCATGAACAAGTCGCTATCTTAGAAACACGTCATTTTCCACTCTCTCTCCATGGACACACCAGCCAGGCCAGTTTGAAACGTTCCACATTTCTCAACTGTATGATGAGTCTGAGTCTGCATCCTGAGTCTGCGTGTTTGCTGACAGGATTCTCTAACCAAAATGCCAGTTTCCACACACTGCAACTGTTGTTATCCTTTAAAATTATCTCAAATCTCTCCTCCTTGTTCTTTCATCTAAAGCTTCCACTTGGTTTTATAACATTTATTTCCGCACTGCACACATTAACTGTTTACATGGCTATTTCCTAACTAGTACCCCTGAGAGATGGGGTGAAGTCTTATTATTTATTTTAGCGCCCCAAAGAACTTTTTAAATAACAGATATTCAAAATTAAATGCTACTGTAGAAAAATCTACTAACACTGGCTCCTAAATAGGCATTTATTTATAAGCTTTATAAACCGTACCATAGGAAAACCCTACAAATAAACTTCGGAAATAACCTAAAGAGGATGAAATACACAACTTCAAAAGAGGAAATGACGATAATTTCTATATTCTCTTCCAACAAGTTACTGTAAATTCATATGTGACTATTCAATCCTAAGGGGGAAAAGGAGGGAGCATGCAAGGAGAAAGAGAAGAACTCTTTCTCATCAATGTTAATGTCCTCAAACCTCCATAGGCCTTAAATACAGCATCTCTATGAAGATAGTTTTATGACTATTTCTAACTCTTCTAAAGAAAAGTTATGACCAACCTAGATAGCATATTAAAAAGCAGAGACATTACTTTGTCAACAAAGTTCCGTCTAGTCAAGGCTATGGTTTTTCCAGTGGTCATGTATGGATGTGAGAGTTGGACTGTGAAGAAAGCTGAGCACTGAAGAATTGATGCTTTTGAACTGTGGTGTTGGAGAAGACTCTTGAGAGTCCCTTGGACTGCAAGGAGATCCAAGCAGTCCATCCTAAAGGAGATCAGTCCTGGCTGTTCATTGGAAGGACTGATGTTGCAGCTGAAACTCCAATACTTTGGTCACCTGATGCAAAGAGCTGACTCATTAGAAAAGACCCTGATGCTGGGAAAGATTGAAGGCAGGAGGATAAGGGGATGACAGAGGATGAGATGGTTGGATAGCATCACCAACTCAATGGACATGGGTTTGGGTGGACTCTAGGAGTTGGTGACGGACAGGGAGGCCTGGTGTGCTGCAGTTCATGGGGTCGCAAAGAGTCAGACACGACTGAGCGACTGAACTGAAATGAACTGAACTCTTCCAATTATAAGAAAATGCATGTTTCTTTTAATTATTCTTGAAAATGTTTATAAAATACAAGGAACCTGTATGCACCTTTGGCCACGTGATGCAAAGAGCCGACTCATTAGAAAAGACCCTGATGCTGGGAAAGACTGAAGGCAGGAGGAGGGGACGACAGAGGACAAGATGGTTGGGTGGCATCACCGACTCGATGGACATGGGTTTGAGCAAGCTCTGGGAGACGGTGAAGGACGGGGAAGCCTGCCATGCTGCAGTCCATGGGGTCACAAGGAGTCAGACATGACTGAAAAATGACTCTTAAAATTATAAGAATATGCATGTTCCTTTTAAATTATTCTTAAAAGTGTTTATAAAAATACAAGGAAGCTCTATGCACTATGCATACAGATTTATGCATAGCTCTCCAAAGTTTATTGTTGTTACTGAATCTCTAAGTCATGTCCCACTCTTCTGTGACCCCATGGACTATAGTTGGCCAGGATCCTCCGTCCATGGGATTTCCCAAGCAAGAATACTGGAGTGGGTTGCCATTTCTTTCTCCAGGGGATCTTCCCAATCCTGGAATCAAACCCAGGTCTCCTGTATTGGCAGGCAGATTCTCTACCACTGAGCCACCTGGGAGGCCCCCGCAAAGCATACTAAGTTTATAAAAAATCAAGCTGTAGAGAAGTGTATCAAGTATGAATGCATTTGTATTTAACCCAACATGAATTTTTTACATCTGTGTTGACACATGCAAAAACACAAAAAGGACTGGGAGGAGGTACACCAAACTGTTGCTAGTCTACTCCAGGAAGAAAAAGAATGGAGATATCTACAGTTTTCTGAATATTACTTCTTTGTATGAATTTTTTTTTAATTTTATTCATGTGTTACTTTTATGTAAGATTTAATGGGAAAAGAAATCTTAAGAGATGTATACATATGGGGGAAGGGGTTTTTTTTCCCCAACTTAAACTGGAAGCATGTAAGAAGAAGTACTGCCCCTGACATGGGGAGACAAGCCTGACACCCCTGCATGGAAGATTCTCCTGATAAATGTGAACAGTTTTACAGAACAGCAGCATCAGACAAGGCTATCCTGTGACAGTGATGGATCATGACAAGCCCACTCCATAATCATGTCTCAACACTGGCAAAATCAGGAACACTGTCCAAATCACAAAAATGACCAAACTTCTCTCAATCCTGGTCAATGTGACTGAATGCTGCTTCATTTCCAAATGAGGCTTTTCCATCTCTCCTTCTACATAATGATATTATATCCCTACCTCCCCCAAATTACCAAAAACAAGCCCAACCCCTTTCATAAGTCTTTTCAGATACCTTCTTACTGAGATACTCCCACAGATTTCCAGGGTATCTGAGTAATAAAATTTATTCAAATATAAGTGTGTTCCTAGTGGTCTCTGGCTGAAGGGCTGAAATAAATGATAAGTAGCATCCCCAACCCAGAAAGGTATAAAAAGGGAAATTAACATTGAATGCTTACTATGAAACAGAATTTTCCAAGATACAATACACCTTGTTATTTACTCTTTAAAACAGAATAGCTGTTTTCCCATTTTACAGAAGAGACAACAGTGAAGCTAAGAAATGGTAAAACGGGAATGAGACATAAAGACTTCGTATTTCCCTATTTTCCCTTTTCAATAGAATACTCCTCCGTCGGGTATACCTGATCACCACAGGCATATGTGACATCAGATAATATACTGTCTTCTTGAGCATATATTTTACTTAATAGTAGTAATAATAGTTAATAGTGAACATTTCTGAAGGACATATTACATGGCAAGCATTACAATGAGCAGTCATTTAATCTTCACAGCAATCCTATATTTTCATAATACATGTTACTAAAAAGCAGAAGATACAGGACTGAAATTCAGGTTCACGAGACTCCACACGTGGGTTTTTAAGCACTGTGTGTGAGTGCTCAGTTGTTTAGTCATGCTCGACTCTGCAACCTCATGGACTGCAGCCTTTCAGGCTCCTCTGTCCATGGAATTTTCCAGGCAAGGATACTACACTGGGTTGCCATTTCCTACTCCAGCAGATCTTCCCAACCCAGGGACTGAATCCACATCTTCTGCATCTCCTGCACTGGCAAGCAGATTCTTTACCACTGCACCACCGAGGAAGCCCGTTAAGAATATCCTAATTTAAAACATACTGGTTGAAAACAATTTTACACAAATGCTTTGTAAGGCTAGAGTTTCAAATTCTTCCTTTCCAATATAACACAAGAACTTTAGTATCAACTTCAAACCCTACTAGTTGATGATGACTCTAGGGATGAGCAAGTTGTAAGCTTTTTGTACCATACTTTTATACTGCCAGTAACTTAACATTGCTGAGAACATTAGGAAAATAACTAACAGAGTTTATTACACATTAGTAGCTTTATGTTTTTTAAAGTACTATGTAATATACCTGCTTCACAATAAGTCTGCCAATAATTTACACTGCTAAGTAACCAAGCCATAAAAGGTTTATGTAAACCAACTATAAAGGGGACGAGGATGGCAGGGCTGTATTACCTTTTGGTCTGTGATTACCGAATTCACCGGGAGCAGGGACTTTAACAGGTGTTGCTGAACTTTGAATGGTCAGCACACTGGGAGTGGCAGTAGTAGAATTGGCCTTTGGTCTCTGCCTTGGTGCAATTGAGGTTTCTGTTGGTCCAATGGTGTCTGTTATTCTACAACAGAAGAGGACATGTCATTCCAAATACTGGGATTATTTCTAACTTACTATTTGTTCTATGAAGCATCTATTTCAGCAGGTGCATATTTATTATTATTGATGATCATGTTAGTCCTCTTGGCTTCTTCCTAAGTCTCATTATCAAGTATTAAATGTTAATAAAGATAAGGAAGTAAATGAAATAAAATGAACCAACTTCCTCAAACCAGATTGCTTCCACTCATAGTCTGCCACTGAAGCTGGCAGGAAAAAAAGACCTCAGGATTGCTCTTAAGGAGATAAAATAAACACACAGAAGCCTTCTCAGTAAGGTTTTAGACAAAATTGAGAGCCAACTTTCTAAACCAGTCAGAAAAATAAAAATAAACAACAAGTAACAGTCTTCCTTAGCTTGGACTCGGCCTAAGAAAGAAGGAATATGCCCTAGGGCACATAAAACAAAAGAAACCAAAACTTGTAACAGGTGGAGCTACCGGCTCACCTTCATCTTTTTGAATCTTTATCGTCGCTTGACTTAAAACACTGAATGGAAATTATATAAAAGTTTTCACACTAGAACCTAGTTTAGGTCACAGATTTGAGTGGTTAAATGGAAATCAGGAAACACTAAATATAATCTGAGAAGACACTTCTTTTTCCAAAAAAGCCACAAAAAATGTTTAACTTACGTAATTATCAACTCTGCTTTTTATAAATTCAGTACAAAAACTCATACTTTTTAATAGGTCTAAGTTCATTTTTCAAAAGGACTGCAATAAAATCTCTTTACCAAGTTCCCTTAGCACATTTTCAAATGACCTGACACTTAAAATTTCTGCGTATGAATGATTCGTCAAGGAGACATCTGCGGCATGTAGAGAAAGTCCTGTCTACCTTACTAAGCTAAGTCACTTCAGTTGTGTCTGACTCTGTGCAACCCCATGGACGGCAGCCCACCAGGCTCCGCCGTCCCTAGGATTCTCCAGGCAAGAACACTGGAGTGGGTTGCCATTTCCTTCTCCAATGCATGAAAATGGAAAGTGAAAGTGAAGTCGCTCAGTCATGTCCGACTCTTGGCGACCCCGTGGACTGCAGCCTGCCAGGCTCCTCCATCCATGGGATTTTCCAGGCAAGAGTACTGGAGTGGGTTGCCATTGCCTTCTCCCCTGTCTACCTTAACAGACCTATAGATCTGTCTACTGCACAGATTTGTCATTTTCTCCTCTATCTGTAGACACCACAAGAGGGAGCCCTGTCAACAACTATCTTCTCAGAAAGAAAGGAAGTGAAATTGAATAGAAAGACTTTGGAAAATCATAGAAACACATTGCATACGGGCAGTTTTCTGAAAATAGTATTTATGTTTTAGACGGAATGCAGATGATACAATGAAAACTGAACTAAACTTAAGGCAATAAAAGATCATATGTGCATATAACCAATTATCTCATTTAATCTAAACAAGTATTTATTGAGTTCAAATTATGGATGTGGCAGGCACTAAAGCCCATGCTATACTCTCTAAACTCAAGCAATCTGGTGGAAATATTATATACAGTCTTTCTATTGTCTAACCATTCTTTATTCAGGGGTAGTATAGGCAAAGCCTCATCCTGCCTTGTTCTGATTTTATTATAAATCACTCCACAGAGGATTCACAACACACACAAGCACAACAAACCTCTAAAAACCATATCGAAAAGCTGTGCAGACTTCCCTGGTGGCTCAATTGTTTTAGTCTAGCGTTGCCTAATTTATTTCCCTAATGCAAAGAATTGATGCTTTTGAACTGTGGTGTTGGAGAAGACTCGAGAGTCCCTTGGACTGCAAGGAGATCCAAGCAGTCCATTCTAAAGGAGATCCGTCCTGGGTGTTCTTTGGAAGGACTGATGCTAAAGCTGAAACTCCAGTACTTTGGCCACCTCATGAGAAGAGCTGACTCATGAGAAAAGATTCTGATGCTGGGAGGGGTTGGGGGCAGGAGGAGAAGGGGACGCCAGAGGATGAGATGGCTGGATGGCATCACCGACTCGATGGACATGAGTTTGAGTGAACTCCGGGAGCTGGTGATTGACAGGAAGGCCTGGTGTGCTGCCATTCATGGGGTCGCAAAGAGTCAGATACGACTCAGAGACTGAACTGAACTGAATGCACCAGTATCTATTATACAATCACTGTTACTGATACCCTGCAAACATGACAGTACCCAGTCTTCAAAGAATTTATAGTCTCCCTAGGAAGATATGGCACATGTTCATGAAAATAAAACACAGAAAAAATAATTAGCACTAACACTAGTAATGTCAAGAGTTCGACAGAGGAGTTATTCTACCTTTAACCTAACTTGGCTAGAGAAGGCTCAGGTGAGAACTGGAGGTACAAAAATAAATACGACTTAATCAGATAGTAAAAGACATTAAACAGCCTGTGAAAAAAATGGGAAGAAAATGCCTAGATGAATTAGGCAAAGTGAAAATACAAATTTAACTGAAATGAAAAACTGAGTAATTATTGGTATCAACACTGCTATACAACCTCATTTGCACTATTGTAGTTGACACAGAGCTGATTTTTCTTTTGTTTTGCTTTCTTTTCTTTCCTGCTCACTAACCTGAACAATCTTCCTAAAATATAAACTCCCTCTTCTCTTAAAATCCTTCAGTGTTTCCATCTGCCAGGACAGTGATTCTCAACCCTGCCATCCTGAAGATACAAATCATATAAGTTTCACATGTGTAACAGTCCCAAGAGCAGATGCAAATTTGGGAGGATGGAAAGGAACTTTTAAGAAGTAAAACAAAAAGTTCACAGATTGAAGGTAGGGCAGGCAGATAAAAGTTTTAAAACTTCATAAAAGTTTTAAAACATGTAAATAATACTGGCTATTTAAAGACTCCCCTTCTTCCCCTCATTGGAATACGCCTTTTACATGGAAAAAAAAGATTAATTTTTTACCATTTATAATTTTTCAAGTTCTTTACTGATACTATCAATAAAAAGTAAATTTATATTATTGACCAGTAAGGATCAATGAACCCTATTATGTAGTATACATAATATATAGTTTAACATACTATGAATAGCACTGTGAATTTTTGTTAACTATTTCATTTGTTTGTAACTATATAGCTATAGCTTGTGTCATGGTGAAAAGACATTCAAAGCATTATTTTTCAACTGACTCATGCTTTTTAAAAAATTTATACTTACTTAAAGATTTAATCATTGACAAAATAATTATTTTAAAAGACAACAATAAAACTAGCTGACAAGTCTGACAATAATTCATAATGACCATTCAACTATAACAGCAGCTGTTAACTCCAGCTATATTATGAGTAAGACAGTCAGTCGTGCTGGATCCCTCCCTGCAAGTTAGATGTAACTTTACTCCTTTGTCTCTTACTCAAGAGTATTTTAAATTCAAATGAATGAGATAACAGTTTTAGAGTGATGCTATATCTTTTTTAAAAATTAAGTCATTCCCAATGGATATTTCAACAATTTACAAATAGCAGATTATTTCTAACACATCTCACAACCAAGTTCCAAAAAGCAAACTGATTATAAGGTTGAAAATTCACCTGCCTAAGGGCCAAAATCCAAACTTCTCAGAATAAAGTTGCTCATGACTGACATTCACCTACCTCCTCAGCTTCATTTCCCAACCTCCTATAGATGTGCCCTTATTATGCTCCAGTCTTGCAGCTTCACAAAGGCTATTCTCACCTGAAAGGTCTGCCTGTCATAGCTTCCTACCCATTACTCCAAATGACTATTCATTCTTCAAGAAAGAGTTTAGCAACCCCCACCCCCAGGGAAAGGATTCCCCTGTGCTCCTGTCCTCTGTGCCCAGTCTTTCCCTTCCTCCACTCTCACAGCTGCCTGATCACCTGCAAGTTGTAACTGTTCGCTGGTGTATCTTCACTTGATTATGAACTCCTTAGAAATACACTGCTGCTTTTTCTTTGTGTTCTCCATATCTAGATCCTGCATATAACAAGTGTGTGACAAATGGTTTTATGTATTTCATGTCAAAATACTTTGCATAAGTGAAATACAATACAAAAATCAGCTGTGATCGAGAAATCTCCCCAAATATAAAACTATACCTATGTGATAATCTAAAATACAGTCCTGTCTATTCACTTTTAAACTCAAAAAAAAAGCATGAGGAGAAAAAGTTATCATTAATTCAATCATTACTCAAATTTAGGCCTTAACCTACATAATCTGATCAAACACTAATGCAGTGAATAACTATAAAATTATTCAAAACACTGTAATATTCCATGAGTCTCAAAGAGTCAGACACGACTGAGAGACTGAACAACAAATATTCCTCTATTGGTCTTAAAAATGTTGCCACTGTAACTATTCATTGTAAATTACATACAGCTCTTCTTTTCGTAAATCAATAAAAGGTCATTGCAAATAAAATAAAACATAATATTTCATAAATTAGTTGTCATGTGATGAAATAATGACAAGTGCCACTCATAAGATGACCCAACATAACATCACCAATTACACAATCACCTCATGAAGGTGGAGAGGGAGAAGTTCAAGTGAAACTACTGTCAAACCCTGTTATCTCATACAAAAAAGCTTATTTCGAACTTGCTGTCTCAACATCATACCACATGCAGTAAGGAATACAGTATTTTTTGTGGGTGAAGACGCTATTTAATCAATGACATCTGCTAGGATTAAAAATGAGTACTGTTCCCCCTCCCTTTTTTTTTTTAATAAATGCCTTTTCAAATTTCAGCATAGCTTTGCCTACCTGGCTTTTATTTGGCTTTTCCTAGAAGCTGCTTCACTAGCAGTCATCGGCTCAGGAAGAGTTGAAGGAATAGGAGAATTCTTGGAAAAAAAAAATAAAACTTTTCATTTGTTTTCATTTCAATTGCAGAAAGTTTTACTGAAACACTACAAATATATTCTTAAACTTTAAGAGCACTGTCTGTGAAAAACTATTTCTTCACCTCTTCACTTTGTACAAATTGACACATATTTTGCCCAATCTAATCTGCAAACATCACTATGTGTTACACACAAATGTCACTTCCTTATTTGTGTTCCAGAGAAACCCTTGGAAAATAAACAGAACGATATTATAATATATATTTAGTATACCCACTTTACCAATGGGTATAATATATATACCCCATAATCTGGGTATAAAGGATCACACAATGACTATTTCACACACTGGAAAAAGCAGCAAACACCAAGGACATGAATAAAGTGTTGTTTCACAGACTGGTGGTAATTTTCATGACATTGCTTGTCAAGTCCAGGAAACAAGAGCAGAGGCTTCACTCATTTGCTTCTGCTCTCTAGTGTTCAGTTTACAATAATTACTCAAAAAATGTCACAGTAAGTATTCAATAAATGTTTGCAGAGTGAAAAGCTAAAAATCCAGGCAAATGTTAAATAAAATTCATTACTAGAATGTGAGCAACGACTTTCAGCTTCAACCAAGAATATATTACACTGACATAACAAGAATTTCAAAAATCGAAAAGGAAAGGCACCAAATTTCTTCTTTTTTCTTAGTGGAGTGGATTAAGTTATTCACAAAGGACACCTATAAGAAAAAGTCAGGCCACTCAAGTTGAAAACAGTTTAAAAATCAGTGTTTGATTCTAGACCTTTAATAAACTTACCAGACTTGCCACGTACTGTTAATCCAATATAGTTAAGGACAGGGTGCAGACAACAGATACAATTCAAAGCCTTTTAATGGTATCAGCTATAATACATCTTCCCTGAACTACACACTGCGTTTTATAGTTATTATTTCTAATCCTCATAATTACCATCCTTGTTTTACAGAAAAAGTAACAAAAGTAACTTCCCAAAATATACAAAACCAGTCACTGATAAACACAACCAAGCCCAGTTCAGTTCAGTCCCTCAGTTGTGTCTGACTCTTGGTGATCCCATGGACTGCAGCATGCCAGGCCTCCCTGTCCATCACCAGCTCCTGGAACTTGCTCAAACTAATGTCCATCGAGTCAGTGATGCCATCCAATCATCTCATCCTCTGCCATCCCCTTCTCCTCCTGCCTTCAATCTTTCCCAGCATCAGGGTCTTTTCCAATGAGTGAGCTCTTCGCATCAGGTGGCAAAAGTATTGGAGTTTCAGCTTCAACATCAGCCCTCCCAATGAACACCCAGGACTGATCTCCTTTAGGAGGAACTGTCTGGATCTCCTTGCAGTCCAAGGGACTCGCAAGAGTCTTCTCCAATACCACAGTTCAAAAGCATCAATTCTTCGGCACTTGGTTTTCTTTCTGGTCCAACTCTCACATCCATACATGACTACTGGAAAAACCATAGCTTTGACTAGACAGACCTTTGTTGACAAAGTAATGTCTCTGCTTTTTAATATGCTGTCTAGCTTGCACACAGCTTTTCTTTCAAGGAGTAAGCATCTTTTAATTTCATGGCTGCAGTCACCATTTGCAGTGATTTTGCAGCCCATGAAAATAGTCTCTTACTGTTTCCATTGTTTCCCCATCTGTTTGCCATGAAGTGATGGGACTGGATACCATGATCTTAGTCTTCTGAATGGAGTTTTAAGCCAGCTTTTTTACTCTCCTCTTTCACTTTCATCAAGAGGCTCTTTAGTTCCTCTTTGCTTTCTGCCAAAGGGTGGTGTCATCTGAATATTTGAGGTTACTGATATTTCTCCTAGGAATCTTCATTCCAGCTCGTGCTTCATCCAGCCAGCATTTCACATGATGTACCCTGCATAGAAGTTAAATAAGCAGGGTGACAATATACAGCCTCAATGTACTCCTTTTTCAATTTGGAACCAGTCTGTTGTTCCATGTCCAGTTCTAACTGTTGCTTCTTGACCTGCATACAGATTTCTCAGGATGCAGGTCAGGTGGTCTGGTATTCCCACCTCTTTGAGAATTTTTCCAGTTTGTTGTGATCCACACAGTCAAAGGCTTTGGTGTAGTCAATAAAGCCGAAGTAAATGTTTTTCTGGAAGTCTGTTGCTTTTTCTGTGATCCAACAGATATTGGCAATTTGATCTCTAGTTCCTTTGCCTTTTCTAAATCCAGCTTGAACATCTGGAAGTTCACAGTTCATACACTGTTGAAGCCTGGCTTGGAGAATTCTGAGCATTACTTTGCTAGCATGTGAGATGACTGCAATTGTGTGGAAGTTTGAACATTCTTTGGCATTGCCTTTCTTTGGGACGGGAATGAAAACTGACCTTTTCCAGTCCTGTGGAAATGAACCCACTTCTCTCCATTTACAATGCCTATGCTCTGTACACCAAGGGCAACCAAACTTTCTCGGTTTACAGAATACTGAGTACCTCAGCCATTTTTCATGACACCCCCGGCCCCACTATGCTCCTCAAAAATCTAACAGTCCTGCTTTTTCAATAGTTAATAATAGTCTGTGCTATTTCAGAGATGTCACTGCGATCCCCTCAATGATGTAAAGTGTCCTGCAGTGCCATCAAGTCCACTGTAGCTCCCCAGCACATATACTTTGTATCTGCAGCTTTGCATCAAAAGTACTAATTACATATATACCATTAGGTCACCTGTCATGAAACAAGTGACTTTGAAAGTATATATACCCACACATGATGAAATGGATTTTAAATTCATATATACTTATGATACTTATAATACACAAACTACTTACATTGATGTTGGAGACTGGACAATCCTTTTTGGCAAATTTAAATGCAAAATATGACACCTGAAATATATCGGGTCTCCGCTCTGGATCTGGTTCAAGCATGAACCCTACAAGAATAAATCAAAATGTTAAGAAGTTTCACTGAACACAGAAGCAATTAGAGGTACATTAAAAAGACATATACTCCCATTCTAAGATTAGTGATGCTTCCAGTAAACTTTGGGAATGTTTATAGAAAATACAAAAATGGTTATTTTATACATTATCCTAAAGATCGGAGAAGGCAATGGCATCCCACTCCAGTACTCTTGCCTGGAAAATCCCATGGATGGAGGAGCCTGGTAGGCTGCAATCCATGGGGTCGCTAAGAGTCGGACATGACTGAGCGACTTCACTTTCATTTTTCACTTTCATGCATTGGAGAAGGGAATGGCAACCCACTCCAGTGTTCTTGCCTGGAGAATCCCAGGGATGGGGGAACCTGGTGGGCTGCCGTCTCTGGGATTGCACAGAGTCGGACACAACTGAAGTGACTTAGCAGCAGCAGCAAGCTAAAGATAAATGAGTCCCTAGGACAGGTCAGTACTGAAAGCATGAATTACAAATATGAATACTCTTCTGAGACTCTGACACAAAACAAAAAGCGAGTTTAGTCAACACTGGGGAATTATTCAAGAAAATTTCTGGGCTATAGTAGGGGTCCTTATTTTCACTATTATCTAAAATAATTTTTACATATCTACTAATATTTTTAGATATCTATTAATTTTTAAGGGCTTCTGAATTATGAAGAGAAGACTAAACTGTATGCATTACAATCTATTTAACAAAGTAGTATAGGGAAGTAGCACAGGGTTGGCACTATAGTTTTCTTAAAACACATTTTCTTCCCACACTGATGACAGCAATATTCATCATAACCTCAGATATGCAGATGACACCACCTTTATGGCAGAAAGTGAAGAGGAACTCAAAAGCCTCTTGACGAAAGTGAAAGTGGAAAGTGAAAAAGTTGGCTTGAAGCTCAACATTCAGAAAACGAAGATCATGGCATCCGGTCCCACCACTTCATGGGAAATAGATGGGGAAACAGTGGAAACAGCGCCAGACTTTATTTTTCTGGGCTCCAAAATCACTGCAGATGGTGACTGCAGCCATGAAATTAAAAGACGCTTACTCCTTGGAAGGAAAGTTATGACCAACCTAGATAACATATTCAAAAGCAGAGACATTACTTTGCCAACAAAGGTCCGTCTAGTCAAGGCTATGGTTTTTCCAGTGGTCATGTATGGATGTGAGAGTTGGACTGTAAAGAAGGCTGAGCGCCGAAGAATTGATGCTTTTGAACTGTGGTGTTGGAGAAGACTCTTGAGAGTCCCTTGGACTGCAAGGAGATCCAACCAGTCCATTCTGAAGGAGATCAGCCCTGGGATGTCTTTGGAAGGAATGATGATAAAGCTGAAACTCCAGTACTTTGGCCACCTCATGTGAAGAGTTGACTCATTGGAAAAGACTCTGATGCTGGGAGGGATTGGGGGCAGGAAGAGAAGGGGACGCCAGAGGATGAGATGGCTGGATGGCATCACTGACTCGATGGACTTGAGTCTAAGTGAACTCCGGGAGTTGGTGAGGGACAGGGAGGCCTGGCGCGCTGCGATTCATGGGGTCGCAAAGAGTCGGACACGACTGAGCAACTGATCTGATCTGATCTGATCTGATCCACAACATGTTTAGAAATACAAGCATAGTTTGACGGTTCTATCATGAACCGTTTTCACACCAATCCTACAGCACTGCTTGAAAGGCCTGACATTTTTTCTAACCAAAATGGCCACTACATTTCTTGAACTACTTGCTAAATTACAATTTTACAAGAAAGCCGACATTTATACTCCATCCTATACATGAAAAAACCATATTTTGTTATGGTATTCTTCATGTTCTAACTCTGCTTCATTGATTAAATTCTTATCGTGTTCTAATCATTTGTAAACCTATTTGCAATGTAAAATTTACAGCATTAATTAGACAATATTCTGAAATTTGCTAACAAAATTGTGTTCAGAGATAAAAGTATATAAATAACTACCTTAATATTACAAATCAAAATTATATCCTCCTTTCAATCATAAGTAATATTACAAATCAAAATTAAATCCTTTCAATCATAAGTAACATTTGAACAAATAATGTGTAATACATCTCCGACAGCATGATAAGTTAACTTGGTTAAAAACACGGTTGTATGGCAAGTGACACTAAGCACAATTTATTTGGGAGATTCTGAATTCAGTTTTATTATATTCTGCATGTCACTTGGTTTTATACACTTAAAAAGGCTAACATATACCACTTATAAAATTGATATTTTATTATTTTATCATCTGTTAGAATGAAATAACTCAAAACATTTAATTCTAATATTTATTAGTTGATATTCAACCTCATTCCAGAAAAGATCTGAAAAATCTACAAGGTTTATTTTATCGGCCAAAATCATATTTTATCTTGATAGCAACAGACATTGTTTAAGAAGCAACAACAGTACATGATATGGGAATACATTTATACAAACTTTTATACATGCTTATCCATGTAATTTGTAAAAATGAAACAAATCACAAGAAACTTATAAAATTCATAAACTTATAACTTTCTATCCTAATAATTCAGTTTATTTGGCCTTTAAAATCTTATTTCAATACTAGCTAATTATAAATATTTTCCTATAGAGGACTTGAAGTGGCATACAAAACTGTAATTCTTTTTTAGTATGTGAGAAAATTAAGACTAATGAAAAAGTAATGGCTGAAAGGGAAAAAAAAAAAAGAGGGATAATGTTGTCAGTAAAGAAATTACATATGTTTGGTCCTACAATGCGGGGCCAAAACTGGCAAAACTTAGCTCTCTAGCTGTCAACACAGATAGGGCAACATGATCCATTATATGAATTGCAATATTCTTAAAAACAAACCAGGTGCTAAGAAAAAGCACCACGTCTAATACTGAAAGCAAAGCGTAAATTCTCCTTTGATTCTTTCTAAAGATGGTTCACACTGAGTGAACAATGTCCCTAAGAAGCTACAATGAGTGACATACAGTCAGGTCTTACACCTGCCTTCGTGCAGACCAGTGACACAACAACAAAATGCAGTTCAGGAGAAGAAATTCTACAGGAGTAGAGAACAGTGAGGGTATGAAAATACACTTCCCTGGCACGGCATAATCTTGGGAAAGGTTTGTTGAGTATCTAGAGAGGAATGGCAATCCTTTAGGCAATCCTATATATATTTCTTTTCTTTTACAGTAGATGAGAAGCATTGAAGAGAAATAAATAAATTTGAGCTTTTATGTTTTCTAACCAATATCTGTACAGGTAACTCTCTCTCTCAAGTTAAGCATAGCATATCTCCTAATGATCAAGTAACCAGGCTGTCGGTGGATTGACATCATCTTACAAGCAAACAAAAGGACCTCTAACTCCCCTAGCTCATGTTTTCATGTGGGAATACATTTTCTGGAGGCTGTTTAGTTTGTCTGTTGTTGTTGTTGCTGTTTACTCGCCAAGTTGTGTCCAACTCTTTTGCAATCCCATGGACTATAGCCTGCCAGGCTCTTCTGTCCATGGGATTGTCCAGGCAAAAATACTGGAGTAGGTTGCCACTTCCTTCTCCAGGGGATCTTCCTGACCCAGGGATTGAACCCAGGTCACCTGTTTGGCAGGCGGATTCTTTACTGTCTGAGCCACTAGGGAAGCTGTCCCTGGTAACAAAAAGGTTGGGGACTGCTGATTAATGAATACACACGTCTAATTGATCTAAAAGTGAATCAAGTTACTAAGTTTTTTAGAAAAGACAAAGAAGCTAGAATACACCCCTGTTTACCCAACTTAAAATGATCATGTGAGTCACCACAAGACCACTCCCATTAACTTTGCTTCTATTGCAGATATAAAATCAACTTTTAAAAGTATACATGTATGTGTGTGTTAGTTGCTCAGTCATGTCTGACTCTCTGTGACACCACAGATTGTTGCCTGCCATGCTCCTCTGTCCATGGGATTTCCCAGGCAAGAATACTGGCATCGGCTGCCATTTTCTCCTCCAAGGGATCTTCCTGACCCAGGGATAGAACTTGCATCTCCTGTGTCTTCTTGCATTGACAGAAAGATTCTTTATCACTAAGCCACTTGGGAAGCCCAACAGGTGTTGGTAGAATGCGGAAACAAGGAAACCCTTGTGCAATGTTGGTGGGAATGTAAATTGGTACAGCCACTATGGAAAACAGTATGGAGGTATGTCCAAAAGTTGAAAAAAGAACTACCATATAATTCATCAATCCTACTTCTGAGTATGTATCTGAAAGAAACAAAAACTCAAAAAAATATGTGCACCCCTAAGTTCGCTGCAGCATTGTTTACAATAGCCAAGGCAAGAAAGCAACTTGTGTCCATCAATGGATGAATGCAAATAGAAAATGTGAAGTGTCTGTGTGTGTGTGTGTGTGTGTGTACCAATGGAATATTATTCAGTCATTAAAAAAGAGAGAAAGAAATCTTGCCATTTGCAACATGAATAAACATGAGGGTAGCATAATATGCTAAGTAAAATATGTCAGACAGCACTGTGCTGTGCTTAGTCACTCAGTCGTGTCTACTCTTCGCAACCCCATGGACAGTAGCCCGCCAGGCTGCTCTGTCCATGGGATTCTCCAGGCAAGAATACTGGAGTGGGTTGCCATGCCCTCCTCCAGGGGAATCTTCCCAACCCAGGGACTGAACCCAGGTCTCCCGCATTGTAGGCGGATTCTCTACCAACTGAACCACCAGGGAAGTGGGTAGCCTATCCCTTATCCAGAGGATTTTCCTGACCCAGGAATCGAACCAGGGTCTCCTGCATTGCAGGCAGATTCTTTACCAACTGAGCTACCAGGAAAGCCCAGGTCAGACAGAGAAGTTCATTA
Organism: Bos indicus x Bos taurus; assembly: GCF_003369695.1. Lineage (NCBI taxonomy): Eukaryota > Metazoa > Chordata > Mammalia > Artiodactyla > Bovidae > Bos > Bos indicus x Bos taurus. Next base: position 93,166,891 of record NC_040081.1, on the reverse strand, counting down.
TGTGAGTAACATAATGATTTTATGTATATATGTATTATGAAATGGGTCACTACAGTAGATATAGTAAATATCTATCACCTCACAGAATTAAACATTGTTTTCCCTTGGGATGAGAACTCTTTAAGATCTACTGTCTTAGCAACCTTGAAATATACAGTACACAGTACAGTATTTTTAACTATAGTCACATGCTGTATATTACATCCTCAGGACTTACTTTATAACTCTAAGTTTATACCTTTTGACCACCTTCATCTCTTTTGCCCATCTCCCACCTTTGGCAATCAGCAGACACTGCAAGATTCTCAATAAAATCCTCAGTCCAATTGTGATAAAAACATTATACTTAACAACAAAACCATGCCACTGATAAGGTGATTTATAACAAGGGCTTCAAAGAAAGGTTAAATTTCAACTGGCTAGAACACTCAACAGCCAAAGGAAATTTCTCAATCTATTTTTTGAGCATTCCAATTAATCAGAGTTCTTTCATGCTTCTAATGCCCTAAATTTTGCAATGAAGGAAGAAAGCAACTGGTTAAGACAAAGCAGCTGATGGGTCTGATGTTTATTCATATATACTCAAAAGGTATACTTGTTCTTTAAAAAAACATTCTGCAAAATGGCAAGCTAAAAATAACAAGGCTAATGGGGAAAAGAGAGCTGGGACAAACCACTGAAAACCTATACAGCTCAATCACCAGAACACTGACAAAAACATCAATTGGTATCTGAAAAGGTAACTTGGACTGCCCAGGCAGGTAGCTTATTTGGCTGAAAGCTGTCAGAAGGACAGAAAAACATATCAAAACAAGACTAGGAGGTTCTCCACCAATCAAGATAAAAGTGCAGTTCTGAGCCAGCAAGGATGCTCTTCAGGAGGCCATCCATTAGCAGAGAGTCACACAAAAGCTGAGAGGTAGACCTCTCTGTGAAGGAAACCCCAGGTGCAAGCGCTCATGTTTAATATTCTCCAATTAGAGCTGAAAGTTCAGGCTGGCAGTGAAGCAGCCAAGCTTAGGGTTATTTCCTTTTCCCTGTAAGTTATAACACCACCTCCCCTACGCCATTACTCTGGTTCCCCTCACCTAGGAAAAACACTCTATGTGAAGCAGTGTAATTTTTGTGTTCAGTTGACGCAGTGTAATTTTTGTGTTCAGTTGACATAATCCTCTAATTTCCAACATGTATGAGCAAATCCACATTAAAGAAATGTGGATTTCTTTAAAGAAACAAAGAAGATTATGCTTTAAATAAGTTTGCCAAGTGAAGCAACATATATCCTTTTATGCTCCATTTTGATTGCTTTTCTTTTGGAGTGTTTGCTCTGTTTTTGTTTTTTTTTTCTTTTTGAGTTAAATGAGCCTCATAAATTACAAAAGTTAGTCAATCACCAAATGTATAACAAATTATCTTTTGCAGAAATTATACAATGTGCATAGTCAAGAAATTAAGTTACAGTATCTGTCAAAAAGGAAGAAAAAACTCTTAAAAGAGACTATAAGAAAAACTGAGGCATTCTTTTGGAATGAAAGGTCCACAAGATTATGCCTTCTGATTATTACACTTTAGGTTGCTTTCTTGTTTTATAATCAACAAGGAATAAACAGTAAAAAAAAAAAAAGTGGCAAATAAACTACAATTTTAAATTGGAAATAGTTTGATCTAAAGAAGAAACAGATCAGGTTATTTTGACTTCAAAAGTACAAAGACTGAATAATGAAACGTTATGCTGTTAAGTTTTTCCACAAATTCCAGTTTCCTTAATTACATAATCTCTATGTTCTATAAAAGCTTATCTAGAGCTTAAAAACATCCATATACTAATCAGTAATTAGGCTACTTTCATTCCTATAAAAATCTTATAAGCATCTTTTCTTGAAGTTTTTTTTGATGTAGATAAATTTTAAAGTCTTTATTGAATCTGTTACAATATTGCTTCTGTTTTATGTTTTTATGTTTTGGTTTCATGGCCCTGAGATATGTGGAATCCTAGCTCCCCAACCAGAGGTCAAACCAGCACCCTCTGCATTGGAGGCAGAGTCTCAACCACTGGACCACCAGGGAAGTCCCTGAACATCCTCTTCAATGTATTTCTTCACTATAGTAGTTTTACAAAATTATAATAACATGAAATTAAAAGACTAGTTTTAGGTAAAGGAACGGAAATATCAGGCCCTACAATATAGTACCTTACAATTCTTTTCATAAATTGTCCAAGTACTTACTTATTAAGCAATGTATGTTATGGGAGTAACGAGAGTTGTCTGGGATGGTAAAGCTGCCGTCACAGATGGCAACCTGGCTCTCACCAAAAGGAAGAGTGAAGAAACAAAGTTTATACAGTAAACATCCCAGGGCCTGGAAAACAAAGCAGGAATATCATCAGAACTCAAGTATCAACTTAATCACAAGAGCAAACAAACAAAAAAAAGCCACAAATGAAAAACTAAATATCTTATTAAAAAAACAAAAGCTTAATGTTCCTATATTGGCTCAATCTTTTCACAAATTACAATTTAAATTAATGCGTATGGCTAGATGGCTGAATTCATGCTCTCATAGAACACTAGATCATGAATGACAGAACTAAAATTAGAAGTGACTGCTTCCCTTTGGGAGAAAAATTACATTTTTATTTCTTTCACAAAGAAAATATATATTTAGTACACAGCTAACATGTAACAACCAACAAACCAAGCACAAAGCTCCTTGTAGTAGAATATTTTAAAAATTCACTATAAAACACATTTTAAAATTCCAGGTTTCAAACAGGAGTTAGCCAGCACAGTTAAATTTATCAGACACCCATCAACAATGATTATTCACTGTGCACATGTCATTATTTTACACTATAAAAATTAGTTCTCAACTTCTAAACATAATCCTACAATTTCCATTTGACATTATACTAGTCATATTTGTACCTGAGTAATCTATATAAAATTCAGAAAGAAAGGGCTCTGTCTGCTTTGCTTGTACAGATTCATAGTCATCACAGTGCCAATAAATCTACTTTCTGACAACGAATATAAAACACCCTAAGGACACAAATTGTGTCTGGAAAAGTAGCACAGGAAATTTTTAGCTAAACTGCCAACAGCTCAAATCTGAGATGTGGTAATAAAATGTGATTTTCTCTCAAGAGATCATTATGCTGTCACAAGAAGTGTCGCCTACAAAGCGTTATGAGTGTAAGGGACAATTCTAACTCTTAATTGATTATATAAAATTATCCAGTAGTTACTATACAGTTACATTAGCCATAACTGAAATCTAGCCTATCTAAACACTAGCACATCAGCTTTCCTTTGTTGGCTTTTTCTTCACACAGCAACCTGGCAAGCCAGTTAACAAATACACTAGTTATAACTGCTACAAAGATGACAAAATACAGAATTACCTTTCTGAGTTCAACAGTATTAATTTATAAAACATTATTTTCAATATTACAATAGTCCTTTAATGAAAAAAGTTTAAAGACTCTAGAAATTTCAATATATTAGCTCAAAAACATTACTAGATTATTTACTATGTGACTAACAAAACTACAAAGATTCTGAATGGAAGTAATGAGTTCAATGTGGCTTTAAAAAATTTATGATGCATTTTTCTCTAAGGAAGATATTCTCAGCTTCTATACTGCAAATTGAGCATAAGGCTTCCTTAACAGCACTAAAAAAATGACTATTAATGGTGTAATATCTGCATTAAATTACACCTTTCTTCTGCCCAGATGACAGTGAGGCAAAGGAGATCTGCCTTTTAGCCAGTTTTATCTTGTCAATCAAACCTTCAGTAATGTGTCTTTTGTTAAGAGTATATGTTGTGGGAGTTCCCAGGTAACAATTTTAGATAGCAATGCCAGTGTACTTCAAAAACATTCATCTAAAACACTCCACTTCACAGAGTATGAACACAAGGAGGTGTCCTAATTTTTTTCACACCAAAGGCATTTCCCTCTTTTTCCATTTGATACAATGAGAACTGTTCAGGAAACAGGAGGGAATGAATGACCTCATTTTGAGGGTTGAGTATCACCATCTTCCATTTTCCCCATTAAATGGTAACATGAAGCATCTCTCACTGAATTTCCTATTGGTCAATAAAATCAGCATCCTAGTTCTCAGGATAAAAATAACCTACAGTAGAAATTTCAAAGTAAAAAATAAATTTCTCCAAAATACACATGCTAAATGAATACTTTAACCTCAATATCGTAACTCTCTAAATACTATTCTGAAATAAGATCAAAATATAGCTCTTAACTGCTATGAACTGATTTTTTTTTTCTGAATAGTCTCAAATTCACACCTAAAATGTTGTAGGCATTTCATCTGAGCTATGACAAGCATAAAAATGGTATCATGGAAATTAAAACTCTATCTCTGTCAAGCATATAAATATACATTCTGTTTTCTGATAATTTTTCTGGCTTCTTTTTTATCTTTGAGTATCTATTTGTCATCCCACAGCTATATCCAGTTACCCATTACAGAAATGCTACTCCATATAACTAACCTGTAAATGGAATACATTTTAAACTTATTGCTGTTTAGTTGCTAAATTATGTCCGACTCTTTTGTGACCCCATGGATTGCAGCCCTCCAGGCTCCTCTGTCTATGGGACTTCCCAGGCAAGAATACTGGAGTGGGTTGCCATTTCCTTCTCCAGGGGAGCTTCCCTGACCCAGGGATCAAACTCATGTCTCCTGCATTAGCAGATGTACTCTTTACCACTGAGCCACCTATCACTGACAATTTAGCCATCCTGGCACAAATTCTAAGCCTGGGGAAAAACAAAAAAAGACTCCCTCCTTTTTGTTAAGACACTGGGTAACAAACATGTTCTTAAAAGACTTTTTAAAAACCAACCCTTGATGATTTCAAAACAGTAGTTAAGGTATGAGTCTTGTTTCCTCCACTGTTGAAATACTTTTAGGTAATGTGGGTTTCAACACTAGTCACAAAATTAGGCCAGGAAAAGACTTCCACAATCACCTCCTCTCATTAATACCTTCATTTTATAAATTAAGATTCAACTGAATTTGTTTTCTATATTATACTACAAGCCATTTACTATAGCCATTTAATGAATCAAATGTCAATGCTGAGAAGAACCAACTGAATTTGAGTCATACAAGCTGGGGATCTGTAAGCAGGAGCAAATTAACTAAATCAAACCTATCTGTGGTTTCATTAAATTACATATATGGTTAAAAATTCAACTACCACAAGATTTAAGAACCACTGATGAAAAAGTATGTATTAGTAGACAGAGGGAAAAATATTGTAGATACTCTTTTTTTATTACCTTGCAAGAATATTTCCCAATCTCTATAAAAATTCTGGCCAGGAGAGGAGCACCAAGAAGATACTCTGGTTTCACCCGTTACGCTTGACTGCTTTCTAAATATTATGCTTTAAAATGAAACCAAATGACTTTTCTTGTAAACTCTAGAAATACTTCTGAATGTTTTTCCTCAATTCCTAATATGGCCACTGGTGGCAGATATGGCTGAATGCTTGTTAAATTTAAATGAATTCACATTTAAAATAGTTTCCTGCCAGTTTATTAAATACAGACAAAACACATTTTACTTATGAAATAACCTCAAAAGAGGTATTGACATTCTAACATAAAGTTCAACTCTATAGAAACATGTGTTTGTTAGTTACTCAGTCGTGTCCAATTCTTTGAGACCCCCTGGACTGTAGACCCCCAGGCTTCTCCATCCATGGAATTCTCCAAGCAAGAATACTGGAGTGGGTTGCCATTTCCTTCTCCAGGGGATCTTCCTGACCCAGGGATTGAACCTGGGTCTTCTGCACTGCAGGCAGATTCTTTACCATCTGAGCCACCAGGGAAGCCATAGAAACATGTTATACCTCAATAATTTAATCTAGATATAGATGCTAAAGAACCTCAATATACAGAGGTTAGTCAACGGTATGTTTATATTTTTTAAAAAATTTTACTCATGTTAGTTTCCACTAAAAAGATCCTAAAATACTTGAGAAAATTATAAGCATAACCAGTTAAGAGTTATGGCCAGCTTTTCCAAAACTGCACTCAAATCAAAAAAATTTTAACAATCATATATAATTTAAATTCTAAAAAATACTGTGGTAAAAAGTTGCATTATGTGGAAACTGTTTACTTGCTTTTTTATACCTAAGTTTTCCATCTCCGGATCAAGAAGGTATATGCTAATATTTTTCTTCTGCTATTAGTAAGCTTTACTGTCCACCACTCTCTTCTACTTATTAGGAAATAACCTTGTGGAGGACAGGGGGAAGATAATCAACTGAACTCAGATTTTGTTAATTTGGTTAGTGAAAATGTCAGCCTTTCTTGGCCTTACCCAGATATCAGCCTTGGTGGTGATAGGCTTCCCTCCATAAAGGTTGATCATTTCAGGGGCTCTGTATGACAGAGTTGTATACCTGGCAGTAAATAAGTAAAATGGAGTGGAGATATAAAAAAAAAGACATACTACATTGTTTCTACATAAAATACTACAAAAACTTTTAGGTTCAATAACATTATAGAGAAATAATACTATTTTAAAAGCTCATTAAAAGCCCATCAAGGATTAAACAATACAAAGCATTATACACGTTTTTATTCAACAAGTGCAATTGCATCTTTAATAATAAACACAATTTTTAATAGAAAAAATTAAATAAAGACAATGTACTGGAAACATGGTTTTCCTTGAATTTCTTAAATGAAATAATACAATTTAACTATAAAAATATCCTTATCAAAATATTTTAGTCAACTAATTTAAAAGTAAAACTTCTACCCTCTCAAAAAATTAATTTATATGTTTATTAAGCAGTTTGCTTTTATGAATCCTAACATAATTCCTTACACATGGTAGTAAATGTCCTCGAGGTTTGTTTTTATAATTATTCTTTTAAAAGTAATCTAATTGTCATAATTAATTATTAATTACATTAAGTACACTTCCAAAACTGTTAGCATAAGTAGTCTGGAATTAAAAGATACGGTGAATAAATATTTACAAGTATAAAAACTCCAAATCCACTATGAACAGGACAAAGTATTGCTCAATTTCATGGGAGAAATTATTAGAATATCAAGGAATTCCTGTATTATGGCATAATTTAAGATTCACTTTAAGTGCTTTTATGTTTTATTTTACATGAAGTATCTTAAAACTCAATATTCTACCATCTTATTTTTTTTCAAATCACCCTAACTGTGATACATTCTGAATGATACTACTACAGAGGAGTGATCTAAGAAACCAGAATATAAACTACATAAGGACAGGCCTTTTTTTTTGTTCACTGCTATACTGTAGCATCAACAACAGTGTCTAATATGTTGTACACCCTGTTAACTGAATAAACAATTAGACCATTAATTCCTGTGAGCCACTAAGTACAAGAACCCATGAGCTTATTACGTTCATCACTAGTGTACAATTCTGCTAAACTTAAGCTATACTTCAGATCTGAACAGCAAAAAATTAAACTTTCAGCAAGCCAAAGATGCTTGAGCAGAATTCTGTAACAGTCATTATATATCACAACCCAGTAACTTTTAAAATTATATGTATATACATATACCCACAAGAAGCCAATTCAATACTTCATTGTTCTGGTGTTCTTCAGGATGTTTATATGTTTACTAAGGAATTTGTTTTTATGAAATCTTAACATAACCATCAGAGGCTGTTCCTGAGTAGAAATACACAAGTCTAGAAAACCATAGTTTTATACAAATGGACCAGAGTAAGACCAGCTCTGCTGCTGCTGCTGCTGCTAAGTCGCTTCAGTCGTGTCTGACTCTGTGCGACCCCACAGACGGAAGCCCACCAGGCTCCCCTGTCCCTGGGATTCTCCAGGCAAGAACACTGCTCTATTTGAGCCTATTTCAAAATACATGTCGTAGTTCAAACAAAAGCTCATAGGTAGCCTTAAACAAGCGAGAATCTGTGAGGAAGTGAAGAAAAGTAACTTAGAAAAAGGGAGCTACTTAGAAAATCTTATTCTTACAGATCTTTCTGCATTCTGCTTCATTTTATTAAGATGATCAAAGATTTACAAACAGTACTATTTTCTAAAACTAGAAAACAGAAAAGCCAGGGAAAAGTCCTTACAATACTCTAGCAACCATGGAAAATACAAGGTTAAGAAAACATAAGGCAGATATGATTTATATTTCTACCAAAGAGTTCTCCAAAACAGCATTAGAAAGTACCAAGTTTTCCACACAGTTTTCAATGCAATAATATCGACTTCTTAATAGTAAATACAAGGTCAAAGTTTAAATATTTTTCCTAACAAGCACAAATCCTCACTCAGTATCAATAAACACAAAGATGTTTAATTGAACTCAATAATAACTTCAAACTCCCTTTAATGAGTCCACTAATTACTACAGCTTATTTAACAAATTTGTTAAATTTGACTAATTTGTTTACAATGTAGATGAAAGTTTGCTTCCATGGTAAAATGTATTTCCTATTGAACTAGATGAGATGTAAACTAATCAATTATATCACACAGAAATATCTTAAAGAGATCTATTAATGGAATACCTAAAGTTTAAGCTAGCAAAGCTGGTCACAGACTCAAGTTACCTAAAATCCTCATGAGACAAAACAAAATTAACACTTACTTTTTAATTTCTTCTTCTACTGTATTAACTCCATCTTTTTGAGGATTAAGAAATTTATTTGTGGCACTGCCAAAGTCACAAAGTACATAGTTTCCACCATCATTCAACAAAATATTTTCTACCTTCAGAAAAGAAAATCAATAATTAGTAGTATTTTCTAAGTGAAATTGTCTTTTTACAACAATGATTTGACACAATAAACACCAAAGGACTTGTTTTATATACATACACACACACCCCTACACATACACATACACAAGTATATAGAGAGAGAAGGTACCTCAAACTGTGAGAAAGGACAAATGATTCAGAACAAAAATACATGTTACTTTATCTACTGCTTCTCTCACTAAGAACAGAGGAGTGCTTCTTCCAACCCAGGATAACTTTTGCCAAGAGTCAAGTAACCCTTTTTGTTGTAACACGTTGAGTGACTAAGTTGTGTCCGACGATTTGTGACTCTATGGACTGTAGCCTGCCAGGCTCCACTGTTCATGGGATTTCCCAGGCAAGACTACTGGAGTGGTTGCCATTTCCTTCTCCTGGGGATCTTTCCAACTCAGGAATCAAATCTGCGTTTCCTGCATTAGCAGCTGGATTCCTTACCACTGAGCCGTCTGGGAAGCCCTCAGTAACTGTAAGTCCTCTCTATAACTGCTTCGATAAGAGAGAACAGCTAGTGGGAATGAGCCTATACCCTACCTCCAATTTCCTTCTTTTCTGACACTTCAGTTTTTCTACAGAAAAAACATAAACCATTCCAATTCTACCTCTGATTAACTCCTAACTCCATTTTTATCTAAAACATTACACTGAAAAACACAGATCTAACTTTGTGTCTTAACTTAAGAGATCGCAGTCGTAATAATTTAAAAGTTATGTGCACAGTTTCTAAAACAGGAGAGTGTGGGTTCACAGCCCAACTGTGCTACTTATTACCGCATGTACCCTGGACAATTTGCTTAACCACTCTGTGCTTCAGTCTCCTTACCTATAAACTGGGGGAAATAACATCTGCTACATGACATTGTTGTAAAAACTGTAAAAGCTGAATGTATTAAAACATGTAAAAAGCTTAGAATACAACTGATACAAGGTAAGCATTCAATAAATGACACTATTATTAACTTTTTTACAGTATTTTTATGATATAGCCTTGAATGAGTAACTAAATTTCTCTCCACACTACCAAAATACATTAGTTTCTTTATAATTTTTATTCTATATTTCATTTTAGTTTACTTTTAAACATACTTGTAAAAAATAAAGATTTATACAAGAAATCTACTTAAAAAAAGCTACTTAAGCAGGTATGAATAAATTTCCACATGTAAAAAGAACTAACTCTATTCAATATGGTCTATATAAAAGTATGCAATTCAATGACTTTGTTTTAAAGCCAAGGAAGACCTGGCTGAAAACATCAACTTTACATTAAAAAAGTTAATGAGCTAAAATAGCACAAAAACATCTGACCAAATTATTAGGGAAAATATAAAAGAGCTACATATCCAGAAGAACTGAAATGAAAGATGCTACACTGATTATCCAAATTAAGTGACAGATGAGGAGTCAAACACTGTGATCTTACCTTAAGTTTGTATTCTTTAGCATAAGTTTCCCTAAAAGATGCTTTCATGGTTAACAACCTATATTATGAGTAACATCTTCTATTTTCTTGTATCTTAAGAGCATTTTATTATCACTTTTCAAAGCTGTATGTGCTAAGTGCTCAACTGCTTCAGTCGTGTCTCACTTTTTGCAACCCTATGGACTATAGCCTGCCAGGCTCCTCTGTCCATGGGGATTCTCCAGGCAAGAATACTGGAGTGGGTTGCCATGCCTTCCTCCAGGGGATCTTCCCAACCCAGGGATCAAACCCACCTCTCTTATGTCTCCTGCACTGGCAGGCAGGTTCTTTACCACTAGTGGCACCTGGGAAGCCCAAGAATAAGTCAGAACTGGGATTCATTCATTCAGTAAATATTTACTGAGACTCTGTTATGTGCCAGACACTGTACTAAATGCTTGGATACATCATAACAAAAGAGAGAAATCCCTGCTCACAGAGAGCTTACCTTCCAATGGATGAGGACAGAAAATAAAACAATAGTCTTAACACATAAGCAAATTACATAGTATCTGAGAAACTGACAAATAATAATAAACAGTAGAACAAGTAGAAAATGGAAAGATTATGTTGTAATTATAAATACGGTGGTACTAGCACAGGACTCTGAGAAAGTGAATCTGAGTGAACTTGAAGTGGGGGAAAGGTTTACCTTGGGATATCTGGGCATAGAACATTTCAGGAAGAGGAATTTTTGTAATCCTAGTGTTTGCAAGTATCAAAGAAGACACCTATGTTTCTAAAGAATGTAGTGATAGCTCAAGCAATATAATTCCAGGAATATTCAACCCCCTTTGGGCACTTTTTCCAGTGTAACAGGTGGGTACCATATACGAAAGGTCAGATTCCATGAATATGAAAGACAAAGTAACCTTAAAGTGACAATCACCACCAAATTATAAGAAATTATCTAAAACTGTAGTGAATTATAAATAAATCAGTAAAGAGACCCATTTACAGTGAGCTCCAATATCTCTGGAAAATTCCTTGATGCTTAAAATGAATTATAGGAAACAGGAGGAGTGTTGGAAGGACAGTGTGGAGAGACATCCAACCTGCGTCAGTGACGTTCATATTCTTGTTCATATGAAACCTTTTAAAGAAGCCTGCTCAGTACAACAGAAGCAGAGTAGGCAGTACAAAATCCATCTCTACAACCATGCGAGAAACTGTCAGGGTCATGGAAAGCACAGTTTCAATTCTAGAGTCAGTCTCTACATGGCCTCAGGAAACGCAGCAGAGAATGGAGAGACCGATGTCAGTCCTGGTACAAGAACTGCTTTAGATGAAGACAGTCCAAGGACATTTTAACTCTAAAGTTTAAAAGGCAGTAATCCATAAGGAGTCTGAAGTTCATACCTTGAGATCCCGGTGAATTATCGGAGTCTTACACTGATGCAACCTTGCAACAGCTTCACAGGTATCACAGAATATCTGTAACACTTCTGCTTCTGTAAAGCCAGTCTGCAGCTTCTTATTCATCTGATTCACTACCTGCCCAGCTAACCAAAAAAAGTAATTTTGATGACATTTTTAATAAACGAAGACTACCACAGACAAAGAAATTAAGAAATGACTTTATGGTCTCAGGTAATGGGAAACTGGCTTTTTAATAATTTTCCTGTAAGGATGCTTATTATACACCATATTCTGTTGATTCAATGACATACTTTTTTTTTTCACTTTTTTCATCTTTGAAATGAGAACATCTGATGTTCTCATTTCAAATAACTGATGTTCTGCTAATACCATTGGCCATATTTTAACATTTTAACAATTCCAAAATCAAGATGTACCTTGTAACTGACGGCATCATAAATTTGAAGCAACAGTTATTCAACTATGCTAATTTTGGGGGTAAACATAGTGAACGAAAATAGTCTCTACTATCACAAAATTTGTAACTGAAGGCAGAGATAAATTACTAAATAATCACACACATAAGTATTTATCAAAGTTACATACAACAAGGATAGTATAAGAAAAACCCAAATTTAAATTGGTAAAAGATAGGAAGAAGAGACTGGCAGAGAAGGCCTATCTAAGGAAGTGATTATTTATGTTTAAACTGAAGGTTAATTACAAATTAACCTGGCAGAGATTTAGGAGAACACCCTAGTGACAGCAAGTGACATGTAAAAAGGCCTCTAGTTTGGGAAAGAGTTTGATGATTTTGAATAACTAAAAGAGAACCAATGTGAGTATGGTCTAGAAAGCATCAAGAAGAGAGTAAAATAAGATGATACTGATGAGAGAGAGAAATTTTAGATTTTATCTTGAGAATCAAGAAAACTTCCTGATCTGATTTTGAAACGATCTCCTTGACTGGGGGATGGAGGAATCTCAAGAGAGAAAAAGAGATGTATAAGAGTCATGTTCTAAACCAGGTTAAGAGATAACTTACCAGGGCAGAGTAACTTACCAAAGTCAAACAGCCACACCAACAAGCCCTGAGAGAGTCGTTAAATAAGTATTGAGTGGACTACAATAACTGATATCATAATGGTGACAATTCCTATACTAAGAGAAAGTTTACTATCATATTCTCAGAATACAAATACATGATTCATTCAGAAAACATTCTAACCTAAATAAAGTTTGGAAATTTAAAAAGGCAAGCTTGTGTTTAAGTTTGAAACTTTCTTTTAATAAGTTTGAATAAATGAATGTCTGTTATTTTGTGATGTGTAAGAAGGTGCATGGAACAACACCAGGTTCCAAATCGGGAAAGGAGAACATCAAGGCTGCATATTGTCACCCTGCTTATGTAACTTATACGCAGAGTACATCATGAGAAACGCTGGGCTGGATGAAGCACAAGCTGCAATCAAGACTGCCGGGAGAAATATCAGTAACCTCAGATATGCAGATGACACCACCCTTATGGCAGGAAGTGAAGGAGAACTAAAGAGCCTCTTGATGAAAGTGAAAGAGAAGTAAAAAAGTTGGCTTAAAACTCAACATTCAAAAAACTAAGATTATGGCATCCGATCCCATCACTTCATGGTAAATAGATGGGGAAACAATGGAAACAGTGACAGACTTTATTTTGGGGAGCTCCAAAATCATTCCAGATGGTGATAGAAGCCATGAAATGAAAAGACACTTGCTCCTTGGAAGAAAAGCTATGACAAACCTAGACAGCATATTAAAAAGCAGGAACATTACTTTGCCAACAAAGGTCCCTCTAGTCAAAGCTATGTTTTTTCCAGTAGTCATACATAGATGTGAGAGTTGGACTATAAAGAAAGCTGAGTGCCGAAGAATTGATGCTTTCAAGCTGTATGTTAGACAAGACTCTTGAGAGTCCCTTGGACTGCAAGGAGATCAAATCCCAAAGGAAATCAGTTCTGAACGTTCACTGGAAGGACTGATGCTGAAGCTGAAACTCCAATACTTTGGCCACCTGGTACAAAGAACTGACTCATTGGAAAAGACCCCAATGCTCGGAAGTTGAAGGCAGGAGGAGAAGGGGATGACACAGGATGAGATGGTTGGGCAGCATCACCAAGTTGATGGACATGAGTCTGAGCAAGCTCTGGGAGTTGGTGATGGACAGAAAGCCTGGTGTGCTGAAGTCCATGGGGACACAAAGAGTCGGGCACGACTGAGTGACTGAACTGAAGAAGGGGCATACACACTTGTTCCTTCTATTATTACTATCTAAACAGCATTCTCGTATGTTTTCTGAAATAGCTAGTTTTTCCTTAGAACTTTAAAGCAGAGGGAAAAAACATTAATTTTGCCCATGAATCCTCAATTTTGAGAAAACTCAGGTCTATTTGGTTATAATCTGTTCAAAGTATCTCATATAAGACTGAGGCATCTGACTATGAAGCAATTTTCTCCATACTTTGTCAAATGTCTTGGTTCATTTTACGCAAAAATTAAACAGTAAAAGAAGTGGTTTATTGGTGTTTATTCATATTATTCAAGCTTCTCTGATGGCTCAGATGGGAAAAAAATCTGCCTGCAATGCAGGAGACCTGGGTTTGATCCCTAAGTCAGGAAGATCCCCTGGAGAAGAGAATGGCTACAGACTCCAGTATTCTTGCCTGGAAGAACTCCACGAACAAAGGAGCCTGGTTGGCTACAGTCTATGTGGTCACAAGTCAGACATGACTGAGCAAGTCACACACACACACACACACACACACTCTTAAGAGTCCCTTGGACTGCAAGGAAATCAAACCAGTAAATCCTAAAGGAAATCAATCCTGAATACTCATTCAAAGGATTGATGCTGAAGCTCCAATACTTTGGCCACCTGATATGAAGAGTCAACTCATTGGAAAAGACCCTAATGCTGGGAAAGATTGAGGGCAAGAGGAGAAGAGGGCAGCAGAGAATGAGATGGTTAGACAGCATCACCGATTCAATGGACATGAACGTGAGCAAACTCCAGGAGATGGTGAAGGACAGGGAAACCAGGCATGCGTAGTTCATGGTGTCACAAAGAGTCGGACACAACTTAGCGGATGAACAACAACATTCACGTTATTCAACTATCAGTTCACAGTTAAACAAATCATACCCTTGAATTCATTCTGCCTCTTGCAAACTTTCAATGTTTCAATGAGTAGAATAAATTTTAAACAAAGAGTATTTTTTCCCTTTAGAGATCTTTGGGTTAGAAGCCCTGAATCACAAAATCTAAGTTCCCATAAAAAGCTAAAAGCTCTATCTGAGCTACACTTCAAATGTAGAAACAAATGAAATTTAATTATTCAAAACCGAAGTCTTCTAAACAGACAACGTATTAAAAAGTAGAGACGTTACTTTGCCCACAAATGTCAAACAGTCAAGGCTGTGGTTTCTCCAGTAGTCATGTACAGATGTGAGAGCTGGACAATAAAAAAGGCTGAGCCCGAAGAATTGATGCCTTTGAACCGTGGTGCTGGAGAAGACTCTCGAGAGTCCCTTGGACAGCAAGGGAATCAAACCAGTCAATCCTAAAGGAAATCAACCCTGAATATTCATAAGAAGGACTGATGCTGAAGCTGAAACTCCAGTACTTTGGCCACCTGATGCAAAGAGCTGACTCGTTCACTGGAAAAGATCCTGACGCTGGGAAAGAGTGAAGGCGGGAGGAGAAGGGGACGACAGAGGATGAGATGGTTGGATGATAGCACCAACTCAAGAGACATGAGTTTGAGCAAACTCTTGTGAGACAGTGAAGGACAGGGAAGCCTGGTGTGCTTCAGTCCATGGGATCGCAAAATGTCAGAAACAACTGAGCAACAATAAGACATAAAGTAAAATTATTCTAATGAAAAATTTAAAAATCATATCCTAAAAGCAAATATTGCCGAAGACTGAACATCTTTTAAAGTAAGATGTGGGTAACTTCCAGATCTTCACATATTTTTCAAACAGATATCATCCCCTAAACAAAACTTTTATCCTCTGCCCAATTTCATGATTAAAATTTAAACAGTCACCATTTTTCTGGCCTCAACAATCTTCATATCTCTGAGATTGCACTCATTACCATTTAATTTAAAATGCCAAACAGTGCAACCTACCATCTTATTTAAATGCTGATACGACTTTATTTTTTACAAGATAATTAGATTTCATCTGCCACAGACTGTACCATTGCCCCCTCCCCAAATACTCACTTCCTTAAAAACTGAAGCTCATTTGGTTCCCCTTTTCAAATGTCCTCTGAATGACAATTTTAATTAAACTCATTCAGGGTTATGATTATGTTCAATTATTTTTAAAAAGTTATCAATAGTCAAGGGCTATTAGTCAACTCTAATCGAGCTAAGAATTAGTATCTTAAATGCTAGAATTCAGGAAAGTAAGGAAAATCAGTATTGTCTCCTTCAAGGGATCATAATGCTTTACAGTAGAAAAGATAAAAATAAGGAAGAACGATCACAAAAATATCTAATTGTTTATGTAAGTTACAAACATATCACAATAGATATTATAATACTGATTCACTTCATTTTCCTCTGTCCTTCCCTTCTTACAAGACTGGAGTAAAATAAGACTAAATCTTTTCAATTACTATCACCATCCTCCTCCTCTTCCAAACTTCAGGAACTGACCAGAATTCCTGGTATGATAGTTAACAATCATAACTGCTGCTGCTAAGTCGCTTCAGTCGCGTCTGACTCTGTGCGACCCCATAGACGGCCGCCCACCAGGCTCCTCAGTCCATGGGATTTTCCAGGCAAGAACACTGGAGTGGGTTGCCATTCATTGCCTTCTCTGCATAACTGTCTTAAGAGAATCTAAATATAAAACAGGTCTCCCTAGAACCCAATCTGCCAGTTACAGTCTGGGGGGGCCAGGTGTGAGTGGGGGGAAGAAGGCAAGTTTGCAGGAAAGTGACTAATTGACCCCTTCACACATGTTAAAGTTTAAAAAAAAAAGTCAAGACTTTAATTCTTAAGCATATGCTAGAAGTAAATATTTCTTTGAAAATACCACATTAAATCCAAATAAAAAGTAGTTTTCTATCTTCTGATGTTTACAAAAGACCACATAAATTTATAAAAATTATAGATCAAAATGTATCCTTTAAATTTATTATACTCAATACGCTCAAGGATAACACAGTATAATACTAATACGGACACAGCATGTTCTTCCTGGTTAGGCTGTAAATGAAATGTACAGGGATCAGGAAATGTGATTGCTTAGATTTCCTATTTTAAACCCAAAGGCATTTTTCTATTTGTCCATTTACATGTGCTCATATCACCAAAGCAATAATATTATAAATTATTTTTCAACAGCATTTCTTAATTAGGCAAATAATTAAAGCTGAGGTGCAATGAGTGTCCAGAATTAGATAACAGCTGCCCAGGGAGAGACCAAGACACCTAATAACCCATTTTATGAACAAATTCTTTTGGCATAAAACAAATGCAGAGAAATACTTACCTCGACAATACTCCATTAAGATAAGCACTTCCCATACATTATCACTAATTGAATTTACAGCACAGTCCAAATAACCCACGATATTTTTGTGACCAGATAGCTCTTTCTGCAAAAAATAAACAAAATTTTAAAAACTGGAAAACATGTATTTTAAACATCTATTGTTAATGATTTGAAGTTTAAACTAATATATTTAAAGAATTTCCAAAATTAAGATTTAAGTATGGAATGTGACATGTTTAAAAAATTTTCTGCAGTTTCAATGGAAAGTTTAGTTACACATGACTGTCATTTTCTAATAGAAAGTTAATGAATACTCATTTTTAAACTCAATAGAGATGAAAGACATCACTTTTGTTCATTCAAAACAATACTCTTCAAAAGTGAATACACAAGATAGCACTTTGGGACTCAAGAATAAAATACCAGATTTTATATGGTATTTTAAATTCATATTTTATTTAAAAATATGAATTGTTAGTTCATAAACTAACAACTATACTCTTATTTGTCTGTTTTCTCTGCAAGAGACTGCAATTTATATCCACCTAGTTAAAAGAATTTATGAATGTACGTACTTTCAACTAAATAACCTAAAAAATAAACAAGTAGCTAAATAGGATTCCTATAAAGAAACTACAGATTAAATATAGTACTAGCATAATGAGTACAAGGAAATAAGAAGAAAATGGGAAATCTGACACTTTGCTCCTAGTATAAAACAATCATCAATATACAATAAGGTTAAAAACAAAAATTATCTAAATTCATTTTGTCTTTAAATTTTAAAACTCTTAAAGAATTCTGTTTAAAATAAATTGCATCCACTATCATTAAAGAAAAATCTAGTTTTAACTATGCAATATAATTTGAGATGTTAGCTAATGGCAGTTGAACATGTGAATAATTCACAAATAAACATAAATAATGGAGGATTAGTCATCAAAAAACAGTTGGAAGACAACTGCTCATCTTACCAAACTATCTTCTTTCAAAGCATAAGATCTGAGTGTTAACTGAGATTGATGATGACTACGTCTTATATATCTCAAACTTAAACAAATTCTATTGAAGGAACTATTACAATATAATAGTAACGTATCTGGGCTCAAGCTAGAAAACATTCTAAGGTTTCCTGTTATCTCAGAGTAAATCTTTTCCCTCTGTGACAGCCTTACCTGAAAAAAAGCAAGTCTCAAAGTCTAATCAACTCTAGTCTAGCTGAGGGATAGGGACGATAAAAGCAGAATTCAGGTAAGTCATATTGTATAAATGTGCCTGTCTTAAAACACAAAGGATCAAACCACATGTGTGTTGATAGAGATGTTGATCCAGAATAAGAAAATCTCCCTCTTAGCAGTTGGGGAGGACTGACAATAACAAGCGTCTACAAGGAAGTGAAAAAACTAGAACCCTCCTACACTGCTAGTGTGAATATAAAATGGATCAACTGCTGTAGAAAACAGTTTAATGGTTCCTTAAAAAGTTACACATGGAATTATCGTATGACCCAGCAATTCCACTCTTAGA
Source organism: Bos indicus x Bos taurus (assembly GCF_003369695.1). Lineage (NCBI taxonomy): Eukaryota > Metazoa > Chordata > Mammalia > Artiodactyla > Bovidae > Bos > Bos indicus x Bos taurus. The sequence continues at coordinate 93,148,175 of NC_040081.1, read as the reverse complement.
TATATAGCAAATGAACTGAAAATAAATACTCAAATACATATATATACATATATATAGCAACAATCACAATAGCCCAAAAGTACAGAGTCCAAATGACCATCACAATGGTTTTTTAAAAGTCCATCAATAGATGAATAAACAAATGTTGATATATATGCATAGCATATATTATGGAATATTATTCAGCCATAAAAAGGAATCAAGTGCTAATAAGTGCTACAATGTGGATGAATCTTAAAAATATACTAAGTGAAAAGAAGCCAGACACAAAAGGTCACATACTGCATGATTCCATGGATATAAAATATCCAAAAGACACAAATCCATAGAGACATAGCATAGACTGGGTGGTTGCCAGGCCTTTAACAAGAGTGGGATGGGGAGTAACTGCTTCATGGGCAGGCGTTTCCTCCTGGAGGGATGAAATGCTTTGGAACAACAGGAGCAGTCTGTACACACACTGTGAATGCGTTCAATACCACTTAATTGTTCACTTTAAAGTGTGAATTTTAAAATGTATATTGTGTGAATTTTGACACAATATAACAAAAACATTAAATATATATATATATATATATTAGCACTTGATAAAGAATGGATGAGGAGGAGGAAGCAGAGGAGAACAGAGAGAAGGAGTGGGGAACAAGAATAAGAAACTACCCAGAGCGATGACAACAAGCAACTCTAGACAAAAAGGAAACTTTTATTCTGTAGTTTCCTTGAACTGGTTAGTCTAGTTAACTGAATTACTGAAATTTTCTTTAATGGCCTAGTAAAGTATTTTTCACTTTTCCTAATATTTAAGAAGAAATTTTTTCCTTACTGAAGCATACCTTACCACATAACTAAAGTACACACCTACACAAAAATATCAATTCTACAGCATGACTTTTAAAATGAAAAGCAAAACTAACTTTTGCCTGTGAATACAAGCACATACTTTTATTAAATACCCATGGGGATGGTAAGCACCAAATTCAGGATAAGGGCTTCTTTCTGGATGAGCATAACAGTATAAAGATGACATTGGAGAGGAATACACAGAAGGCTTCAACTGTATCTGTAAGCTTTTAATTCTTAAGTTGAGTAGGGGGTGAAGGGGTATTCACCAGTCCTCTCAATTTTTCGATCCTCAGAATATTCCATAATTAAAATGTATTTTAAATAGAAAAAAAAAGAAAGCAGAGAAGCCTCCCTGTTGAACTTCTAAAAGCAAGGAAGAAGAGGCAGGAGTTGGCTGTATTTAGCCCTGAGTGTGGCTTTAAAGAGTACACTTCAAAAGTTTTCAAGATGTGCGTGAGCCAATAAGCAGCTTGCCTAAAAGCTGGTTAATGTTATGCTGCAAAACTGAAAGAAAATACAAGTTTTTCCAAATGGAATTAGTCTCACTTACCATAATTGTAATTTCCCTTTTACAAATGTTGAGGTCTGTCGTGTTATTGACATACATTCGCTTCAATGCATAACGGTGTCCACCATGAGTCCGCACCACGAAAACAGTGGAGAAGCCACCTACGAGAACAAGTACCAATTAAATATAAAGAATTTGAAACTACCACTAAAATTATGTAACATCACTGGGGAGCTTAATCTCAGAGGGAAACAAAGTGACTGTACACAACACAAAAGTAAGGACAGTAAGCAACTAATATATTAAATTATAGCCAAAACACTGGCTTCCTATACCAATCACAAACTAGCACATATAGGATAATATGCTTCTCAGGTTACATGCTTCTCTTTTAAAGGCTAAAATATTAAAATAGCATCTGAATGGGAATATTCCTTATATGGGATATGGAAAATATTACAACATAACTATATCACTGTATCTGGCATATACTACTGATAGTCTACCCATCAGCCTCCCCCTCTCCATGATGACAAAACACTGACACGATCCGATACAAAACACCAACAGGCTCACATGAGTGGGTCCCTCATCCACTCCTAGGGGGTGAACTGACATTGTATTAAGGCGATAACGAGAACCTCATTTCCTCTTGTCAGCAACTGTTTTAGGATTGACTGTGCTAATGGGACATATGGGAAAGTCTGCTGAGGGTTGCAGGAAAGATTTTCCATCCAGGGGGTGGGGGGTGGAAGGGGGGGTTGGGGAGAGAGTTTTATGAAGAATGCCTTTCTCTTCCTTCGAGCTTTTGGATTTTGTTGTGTAAGACGGTAATGTTTAGACCTAAGGCAACCATACGTGGCTATGATGGAAAAAAGAATCAGAGAAAAAAATGACCCAGAATACTAACATAGTTAGGCTACTGAATTAGACAAGCCTTTGGGATCTCTCATGCTAGATAACAAATGCCTTCATTATTTATGCCACAGTCTGTTCACTGTACCTGAGAAAGCATCAGTATCTGAAATATACAGGTATTCTAAAGAACAATTACCTCTGTTACATTTAAACAAAGATTTCCACCTTAAGTTTTTAAAACTCACTTTGGCATAGGATATTTTATGTCACTTTCATCAATTTGATTGTCCTTCTAAAACAACGCTTCCCTTGTGGCTCAGCTGGTAAAGGACCCACCTGCAATTCAGGAGACCTGGGTTCGATCCCTGGGTTGAGAAGATACCTGGAGAAGGTAATGGCTACCCACTCCAGTACTCTGACCTGGAGAATTGCCATGGACAGAGGACAAGTAATTAATGTGTTTAGAACATAACTGTTAAGTCACTTTTGAATTAACTAAGTGCTCTGCGCAGGGGTGGTGGGGCAGGGGGGGTGGTATTTTTTAGTCCCTTGTTAAATCTAACATCTAACATTATTTAACTTACATGCAGAGTACATCATGAGAAACGCTGGGCTGGAGGAAGTACAAGCTGGAATCAAGATTGCCAGGAGAAATATCAATAACCTCAGATATGCAGATAACACAATTCTTATGGCAGAAAGTGAAGAAGAACTAAAGAGCCTCTTGATGAAAGTGAAAGAGGAGAGTGAAAAAGTTGGCTTAGAGCTCAGCATTCAGAAAACTAAGATCATGGCACCTGGTCCCATCACTTCATGGGAAATAGATGGGAAAACAGTAGAAACAGTGGTTGACTTTATTTTGGGGGGCTCCAAAATCACTGCAGATGGTGACTGCAGCCATGAAATTAAAAGACGCTTACTCCTTGGAAGGAAAGTTATGACCAACCTAGACAGCATATGAAAAAGCAGAGACATCACTTTGTCAACAAAGGTCTGTCTAGTCAAGGCTATGGTTTTTCCAGTTGTCATGTATGGATGTGAGAGTTGGGACTATAAAGAGGGCTGAGCGCAGAAGAATTCATGCTTTTGAACTGTGGTGTTGGAGAAGACTCTTGAGAGTCCCTTGGACTGCAAGGAGATCCAACCAGTCCATCCTAAGGGAAATTGGTCCTGGGTGTTTATTGGAAGGACTGATGTTGAAGGTGAAACTCCAATATTTTGGCCACCTGATGCAAAGAGCTGACTCATTTGAAAAGACCCTGATGTTGGGAAAGATTGAAGGCAGGAGGAGAAGGGGACGACAGAGGATGAGATGGTTAGGTGGTATCACCAACTCAATGCACCTGAGTTTGGGTAAACTCCAGGAGTTGGTGATGGACAGGGAGGCCTGGCGTGCTGCAGTTCATGGGGTGACAAAGAGTCAGACACAACTGAGTGACTGAACTGAACTGAAATCTAACATGCACTAATTTATTTGACGTAACCTGATTACAAGTGTAAAAATTTTCCAATCACTACCAAGAAGTCAATTCATCAGACATAATTTGTTAATTACGTCTGTCAGCTCCTAATCAGTATTTTCTTTCCAAAGAACTGAAAATCCAACTTCAAAAGTGACATAAAATTAGATACCATTATCAGTTTCCTGTAACTGAGATCCTCATTTTTTTGCCCAACACACTGATGGACCCTACTCATTCCCCAAGTGACAGAGATTGTCAATGGAATTGTGAGAAAGGCATCAAAGCTGAGAAATATGATATTATGAAACTGATTCTGCAAGGATCATCACTGTATGCTAAAATCCATGAAAGGTTTATGAAAAATAGGATATTCACATGGTGTCGAAGCATCAAAAGGAAAAGCATTTCTTTTCACAGAAGAAATTTGGGGGTCACTAATACTGGCATTAATATTGACATTACATGCTTCCTGATGTGATAGAAAATGAATTAAACAGCATCACCTGTGAAATATCTTTAACCTAATAAACCTTAAAGGCCTAAATTCCACTTTACAGATAACAGGGGCTAAAAGAATATGGAAAACAACACCAAGTGACACCAGGACAAAGTCTGGGATCCTGACTCTGGTTAGTTGTCTTGTACAGTATTCCATATGTGGAGTACAAAAATGGAGCAGAATCACATTACAATCAAGTGTAATACATAGTTCTTGATTAATTACTAGTTTTAGAAGAAACTATAAAACATGATTTTTGTTGGTCAACTATGTGAAAGTTGTTGTTGCTGTTATTGTTTAGTCACTAAGTTGTGTCTAATTCATTTGCTACCCTATGGCCTGTAGCCTGTCAGACTCCTCTGTCTATGGGATCTTCTAGGCAAGAATATTGGGAGTGGGTTGCCATTCCCTTCTCCAGGGAATCTTCCTGACCCAAGGACTGAATGCATGTGTCCTGCACTGGCAGGTAGGTTCTTTACCACTGAGCGACCAGGGAAGCCCATTTGAAAGTAAGGTCATTTTCTTCATTAGTGGGTAATGGGCACACCCAAGTCTTTCTGTGAAGGCGGCCTCTTTATTTGTTCTGGAGCTTCACCCTAAGGGGCAATCTTCAGGTGTGACCCACATTTGGTGGCCTACAAAGGAACACAGGCTTTGGATGCCATCTTAGCATTCTCCCTCTGCCCTGCTCCAGCTCACTGGTATCACCCAGAGAAGAGCTTATACCCTCATCTGGAGTCCCAGTTTCTGACACTGCTACTCAGGGGAGACTTCCAGATCACCTGGTTCTGGTGGCCAGCAGAGCTGATACTTTTAGTCTCATAAGCTTGTACATATCTGCATACTTTTAAAAGCTGGTGTCTGAGGATTTGACTTCCAGGAAGCCTGCAGCCAGGTGCTGAGATTCTGCCCTTTGGGACAATGACAAGTCATAGCACACCCACAACTACTGGTAGGTATTAAAAATGTAACAGGCTACCTGGACAAGGACAGACGTTTAAAAGATAAGCAAAAGCTGAGGCAGGATTGAATCACAAAGTTCATCTCTTACACAGGGCCACTCTTTCCAAACTGACCGGCTATTCATCTATGGTATAGAGAGACAAGCAAAATGAAGAAACAGAGGAATATGTTCCAAATAAAAGAACAAGATAAAACCTCAGGAAAACAAAAACCCTTAATGAAAGAGAGATAAGTAACTTATTTGATAAAGAGCAATAATCATAAAGATGCTTACCGAACTGAACAGATGAACTGTGAGAACTTCATCAGAGATTTTAAAATTTAAGAAAATACCAAACAGAAGTCACAGACCTGAAGAATACAATAACTGAACTGAAAAATACACTAGAGGGGTTCAACAGCAGACTGGATGAAGTATAACAGAGAGTTCAGTCAACTCTAAGACAAGGCAGCGGAACTCAGCCAATCACAGCAGCAAAAAGAAAAAAGAATGGAAAACAGTGGAGACAGTTTAAGAGGTATATGGGACAACATCAAACGAACTAAAATTCACAAAACAGAGCTCCCAGAAGGAAAAGAGATAGAAAGGAGCAGAAATCTTATTTGAAGAGATAATAGCTGAATTCTCCTTAATCTAAGGGAAAAAACAGACATGCAAATCCAGGAAACCCAGAGTTCCAAATAAAAGGAACCCAAAGATACCCACATCAAGACACATTATAATTAAAATGTCAAAAGTTTAAGACAAGGAGAGAACATTAAAAGCACCAAGAGGAAAACAACCTGTTGTTGTACAAGAGAACCTCCAATAAGACTATAAGCAGATTTTTCAGGAGAAACTTTGCAAGCCAAAGGGAGTGGCATGATATATTCAAAGTGCTGAAAGAAAAAAACTTCTAACCAATAAAACTCTACCTGGCAAAGTTATCACTTGTAAGTGAGAGAGATAAAGCAAAAGCTAAACATGCTTATTACCACTAAATGGATCTTAGAAGAAATTTGCTAAAGGGACTTCTTTCAGCTGAAAAGAAAGGGTACTAATTAGTAACAAGAACACATAAATGAACAAGTCTCACTGGAAACATACATTCATAGTAAAGGTAAAGGTTTAATTATTTATAAACTAGTATGATGCTTGAAAGAAAAAAGTAAGAAAAATAACTATGATTACAATAATTAGTTAAATGATACACAAGAGAAAAAGATGTAAAATGTAAGTCAATAATATAACATGTGGAGGGGAGGGAGCAATAATGTTGAGCTTCACAATGGGATTAAACTTCAGCGTTTTCAATTTAAAATAGACTACTGCAGATATAAGTTGTCATATGTTAAGACTTGGTAACCACAAAGCAAAGAGCCTATATAGGCATATCTTGGAGATATTGCACATTCAGTTCCAGAACACTGTAACAAAGCATACTTCAATAAAACTAGTCATACAAATTTGTTGGATTCCCATTATATAAAAAGCTATGTTTACTAAACTATAGTTTATTAATAGTAGAGCAGCATCATGTCTTTTAAAAATGTGCACACTAATTAAAAAAATACTTCATTGTAAAAATATACTAACTACCATCTCAGCCTTCAGGGAGTCTTACTAATAACAGCAAATAACACTGATCACAAATCATCAAGGAAAATATAATGATGAAAAAGTTTAAAATATTGAAAGAATTACCAAAATGTGACACAGAGATACAAAGTGAGCAAAAGATGTTAGAAAAAATGGTCCTGGTGGGCTTGCTCAATGCAAAGGTGCTACCAATCTTCCATTTGTAAAAAAAAAAAAAAAAAAAAAGGGCAGTATCTGGGAAATGCAATAAAACAAGGTATCCCTGTAGTAAATACAGACAGAAAATACAAAGAGAAATATAAGCACACCATTAAAGAAAATCATCAAACCATAAAACCATCATAGAAGAAAACAAGAGAAGACAGGCACAAAGAACAAAAAACATGAAAAAAAAAATTAGTGAGATGGCAGTAAGCACCTACTTAACTGAAATGTAAATGAACTAAACTCCCTAACCAAAGACACAGAGTGGCTGAATAAATTTTTTAAAAGACCAACCTATATGCTCTCTACTAAAGGCTCACATTAGATGTAAGGACACCCAGAATCAAAGTGAAGGGATTAAAAAAATATTCCATGCAAATAAAAACCAAAAGAAAGCTGGAGTAGCTACACTTACATTAGACAAAACAAACTTGAAAACAAAGACTGTAATAAGAGACAGTGAAGGATGCTACATGATAAAGCGGTCAATCCAATAAGAAGATATAACATTTGTAAATATTTCTGCACCCAAAATAGGACAGCCTAAATATATAAAGCAAATATTAACAGACTTAAAAGGAGAAATAGACAGTAACAAAATAATATTAGATGACTCATAGCTCAGTTGATAAAGAATCTGCCTGTAAGGCAGGAGACCCCGGTTCAATTCCCGGGTTGGGAAGATTCCCTGGAAAAGGGAAAGGCTACCCACTCCACAGTTTTCTGGCCTGGAGAATTCCATGGACTGTATAGTCCATGGGGTCACAAAGAATCAGACACAACTGAGGGACTTTCACTTCACTTCAAAAGTCAAAGAAAAGTTGAAAGCTCTTCCACTACGATCTGGAATAAGACAAGGATGTCCACTCTCACCACTCCTATTCAACATAAAACTGTCACTATTCACAGATGATATGATATTATATATATAAAAAAAAACCCTAATAAAGACTTCATTTAAAAAATTGTTAGAATAAATGAACTCAGTAAAGTTGCAGGATACAAAATCAATATATAAAAATATGCTCTATTTCTATGCACTAATAATGAATTACCAGAAGAGAAATTAAGGGAACAACCTCATTCACAACTGCATAAAAAATAAAATACCTAGAAAAAATTTTAGCCAAGAAAGTGTAATATCTGTATCTTGAAAACTACAAGACATTAATGAAAGTAACTGAAGAAAGCACAAACGGAAGATACTTCATACTCATGAACTGGAAGAATTAGTACGGTTTGAAGGTCCGTACTGTTCAAAGCAATCTACAGATTCAATGCAATCTCTATCAATTCCAGTGGCATTTTTCACAAAAATAGGACCAAAAATTCTAAAATTTGTATGGAACTTAAAAGTTTCCCATGGAGCCAAAGCAATCTCAAGAAAGAAGAGCAAAGCTGGACACATCAGACTCCTTAATTCCAAACTATATTTCAAAAGCATCGTAATGAAAACAGTATGTTATTGGCATAAAGACAAATTAAGCAGTGGAACAGAATAGAGAGCCCAGATTAATTAAATAAACCCAGACATGCATGGTCAATTAATTTATGACAAAAGAAATAAGAATATACAATGGGAAAAAGTCTCTTCAATAAATGGTGTTGGGAAAATTGAACAGTCACATGCAAAAGAATGAAACTGGACCACTATCTTACACCATATACAATAATTAACTCAAAATGGATTAAAGACTTGAACGTAAGACCTGAAACCGTAAAACTTTTAGAAGAAAACAGAGGCAGTAACCTCCTTGACATAGGTTTTGACAACAGTTTTTTGAACCTGACATCAAAAACAAAGGCAACAAAAGCAAAACTAAACAAGTGGGGCTGTATCAAACTAAAAAGTTCTCACAGCAAAGGAAACTATCAACAAAATGAAAAGGCAACATACTGAATAGGAGAAAATATCTGCACATCATGTGATAGAAGCTAATGTCCAAAATACATAAAGAATTTGTACAATTCAAGTTTTTAAAAAATCTGATTTTAAAATGGGCAGAAGATTTGAATAATCTTCATTTTTCTAATGAAGACACAGACGGTCAACAGGTACATGAAAATATGCTTCATGTTATTAATCACAAGGGAAATGCAAATCAAAACCATGAGATATCACCTCATACTTGTTAGGACATTATCAAAATGACTAGAAATAGCAAGTGCTGCAAAGAATGCAGACAAAAGGGAACCCTTGTGCACTGTTGGAATGAATAAAAATTGGGGGCAGTCACTATGGAAAATGGTATGGAGGTCCCTCAAATGATTAAAAATAGAACTACAGTATAATCCAGCAATTCCACTTCTGGGTATTTATTGGCAGTAAATAAAAACAGTAATTTGAAAAGATATAGATGGACACAACTTAGCAACTAAACCACCATACTACATGTATTCCCATAGCCACTGCAGCATTATTCACAATAGCCAAGATATGGAAACAGCGTGGCCATTGATGGATGAATAGATTTAAAATCTGAGCCACACACACAAACACAGAGAAATAGTACTCATCCATGAAAAAGAAGGAAATCATGCCATCTGTAACAACATGGAGGAACCTCAAGGGCATTATGCTGAGTGAAATAAGTCAGATGGAGAAAGGCAAATACTATATGATCTTTCTCACATGTAGAATCTAAAAATATTTTTTAAATAAATATAAAAAAAACTAAGCTCACAGACAGAATAAATTGGTAGTTGCCAGAAGTGAAGGGTGGGGGATTGGAAGAACTGGGTGAATCACTTTGGTTTGTTTTTTGTTTTTTTGTTTTTTGTTTTTTGTTTTTTTTCAGTTTAAAAAAACTGAATTTTTTTTAATGAGGGGGGTATGGTTATCCTAGATTTTAAATGAGATTATAATCAAATACATAATTCTTGATTAAACTCTATTTTGAAAGAAATCATAAAACTTGCTTCTGGCTAGCAGTGAATTACTTGAAAATGAGTTGTGGATTCATGTCATTTTATTCTTACTATTAATATTTCATGAGTATTTAAACACATATACATTCTTAAAATACATACATTATCCTATATAATATCTTTGTTCCACCTAAGAAAATGAACATAATTCTTCTAATGCACAGTCCTGACTCAAAATTATCCATGTTTTTAAAACATGTATAAAGAATGGAATGGTAAAATGTTATCAGTAGTTGAATCTAGATGATTTTCATATGCTTATTCACAGTACTACTCCTTCAAACTTTCTGTACATTTTGAAATCTTTCATAATAAACTTGGAAGAAAAAGAACAAGAGACTCAGGATGTTTTTCTCCAAGTAATTCCTCTCTCCCTTGCCACCCAACAACCCCACCACCACCACTGAGAATTATTATTTTACAAGAATAACAATGCTGCTGCTGATTAGCCAGACTCACAACTTCCCCAAAGGCACCATAAGTCTCCTGCCACAGAAAATGTTTATGGTATCTTAGATACCTACGGTTCCAGTATCCTGATACACACAAGCACTTCATGTTTATGACAGACTGGGCTTTAGCAGTGTTTACTTCTATCAAGTTTGTTTCCCTGGGGCATGGAGAGAGCTGAGAGGAATGGGTAAAATTACACATGGACTTTTTCTGTATTGTGTGTATCATCAGACATCATGCTCGTCAACAAGATAGAAAAAATACTAAGCTGTCAGCAACTTCTGGTTTCAACCACTGCCAAAGAAAACAATGTCATTTGAAAACTATCTTCAAGTTAAGTGGAACAGGCATTTATTTGGCTGCAGGATTTGAGCCAATGACCACTGGCCTATGATACATCAGACTTTCGTTACTCTAGGTTAAAGCAAGGACTCCAGAAGTTTTATTTTTAAAAGTGAAAATATCTCTAAAAACAATTACTAACTTAAATTCATGCTAAAGTTATCATATCCGTTTGTGCTATCTGGTACAAGGTAATGAAAGAATAAGTCACTTACATTTGACTGGCTGGAGAAAAAAGGGAGGGGGGAGTTGGAAAGAGAAAAAGCAAGAGCACTACATTCACACAGCCCTAACCACAGACAGCATTGCTAAGTGCACTATCTTACTTGGTTCTCGTAACGTTATGAAGCAATTTAACTTGTGCCCATTCTGCAGATGAGGAATACGCTAAACACTGAGAAAGAAGGTAAGCACCTGGCCCAGTTACACAACACTGGTAAGATGAAGCCAGAGGGGGTTTTCTCAAAACCTCACGTTATGATGTTTTTATATCCACACCTGTCTTTGTTACTCCAGAAGAAAAGTCTATGCAGGATCTGGGAATAACATTACAATTTAGGAGGAACAAGAAAAACGGGGTTACTGAGAGGAAATAATGTCCTCCCCGCCAATACCCAGAGTTTTCTTCTTGATATACCTTACTTAATAAGCAGTATTTCTTACACAGAAGAGGCTTGTGAGTCAAAACCAGGTTTGCTTTGGACTGCACAGTACCTCAGAAGGTCGGTATATTTAAGATGACAATCTTGATTTTCCTGTTTTTCTTGAAAAATGTGGAAATGAGACAGAGGATTTTTACTCCTATATGATGTCAGTCAGTTGCCACTCCTTTATACAGGGCATGTGCTCTGTAGCTCAGCATAGCTCCCTCTCTTCTTGAAGTTTCGATGAGGTACTGGCCCACCCTGCTCTTTTACATTAAGCGCCTGGCTTGTGTAGGCATCTGAGTCTGCAACCCCTGCAACATTGAACTTTTAAAAATTTACCCATCACAGTAATTATACCTATTATACTTAGTGCCTCTCCCTTCAACTGGGTCATAAGCTCTATAAGGAAGAAACTACATACACCTCACTTATCCCAGCATCATCAATGCCTACCACCTTGCCTGGCACTCAAATATTTACTGACTGAATGACTTCACATTAATAAACTGGTTCTGCTGGAAACAGTTTAACTGACAAATTACAATTACTACATTGATCTTCTGTGAATAAAAAGCAATTAACCGCTGATTCATCATTTTCCCTTGGTGTTGACTGGACTTTTAATATACACTACAAATTTAGAAAACAGAATTTCACTTCTTTACCATGTAAATCATTCATTCATTGGACAATATATATTAATCGCTCACAAGGTGCCAAGTACTGTTTTATGTGCTAGAAACAAAACTATAAGTAATTCAAAGAAATCCCTGTACCCTTTGTGAGCTTATGTCCTAGAGAGGCTGAAACAAGATATACAAGTAAAATACATGCCATATAAAAGATGATGACACATTCTGAGGAGAGAAAAAATTGAAGTCGAGATGGATGGTAGACTGTAAAACTGTGTTGGGCGGAGGGAGGGATGAGGTTAAAATGCTTAATCTAGATGCTAGATGCCTATAGAAGGCCTGGCGTGACTTTGAATAAAGATGGGAAGTGAGGGAATGAGCCACAGAGATAACAGGGCAAGTTCATTCCAGGGAGATAAAAGAAGGTATGCAAAAGCCCTAAGGAAGAAGCCTATTGATACATTTGAAAAATAGCAAAGGGACCAGAAAGCCTAGAGCCGAATGGACTAAGGGCAGTGTAACAGAAAAAGAGGTCAAGGGTTAAAAGAGAGCCAGATCACATAGGCTCTTGGCACCCAGTCCCATCACTTTATGTCAAATAGATAGGGAAAAGTGGAAAAAGTCACAGATTTTCTTTTCTTGGACTCCAAAATCACTGTGGATGGTGACTGCAGTTATGAAATTCAAAGACGCTTGCTCCTTGGAAGAAAAGCTATGACAAACCTAGACAGCATATTAAAAAGCAGAGACATCACTTTGCTGACAAAGGTCCATATAGTGAAAGCCATAGTTTTCAAGCAGTCACGTACAAATCTGACAGCTGGACCATCCAGAAGCTGAGCACCGAAAAAACTGATGCTTTCAAACTGTGGTGTTGGAGAAGACTCTTAAGAGTCCCTAGCACAGCAAGGAGATCAAACTAATCAATCCTAAAGGAAATCAGTCCTGAATTCATTGGAAGGACTGATGCTGAAGCTGAAGCACCAACACTTTGGCCACATGATGCAAAGAGCTAACTCACTGGTAAAGACTGATGCTGGGAAAGACTGAAGGCAAGAGGAGAAGTGGGAGACAGAGGATGAGATGGTTGGATAGCATCGCTGAATCAGTGGACATGTTTCTGAGCAAACTCCGGGAGACAGTGAAGGAGAAGGAAGCCTGGTGTGCTGCAGTTCATGGAGTCGCAAAGAGTCGAACACGACTCAGAAACAGAAAACACCACCAAAGGGACCAGAAATTCTGCAGCAGAATGAACAAAGGTAAGTGTAACAAAAAAAGAGGCCAAAGGATTAAAAGGGAGCCAGATCACACAGGCTCTTGGGTAGGGATGAGGGTAAAGACGTTGCCTTTTGCTCTAAGTAAAATGGGAAGCCACGGAGCAGGAGTGACGTACCTGGATCCGTATTTCAACATGGCTGCTCCAGCTATCATGTGGAAACCGAATGAGACAGGCAGCACTGGAGGTAGGGAAGCCAGCTGGTAGGCTACTACACTAATTCTGCTGAAAGATAACAGTGCTTTTGAGCAGGGCAGTGGGACTAGTGAAAAATGGAAAAAAAAAAAAAAAAGAGAGAGAGAGAGAGAAATCTAGATACAATTTTAAGATAGAGCTGACAGGATTTCTTGACAACCCTGGATGTGAGAAAAATAGGAGCTAAAAATGACTTCAAGGTTTTTGGGGCTGAGAAGTTAGAAGGATGAAGTCACCGCTGAGATGGAGAAGACTGTGCTGGAAAACAATTTAATACGCATCTCTCACATTTCTGCCTATTTGCAGGCAGAGGCACTGACTGTCTTTGCTCTGGACAATCTTTTCAAGACTGTCTACATCAGGAACAGCCTCAGAAGACAAGAGCCCACAGATAAATAGCCTGGAGACAAGGATTGAGAAGATGCAAGAAAGGTTTAACAAGGACCTAGAAGAAATAAAAAAGAGTCAATATATAATGAATAATGCAATAAGTGAAATTAAAAACACTCTGGAGGCAACAAATAGTAGAATAACAGAGGCAGAAGATAGGATTAGTGAATTAGAAGATAGAATGGTAGAAATAAATGAATCAGAGAGGATAAAAGAAAAACGAATTAAAAGAAATGAGGACAATCTCAGAGACCTCCAGGACAATATTAAACGCTACAACATTCGAATCATAGGGGTTCCAGAAGAAGAAGACAAAAAGAAAGACCATGAGAAAATACTTGAGGAGATAATAGTGGAAAACTTCCCTAAAATGGGGAAGGAAATAATCACCCAAGTCCAAGAAACCCAGAGAGTACCAAACAGGATAAACCCAAGGTGAAACACCCCAAGACACATATTAATCAAATTAACAAAGATCAAACACAAAGAACAAATATTAAAAGCAGCAAGGGAAAAACAACAAATAACACACAAGGGAATTCCCATAAGGATAACAGCTGATCTTTCAATAGAAACTCTTCAAGCCAGGAGGGAATGGCAAGACATACTTAAAATGATGAAAGAAAATAACCTACAGCCCAGATTATTGTACCCAGCAAGGATCTCATTCAAGTATGAAGGAGAAATCAAAAGCTTTTCAGACAAGCAAAAGCTGAGAGAATTCTGCACCACCAAACCAGCTCTCCAACAAATACTAAAGGATATTCTCTAGACAGGAAACACAAAAACGGTGTATAAACTCGAACCCAAAACAATAAAGTAAATGGCAACGGGAACATACTTATCAGTAATTACCTTAAACGTAAATGGGTTGAATGCCCCAACCAAAAGACAAAGACTGGCTGAATGGATACAAAAACAAGACCCCTACATATGTTGTCTACAAGAGACCCACCTCAAAACAGGGGACACATACAGACTGAAGGGCTGGAAAAAGATTTTCCATGCAAATAGGGACCAAAAGAAAGCAGGAGTAGCAATACTCATATCAGATAAAATAGACTTTAAAACAAAGGCTGTGAAAAGAGACAAAGAAGGTCACTACATAATGATCAAAGGATCAATCCAAGAAGAAGATATAACAATTATAAATATATATGCACCCAACACGGGAGCACCACAGTACATAAGACAACTGCTAACAAGTATGAAAGGAGAAATTAACAATAACACAATAATAGTGGGAGACTTTAATACCCACTTACACCTATGGATAGATCAACTAAACAGAAAATTAACAAGGAAACACAAACTTTAAACGATACAATAGACCAGTTAGACCTAATTGATATCTATACGTCATTTCATCCCAAAACAATGAATTTCACCTTTTTCTCAAGCGCACATGGAACCTTCTCCAGGATAGATCACATCCTGGGCCATAAAGCTAGCCTTGGTAAATTCAAAAAGATAGAAATCATTCCAAGCATTTTTTCTGACCACAATGCAGTAAGATTAGATCTCAATTACAGGAGAAAAACTATTAAAAATTCCAACATATGGAGGCTGAACAACACGCTGCTGAATAACCAACAAATCACAGAAGAAATCAAAAAAGAAATCAAAATTTGCATAGAAACGAATGAAAATGAAAACACAACAACCCAAAACCTGTGGGACACGGTAAAAGCAGTCCTAAGGGGAAAGTTCATAGCAATACAGGCACACCTCAAGAAACAAGAAAAAAGTCAAATAAATAACCTAACTCTACACCTAAAGCAACTAGAAAAGGAAGAAATGAAGAACCCCAGGGTTAGTAGAAGGAAAGAAATCTTAAAAATTAGAGCAGAAATAAATGCAAAAGAAACAAAAGAGACCATAGCAAAAATCAACAAAACCAAAAGCTGGTTCTTTGAAAGGATAAATAAAATTGACAAACCATTAGCCAGACTCATCAAGAAACAAAGGGAGAAAAATCAAATCAACAAAATTAGAAACGAAAATGGAGAGATCACAACAGACAACACAGAAATACAAAGGATCATAAGAGACTACTATCAACAATTATATGCCAATAAAATGGACAACGTGGAAGAAATGGACAAATTCTTAGAAAAGTACAACTTTCCAAAACTGGACCAGGAAGAAATAGAAAATCTTAACAGACCCATCACAAGCATGGAAATTGAAACTGTAATCAAAAATCTTCCAGCAAACAAAAGCCCCGGTCCAGACGGCTTCACAGCTGAATTCTACCAAAAATTTAGAGAAGAGCTAACACCTATCCTGCTCAAACTCTTCCAGAAAATTGCAGAGGAAGGTAAACTTCCAAACTCATTCTATGAGGCCACCATCACCCTAATACCAAAACCTGACAAAGATCCCACAAAAAAAGAAAACTACAGGCCAATATCACTGATGAACATAGATGCAAAAATCCTTAACAAAATTCTAGCAATCAGAATCCAACAACACATTAAAAAGATCATACACCATGATCAAGTGGGCTTTATCCCAGGGATGCAAGGATTCTTCAATATCCGCAAATCAATCAATGTAATACACCACATTAACAAATTGAAAAATAAAAACCATATGATTATCTCAATAGATGCAGAGAAAGCCTTTGACAAAATTCAACATCCATTTATGATAAAAACTCTCCAGAAAGCAGGAATAGAAGGAACATACCTCAACATAATAAAAGCTATATATGACAAACCCACTGCAAACATTATCCTCAATGGTGAAAAATTGAAAGCATTTCCTCTAAAGTCAGGAACAAGACAAGGGTGCCCACTTTCACCATTACTATTCAACATAGTTTTGGAAGTTTTGGCCACAGCAATCAGAGCAGAAAAAGAAATCAAAGGAATCCAAATTGGAAAAGAAGAAGTAAAACTCTCACTATTTGCAGATGACATGATCCTCTACATAGAAAACCCTAAAGAGTCCACCAGAAAATTACTAGAAATAATCAATGACTACAGTAAAGTTGCAGGATATAAAATCAACACACAGAAATCCCTTGCATTCCTATACACTAATAATGAGAAAACAGAAAGAGAAATTAAGGAAATAATTCCATTCACCATTGCAACAGAAAGAATAAAATACTTAGGAATATATCTACCTAAAGAAACTAAAGACCTATATATAGAAAACTATAAAACACTGGTGAAAGAAATCAAAGAGGACACTAATAGATGGAGAAATATACCATGTTCATGGATTGGAAGAATCAATATAGTGAAAATGAGTATACTACCCAAAGCAATTTATAGATTCAACGCAATCCCTATCAAGCTACCAACAGTATTCTTCACAGAGCTAGAACAAATAATTTCACAATTTGTATGGAAATACAAAAAACCTCGAATAGCCAAAGCGATCTTGAGAAAGAAGAATGGAACTGGAGGAATCAACCTACCTGACTTCAGGCTCTACTACAAAGCCACAGTTATCAAGACAGTATGGTACTGGCACAAAGACAGAAATATAGATCAATGGAACAAAATAGAAAGCCCAGAGATAAATCCACGCACATATGGACACCTTATCTTCGACAAAGGAGGCAAGAATATACAATGGATTAAAGACAATCTCTTTAACAAGTGGTGCTGGGAAATCTGGTAACCACTTGTAAAAGAATGAAACTGGACCACTTTCTAACACCATACACAAAAATAAACTCAAAATGGATTAAAGATCTAAACATAAGACCAGAAACTATAAAACTCCTAGAGGAGAACATAGGCAAAACACTCTCCGACATACATCACAGCAGGATCCTCTATGACCCACCTCCCAGAATATTGGAAATAAAAACAAAAATAAACAAATGGGACCTAATTAACCTTAAAAGCTTCTGCACATCAAAGGAAACTATTAGCAAGGTGAAAAGACAGCCTTCAGAATGGGAGAAAATAATAGCAAATGAAGCAACCGACAAACAACTAATCTCAAAAATATACAAGCAACTCCTACAGCTCAACTCCAGAAAAATAAACGACCCAATCAAAAAATGGGCCAAAGAACTAAATAGACATTTCTCCAAAAAAGACATACAGATGGCTAACAAACACATGAAAAGATGCTCAACATCACTCATTATCAGAGAAATGCAAATCAAAACCACTATGAGGTACCATTTCACACCAGTCAGAATGGCTGCGATCCAAAAGTCTACAAATAATAAATGCTGGAGAGGGTGTGGAGAAAAGGGAACCCTCTTACACTGTTGGTGGGAATGCAAACTAGTACAGCCACTATGGAGAACAGTGTGGAGATTCCTTAAAAAACTGGAAATAGAACTGCCTTATGATCCAGCAACCCCACTGCTGGGCATACACACTGAGGAAACCAGAAGGGAAAGAGACACGTGTACCCCAATGTTCATCGCAGCACTGTTTATAATAGCCAAGACATGGAAGCAACCTAGATGTCCATCAGCAGATGAATGGATAAGAAAGCTGTGGTACATATACACAATGGAGTATTACTCAGCCATTAAAAAGAATACATTTGAATCAGTTCTAATGAGGCGGATGAAACTGGAGCCTATTATACAGAGTGAAGTAAGCCAGAAGGAAAAACATAAATACAGTATTCTAACGCATATATATGGAATTTAGAAAGATGGTAACAATAACCCGGTGTACGAGACAGCAAAAGAGACACTGATGTATAGAACAGTCTTATGGACTCTGTGGGAGAGGGAGAGGGTGGGAAGATTTGGGAGAATGACATTGTAACATGTAAAATATCATGTAAGAAACGAGTTGCCAGTCCAGGTTCGATGCACGATACTGGATGCTTGGGGCTAGTGCACTGGGACGACCCAGAGGGATGGTATGGGGAGGGAGGAGGGAGGAGGGTTCAGGATGGGGAACACATGTATACCTGTGGTGGATAAAAAAAAAAAAAAAAAAGAAGACAAGAGCCCCTGTATCTCCTTTGGAGCAAAGGGAAGGTTTGTTTACTGCCCAGCATAATAATGATAATACCTGGCCCCCAACTCTCCTGGAGCAAATACAATAACCATTATAAAAACATCTGGTTCCCTAAACTCAGTGTTCCTCTCCTGTAAAACTGAGTTGGCCAAAAAGTTCATTTGGGTTTTGAACCTTTGCCAACTCAATGCAATCGCACCACATGCACAGGCATCAGCTGGCCCTTTCACGGTGCCCTGTGGGAATGGAGGCTCTACAAAGTGGAGCAAACCCTGGTAGTCTGGACACAGAAACTGCAGTAACAAAATCCTTTCTCTCATGTCTTCTGCCAGAATCTATGAAACTATAGCAGGCTAACTCAACTGGTTGTTTAGTCACTAAGTCATGTCCAACTTTTTGCAACCCCACAGACTGTAGCCTACCAGGCTCTGTCCCGGAGATTTCCCAGGCAAGAATACTGGAGTGCGTTGCCATTTCCTTCTTCAGGGGATCTTCCCAACCCAGGGACTGAACCTGCATCTCCTGCATTGGGAAGTTAGCTCTTTACTACTGAGCCACCAGGGAAGTTCCAACTTACAAGTAAGGTAAATCTCAAAATCTTAACAGTTCTTAACCGACAACAGGCAAGGTTTGAAGTAGAATAAGTTCTCAGTCTGGGACATGTTAAGTTAGAGATGCCTGTTGGACATTCAGTTGAGATGTGGAATTGGCAATTAGATTTCCTAGTATAAACTCCAGAGAAAGGATCAAAGGGAAAGAGATATATTTAAGAGCTATCCTTATTTATACCTTAGTTTTTAATCAATCTATCATTAGCTATAGACAAGGGGATAATTGTGTTCCTGTATCCTAAAAAAATTTCCCACACACAAAAAAAGGATTATTAAAAAGTAAAGCCTCATTAAACTTGTCATCAAGGATGCTCTAAAATCAATAATCTTTTATATGCTCTTGGTGGATGTGGAAATTAGTAAAATATTTCCACCATAACCATACTTTAAGATTATATATCATGTATTAAGAGCCTTAAAAATATTTATATTCTTCTTCTCATGATTTTATTCATAGAATTCTACCATAAAAAAATTATTAGTGAAGAAGCAGAAACCTGTATTTCAAGCCACATGCAAATAAATATGCAAATAATGTCATATAGGACAACAGTTTGTGGAAGCATTAAAGATGCTTGTAATAACACTAATATAATTTTAAACATATAATAGACTACACTAGGCCCTCCATATCCACAGCTTCCACATTTGCAGATTCAACCAACCACAGATTGAAACATCCCGCCCCCCAAAAAAACTCCATAAAGTTCCAAAAGGCAAAAGTTGAATTTGCCACATGCTGACAACTATTCCCACAGCATTTACATTGTATTAGGTATTATATCTAGAGATGATTTAAAGATTACAAGATGTACATAGGTTACATGCAAATGCTATCTCCCATTTTATATAAGGGACTTGAGCATCCTCAGATTTTGGTGACCCCAAGTGGTCCTGGAACCAATCTCCTGTGGGTACAAAGGATTACTATATATACAAAGCAAGCTCAATTGACTTCAGGTACAGATGCTTTCAGGACAGTCTCTTGTCTTTCAAAGAATAAAATTCCTTTTTTTAGTACACCAAGTTGAGATGTATTCAACTGTAAACTTTTGTTTGTAGTTAAGAGAGTCCTACATAGGCATCAAGTACATGGGCAGTAGGATCAAGCTTTAGAAGCTAGCCCTCATCTATAAGCTTATTTCTATAGAATGCAAAGATCATGCATTTCTCATTAACTAAGAACGATATAAAATGTTTCCAAAGCAGAAGCTTACAAACAAAAATCAGTGATTTAGCACTGTGATACTCCTGTGTTCGGGGTGTTAGGTAACAGTAAGATAAAGTGGGTTAATACCGTATGATGTGAATGAAGCTTGCTCAGTTGTTTCCAACTGTTTGCGACCCCACGGACTATACAGTCCATGGAATTCTCCAGGCCAGAATACTGGAGTGGGTAGCCTCTCCCTTCTCCAGGGGATATTCTCAACCCAGGGATCAAATCTAGGTCTCCCGCATTGCAGGTACATTCTTTACCAGCTGAGCCACAACAGAAGCCCACCATATAGATAGTTCCCTGCAATACTCAATACCACTTTAAGATCCAGCTTATACTAAACAAAAGAAATTATATTTTGCAGGTATAGACATTATATACCCAGACTCAAAATATGAATATTGTCAAAGTTACTAACAGTGATTTTTTTCCACAACTTTGCTAAAAATGTAACACAGTCCTCTAATACAGTTTGAAAAAGACTTCAGAGACCCATCATAAATTTTTTGATAACTATGAGAAATTTCCCACTTTTGAGATGGAACAGAATTTGAAAAATAGTTACAATCTGCCCCTAACCAAGTCAACTAAATTAGATAAAAGTCTTTGATAGGTTTCAATGTTTTGAGATGGAAAGAAAAAACAGTATGTGGAAGCCAGTACATGAAAGGTTAAAAAATTAATGTGTATTTTATAAAATGGTCCTAAAATTTTTAATGACTTCTGAAACATGTTAAAAGAAAACTACTTATCAATGGACGAAACATTTATTTATAATTTTCATCAAAAAGATCAAACTCATTACTTATACATATACACTAATTTCTAAACTATTTTTATGAAGTTCAGAAAGAAAGAAGCTATTATGTTTAAAATTAACTAGCCTTATATTTGGAGAAGGAAATGGCAACCCACTCCAGTGTTCTTGCCTGGAGAATCCCATGGACGGAGAAGCCTGGTAGGCTGCAGTCCATGGGGTCGCACAGAGTCGGACACGACTGAAGCAACTTAGCAGCAGTAGCAGCCTTATATTTGTCATCTCTTAATCTTATTTCACATGTATATATGAAATTCTAATAAGATAGACTTGTTTTCACCTACAAATATCTAGCAATGCATAACATTATATTACATAATCCTATATAATATTAATAGTTAAGTGCATAATGATTATATACTGCACAAATAGCAGAAGTGGGTTTTAGAAACATACTTAGTTAAGTATTTACTCTCTTACCCTTCTAGGCCTGTATCATTTATAAAATTATGTTAACAGTTACAGATAATCTCCAGGGATTCTTCAACTTTCAGGAACATGAGATAAAAAGTAGTCTCAAATACCCAACAAGCTTGTAAGAAATATGGATAAACAAACTATTGTAACAAGTGGGATAAAAACACTATGTTCAAAGCATATGGAAACCAATAAAGTTGTAGTATATGGAGAAAAATCAGAATAGCTGTCACTGTAGAAGTAATAGGGCTTCCCTGGTGCCTAAGCAATAAAGAATCCGCCTGCAATGCAGGAGACATAAGAGAACGAGGTTGGATCTTTGGGTCAGGAAAATCCCCTAGACAAGGGCATGGCAACCCACTCCAGTATTCTTACCTGGAGAATTCCACGGACAGAGGAGCCGAGTAGGCAACAGTCCATGGGGTCACAAAGAATTGGACACGACTGAAGCAACTAAGCAGAAGAAAGAAGTAATGTATGAGCTGAATATTGAAGATGTGTAGTAGTTCCCCAAAAACAAGTATAAAAAACAAGTGGGACACTTCCAAAAGAGAAAGTTAAGAACCTTCAAAAATCTATACCTCCATAAAAGCAATAAGAACACTGGCAAAAATTGTCAACACCTATATTTTCACAACTCAGGAAATTACACAAAGACTTGCAATAATTCAAAGAGTTTTTATTCAAGAAAAATGACAATCTCAGTAAAAAGAGTGAGCTTTGTGACAACTTATCCTATTCTCATTATTCTCTCCCAGCTCCACAGCAGTCTTGAAAAGAAAGCTCACAACTACAGCAAATGCAAAACTACTAGCCTTGCAGTCCTGAAGACAATGGAAGAAATAAAACAGGCTTAGGCAGGGGCACAACTGAGGGACTCTGGAGAGGCTGCTCCTCAGCATGTCCCAAGGGCGCTATCTGCTGAGCCCCAGTAGCTGTTTACCCAAGCCGGTGGGGGTTCTTCTGTCCTTTCTCTTCTCTGTGCCAAGGCTCAGACCAATGAAATTGTGAGCACCAGTCAGATGTTTAGCAAATTTTCCAGTAGGCTATGAAGGGGATTCCTTGGCATGTTTTTCCCACTGCTTTTTCCTCCTGTCCTTCAGCTCTCTCCAGGGACTCATGCCCAGCCAAAACTAATGAAACTCAGGCTCTGATGTCTCATTGCAAAAATTCATTTAGAGACAAAGCAATAAGAGGTGGATTTGTTAAGATCCAGAGAGAAGCCACTCTTCAGGGAGTGAACCATTGCTGAGGGCAAGGGCTGGGGCCATGCAATTAGGCCTGGCTAGGTTTTGTGGGTGGCTTAGATGGAGCATCTGTCTACAATGCGGGAGACCTGGGTTTGATCCCTGGGTCGGAAAGACCCCCTGGAGAAGGAAATGGCAATCCACTCCAGTACTATTGCCTGGAAAATCCCATGGACAGAGGAACCTGGTAGGCTACAGTCCATGGGGTCGCAAAGAGTCGGACACGACTGAGTGACTCCACTTCACTTCTTCAGAGCTACCAAAAAGCCCAAGACTCCTCACTATCAGATCTGTCAGGCAGCTCTCCGGAAAAGCTCCATTCTCAGGGTTTGTTTTTATTTAACCCGACTCATTCTAGTTCTATAACTAGAGAGCTTGTTTAAAACAATCAACAGCAATTGTATAACATTGCAGCCATCTTTGGCAGTGAAACAAGTTGGGGATAAGAAGAAGTTGACCAAAAATATTTACACAGAAAAATTAGAAATGAGATGTCTATAGAGGGCTTTGAAAAGCTATTACACATTCATGAGAACTGAGAAGGCCACACACATACAGAGTAAAATGGCACACCAGGGCAGAACTGAGAAGGCCCTAGCCTCTCATCCCTTATTATCCCCAACTAGCCCTAGCATTCTATAGAACGCTGAGGTTCTATAGAAGATGGAAGACCAGGTTAAAGTAGAGTAGAGTTGTAAATTGCATGAGAGAACTGAATTTATGCCAACACATACATAAAGTCCTTTGGCAAAAGCTGGAAGACTTATGGATTCCAGGTGTTTAAGGAAATATCTGTTCTATCATTATCTGACTATTTACATAACAGAGCAAAGACCAGTCTTTTTCTCATTAAAGAAAAAATAATTCAGGCTTTATACAATTACTGAAGAAAAGTCACTAAATGAAAAAAAAAAACCAGTAAATCCTAGGGAGTGGAGGAATCTGATTTCCACAATTGCCACCTATGTCATTTAAACATGTAGTTTTCAACAAAAATTTATCAGCATGGGAAGAAACAGGAAATTATGGCCCATATGAAAAGTTATGGAGTGGGTTGCCATTTCCTTCTCCAATGCATGAAAGTGAAAAGTGAAAGGGAAGTTGCTCAGTCGTGTCCAACCCTCAGCAACCCCATGGACTGCAGCCTTCCAGGCTCCTCCATCCATGGGATTTTCCAGGCAAGAGTACTGGAGTGGGGTGCCATTGCCTTCTCCGATGACAAACCTAGACAGCCTATTAAAAAGCAAAGACATCACTTTGCTGACAAAGGTCTGTATAGTCAAAGCTATAGATTATCCAGTAGCCATGTACAGATGAAAAAGTTGGATGGTAACTACAATTACTGAAGCCCATGTGCCTAAAGTCTGCGCTCTGCAACAAGGTAAGTCACTGCAATGAGAAGCCTGCACACTGCAACAAAGAGTAGCTCTGCCCACACATAGAAACGAAGACCCAGCACAACAAAAAATAAATTAAAAAAAATAATAACTGTAGCAAATAAAGATACTGCCATCCATCCATGTCCATTCTCAGTCACTAAGTCACGTCCGACTTTTTGTGACCCCATGAACTGTATCCTGCCAGGTCCCTCTGTCCATGGGATTCTCCAGGCAAGAATAGTGGAGTGGGCTGCCATTTCCTCCTCCAGTGGATCTTCCTGACCCAGGGATCAAACCCGAGTCTCTTGGGTCTCCTACATTGATTGGTAGATGGATTTTTTACCACCATACCACCTGGGAAGCTTCCAAAGATAACTGCATTAGTAATCAAAAAACATCCAACCAAGAAAAGCCCATGACCAAATGACTTCACTAGTGAATTGTGTCAAATATTTAAAGATGAATTACACCAATCCTTCACAAATTCCAAGAGGAGGAAACACTTTTAATGCATTCTATTAAACCAAACATGTCACAAGAAATTACAAGCCAATGTCCCTGATGAATACAAATGTGAAAATTTTCAACAAAACCATAGCAAACCAAATCCAGGAATGTAAAGGATTATACACTGTGACCAAGTGGGCAGGTGTGCAGAAGGCTGGATCAACATATAAAAATCACATAATAAAACATGTTAATAGAATAAACAAACAAACAAAAAGCACATGATCATCTCAATAAAAAAAAAGAAAACCATGTGAAAAATCCACTCAATAGTGAAAGATGAAAACTTTCCCTGTGCAATCAGGAACAAGACAAGAACGTTTGTTCTTTCCACTTCTATTCAATATGGTGCTGACTCTAGCCAGGGTAACTTAAGTAAGAAAAATAAATGAAAGATCATTCAAATTTAAAAGTGAAATTATCTATTTGTAAAGGACATAATCTGGTACACAGAAAAACCCGAAACACCCACACAAAAAAAGAGCTAATAAACAAGTTCAACAGGTTACATGATACCCAATCATTATTGTAAAAATGAATTGTATTTCTATACACTAGCAATGAACAATCTGAGAAATTAAGAAAACAATTCCACTGACAACAGCAGCAATAATCTTTAAAAAAAAAAAAAAAAAGTAAATTTAAGAGATGAAAGACTTGTATACAGAAGAGTACAGAATGTCACTGAAAGAAATTAAAGATCTAAATAAGTGTCAAGGCATCCCTCATTCATGGACTAGAAGAATGAACTCTTAAGACAGTAATATTCCCCAAGTAGTATCAAAATTTCTATTAAAAAAGAAAAAACAAACTCACAATATCCCTATCAAGCCCCCCCCCCCTTTTTTTTTCAGAACTAGACAAGTTGATCTTAAAATTCATACAGAAACTCAAGGGACTTAAAAACAGTCTCGAAAAGAAAAAAGTTGAAGGACTCACTCACACTTTCCAAATGCAAAACTACTGGACTTCCCTGGTGGTAGAGCTGTTGGGAATCTGCCTGCCAATGCAAGGGACAGAGATTCAATCCCTGTTACAGGAAGATTCCACATGTGGTTGGGCAACTAACCCCATGTGCCACACTACTGAGCCTGCCCTCTAGAGCCCGTGAGACACACTTCATACTGAAGCTCACACCTAGAGTCGTGCTCTGCAACAGGAGAACCACCATAATGAGAAGCCTGCACACTGCAAGGAAGAGTAGCCGCTGTTCATGGCGACTAGAGAAAGCCCACACACAATGAAGACCTAGCATAGCCAAAAAAAAAACGTTTTAGAATAAAAAAATTTAAAAACTATCTACCAAGCTACAACAATCAAAACAGTGTGGCACTCGTAGAAGGACAGACATATATAGATCAGTGGAACAGACCTGAGAGTCAAAAATAAGCCCATACATTTATGGTCAATTGATATCCAGCAAGAATGACAACAGAATAAGAAAAGTCTTTTCGATAAATGGTGCTAGGACAACTGAATATTCACATGTAAGTGAATAAAGTTGGACTTCCACCTCACCCCACATAAAAGTTAACTCAAAATGGATGAACGACCTAAACATAAGAGCAAAAACTATAAAACACAGAAGAAGAAATTCCCTGGCAGTCCAGTGACTTAGACTCTACCTTCTGACTCAGGGGATGTGGTCTGATCCCTAGCTGGAGAACATGCTGCACAGTGTGGTCAAAAAATAACTAAATAATAAATAAAATCACTTCATAAAAAAAAAAAAAAACTCAAAAAATAAAATAAGGTAATATAGGTGTATGTCATCATGACCTTGGACTAGGCAATGGTGTTAACATGACACCAAAGTACAATCAACCAAAGGGGAAAAAAATTGGAAATTTATCAAATTTTAAACGTTTATGCTTCAAAGAACACTATTAAGGTAAAAAAGACAACTGTGCTGTTAATAAAATTATTCAATTTGAAACTCTCAAAAAATGTGAAAGATAATCCAAAGAAAGGGAGAAGATACTTACAAATCCTTCACCTGATAAAAATCTAGTATCTAGAATCTATGAAGAACTCTTACAATTGAACAATAAAAGACTAATAATGCAATTAAAGAGCAAAAGATTTTAACAGCAGTTTCCCCAAGTGAAAGTCACTCAGTCATGTCTGACTCTTTGCAACCCCACGGACTATACAGTCCATGGAATTCTCCAGGCCAGAATACAGGAGTGGGTATCTGTTCCCTTCTCCAGGGGATCTTCCCAACCCAGGGATCGAACCCAGGTCTCCCACATTGCAGGTAGATTCTTTACCAGCTGAGGCATCAGGGAAGCCCAAAAGAAGACATATAAATGACTAATAAGCACAGGAAGAGTTGCCCAGGACCATTAGTAATTAAGGAAATACAAATCAAAACCATAATGAGATACCTCTTCACACCCTCTGCTGCTGCTGCTGCTAAGTTGCTTCAGTCGTGTCCGACTCTATGCAACCCCATAGACGGCAGCCCACCAGGCTCCCCCGTCCCTGGGATTCTCCAGGCAAGAACATTGGAGTGGGTTGCCACTGCCTTCTCCAATGCATGAAAGGGAAAAGTGAAAGGGAAGTCGCTCAGTCATGTCCAACTCTTAGCGACCCCATGGACTGCAGTCTACCAGGCTCCTCCATCCATGGGATTTTCCAGGCAAGAGTACTGGAGTGGGGTGCAATTGCCTTCTCCTCACACTCTCTAGGATGGCTTTAATCAAAAAGACAATGCACTGGTGAAAACACAGAAAAACTGGAAACCTTCATAAATTTCAAGAGAATACAGTCACTCTGGCAAACTCTGGCAGTTCCCCAAGAAGTTAAACATGGAGTTATCATACAATCCAGTAACTCTATTCCTAAAAATATACCCTGAAGAACTGAAAATATACATTTACACAAAAACTTGTACACAAATGTTCATAACAGCATTACTGATGATAGCCAAAAAGTGGAAACAACATGTATGTCCATCAACTGATATAAAATGTAGTATTACCCAAAGAATGTAATATGATTCAGCAGTAAAAATAAATGACATAGGATACGTGCTAAGACATGAATGAAATTTGAAAATATGCTAAGTGAAAGAAGTCAGACACAAAGGCTACATATGACCCCATTTGCATGAAATGCCCAGAACAGGCAAATCCATAAAGAAAAGAAACAGACTGCTCACTGCAAGGGTTTGGAACCAGGAAGGCAAAGTGGGAAGTGACTGACCATGAGTACAGGGCTTCTCTGGGGTTGATGAAAACAGTCTAGAATTAGACAGTTGTGGTGATCCAAATACATTAAATATACAGACAGTCCCTGACTTACTATGTTTCAACTCAGGACTTTATTTATGACGGTGCAAAAGGAATAGACATTCAGTAGGAAACATATTTCAAATTTCAAACTTTGATATTTTCCTGAGGTAGGGTTATACAGGACATTCTTTTGTGCTGTAGGACAACAGCAGGGAGTCCCAGATCCCAGTCAGCCCAATGATCACAAGAGTAAACAACCGAAACACTGAAAACCATTCAATAAATTACACGACATTCAATACTTCATTACAAAACACGTTTTGTGTTAGATGATTCTGCCCAACTGTAAGTGCACAAATGTAAGTATTTTGAGCATGTTCAACGTAAGGCAGGCTAAGTTATGATGTTTGATAGGTTAGGTGTATTAAAATGCTTTCAACTTACATTTTCAACATACAATAGGTTTACTGGGACACGGCCCTGTTGTAAGCTGACAAAGATCTATATACTAAAATTTACTAAACTTCATTAAATCATACATTTTAAATTAAATTCAATTATATGTAAATTATATTCCAATAAAGCTTTTATTTTAAAAACCAGAGTATATTCAACGAATTACAACTAGCTCCTTACAGCTGAAACACAGGTCCCAAAACATGAAGTTATGGGTGAGGCATGGTAAAGAGTCAGAAATAATCCTCATCATGAAAGATTATTCCTAAGATCATTATGCTAAGATGCCTAAACCCTGCCCTGCAGAAGATAAAGAAACCACAGAAGGATTTTAGGCAAAGGTTTCTATTCATCAGATTTACATCAGAAAGTAATTCTCTAGTAATTATATTCCTATACAGGAGCAACTAAGAGAAAAAAAGATATTATTTACGATATCAATAATATAACCAACAAAAGCACCAAGGAATAAATCAACTAGAAAATGTGTGCGAGACGTATGAGGTAAATCATAAAACATTAATACAAGACACAGGAAACTTAAGTGCAGCTTTCTATATAAGGCTCCATGTTAGAAAGCTTTCAATTTCCCACAGATGTGATAAATTCAATATCATTTAAATAAAACCTTAATAGTGTTTCATGGAACTAGATGTCCTGATTCTAAGACTCACATGAAGTACAAAGAACTAAGACTAGCTAACAATTATTTTTTAAGAAATTAGATAAAGGATTGGGGTTAATCACTTTCCCAATTATCAAAATTATAAACTCTGATGATATTATATGGTAATGGCATAGAAACAAAGAACCACTGAATAACAAACTCAGAAACAAATCTACTTATATATGAAAGCTATCTAAAAAATGCATAAATGGCATCAGAAACACTGCATATATATCACTGGGAAAAGGATACATCAATTAGAGCACTATCCCATAACACATCAAATAGAAGTTTGATAACAAAGATATAAATATTAAAAAATAAAACATTAAAAGTTTTAAAAGAATATGTAAGTAAAGGTATGTATGATTGAATTTCTTACGTTAGCTATTTTAAAGACTAAAAAGATGAAAACTAATAAATTTTACAATATTAAAATTTAAATGACAATTTCTGCTTCTAGCAACATGTTAGGCAGACTACAGAGGCAAGGTAGATGACCTTTCCTAGTTATCAGTCCACTTCAGCCGCTCAGTCGTGTCCGACTCTTTGCAATCCCATGGACTGCAGCACGCCAAGGCCTCCCTGTCCCTCACCAACTCCTGAAGTTTACTCAAACTCATGTCCACTGAGTCAGTGATGCCATCCAACCCTCTCATACTCTGTCATCCCCTTCTCCTGCCACCTTCAATCTTTCCCAGCATCGGGGTCTTTTCAAATGAGTCAGTTCTTCACATCAGGTGGCTAAAGTACCGGAGTTTCAGCTTCAGTTTCAGTCCGTCCAATGAATATTCAGGACTGATTTCCTTTAGGATGGACTGGTTGGATGTCCTTGCAGTCCAAGGGACTCTCAAGAGTCTTCTCCAACACCACAGTTCAAAAGCATCAATTCTTCGGCACTCAGCTTTCTTTATAGTCCAACTCTCACATCCATACATGACCACTGGAAAAACCATAGCCTTGACTAGACAAACCTTTGTTGGCAAAGTAATGCCTCTGCTTTTTAATATGCTGTCTAGGTTGATCATAACTTTTCTTCCAAGGAACGAGCATCTTTTAATTTCATGGCTGCAGTCACCATCTGCAGTGATTTTGGAGTCCCAAAAAATAAAGTCTCTCACTGTTTCCACTGTTTCCCCATCTATTTGCCATGAAGTGATGGGACCAGATGTCATGATCTTAGTTTTCTGAATGTTGAGCTTTAAGCCAACTTTTTCACTCTCTTTTCACTTTCATCAAGAGGCTCTTTAGTTATTCCTCGCTTTCTGCCATAAGGGTGATGTCATCTGCATGTCTGAGGTTACTGATACTTCTCCCAGCAATCTTGATTCCAGCTTGTGCTTCCTCCAGCCCAGCATTTCTCATGATGTACTCCGCATATAAGTCAAACAAGCAGGGTGACAGTATACAGCCTTGACATACTCCTTTCCCTATTTGGAACCAGTCTGTTGTTCCATGTCCAGTTCTAACTGTTGCTTCCTGACCTGCTTACAGATTTCTTAAGAGGCAAGTCAGGTGGCCTGATATTCCCATCTCTTTAAGAATTTTCCCTAGTTTGCTGTGACCCTAGTTTCCTAGTATAGTACAGTTTATAGTATGTTTAGTATACTATAGTATGTTTCCTGGTATGCTGCTGCTAAGTCGCTTCAGTCGTGTCCGACTCTGTGCGACCCCATAGACGGCAGCCCACCAGGTTTCCCCGTCCCTGGGATTCTCCAGGCAAGAACACTGGAGTGGGTTGCCATTTCATTCTCCAATGCATGAAAGTGAAAAGTGAAAGTGAAGTTGCTCAGTCGTGTCCAACCCTTAGCATGGACTGCAGCCTACCAGGCTCCTCTGTCCATGGGATTTTCCAGGCAAGAGTACTGGAGTGGGGTGCCATTGCCTTCTCCAGTTTCCTAGTATAGTAGTCCTTAAAATGCTGGAACATAATCATGGAGAAAGATCAAGACAATTCCTTGAAGCAAAAAGAAACAAGAAAAATGCATGAATCCATAAGCTTCACTGGACACAGGCCCACACTGGAATAAAGCAGAAGGCCACAATGGGACCACCACATAAAGCCTGGATCCATCCACAAAGCACCCTCAATGTAAAACAGAAACCAGTGCATCCCACAGATGATGCTAAAGAGATACATGCACTGGCCTTAGTTAGCCTCAGCTCTGAATAAAGTGGGAGAGTCGCCTGAAACTTTTCAAGAAAAAAAAATTCTAAACCAACAATTTATTAATAGCTCAGATGGGTACACCCAGAATTCTGGCAGAGAGAAACTCATATTCTCTAGAGGAAGGCACTCAAACCTCAAAAAACTCTAGCCAGTGAGATTCTACAGACTGTGAGCACAGAACAAACAAACATTTTTAAAAGAAGGAAGGAAATCACTGAGCATTCAAGAAACCAGCCACCATGAACAAAAGTCAGAAGGAACAATCAAACTACACAATGAGACCAGAAAAGATTAAAAAATACTGGAATTACCAAACATGGTATATCAAATAACAATGTTCCACTTTTTATTTTGTTTAAAGAAACAAAATAGGAAAATAAAAGTATAAAAAGGGACTAAGAGATTATCAAAATTGACAAGGCCAAAAGAACTGACCAGCCAATTTTATAATACAAATTGAATTTCTAATATGAAAAATACAGTAACTGAAAAGGGGAAACCGCAGATGAAGTACACATGAAGGAGCAGAACCGGGAAGAGAAGCTGAATGCACACAATGATGGCACTACCAAAATGCAGGACAAAGGGTCAAAGATGGGAAATGAGAAAGAGAAGTTATGAGACTCGGAGGACACGGTGAAAAGATTCAACATACATCCATCACCTAAGAGAACTGAGAAAAGGCATTATTAGAAAGGATATCATTGAGAATTGTCCACAACTGATGAAAAACACCAATCAGCAGATTCAGAAAACTCAAGGACTCCACAATAACAGAAAACCAAACTTACACCATCACAGTAAAAGAACACAGCAACAAACAGAAAATATCAAAGCCACCAGTAAGAAAATGCAGATTACCCACAAAAGTGATCACAGTGACTACCAACCTCTCAAAAATAAAAGGAAGAAGGCAGAGAAATGATACCTAAATGCTGAAAGAAACAAACTATCTGCCTATAATTCTGTATCAAGTAAGAGTCTTTTTAGAATGAAGACAAAATAAAAAATTTTTCAAGCTAACAAAATGACCTTGATTAAAATAACTTAAAAGGAAGAATGTTTCAGAGTAAAAGCAGCTGAGTCTGGATGGAAACCCCAACATACAAGAAAGAAAAGAAGAGGGGAAAAAAAAGAAAATAACTGTTAAACACTAACAGGCAAGTTTGGCCTTGGAGTACAAAACAAAGCAGGACAAAGGTTAATAGAGTTTTGTCAAGAAAACACAATCGTCACAACAAATACCCTTTTCCAACAACACAAGAGAGGACTCTACACATGGACATGACCATATGATCAATACTGAAATCAGATTTATTATGTTCTTTGCAGCCAAAGATAGAGAAGCCCTATACAGTCAGCAAAAACAAAACTTGGGAGCTGACTGTGGCTCAAATCACGAACTCCTTATTGCAAAACTCAGGCTTAAAACTGAAGAAGTTAAGGAAAACCACTAAGCGATTAAGGTATGACATAAATCAAATCCCTTATGATTATACAGAGGAGGTGACGAATAGATTCAAGGGATTAGATCTGGTAGACCGAGTGCCTGAAGAACTATGGACAAAGGTTTGTGTTGCGGTACAGGAGGCAGTGACTAAAATCATCCCAAAGAAAAAGAAACGCAAGAAGGCAAAGTAGTTGTCTGAGAAGGCTTTACAAATAGCTGAGGAAAAAAAAGTTAAACGCAAGGGAGAAAGGGAAAGACAGACCCCATTGAGTGCAGAGTTCAAGAAAATGGCAAGGAGAGGTAAGAAATGAACAATGCAAAGAAACGGGGAAAACAACAGAATGGGAAAGGCTAGAAATCTCATCAGGAAAACTGGAGAGATCATGGGATCATTTCATGCAAGGGTGGGCATGATAAAGGACAGAAATGGTAAGGACCTAACAGAAGCAGAAGAGATTAAGAAGAGGTGGCAAGAACTATACAAAAAAGGTCTTAATGACATGCATAACCACAACGGTAGGGTCACTAACCTAGAGCAGGACATCCTGGAGTTTGAAGTCATGGGGGCCTTAAGAGGCACACAGTCAGTGTGAACACAGTCAGTGGAAGTGACAGAATTTCAGCCAAGCTATTTCAAATCCTAAAAAGATGCTGCTGCTAAAGTGCTGTACTCAATATGTCAGCAAATCTGGAAAACAGCAGTGGCCACAAGACTGGAAAAGGTCATTTTCATTCCAATCCCAAAGAACGGCAATGAGAAAGAATGTTCAAACTACCAGACAATTGAGCTCATTTCACATGCTAGCAAGGTTATGCTCAACATCCTTCAAGCAAGGCTTCAGCAGTACCTGAACCGAGAACAGATATACAAGATGGGTTTCAAAGAGGCAGAGGAACCAGAGATCAAATAATCAATATTCACTGCATCATGGAGAAAGCAAGGGAATTCCAGAGAAACATCTACTTCTGCTTCATTGACTACACTTTAGTGTAGCCTTTGATTGTGTGGATCATAACAAGCTGTGGAAAATTCTTCAAGAGATGGACATACCAGACCACCTTATCTGTCTCCTAAGAAACCTGTATGTGGGTCAAGAAGCAACAGTTAGAACTGGATGTGGAACAACTGGTTCAAAATTCAGAAAGCAGTATAACAAGGCTGTATATTGTCATCCTGCTTTTTTCACTTCTATGCAGAGTATATCATGTGCAATACGGGGAAGGATGAATCACAAGCTGGAATCAAGATTGCTGGGAGAAACATCAACAATCTCAGATATGCAGATGCTATCACTCTAATGGCAGAAAGTGAAGAAGAATTAAAGAGCCTCTTGATAAGGATGAAAGAAAGGAGTGAATAGGCTGGCTTAAAACTCAACATTAAAAAAACGAAGATCATGGCATCGGTCCCAACACTTCACAGCAAACAGAAGGGGGAAAAGCAGAAACAGTGACAGATCACTGTGAACACTGCCTGAAGCCATAAAATTCAAAGACATTTGTTCCTTGGAAGGAAAGCTATGACCAACCTGCAGAGTGTATTAAAAAGCAGAAACATTACTTTGCTGACAAAAGTCTGTACATTCAAAGCTATAGTTTTTCCAGTAATCATGTATGGATGTGAGAGTTGGACCATAAAGAAGGCTGAGTGCAGAAGAATTGATGCTTTCGAACTGCAGTGCTAGAGAAGACTCTTGAGAGTCCCTTGGACTGCAAGGAGATCAAACCAGTCAATTCTAAAGGAAATCAACCTTGAACATGCACTGGAAGAACTGATACTGAAGCTCCAATACCGAGGCCACCTGATGCAAAGAGCTGACTCACTGGAAAAGACCCTGATGCTGGGAAAGATTGAAGGCAACAGAAGAAGAAGGCAGCAGAGAATGAGATGGTTGAATGGCATCAGCGACTCAGTGAACATGAATTTGACCAAACTCCAAGAGATAGTTGAGGACTGAGGAGCCTGGTGTGCTGCAGTCCATGGTGTCACAAAAAGTCAGACACAACTTACCAACTGAACAATATAAAATACTAAGTATAATTCCAATTTATAATGAAAAGAGACAATAGTTGCAAAATCCTGGACAATGACATCATAAATCAGGAAGAGATAATGGTGATACTATGTAGGAGTTAGAGCATTCTACAGTTCTCATAATATTCGTGCATTAAAGAAATATTAACTATAGTCTTCTGTTGTTGTGCCCAGTTCCTCAGCCATGTCTGACTCTTTGTAGCCCCATGGGCTGCAGTCCGCCAGGCTCCTCTGTCCATGGAATGTTCCAAGCAAGAATTTTGGAGTGGGTTGCCATTTCCTACTCCAGGGGATCTTCCTGACCCAGGATTCGATCGGCGTCTCTTGGATCTCCTTCATTGGCAGGCAGATTATTTACCACTGTGCCACCTGGGAAGTAGTCTTCTATTAAACAACTACTAAAAAAATAGAGGAAAGAAAATATATATAGCTTCCAATTAATGGGAGGTGGGAGAATAAGATAGAGAGAACCTAAATCAGTCCAAAAAGATAAAAAAAAGAGTTTTTATAAAAGATAATAATTAACCAGCATTGTTTGACGAGTGAAGAGAAGTCAAGAGCAGAAGAGACAAATTACAAAGGAATTTCAGGATGGAGCCAAATTAGAAAGGAATTTCAGTATGAAGAAAAAAGTCTCAAACAGATACAGGAAGAGGATTAACACAAGGTTACTGGGACATTCATACATACACTCTCACACCCCCACAGAGCTACTTTAACAGTCCAGGCAAAAAAGATATTTATAGAAAGGAGATGACAAACTCATCTCTTGTTTCTCACCTGGGTGACTATGAGTGGGCTTCCCTTCCAATGGAGTCAGAGAAGTTGATTTGGGGAGTTCAGGTTTTTTAGATCATGTCTACAACAGAGGCAAGGAGGAGTATACTACAGAGATAGAGATTTGGGGAATTTGTGTTTGTGAATAAATCCATCACACAGATACTGAGGGGGAGTAAAGGACAGGTAAAATAAGAACACTAGGCAAATGAAAATGAGCTCTATGGAATGTTTTAACTCTATCTTAAAATATTTTGGACAACTGCCGTTAGGAAAAAAAATACTAAAACTCTTTTTTTAAAAAACTTTTGAAATACTGTTTGTGTTAGTTGCTCAATTGTGTCCGACTCTTTGCGACCCCATAGACTGCCAGGCTACTCTGTCCATGGAATGCTCCAGGCAAGAATACTGGAGTGGGTAGCCATTCCCTTCTCCAGGAGATCTTTCCAATCGAGGGATCGAACCCAGGTCTCCTGCATTGCTGGCTGATTCTTTACCTTGAAAGGTTTACAAAGTCTTTAAAACACTCACCCTCGGAAAACTTGTTTATAATTCCAGTATCAGATATTTATTGTAGATAAGCAAGGCAATTCAATCTAAACTCCATTAGCAAGTGAATTCTTCCCCATTTTTTATTTTCGATATTTACAATATAAATTATTTTTTATTAAATGAAAACAGCTTTATTTCCAAATTTTGAAGACAGCTGCAGTTCAAGCCATTACAATTTAAGACGTTAACATGAAATGATGAGAGAAGGCAAAACCCATTTTTTTCAACACATAGAAATTAAGCTAACTTAACACTACACAACTTATATCCATAACTACATTCCACTATCTGGTTCATTAAAGCAGAATTAAAATCATACATAACAGCTATGGTTAGCAAATA
This sequence comes from Bos indicus x Bos taurus, assembly GCF_003369695.1. NCBI lineage: Eukaryota > Metazoa > Chordata > Mammalia > Artiodactyla > Bovidae > Bos > Bos indicus x Bos taurus. Next base: position 93,111,564 of record NC_040081.1, on the reverse strand, counting down.
AAAACCACAAAAAAATAGTTATGACTGTGCATGACAGTTGGGAAGCATGGTAATTCCACATGATTCAAAACAAGAGAAACATCTTCTTTAAAGTCACAGAAGATAGAGTGTACTGAACAGGATATGTTAACTTCTCCTGGTATTATCCCTTATCACTACACTGGCCCTAACATGTTGATGCTTATGCATGCACTTTGTCTAACGAGTTCAAAGTGTGCCAAGTAAACACAGCGCCTTCTGTAATTACTTCAGAAGAGGAGGAGGGAACTGCTGAGAAAAATCACCCCATGGAGCCAAAGTATCAGCAGAGGGCCAGTATCTATTACTTCAAGGCCTGATAGCAAAACCTTGGCTCAGAAAACAGATACATATTTAAACATTCTGTGTAAGGCTAAGAAAAGCATACCCTACAAGTTTGAAGTTGGTTTATCTTGATGTTACTAAACACAAACAAGACTCAAACTGAAAGACTAGCCTGCATAATTCCTCCTTTTTAAAGACAGCTCAAATTTATCTCCTGATTAATTAGGCCTGTCAGGTCGAGTGGAGCATATTTTCCTCACGGGCCTCTAACACTCCCTGGGCTTAATATTCCATTGACTGAATCCGTATTTATCCTACTAATAGAAAACCATCCAGTATTATTATCCAACTCAGTGCTTCCCAACCACCTGGCCAGCGCCCTGGGGAAATGATGTGAATGACAGAGTCTGCTTTCAGTCTGAGTTGACCAGCAGGGACCTCCAACCACAACAGGGCCACTTTGAGGGCTGAGGGGAACCATCTGGGCACACCTACAACCCATCTGTGCATACTGTTAATGACCACAGCACATCGGTAAGGAAGAATTTGGTCAAGCTCTTCTGATACTCAGCGAAAAGGTTGAACACAGCCTTACAAATATTTTACGCACTTTTAATAGAGTGGCCAATCTTACTGAGAGAAACTGTACACAAAACTCTTTAAATACAGACACACACACACACAAATATTGGCATCAGCAGCAGAATCTCCTCCTCAAAATCAAGTTAAGTGTATATAGGTTAGAAAAATGAATTCTCTATATTCTTTGACTTTATTTTCATGTATTAGTACCTATAGCCACTACTATCTAAGCTACTAAAACACAAAAGCTTGAATACATTTTTAAATTATAAAAATCAAGGAATATACCACAGGGGTAATTTGCATAATACATATATACTCTCTGAAATCTGCACAATTTGTATATATGCAAATTCTCCTGAGGAAAGTATCTATATAACTTCTCAAAGAAATGTGCTATCCAAAAAGTTTTGGTTTTTTTTTTTTTTTTTTTTTTACTACTTCTACTGGAATATACAACAACTATAACTTTTTCAAATTCTGGTACGCTCTGTGTGTGTGTGTGTGTATCTCCCCTTCCTTACACTGTCTATGAACTGGCTTCTAAAGGTACCTGACCTTTGTTAGCCTCACATACCTTCTCTTTAAAAATGGACATAGTTATGTTGCCCTGTCTACTTAAGAACTGGTGAATACATTAAATTTGGCTATGTAGAAGAAAGTTCTCTAGATAATTAGAAGTCTCTATCAAAATATGTCAATATGAAATAACTTTATAATGTTTATCATTGATATTTTTATGTTACAATGGTCTATAAAAAGATATTTTAAATTTCATTCAGAACAAGTACTATTAAAAAATTAAAACAAGTTTTGTCTTAAAAGCACTGATACCAAGTTTTCTCATACAGATTGTGGATCTTTAAGACATGTAGGTTTATATTCGAATATACTTTATCTGAAAGAGCATAATAATGTGTACTTCTGGTTAACAATGACTAAAGTGAAACCCTCGGGTAAGAGATTTCAGATACCCACTGGAACTTTCCTAAAAATATTCCCACCTGAAGTAATCTGTTCAGAGACTACTGTTAGAAAGTCACACCTTTGAAAGTATATGATCACAGCTTTTCTAAGAACAAATTCTTTTCAAAGTGAAATAATTTATAGAAATGCAATAGAAAGAAAGCTAAGGAAAGAAGTAAAACTAGTTATTTCCTTCCATGGTGAGGTTCTATATATACTAACAATAGTTCTAAAAAATTTCCCCATAAACCATAAATTACTTAATGCACTGTCCCCCTTGACCTTAAAGGACCTTTGTTATAAAGATCAGCCTTTCAACAGTCTAGGCAAGTTTCCCATAGGCACCCAACAAGTACTATGTCCCCTTATCCTTTGTTTCTTTCAAACAAAATCTAACAAGGTTTCTAGTCATTCTCACACATATGACTTCAATAAAATAGAGATGCTATGCTCTTGGAAAGGAATGCTCAATACTATCAATATGCTCAACCCCAAGTTAACAGGCAGTTTTGAGTAATGTCAATCAAAATCCCAACACAACAGAATTATATGGAGTGCTTATTAAACTTGATGTTTTCCCAAAAGATCTCTAAACCTAAGATTATATCTCTGGGATTTATGCCCAGAAATGTGTTCAATAGCACTCCAGGTAAAATTTAAGAACCCCTGCATTAGTCCTGCTGTCTCCTAATGATCAATCTGAAGGCCATTAATAAAACAGATATTCATCATGAACTGCTTTGATCACTTCAGAGGGTATTTTTTTCTCTCTCCCTCTCCTAGGAGACTGGCTAAAGGAGAATGTGACCTGTGGAAACAGCAGCACTGGCATCACTTAAGAGCGTGCTGGTAATGTAGAACCCCAGGCCCTACCCCAGATGCTCTGAGTCAGAAGCTACTTTTTAACAAATCCCCAAGTGATTCATATACTTATTAAGAGTCTGAGAAGCAGTATATTAGAGAATAAGACTCCTCAAAATTACTTTTAAAAAATTAATACACTTAATATGAACCGGGCTTCCCTGGTGGCTCACCTGATAAAGAATCCTCCTGCCAATGCGGGAAATGCAAGAGATGCTGGTTCACTGGTTCAGTCCCTAGGTTGGGAAGATCCCCTGCAGAAGGAAACGGCAACCCACTCCCATATTCTTGTCTGGAAAATTCTGTGTTCAGAGGAGCCTGGTGGGCTACTGTCCATGAGGTCGCAAAAACTCAAGACACAACTGAACGTGCACACACACACTCTAAAGTGAACCAGCTATTTGAGTCCAAAGGAATACTTCTTTCAAACTTCCCTGCTCTGTCACCGGTACCTCGGACACCTCATCACAACTCCTGTTCATAAGACTGTAATGAAGTAAAGATAGAGGACTATTTTAATAGGCCTTTCACATACCTATGGATATTCTTCTCTGCTATTGTAGCAAAACATAACAATTACTTCTTAAAGGTCACTGCAACATGGTATCTCAAACCACATCACTGAATTCTTTGCCCTCTTACATTAAAATCAAATGGTCAATCTTATATTAGTAACATCATGTATTAGGAACATAACATTTCACCGAGTTTAAGAAATCATGTTACCCTTTTTAAAAATTGTATTTGTAAACATTATCACCTATCTCCTCAGAAAAGCCTTTAAGGGGTAGGAAGCTATCAAGTTCAAACCGGCAGATACAAGTTTTCCAAAATTCTAACTTTCTTTTGAAAAATCAAATTCTGTCATTAATAACACTTGTCTTCCTTGAAGTGACAGTCTCACTTCATTTTTTGAGAAAATGTGAGCCAAATATCCAGATCTAATGAATACCCATAGTTTGTCAATCACTTTCAAATAAAAAGTGTTCCACGAAAAAAGCAGCAGGTTCAGCACACAACTGAATCACCTAAGTGCTTTTCCTCAATTATACCACCATAAACTTCACCATGCAGCAAGTGCTTGATGTATACTTCCCATTTCTTCACATATTAAAAAGATGTCAACTTATGAATGGCCAATAATAAGCACATGAAAAGATGTTCAACACCACTTATCTTTGGGAAAATGCAAATCAAAACCACAGTGATACACCACTTCATACCCATCTTGGATGGTCATTATAAAATTTTAAAAAGAAAAAAGCAGAAAATACCAAGTGTTGGTGAGGACATGAGAACTTAAAATGATATAGCTTGCCACTATGGAAAACAGGAGGACAATTCCTCAAAGAATTAAACATAGAATCATTCATACATAATGCAGCAGTTCTGCTTCTGGGTCCATACCAAAAAGAAATGAAAGCATGGGCTTGAGTAGATATTTATACACTTATATTCAGAGCAGCATTACTCACAATAGTCAGAAGGTGGAAATGACCAAACCGTGTCCACTGATGGTGACTAAACAAAATGTGACATTCCACTCATGGATTACTCAGACTTAAATTCTGATACATGCTACAACATGCATGAACCTCGAAAATGTTATGGTAAGTGAAACAAGCCAATGAAAAAGGGGCAATTATTGTATGATTCCAGTTATATGAGGTACTTATAATAGTCAAATTCATAGGGTCAGTAAGTAGAGTAGTGGTTACTGGGACTGGGGAAAAGGAAGAATGTGGAGTTAGTGCTTAATGGATACAGAGTTTCAATTTGGGAAGATGAAGAAGTTCTGGAAATGGATAGTGGTGATGATGGCCTAACAATGTGAATGCCACTGAACTATAAACTTAAAAATAGTTAAAACGGTAAATTTTATGTGTATTTTACCACTATCAGAAAAAAAAAAAAAAAGACACGTACTTTTGAGATTGAGAAAAGACTTTTTCCAGCTGCATCAAAGACATTAAGAGAAAGCAGCTTTAAAAACAAAACAAAACAAAACTGAGCGCATGTGACAGTGAAGAACTCAATGACTACTAATACATTTTGGTGCGAACTGCGCAGATTCATGTTAAAGCAGTTTTAACTAGCATTGCTTTCAAACTGTCAATGAAAATGCCAATGAAGTGTAAAAGGCAATTATGTCTTAAAAGTATTATGAAAATAATTTTGACCTGATAAACCCCATCAAAAGGTTTTGAGGACCCACCCCCCTGGAGCCCACAAACAACACTTTGAGAACCATTACTGAAGCCTGTTCTTTCAGAAGTCAGTGATGGAAGAAGGAAAGACACACAAAAGACCATGAAAAACCTTTATTCTTGTTTTGTCTTTTAAAATGAGATAAACAGGCAGATATGTTGAATAGAAAGAATAAGTAATAAGGCACAAGTAGAAATGGGGGAGGGGGAAGTCTCAAGTTGGAAGTAAAGGAGAGACCCATATTAGAGGTAGATGGGGGATGGGCAAGGTTGTATTTTGGCTTTAAAAAGGCTCTAAGTGCTGGGAATGTAATGTACAGCCTGCGACAACAGTTAATAATCCTGTATGTATATCTAAAAGTTGCCAAGAGAAGAGATCTTAAAAGGTCTCATCAGAGGGAAAAAAATTTGTAACTATATGTGGTGATGGATAGACATTCTGGTGATCATTTCACAATGTATACAAATGTGGACTCATGTTGCATATCTGAAACTAATATAATGTTATATGTCAACTCTATCTCAATTAAAAAAAAACTCTTTACTTAAAAAAATACAATGTTTCTTGATAATGATGTTGACAGTCCCATAGTTTAACAAAAAATATTAAGAAATTTTCTTTTAATATTATTAAATCACAGATCAAGGACCATTCCATTCTAATTTTTGACTTGCATGGGTATAAAAATATGCCACATATATCACAGAAGTAATGTCATGTCATTTTTAATAAAATTCATATGACATCACATGATCTTATTTCCTGCAAAGACTCAGAAGTGTAGTATTTTCAGGTTTAAGACAAATGTATACATGCTACTATCTAAAGATGAAAATTTGAAAGATCCTGTGTCTTTTCATTTTGAATAAATGTAGCACAAATTGGTTAAGCGAAATGCAAAAGGGGATTTGATACTATAGCACATTAGACTCTAAGCTTTAAAGTTCCCATAACTTTGAACTAGGAACAGAAGGAAGTAGGGGGTAAGAATTCATCTGTTTCTCTTCACTTTCTTTCCTCCCTACCAGGAGGTCCCAGATATTGCTAAGCTAGATTCACAAGAAGATGCTAAAGTAATGTGAATTTATCTTACTTCACAGTTCACAAATACATTATTTCACTCAGGGCTGAATCTTTCTAAACTGAGATAAGACTAATTTGGGGGAAAGTGTAATTTTAAACCTTTTAATGTTAATTCTGACACCTTAAACAACTGCAACACATGGTTTCATGGCCTTAGCAAAGAGCAAAGTGAAAAAATTCAAAAATGTTTGGGAATACCTCCTTCCACCTCAGACTCCTCAGGTACCCACTAATACTCCAGCTGCCTCCAGAATATTAAAAGTCCTCTGATCCCTTAAGTCTGCTCAAAGTCCCACTCCAACCAAAGGCCAAAATTTGAATGTGAACAAGTGCCAATTAAAGAGCCCACATGTAGTGGAAAGAGTGCTAAGTTAAAGTCCTGAGACTGAAGCCCTCCACAACCAACACTAACAGTGTGACTTGGAGGGCTCATCCCTTAATCTATTTTCTCATAGTTAAATAAGGGAGCTAAAATTGGATAACTGCTGCAATTACAGGAGATTTAATGAGGCTCTAACATTTTAAAAGATAGACTGTTAGTCCAGCACCACCAACTCCAATTAATAGACCACTGGGAATATTCTCTGAAGGAAGCTGAGAAGGCCTTTGCCTTCATGCAGATTCTTGTACACCACCCACCACTCCATCCCTATATTTAGTCTTCCAAAAGAGCAAAACTCAACAGAATTGACCTCATAATATCCATAATGGCCCACCGTAACCTTTTAAAATACCTGTAACCTTTAAGACAGCTACTATTTTAAAGTGAGGACAAATGTGAACCTTAACTCTGTAAACAGGAGTTTCTCATGCTAGAAATTTATGGGCCATCAAAATGGTTACATCCAACTCTGAATAAGATGGATTCATACAGCACCTTGCAAACTCACTTCTAACATGATACTACGGGCAAAATGCCATATACAAACACATGCTTTCTTTCAATCCATGGATTTGCAACATTTCTCAAGTCCCCACTTCAGTGAGCTGAAAAACAAAGATGTAACAGCTAGTTCACCGGATTTTAAATACATACATATAACTATCAATATGAATTGAGATCCTCAGAATTTTATAAATAATATATTGAAAGATAAAAAATGAACAAAGATTTAACAATCTAGTTAACTATTCACCAGGATTTGAACTAGGCTAGTTGGAAAACAAAATCTTCTTTTTTAGGTCTACATTTATGCACTACAGCACTAGTTAACTGTCTTACAAACTTCTCTCATTGATCACAAAACAGACCATTAAAATCCTAAGCACAGCTGAATACATACTCATCCTACTTCTGGAAAAATATCTCAAAATCCATGTCCTACTGGTCATGAGTCAGTGGCATCTTTTTTGTTGCTGTTACACAAAGAACAGACAGACCATTAATATTCAGAAGGAGAGATTCTGTTATGCAGGAAAGAGAATGGAAAAGTGGGTCATGGTCAGTGATGCATAATCCTACTCCCTAGAAAAATAGTCCTGACAACATTCATTAAGTAAAATAGTTTACGTATTATAAGTACTAATATCTTAATGATTCCAGAATGAATATCAAAATTTAGACTAACCACTGACCACCTCATTCAAAAGACCATAGTTAAGTATGTAAAAAATCTCCATCAGCTCAAACAATGGCCCAGCCACACACACACACACAAAATCTAAGGAAAACAAGTAAATATAGCAATTAGGCAAGGGAAGGAACCTCTCTTCCAGAAAACCAAAGAAGAAATACAAGAATGCTAAGGGTGGTAATGATGAGTTACTAAGAAACCTGCATAAAGACTTAGTTTGCTACCCTCTGATCTGTTATGCTAACGCTTACAAATTTCCCAATCAACAAAAAGTCAATGCTTCTCTGCTAGAAAATGAGCACCTCCAATATCACAGACTAATTAGAGAGGTCCTTCAAAGAAATGATCATATGTTCCTCCAAGCAAAGCATTAAGGAGATGCCCCTCTTGCTAATCTCTCCTTCTCTTAGATTCCAGCTGTCACATTAAACCTTGGTACTATCAGTCACTGAAGAGAAAGCCTTAGCCTTTTGATCATTTCCAACACTGATACCTCCTTAAAATTTGTTACTCAGAGCACATAACATTAGGCCTCTTCAGCTCACTCTCTGTCCTACAGTCGTGGCTTTCTTAAAGATGACATGGGTCAGGGAAATTTAGGCTAGAGTATTTGAGAGTCATACCTAATAAGGGCAACGCAGTAGCCACGAAATAAAAATGCACTATTTGTGTAATCATAACAGAAGTAAAACAGGCTAGAAATTCCAAAATTAATCTGGTTGTGTTTTTTTCATCTACTAGACAATATTGTACCTACATTATTATAAATGCATCTACTTATTTTAATTTCTATAAAGGGACATAACTTGAAAAACAGGGCCAATCTGTTCCTAAATATCAACTGAACAACAGGATACGTCAAGTCTAGTTTGCTATCCAACTGTTTAACAGTAAATTTTTACAGGCCTTCAGACTGTTTTCAATTCAAAAACCTCAATCTCTTATATGTATCACAAGTATAGCACTGCAAGAGATAAATGATGAATATAAGCCAAATTTTATTTATTTTTTTTTAAGCCAAATTTTAAAGGAGCTTTTAATCGTGCAGTAGAGGAAACTTTTTATCAGCCATTTTCTTGGAATAGAACAAAGCCATGTAAAGTAAGTGCAACATGAGAAACAGCTGCTACACAAGGCATCAAAGGAAGACATAACTGCACTCATTTGGTTGCACATAGGGTTTCATGGAAAAATAAAGATTGCAATTAACTGACTGTACATTAAATGAGTGCTGCAAGATCCCGTTTCAACAGACCTGGAGAGGCAGGCATCTGCATTCCGGCAAATGTAACAACATAAACTGAAAACCGGGAATGAAAGCATGACAGAAGTGCAGGAGACAGAAGCACATGCGCAGTAGTGACACACACCCAGGGGTACAGTGAGAGATGCAGGTGGAAAGGGCTTTCGAGTCCCGTCACAGAGGACCTTGAATCCCAGAGTACTGAGTCCGAATTTCATTTACTTAAGCAAATAAGAGGGTGACAAAATCAGAAGTCCACTTCCAGAAGAACAAATTAGAAGGAATACAAGAGTTGCTTTGATGAGTAAAGAGCCTAAAAGGGGAGGAATAGCCCACATGAGAATGTATTTTTTTAAGAAGTATTGGGGACCCAAATGGAGAAGGCAATGGCACCCCACTCCAGTACTCTTGCCTGGAAAATCCCATGGACAGAGGAGCCTGGTGGGCTGCAGTCCATGGGGTAGCTAGGAGTCGGGTACGACTGAGCGACTTCACTTTCACTTTTCACCTTCATGCACTGGAGAAGGAAATGGCACACCACTCCAGTACTCTTGCCTGGAAAATCCCATGGACAGAGGAGCCTGGTAGGCTGCACTCCATGGGGTCGCGACTGAGAGACTTAACTGTCACTTTTCACTTTCATGCACTGGAGAAGGAAATGGCAACCCACTCCAGTGTTCTTGCCTGGAGAATTCCAGGGCCGTCTATGTGGTTGCACAGAGTCAGACACAACTGAAGCGACTTAGCAGCAGTAGCAGCAGCAGGGACCCAAACTAGAGCTGACAGCAATGGAAACAAAAAGTAGCAAGTTCTTCACACATACCACAGTTAAACTTTCTAGCCATAAGCTTGCTCAGAGAAAATATTACTATAACTCTTCCTCATATATTCTTTGTAAGCAAACATTTGTAAAACGAGTTTACTTCCAGATACTCTTCAAAAAACATATATAAACGAATCACTTGGAGATAATAAATTAAAATGACAAAAGCAGCAACTAAGGTGCCTCGGCCCTTGAAATTGAACTGGGCTCTGAAATGCCACGTTATTTCACCTGAGTATCAGTCCTCTACCTTGAGGCTAACACACAAGGTAACTTCTTATAAAAGAGTCTTTCCCAATGCTTAAGAAATAGCTTTATACTATGTAATAAGAAATAAATTGCTACCCTATACTGAAGTTTGCCAAAGAACACAAATGTATAATAACCACGCACAATCCTTTCATTACAGTCTCAATCCTAAAACTGCTCACCATTAGCCCTCCTTTCCCATGCTCCACTCCTATGGGCAGGAGCAGTAAGATTCAGTTACACAGGTAGAATCAGCAAAAGTCAAACAGAAAAAGATGTTACAGATTTATCTTAACCCACTTCATTTTTTTCCTTGAGGGAACTGAGGTCAAAATGTCACAATGTGAGTTAGTGGCATTAACTGGGATTAGCAGATGGTCTAAGTTCGAAGTTTCCCCTTTTTTAATAGTTGCCTCCAAGAAGGCACCATTTCAAAATCTAATTAAATTTAAAACAGGAAAACTAGTAACAACAAATATTTCACATTTTAAAACAATATCCATTGCAAAGTGCCTCTCCAAAAGTTACATCCCAAACTATGCCCTCAAGGTTACTGGAATTCTAGGACAAACCCAAAATTCGATAAACAAAGTCCCTCTATAAAAGGTCTGACAACCACTTTCCTAAGTCTTGAAACTTAGCAGAAATGTGCTGACTGATCTCAACTGTAAACATGATACATACAGACTGAGAATCTCCAAATTAACTAAGCACCCAACTATTTAAAACAGCTCAGTCATTAACCACTCAACGTCCCAACCGAGTCCCCTAAAAATAGTGGCTTGTGGGTACATAAATGGCTCACCAGATGGATGCAGGATAAAAATCAAGGAATAAGCAGCCTCAAGCCCTTGCAGATGAAACCTTGTGAAGCTCTGAAACTGCCATTCAGACTCTTAATTTCAGAATTCCAGATCAAGGCTTTAATCACTTGATAGCTATCAAATGTGTTCTAATAAATATGTATGTTCTACTTTGAGTTTTGACAACAAAAGGAAAAAAAACAAGGAGAGAAGGGTGAAAGAGAACCCCAGATAATACACAAGATCAGTAAAGAACACCAAAGAAGATCAGGAATCAACGTAAGGACAGACATCAATTCTACCTCCTAGTATGTTACTTAATACTTCTAATACAAATTTTCTATTTTTCTCTCTTGCAAACTCCATAATGGAAAGATACTAACAAATATTAATTTATTCCCATTATTTTTAAAATAACCGAAGACAACCTTTCCAATTTGCTCAGCATGAAAATGTCAGTACTAACCCCACAAAGTTGACTACAGCTAAAATCACAGAAATTTGACGTATCAGTGTAATTTAGCACCTTTACTGGAGATAAATGGGCTTCCCAGGTGGTTCAATGGTAAAAAATCCACCTGCCAATGCAGGAGACATGGGTTTGGTCCCTGAGTTGGGAAGCTCCCCGAAGAAGCAAACGGTAACCCACTCCACTATTCTTGCCTAGGAATCCCATGGACAGAGGAGCCTTGCGGGCTACAGTTCATGGGGTCTCAAAAAACATGACAGCGACTGAGCTCACACACATTGGAGGCAAATGTACAATTTCCACTACGTATTTTTGAAGTACTGGAAATTTAGCATTAGTATCTTGTCCTTGAATAAACTGCCACATCTAAAGAAAATACATCAGCGATCAAAATTACATCCTAGGAGCTGTCCCTACAATGATAACATAACCCAAAACAGAAGCATGTGTTAACAGGATTCTATGTAATACCCTTTGCTGCAAATTACTTGCACATTATTGTGAAAGCACATGCTGCTATCAAGGTCAAAATTCTATACAGCTAACAGGAACCTAAAAATTATATGTGGCTGAATGCCATATAATAATTATCTGATCAAAATGATTTGGAATTTTTACAAACATGTGGCACTTACTTCAGGATAAATGTACAACCTAATCTAAAAGCAAGTTACTACAATGCCAGAATCAGATTTCACTGAAAGCTTACAACTAAATCTGAACCAGAAATTAATCCATATTTATTGAGAGATTTGGCATGCACTGTTAGGTACTGTCACAAATTATCTTGTCAGTATCACACATTATCTATTGATTTTCATACTAGGTATTAGCTATGTGTTAACAGAAAAGGAAACAATGTTTCCTGACAGTTTAATTTCAACAACTGAAAATTACTGCACAGAACTAAAGATACAGAGATAAATAAATAAGACACTGTCCTCAACATACTCTCCATCCAAAAAAAAAAAAAGACTGTCAAAATCAACTGCAGAATATAAAGCAGTTTCACAATGGCATGTAAAAATGCTTTTCTTTTTTTTTAATTCGGCCACTTTTGCTAAATAAAGAAAAATATAATGTGAACAGAGAAAGGTGACTTAAGAGGGTATCCATGTTGTTCTTTCTTTGCTGTTTCAAAGAAGCTAAATGAAATGCCACTTTGCAAATGTGTCTTCACCAAAAGTAGAAAATTCAGGGTCCCCAGCCTAAGCAGAAGACCTCTGAGGGGACAAGAACTAAAGAGTCCTCCAATGGTACTTCTTAATTTGCAAATTAGGTCCTAAATTCTACTGAAGAATTCTGGTTTCCCAAAAAAAGTCAAAAATCATTTCCTTTGAAAAGTATCTGAATGCCTATGGTGAGGCAATTTTTGTGACACAAAAAGCAATTAACGGAGTGTCCTTCTGCCTCCAGAATTTCACTATCTGCTAGGGGCATTGAGACAGGAAGAATAATTAATCACCTGTTTCCAAGTGCTTACATAATTTTATCTCAAAAGATTAAATGTGATAAGAGAAGAAAAAGCAAACAGCTACAAATGTCCACAGGAAGAAGGGCGTGATCAGAGCCAGCAGTTCGGAAGCTAAGGTTAGAGAGGCAGAGTGAAAGGCAAACAGGAGATTCAACCCCGGAACCAGGAGGCCAGAAGCACACTGTGGCTGGAGCAAAGAGCATTACCAGAAAATAATCACAGCTACGTTTCATAAGGTAGGTGAATGACTGAGCATGCATAATCATGAACTTGTTGTTTAGTTGCTAAGTTGTGTCTAACTCTTTGCAACACCATGGACCATAGCCTGCCAGCCTCCTCTGTCCATGGGATTTCCCAGGCAAGAATACTGGAGTGGGTTGCCATTTACTCCTCCAGGGGATCTTCCCAACGCAGGGATTGAACCCTTGTCTCCTGCACTGGCAGGAGGATTCTTTACCTGAGCCACCAGGGAAGCCCATTATAATCACAAATGCCTGACCAAAAAAATATAACCAAGTAAGATGACTTCTCAGCAACACAACTGTTCCCTCCCTCCCTTCACTCCTCAGTTTCAAGGCATCAGATTCTCCTGTATTCCCCTGCCTCCCTGGCAGCTCCTTTTTATAGTCTTCTCAGTCTCTGCCTACTCTTAAATCTCAAGGCATGCTTCCTGGACCAGCAGTATCTGCACTGATGAGCAAGTTGGTAGAAATGAAAATTACGGGCTCTGCCCAGCCATACAAAATCAAACTCTGGATGTCAGGCTCAGCAATCTGTGGTTTACCAAGCTCTCCAAATAATGATTCTAATAAACTCTAATGTCTGAAACCAATGTTCCACAGGAGTCCTTCATGAGAGCCTTGCCCTTCTCATTCTACACGCTCTCCTTCACCCATCCTCTCCCAGGGCTTAAAATAACAGTCAAATAAATGCTCACTAATCATAAGTACCTGTCTCTAAGCCCAAACACCTTTGCTGAGTACCAGACCATATATACTCAGCATCCCACTTGACAAGTATTTCCTCCCAGATTTCTCAACTAAACATGTCCAGAATTACTGGATATTCTTCCAATCTCCACCCCCAACTCCCAAATTCTGTTCTCTACTCTTCCCACCTCAATAAAAGCACGTCCATCCAAGAGGTGCATAAGCAAGTCATTCTTCAGACTTCCTACAACACCCACCTCCACGTAATCCACACCAGGTCCTCCCAGTCAAGCATCAGTAACATTAGGCTCTGTCCCCGCTGCCACCCTCTTAACTCATCATCTAACTTGTATACCTCTCAGTCACCACACAGCAAACACCATGATCTTACGAAAACACAAATCAGATCATGTCACAGCCCAAATTTAAATCCTTCACTAGCTTCCCACCGCATTTTCAGATAAAAATCTAAATGCCCAACATGCCATACAAAGACCTGGATCCTAAGTCACCACTCCGAAACCATCCTGGTTCTTCTTTCACATGATTCATTCACTATGGTCGATGGCTCTGATGTACTTCAGTTTCTGAAACTCTTCCCTACAGAGGAATTTCTCTTCATGACATACTCCACACCACCCCCACCTTCACACCTCTGCCTTTACTTAACTCTCCTCATACTTCAGATTTCTGCTAAAATGTCAAAAAAAAAAGGGGGGGGTGGGGGCTTCCTAATCCACCAATATAAATGGAATCAGTTATTTGCTCATAAAACCCTTTCTTGTCACAACAATTATCTAAACTGCTAACTACATTAACCTGACTGATTTTATCATCTACACTAGATTGTAAGTTCCATAAGGCCAAAGAAATATGTTTTGTTCTCCTAGTACAGAGCTTGTCGTTTTTTTAAAAGAAGGCATTTCATAAATAGGGAATAGGAACAGTTGTTGATATCTTTATTAAATCCTCCCCTTCTGCTGTCTCTCTTAGGAACTTTAACTTACATGTTACTGGGTAGCTACAGAAATTCCTACATGAAACATCATGCTTAAATACATCATTTTTCTTACTGATTTATATTGCAAAATCAGACGTACTTTAGCACCTTTCTGTAAAATTAACATTGAGAATTAACTGGCACCTGGGCTAAATTCACCCTACTCCAAGCAGTTAACTCTGAAAGAGTTACTGAGCTACTTTTACAGAAATCTGTAGTAAATTCCTGGCCTCCAATTTCTGACATGCCAACAACCCCCACCCCCCACCATGCCCATGTCAGAAAGTCCTATGCACCCAATTATATTCAAAATATCATTCCTATCCAGCCCCATAACCTCAAGATTAGATTACGTCAACAATTTATGGATGGTGTCCTGCCCTCTACACTGCTCCCCATTTAAGTCCACTTTTTACCAAAGACATTTAAAGGGAAAGGTCACCTACTGGAGAACCCACTCTTCCCATTATCAATCAACATTAAATTCTTCTGACTAGACTGAAGTCATGTTATCCAAAAGTGGTCCTATGTTTTAGTAAAAAGTTGGAAGGTGACATTGAATTATATGTGCTTGACAATTTGATACTGTTTCAAGCTAAAATTTACATATGGCTCTAGCTCATTTCTACAGCCTAACCTAAAACTGAACTTGCATTCCTGAAACTAAACAAAACTGTTTTTTGAGGAAAACCATGAAAATGCCTGTCATATCAGCTGTTTCGACTTTTAGTGAGAACTAAAAAGGTGCAAGTTCTCAGCATCTTCCAACACATATATTCTTAACTCGAAAGAGATTATGCTATCAAGTGTATAACATTTCAGAAAGGAAACTACATCAACACACAAGTATACCCCTAAGAATCTGGTTTTTAAAATTACGTATACTATATAAAACATATATGTACATGTATATATTCACACACAGCTGATCTTCATTATTTGAGTTCATATTTATAAACTTGCTTACTTGCCAAAATTTATTTGTATCCCTGAAATCAATACAATATCCCAAAATCAAAACAATGGCACTTTCATAGTCATTTGCAGACTGTGCAGTGGCGAAAATTTTGAGTAGGCCAGCTGGCATCAACGAGGTATTACTCTGCCTTCTTTCAGCTCTCATACTGTAAGCAAGGGCCCTTTTCAAGGTCTATATAGTGTCATGTTTTTCTCATTTTTGTGTTTTTTACTGACAATTCTCAAGCATAGTGCCAAAATGTTGTCCACCTAGCATTCCTTAGAGCAAGAAGGCTATGATGACCCTTACAGAGAAAATCTGTGTGTTCGCTAAGCTTCATTTAGGCACGAGCTACAGTACTGTCACCCTGCTTATTTAACTTCTATGCAGAGTACATCATGAGAAACGCTGGGCTGGAGGAAGCACAAGCTGGAATCAAGATTGCTGGGAGAAATATCAATAACCTCAGATATGCAGATGACACCACCCTTATGGTAGAAAGTGAAGAACTAACGGCCTCTTGATGAAAGTGAAAGAGGAGAGTGAAAAAGTTGGCTTAAAGCTCAACATTCAGAAAACGAAGATCATGGCATCCAGTCCCACCACTTCATGACAGATAGATGCGGAAACAGTGGTTGACTTTATTCTTCTGGGCTCCAAAATCACTGCAGATGGTGATTCCAGCCATGAAATTAAAAGATGCTTACTCCTTGGAAGGAAGGTTATGACCAACCTAGACAGCATATGAAAAAGCAGAGACATTACTTGATCAACAAAGGTCCGTCTAGTCAAGGCTATGGTTTTTCCAGTGGTCATGTATGGATGTGAGAGTTGGACTATAAAGAAAGCTGAGTGCCGAAGAATTGATGCTTTTGAACTGTGGTGTTGGAGAAGACTCTTGAGAGTCCCTTGGACTGCAAAGAGATCCAACCAGTCCATTCTAAAAGAGATCAGTCCTGGGTATCATTGGAAGGACTGATGTTGAAGCTGAAACTCCAATATTTTAGCCACCTGATGCGAAGAGCTGACTCAATGAAAAAGACCCTGATGCTGGGAAAGATTAAGGGCAGGAGGAGAAGGGGACAACAGAGGATGAGTTGGTTGGATGGCATCATCGACTCAATGGACATGGATTTGGGTGGACTCAGGGAGTTGGTGATGGACAGGGAGGCCTGGCGTGCTGCGGTTCATGGGGTTGCAAAGAGTCTGACACGATTGAGCGACTGAACTGAACAGTACTGTTGGCCATGAATTCAATGTTAATGAGTGAATGAACAATATACATACTAAACAAGGTGTCTTTAAACAGAAACACACATAAAACAAGGTTTATATTGATTGGCAAAAATGTGAACAGAGACTTGTGGCACCCTAATACTGTATTTCCCCTAGGCACAATGATTCCATATTTGCTAAATCACGGTTGACGACAACTTTAAAGAACGTAAGTTCTATGAATAATGAGAATCAAATACGTACATGGGAAGGGAGACAGGTAGCACTCCCACCAGGTTGACTGAAGACTCAAAGACACTGCAGAAGTCATTCTGAGCAGTAGCATGGCAAAACACTCAGGACACAGCATCCAGAGTCCTGGCTCCATTTAAACAACACTGACACAAAACAAAAATGTAAAACCCACTAAGCTTGTTTTTTGCTATCTTTGCTTCTACCTTTTTCCCACTCAATGGTAAACCTCTCCTCAATTCAGGTGCTCTAAACGCTAACACCTTTTCATAAGCACTTGCCATAATCTTACAACTGGGCAAATATATCTGTAAATTAAAGGAATGATCATTCTTGAATGTAAACCACATTTGTGCTTAAATATCTACACTGTGGCATATCTGGAAAGAAGAGATCATATGAAGCATATGAAATGACAATGTATCGCCAGAATCAGAGAAAGCCGAATATAGATAATTTCAGTGGTGTGTGTGCTGGAAAGAGAAGAAATACACAAGGGAACAAGACCAAGGACCCGGCCTTCCCTCCACAGAAGGCCAAAAGCCTAGGTTCAGGAGCTGGGGTGTTGGGGGCAGGGTTGGGCTGGGGGGTGGGGAGTAATGCCATCTTTCAAGAGTTTGTTCAATGCTTGCTTCCTCCTAACACTTGACTGCAGGTTTTTCCAAGAGAAATGACAAATAATGGCAAAAGGCAGCAGAACATTAACAGTGACATTAGTGACTGAAAAAATTTTTCTTTTAAATTTTTTTGTGTGTGGTTGAGCACTCCCCTTTTGAAATTTTTTTACTTGCATTTTCCAAAATTATTTTGTTGAAAATAGCTTGCTCAGAAGTAATCATAGGACATGCATGGAGCAGTGGCAAAAGCTACAAATCCAAAGTCCAGTTTCATGAAATGTTGATGATTTCCTTCTATTAAATAAAAGACTCATCTAGGGTTTAGTGAAATGAAGTGAGTGTAATATTACTCAAGTCACACTTGAATTAGTTACTACAGTTCAAAAGACAGAAGTACAGCATGTGAGTTAACAGCCATGTCTTCTGAAAACCTACAGCTCCAGCTACAACTCAAACATTTGAAATTCCTGTAAAATAATGTGATAGCAACTTTCACAGCGTAGTAAATCTGTCTGTCAACACCCATTACCATACACTCATTATTTGACAAGCTAAGGATCCTCCTCCCACCTCTCTAAGATTCAGCCAGGCTCATTACTAGGGGCAATGGCTTGCCGAACAATGCATCCATCCCTGAACCATTCAAATCTTCTTTCCCTTTAGAGTATTTAATAGACAATAACCTTTCATTTTTCCTCTTGTACTCATTTGCTATTGTTTACAGCATTTCAAAAGGCACAAGTGGAATCTCAGTCTACTGTCTCCAAACCACATCAACAACTAGCTCTCAGAGAACCAAAACTGTCTTTGATTTCTTCCCTCTTAATCTCGGAACTTAAAAGGGCCATTTACCAAGAAATCTGAAGGAGGAAAATGGCAACCCACTCCAGTATTCCTGCCTGGAGAATCCCATGGACAGAGGAGCCTGGTGGGCTACGGTTCACGGGGTCACAAAGAGTCGGACACAAGTGAGGGACTGAGCACACCAACAAATTATTTCTTGAGAAGTATTTAAGTATTTTTTTTGGTAATATCATTCTGCGATTAAAAGCTCAAAAGCCAGTGAAACATGCGACAAAACAAGAGTTATCTCCTACAAGCCAATTATACACGATACACAAAACTAAAGTGTAGAATCTTTTTCTTTTTTTTAAGAGAGTAAACTTTTTTGTAAGCAGCCTTGCAACTGTTGACATAACCCGGTAAAGATTATGAGGGTTCCCAAACAAAACTTCTCAAGTGAAAGTTAACCTTTCCTACGGCTTTTTAAAGTACTATCAAGAGACGTCCTGCAAGGATATGACTGGTCTCATAGAGAAGATTCTAAATAACAAGGCGGACTTCCAAGTTTACCTGTTCCCCCAATGGCAACCCACTGACTGAAATCTGGGGCAAAGCATCACCTCCAGCGCGCGCACACACAGAAATAAATTGTTTTTCAACTGATGACTGAGCAGGAGCAAACCCAGGCGGAACACCCGGGGCTGCAGGGTCCTGAGCCCTGCGGCGCGGGTGGAGAAGCTAGTGCAGGACAGCCGCCTGAGCCACAGCGGGGAGACAGGAGACCCAATCCTGCTCGATATGAACCTCTAATGAGTCACTGGTTCAATCATGACACCGCAGCCCTCGCTAAGACGTTTCCTATTTATCTCCCAGCCTCAAGAGGGAGTGAAAATGACAAACTCGTACAGAAAGAACTGTGCACGGGTCAGAGCTGCCGGCGGCAAGAAAAGCCGACTTAGGCGCGAGCCCCCGCCGGCCTGGCCGAGGAAGCAGGAGAGGGAAGAAGAGTGAGCCGCGAGGGCGCGGAAAGAAGCGGGAGAGAACGGGAGAAGCTACCGCCACACCCCAGCCCTCCCTCACCTGCCTGCCCGAGACTCCCCGGGCGCCCGTACCTTCGGCCAGCGACTCCTCCAGCGTGACCTGGTAGCGGCCGACCGCGAACACCCGGACCCCCACGGACGAGCTACCGGCCCCGGCCCCGCCGGCCCCGCCACCCGCCGCTCCACCGCCGCCGCCGCCGCCCTCCGACTTGGGCATTCGAGAGAACTTCTTCATGGTCCCGCCGGCGCGCTGGAGGGCGCGGGACGCGCCTAAGGGCGAGCGAGAGGGCGAGTGCCCGGCCCGGCGTGCGCGGCCGGGGCGTCCGCGAGGGGTCACCGCCCCTCGCCTGTCCGAGCGTCCGTGCGCGCTGCGGCCCTCCGAGCCTCACATTCCGCGCGCCCCGAGCGCACTGCCCCGGCCCAGCCGCCCGCTCCGCGGCTCCGCTGCAGCTGCCGGGCTCCTGCAGAGGGCGGCGAGGAGGGCGGGGACGGGGCGGGGCGCGAGGGGGCGGGCCCGAGTGCGGGAGCGACGCGGCCGCCTCCGCCAGTGCCTCGGGAGCCCTCGCCGCCGCGCTAGGCGCCCGAAGCGCGAACCCCGGAGGAAGGCGCCTGGGAGGGAGAGGGTCAAGGGGGCGGGGCGGCCGGTCCCTCCGGGGAGTGGGCTGGACCACTCAGGCCTCACACCCGCTGGGCCGCACCACCGCCACCCCGGCCGAACCCGCGCCGCCCGCCACTGGCGGCCGTTGGCGGCGCGGCGCCCCTGCCAACCGCTCACTGAGGCAAGGCGCCCCGCGCAGGCGCGTTGCCTGCGCCGCCGGAAGTGACGGTTCCGGCTCTTGTCACGTGGAGGGGGGGACGGGGGAGGCGATAGTGGGGGTTGGGGACGAGGGCGAGGTCCGCAATCCCGGGTCGGGGGTCCCGGCTGGGACGATTCAGGCCGATTTCCCGAGGTCCCTGCTTCGAGCAGGGAGGTAGTCAGGGGACCGGTTTTGGCTCCGGCTGTGCGGCGAGAGATTGGTATGTCACTCGGGGGCTTAAAAATGCCGCCAACAACTTCACCCCTGTGAAGGGACTTTTCTCCCTGCATTTCGAAGTCGTTTTTCCAGAAATTCTCCCCTGAGAACCTTCTTCCGCTCGCCCACCCTCGAGCGTGGGAGGTGGGAGCAGCATAAAACTAGAGCGGATTTCAGTAACCTAACTTCTAAAGCTGTGGTGTCGCACTCTGTGTAACAGCCGCTTGTGCTGGGAGCGTTTTGCGGTTTACAAATGACTTAGGAGTACTTTCAGAATCTCGTGTGTGCTCTGCAACAACCTTGCGAAGTGTTCAGAACAGGTATTCAGTCCGTTTCAAGACCTTTCATCACCTTTGGGCAAGAGAGTTTAACGGCCTTGCCCAAGGTCACATGGCTGGCTTGTGACAGAGCTGCGACTGCAAGGGCCATCCTTTGATACTTAGTTTCATACTTCGGGCCATTCGGGAAAAGTAGGTTAGGCTCAGATCGTTGAAAAACGACAGATTTAGGACTATTTGCAAGCAAAACCAGTCATTGGCCCCCCGGCCCTTAACAAAGAGATTTGCCCATTAAAAAAAAAAAAAAAAAGACCCGTTGCATCCATTTCATAAACTGCAGGAATCTCAGTGCCTGCGGCGTGAGGCAGGCAGTGAACGTTGATGTAAGGCGTTCAGAATGGTAAGGAATGGGAAATCACAGAGCTCAGTCTCAAATCCAGCCTGCTTCCCATCCATCCCCACCCGCGCAGCACCACCACCCTGTATGAATACAGGCCCACTGTGGCCAAACGTTCCATTTGTAAAGGAAACATCTAGATTTTTTTTTCCCTTAATACGGCATTTCCCAAGTTTTTTAAATGTAGGCCAAATAAATTGTGCCTGCAATATGCACCTTCTGTCAAATTAGATACTGTGGTTCTGTCCCCACCACGCCCCGCCCCTCATTTCTTAATCCAGCTTTTTAATGAGATACAGGCAGAAACGTTAGGAAATGTACTTAGGCAAAAGTTTTGGGGCTTAAAATCTTCCGTTTTTTTTTCTTCCCGTCTGCTATTTCGAGAGAAGCTCTTTCTGCCAACACAGTGCTCTGGATTTGGGGCATTTTTACTGCATAACACTAAGATTCTTCATCTAGAGATGTGACCTTTGAAGCACATTCCAGCTCTATGGAACTCAGATTTATATGCAGATCATTGATGTGGTGTGACAATAGGGGATTTCCATTTAGAAATAAGCAGACCATTCTAACTGTGGGGGTTCACTATGGAGTTTCATTCCTACGGTATTCGAATTACAGTTTTTCAAGCTGAATAATTGAAAATTTTAGTTATTTCATACAATGGCAAAACTGCAGTCAGCCTGATATGCAAAGTTTGGGCCTAATACGGCTTCACCTGATGACCACACAAGAGTAAGTGAGGTCTCTTGTGATCAGTTTGGCAGCCAATTGACCACAATGCTGTGGTTAAAAAAAAAAAATCACTTCTGTGTACCCAAATAACCTGACTTCTGACGTGGAAGTTGATCATTAAAGACATAGGCCCCGTCTCAAAACTTATGGGTAACACTAAGCAATATATTCTTCAATTTTTCACCAAGCACATAATAAAAAATAGGAATATTGTTTGATCTCTGTTTACTCCACAATATTCTGTGACAAATAAAAATGCAGAAACATTGTGTTACTAATAAGAATGCCAACATTTACAAACAGTACCAAAAGATGTTGATATTAACTGTCAGATTGTATACTTCTAGCAACTCTAAGTTAAAATTGAGTGTCCTTAAACCAATTTGTAGGCAGAAAATGAGATACTAATCAGTGGAAAAACTATACTGAGAATTCTAGTCTTAGTTTTGCACTCCTTTCACTTGGGCTACCTGTTGGAAAATCTCTAGGAAAAAAAACTGTGGATAATGTACATTCTGACCATGCTAACCACTGTCATCAAGGTGTCTTAACAGAACACAGGTATAAAATAGTTTAATAAAAGTAAAATTTACATTTCAGGGTTTTTTTTGATACGTATGTCAATCTTTCAAATGTTCATAGTTGTACTGCAATGAAAATAGTTGGAAACTAGCCACATGATAAAGACTTTTTTAAAAAGCAGATGGTTTCAGCTTGCAAGGTTTCATGTTACAGTATACCTATAAAGTGAACAAATCATTGTGGCCAAATGAAGCATTCTGAGATCCTCAAATGGGAAGGAATTTGACAAGGGATGGGGGTGGGGGAGATTATTGTTATATTTTTGTCTTCTTGAAAGTTATAACGCTTCTTGTTACTTTGATTCTCATCTTTTTTGTACTAAGGTGGCTCTCAAAGACATATGTGAAGAAAGACTGGCATGAACAAAGTATGCTCATCCCAAAAGGCTTATTCATACCAGTGCCTTAATTACTTTTATAAGTCATCTCTTCCAAAGCCTGATTGATCATTTTTCCTCCCAAGTCAATGTTTTCCTTTGATGATGTGTCTTCAATCATTATTAGCCTCATTATGTTTTACTAGCAGGAAAAATTATCCTCCCTGCCTAACAATTATTTTATACCTATGCCTGTATCTTTGCCTTCCAAAAAAAGGTAGTCCTAAAGTCCATTGGAGAAGGAAATGGCAACCCACTCCAGTGTTCTTGCCTGGAGAATCCTAGGGACAGAGGAGCCTGTTGGGCTGCCGTCTATGGGGTCGCACAGAGTCAGACACGACTGACGCGACTTAGCAGTAGCAGCAAAGTCCATTAAAAGAATATATGCATATATATATTGGAGAAGGAAATAGCACCCCACTCCAGTATTCTTGCCTGGAAAATCTCATGGACAGAGGAGCCTGGTGGGGTACAGTCCATAGGGTCACAGAGTCCACATGACTGTGTGCGTGTGCACATGCACATGGGTATATCCATTTAAAAAGCAATTCTTTTAAAGTATCAGTAATATTTAAATCCTCTGTTAAGACTACTCAGCATCATGAATATACCTGTAAAATATGTATATATGCATGTAAGAAAGATCACTCTCATAGCTTAAAATACCAAGATGCTCAAGAATATTCTTAAGAGAAATGACTCATGTGACATATATTATTTTTCTGTGATAGAATTTTTCCTATAACTGTTACTATGCTTTTAAAAAAGACTGCAAGAAGTAGGCAACTTTACCACCAAGAGAGGTACTTTGATCCCTGACAGTATGGTTGATGTTATGATCATCAAAACTTCTGGGAACAGAAAAACAGCTCTTCTGGATTTGGAAGCAGGTGGGCAATTCCTATGGACACGTAGTGAATTGTGTCCCCATGTATTGAACTGATGCTGAATCTCTGCATTTGCACAATATTCAGATTTACTCAAGCAACACTCTTTAGGTTACTATAGAGGAACACAGAGAAAGAAAAGATTGAAGCTAAACTCAGCTTTTGCATCAATCCCTTATCAAAATTCACTTCTTATTTACCCACACTTCTGTCATCTGTGATAGAGACTATTCATTGATACAATGTGCTGCTGCTGCTAAGTTGTTTCAGTCGTGTCCGACTCTGTGTGACCCCATGGACGGCAGCCCACCAGGCTCCCTGTCCCTGGGATTCTCCAGGCAAGAACACTGGAGTGGGTAGCCATTTCCTTCTTCAATGCATGAATAGTGCTAAATATGAACCAACATACAATAACACATACAATATTGTAAGTCACGGAATTTCAAGCTGGAAGGTGATATAATAAATGAAAAAACTGAAGAAGGAACAGGAACATTTATTGAGCACCTAGTATGTCTCTGGCATTGTGCTTAACACTGTATGTATTCAATCCTTTCACAAGGGAAGTAGGTACTACTTTGCCTGACTTTACAGCTCTCTCACTCCAGCCACCCTGAACCATTTTCATTTCTTCCAAAGCTGTTTTAGGCCCCAAGGCTCATGCAAGATAGAATGTCTTGTTCTTTCTCACAATCACCTGATTCAGAGGATGACTATATGGAACTCAAGGGCCATGTCCCTGTGAAAGCTTTCCTGACCTCTGCCATCTGCCAGTCCCAGGTAGAAGGGACTCATTTGTCCCCCACACGACTCTTCACAGACATCTAGAACCACACTGATCACTTAATTATAAAGGCTTCATGCCATGCCTGTCACCCTCTGCTGCCGTTGAAGAGGTTTAAGGAAAGGCACTGTGCCACATTGTTTTCTTAAAACCCAGGTCCAAGTAACATGCTTATAGTGAGATTTGAATAAATCAGTGAATAACTTAGCCAAAATCTAGTAAGTGGTAGGGTTAGGGGGTTGAGGCCAGGCTCAAATGTCAAGTGTGTCTGAAATCCCAAGCGTCTTAGCTGTTCTACACCTGAGTCTTATTCATCTTTAAAATAGGAAGAATACGGGTTGTGGGGGATATTTTTTGGCTCTGCTGCATGGCCACAGGATCAGTTCCTCAAGCGAAGTCTAACATACTGTGTCCTTTAATTGCAGAGTGTATATAAATCTTACTGTCAAATAAAATATAGTTTTCATGTTTATTTCCATTGCATAAATAACCCAACACCAGGCACATTACAGGTATTAAATACTTACTAAGGACTTTCCTGGTGGGGCAGTGGATAAAAATCCAACTGCAAATGCAGGGGACGCGGTTTCGATCCCTAGTTCGGGAAGATTCCACATGCCACAGAGCAACTAAGCCAGTGGGCCACAACTACTGAAGCCCATGTGGCTAGACCCAGAGCTCTGTAATTAGAGAAGCCACTGCAATGAGAAGCAAGTCCATCGCAATGAAGAGTAGCCCCTGCTCACCACAATAGGAGAAAGTCCACACAAAGCAACAAAGATCCAACACGGCCAAAAATAATAAATAATTTTTTTTTATTTTTTAAAGAATAAAAAAATACTTACTGAATTAAACAAAGTGCCTGGAAAATAAATGCCACTTTGGATTGGTATTTTGAAATGTTTTTTAAATTACATTTTGGATTCACAGAAAGGAGTAACAGACAGATGTTATGAGGGAAGAGTTGCAATCAGTGTATAGGTAAACAAAGACAAATTTGACTGTACTTTGGTTTAAAGGTAAAATAGAGGTTTCCTATTATAGATCTTTCCTTGGAAAAATCTTAATGAAGTGTAACCCAATGTTACATAAAACCTATTTTTTTATCATTTATTTTCATCATGGGGAATATCAAACACCACCTTAGTGCATATTTCAAGATAACATGGAAAATTTTTATGTACCCACTTCTTAAGTTATAATATTTATAAACTGCTTTTTGTTGGCCTTATCCAATTATATAATTTGCCTTTTGCTCTAAATATATTCAAGGAAATCATTCTTAAAGGATAAGTGTACTTTTTTAACCTTTTAATTTTTCATACTTCAACAGACACCTTGTATCTGTTCTGTCTTATCAGCTGACAACACTGGGCCCGCTTATAGGGACCGATTAAAAACATTTTTCCCATTTACCATGACAACACCCAGCTAATGTTTGCTGATAAACTAGTAGCAAGTCAGAACATCTACAAGATGCAAGAGGAAACAGCACTCCTGAGTAAAAACTTTAACTCAAAAGTGGAAAAAATATTTATAGCTAAAATAAATTTATACATTGTTAACATTTTATTAAAATTCTTGTCATTTTTATCCAAATGAAATTTTTTTTATAAGTCCCCATTTACATCCTTTTCATAAACTAGTACATTTTTATAAATCTAAACATAAATTTGACATATGTGTGTGTATTTAAGCAGCTTTTTGCTAAAATGTTCATTTGGTATTGACAAATATTAAACTCAAATTTTGCACACATATGTAAATAGGCTTGGTCTTTGAAATATGTCTCACAGTACATTTTAAGCAAAATAGTTATCATAAGAGGTATTTTATACCAAAGAGGATTAACCAACTATAAATTTGGCCCATTTAAACTTGGAACTTTTTTATGTCGATATGACAAAAAATACTTATCAAACCTTAAAAAATTAAAACTGAAGTAATATTACATAACAATTTTTTTTAATTTATCACTTGTTTTGATAGCATTTACACACAGCCTCAAAGAGTTATTTTAGCAACTTGGCTGTCCTTTATATAAAAAATTAATTAAATAGAGCTTTTTGCAGGCCCATACATACACATGCACACAGCCTTATAGTACTCACACAGGAAAACAGAGTTAAGACTTAAGATCCAAACTTTACGCCAGACATTGAATCTCGTGGGTATAGGCATGTTTTCTTGTGTTCATGCTCATTGTGTGTGTGTTTTTAAACATTTCTTCTGTTCTGACCTGCACGTTTTCTCTTTGACTCACCGTTGTTGCCTTCCTCACTTACAACCCATCGGCTTTCCTATAGTAGTCATAATGAGTAGTCAATCCCTGTTTCTCTAATAATGAAAATTCTAATTATTATCCTCTATAGTGATGCCCTGCACATCAGGGTAAATTTTAATTGAAATGCACAGTATATGTGCATCTCAGATAAAAATAATGACCTCTAAGAGAAACATCAATGTGTCAGTCTAATAAAAATTTCAAAAATGTAAGCACATTCCCTTATTTAAAAGAGATTTGTTTTAAGTTCTTCTTCATCAGAAGAATCCATCATTAGCAATTCCAGTAGAACATTCATTAATATTTCATGTCGTCACATCTCTATTCAAAAAAGTGACACTAATTCAACCAATTCAATATATCTGAATTACTGAGATTTTATAAACACCTTACATTTATGCACTAACCAAATCTAAAACTGATTTTTAAAAAGAATTAAACTGCAAAAACTATATGTACTTTTAGTTATATGAATGTTTAGGTTTATTCATACCTACTGATTAGAATACCTACAGAATGTATAATCAAAATCAAATTCATAGCTATCTATGCTTTATTCAATACTTATGAATGTAGTAAATATTGTTTATAACAGCACATTCAAGATGGTATGTTATTATGTTGTAAAAAATACATTTCTTAACCAAGCCCTATTGGTTCTTGGACATGTAAAGCAGTATATTTCATGAAAGAAACAGAATATAGCTTGATTATTTCTGTGTTTTTAATTGATTGGCAAAAAGAGAAACGAAAATTGACAATTTTACATAAATCTTATTTTCTCAGAGAAGTGTGTGATATCATATAAGGGCTATAGTGTTGGTTGAGTTGCCTAAATTCTAATGTATAACAGTTAATTTATGGATTGTGCATAATGCATGACAGCTCTGAAGACAAATTTAGGGTTTTCACCATGCCACTATTTTGCTTGATTTCAGTCTGTTAATATGTGGTATTTGTTTTATTAGAAATCCAGCAAGAGCAGAAAATAAAGGCTTTCTCCAACAAAACTGAAAACCTTCTCTCTAGCCACATAGGTTTGGGCAGAAGGGAATAAAATTAGCATTGACAGAACATTGGCACCCAATATCCACATGCTGAATTTATATTTCTGAATTCTAATATCAGGATTACCTTTTATAAACAATCTGGGTCTTTGTCAATTCATTTAATTTAGCCTTCACTATTAAACAAATGCTTATTACGCCTACCACCACATGTGATTCTTTTAAGATGTTGATGTGATTAATAAGGCACATTCTCTTTATTCAGGAATTACAGCCTAATGAAAAGAAAGATACTTTTATATCTTACACAAGGCAGAATGCTAAGTGCTGGAATAGAGATAGGAAGAGCTAAAGGAACATAGCAGAAAAGATAAATTTTAGCTAAGGTATTAAGGAGGGCTTCATAGAGGAGGTGGCATTTGAAATGGATATTGGAAAAGAGTTGAGATTCCATCAGATGGTTACAATAGATTCTGTAAGAATGACTTACCTCCCATCTCATTCCCCTTTAACCGGTACTACATTTTCTTTTTTTCATAGTATCCATCTTCTAATTTATTATATTTTATATATATATATATATATATATATACTTTTTTTTTTACCATCATTAGAATATAAGTGTTCAGACACAGATATTTGTTTTATTCACTGATGTACTTTAGTGCCTGGCTCATTGTAGGCACTAGGTAAATAAATGTGGAATGAATGAATTAGAGGGAAAAATATAAGTTAATCATGGAGTCAGAAAGTCCAAGGTTGTTTTTTTTTTTCCAAAGTTATGTGGCTGACATGACTATGAAAGACATTTAACAGCCACATGATGTAAATCAAAAAGAAACTAGATGTAGAATGAAATGACCTAAGTTTTTTTATTTTTTTTTTGTTTTCCCATTAAGTAATGAAGCCAGTTTCTCTGTAGCTCAGTTTCTCACCTGAGAAATTGATGGTTAAACTGTAATAACATGAGTTGATAAATACTTGTGGAATAAATTATACAGCAAGAAGCTCTTGTTCTAAAATCTTTATGATCTTTAGCCATTTTACATTTATTTGTATATATTTTATCTTTATTTGGGCTTTGCTGCCCTGAAATTGTACTCTCTTGCCAAAGTCATCTCTGTATCATTTCAGCTTATTGTTTTAAAAAGTTGAATTCTAGGGCTTCCCTGGTGGCTCAGTGGTAAAGAATCTGCCTGCCAAAGCAGGAGATATGGGTTTGATCCCTAATTCGGGAAGATCCCACATGCCGCAGAGCAAGTAAGCCTGCTGGCCACAGCCACTGAAACTGTGCTCTAGGGCCCAGGAACCGCATGAGCCCACGTGCTGCGACTACTGACGCCCACGCGCCCATGCTCTGCAACAAAAGAAGCCATTGCAATGAGGAGCCTCTGCACCACACTAGAGAGCAGTCCTCGCAGCAACGAAGACACAGCACAGCCAAAAATAAATAAAATAGAAAGGAAGTCACATGATCTTTAAAAAAAACTGACTCCTAAGAAGTAGATGTAACCTCTCTATCAAATAAAATGATATTGAATGAATATGTCCAGCATTTGCTAAAGTCAGATATATCTCAGTGTAACATAACACACAATGTCAGGGTCAATACACACTGATCTCAGCTGTCACAACAATTAGCTTTACTATTCCAAATTGCATCAGCTCATAGAAAAAGGGATTCTTTTTCTTTTTTAGGGACAGACCCATGCAACTAGAGTCGCTAAAAATTCAGTCCATGGTATGATAGTATTAATAGGTTGGTATCTATTTTGTAGATTTTCCTTTTGAATAAATCTACATGTTTCCTTCCCTGTAATTCATAGTGTTCATCATTCACTCATGTCCGACTCTTTGTGACCTCATGAACTGTAGCCCACCAGGCTCCTCTGTCCATGGAAATATCTGGGCAAGAATACTCGAGTGTGTTGCCATTTCCTTCTCCAGGGGATCTTCCCGACCCAGGGATCGAACCCAGGTCTCCCGCATTTCAGGCAGATTCTTTATTTCTGAGCTACCAGGGAAGTTATTCATAGGTTCATTTATTTATCTTCCTCATATTTTTGTTCTTTCCCTTGTATTTTAATCAATATTTAGTAGTATCATCAGCCATTTTTCTCACTGTTTCACCCTTTTCCAGTAGATTTCTGAGATGTTCAAATGTTCTGTATCTGACAGTCCAATATGATAGGCACTAGACACATATGGCTATTATTGAGCACAGGTTTAAATAAGCTCAAGAATACAAAAATATTCAAGTTTCATTTTTTAAAAATGACTTACCACACCAAGAAGTGGGAAGAACTCAAACTGATACTGTTCTTTCAGAGGTTCCATAATGAATGAAACTAAGTTGACTGAGTGAATCTCAAACTTGTATTTCAAAAATAAGACAAAAGATGCCAACAGTAAGGTGACAAAGATATTAAAATTATCTAACAGAGACTTTAAAACAGTCATAATTAAAAGCTTCAGTGAGCCATTAAAAACACTCTTGAAACAAATGGAAGGATATAGAAAGTCTCAGAAATTAAACAGAAGATACAAAGAACCAATTGGTAATTTTAGAAAATTGTGGGAAAATATGATAACCAAAATAGAAAATGCAGTAGATGGATTCAACAGCAGAAATAAGGGCACAGAGGAGAGAATTAATGAGCTGGAAGATACAGCAGTAGAAGTTATTCAATCTGAACAGTAAGGAAAAAATAAATTTTAAAAAATGATCAGAGTCTCAGGGACCAGTGACACTAAAACAAAAGACAACACTGTGTCATTAGAGTCCCAGAAGGCTAGGAGAAACAGGAGCCTGAAACAGGACTTGAAGAAATAATTACTGAAAACTGGCCACATTTGGAAGAGGCAAAAACCTGTAGATTCAGGAAGCTCAGCAAACTCCAAACAAACTAAGCTCAAAGAAACCTATACCACCACACAGAAAACTTACACTTCTAGTAATAAAAACTTTTGAAAGCAGCCAGAGAAAATGACATTTTACTGTAGAGGGAAAATAATTCAAATGATAGCAAATGTGTCATCAGAAATCATAGAGGTTGGAAGAGTAGTCTATCATATTTCAAGCGCTAAAAGAGAAGAACTGTCAATCCAGAATGCTTTAATATCCCTGGGGAATTAAGGAAAAAGGCAAGAAATTCTCAAATAAAGGAAAACTAAAAGAGTTTATCATCAACAAACCTACTCTAATAGAATGACTGAAGGAAGTTCTCTAAACAGGAAGGGAATGATAAAAAAGAAAACTTAGACCATCAGAAGAACACGATAAGCGAAAATATACGGTAGGTTTTCTTCCTCCTCTTGGTTCTAAATTAAGATTGATGGTGGAAGCCAAAAATTATAACACTGTCTGTTGTGGTTCTACATAGGAAATATTTAAGTTATGTGTACTGTAAATAAGGAAGAACAAAGGAACACACAGGGAGGTAAGTCTCACATAATACACAACAGTCAACTCAAAATGGATCTTGGAGTCAGATAGAAAGCTTAAAACGATAAAACTTTTTTTTAAATGTAGGAGAAAATATTTGGTATGTAGGGCTATGCAATGTGTTCTTAGATTTGACACCAAAAACATGATGAATCAATGAAAAACTGATGACTTGGACTTCGTCAAGATTTTAAATTTTGCTTGGGAAAAGCCCTGTTAAAGATAAGCTCCAGACGGGAAGAAAATATTTGTAAACCACATATGTGATAAAGAACTAGTATCTAGAATATATAAGGAATGTTCCAAATTCAATAGTAAAAAACAAAATAGTCTGATTGAAAAATGAACAAAAGATACGAACAGACATCTCATGAAAAGGATATGAAAATGCACACACATGATAGATATATAATTTTATAAACCATCAGGGAAGTGTACATTTAAACCACAATGTAGGTAAATACCTACCTACTGGAGTGACTAAAATTAAAAAATAGTGACAACACCAAATACTGGCAAGAATGCAGAGAAAGTAAATTACTCAGTACATTGCTGGTGGGAATGTAAAATGGTACAGCCACTCTGAAAACCAGTTTGGCAGTTTCTTTAAAAACTAAACATGCAACTACTATACAACCCAGCCTTTGTGTTCCTGAGCAACTATCCCAGAGAACTGGACTTTACATGAAAACCTGTACATGAATATTTATAGTAGCTTTATTCATATTTTCTGAAACTGGAAATAACCAGATGTTAAAGACGTCCTTTAACATGTGAAGCTATCAGGGCTTCCCTGATAGCTCAGTTTGTAAAGAATTGGCCTGCAATGAAAGAGACCCTAGTTCGATTCCTGGGTTGGGAAGATCCCCGGCCCCACCGCGAAGGGAAGGCTACCCACTCCAGTATTCTTGGGCTTCCCTTGTGGCTCAGCTGGTAAAGAATCCGCCGGCAGTGTGGGAGACCTGAGTCCGATCCCTGGGTTGGGAAGATCCCCTGGAGAAGGGAAAGGCTATCCACTCAAGGAGAATACCAGAATACTGGGTCGCATAGAGTCCAACACGACTGAGCAACTTTCACTTAACATGTGTAAGGTAAACAAATTATGGTACATCCATAGCAAGGAGTATTATTTAATAAAAAAAGGAAGGTATTCTTGATGCATTCAAAGACCTATATGAACCTTCAGAGAATTATGCTGAGTAAAAAATGCTGATCCCCAAAATTGCAAACTGTAACCTTAGAACAAATTATTCTATTTATGTAACATTACTGTGAGTTCCTTTGTAGCCTAGTGGTCAGCATTGCAGCCTTTCACTGCTGGGACCTGGGTTTAACCTCTGATCAGGGGTGTGATCCCACAAGCTGCATGGCACAGCTGAAAAAAATAAAGTGTGCGTGTGTGTCAGTGTGTGTGTGTTTATGTAACCTTATGGAAATGACAAAATTATAGAAATGTAGAAGGTACTAGTGGTTCCCAGGAGCTGAGGAGAGTTGAGAGTAGGATGAAAGTAGATGTGGTCCTGAGGGTTCCCTGTGGTGATGGAAATATTGTATGAACTGACTGGATCAATGTCAGTGATAGCCTACTATAGTTTTGTAAGGTGTTACCAAAAGATACATGGGATCTCTCAGTATTATTTCTTACCACTGCCTGTAAATTCACACTTATAAAAGTTTAACTAAAAATAAACAATTGTATGAGTCAATTCATGTTCAACATTAAATTATTTAAGTTTAGGATTTTTTGTGAAATAAAATGGGACTTTATTTTAGCTTCTAGCTGATCAATAAAAATGAATTCATCTTAGTTTCATCCTTTCATTCTTAATGCTGTAGTTCAGATGAATGTTTTATTACTCTCAGTAGAATTACTACTCTCTTGTTTACTAATATAACTAATCTGACAATTGATGATTAGTTTTCCTTTAAAAGATGTTGATTTGAGAAGTGCTCCTATCTTCAAAAGCTCTTGGAATTTATATATTATTCAAGTCTTTGAAAAATATTGTATCTTACTCTAATTTGTCAGGCAGAGAAAAGAACCACCGTATTCAATGGTTTGTCTTCTATCACTGCTCTGTTTTTACTTTTGGACTAACATGTTTTAGATTGTTGGCTGTTTTTACTTCATCATCCAGGTTTGTTTCAATAAAAGCAAGAATTTAAATATAAATAAAAACTACTGCAGTGTCTTCATGAGAGCAAAACTTTCCATACTATTCATTCATTCAACAAACGTTTACTGAGTGTCTGTTATATTTCGGGCACTATTCTAGAGGTGGGGGAAACAGTAGACAAAAAATTCCTGTCTTCATGGAGTATTTATATTATAGAAGGAAAATGGAAACAGGTAACTGAAATATATAGCATGTCGGATAGAGATAATTGCTATAGAGAAAAAGGCAAAAAAAGGGACTAAGGAATGTAGGTTAGTTAGGTGCATGATTAAATAATTTCAGCAGGGAAGCTCTTGTCTTATTTATAACAGTGAATAATCACACTGTAACATGTTTAAATGTAAGTTTCTTAACTGCTGCTGCTGCTGCTGCTGCTGCTAAGTCGCTAGTTACTAGTTAACCAGTCAGTCCTGTCCGACTCTGCGATCCCACAGCCTGCAGCCTGTCCAACTCTTTTGTCAATGGATTCTCCAAGAGTACTGGAGTGGGTTGCCATTTCTTTTTCCCAGTTTCCCAAAGGTACTTACAATTCTCAGTAAAAGATTATGGCTATAGAACAGGAATTTGCAACCTTTTGCTCTACTGATGACTAATGATATTCGTATGTGTGACACACTCCCATAAGTGAACCAGTGACGAGTGACTTCTTGTGTGCCATGAGTAATTCCTGGTACCTGGCTATAATTCCACCTTTCACTCAGGAAAAGCAACTCAAATGTCATTGAGAATGAGTGAGAATATATGCTTCTGGGATTGTCTTAGATTTGAATATGCATTTAAAATACTTTGGATCCCCTGGAGAAGGGAATGGCTACTCACTCCTGTATTCTTGCCTAGAGAATTCCATGAACAGAGGAGTCTGGTGGGCTACAGGCCATGGGGTTTCAAAGAGTTGGATACGACTGAGCAACTAATTTTTTTTTATTTTTAAAATGTAGTCCTTTATTGCTTGCAGTACACAATTTATTTCAACACATTTTCATGTTGAATCATCGACATTTAAAGTAATAGCAATTACATGTAATTTCTAGTTGGTAGTTAGTAATATCTAGTTGGTAACTCATAAAACTTCTACCTATTTCTAGGGAATAGGCAGCTACAACGTTGATTTTACAAACTGGAATGTTGAGTCAAAGGGCAAAAATTATAAAGTCAATAGTTTTAGAATAGTTTCAGAGGAACACTCCTGATGGATACATCAATAGAAGCTGAAATTTTGGCATTAAAGCAAGCAAATACTCAGTAGGCTGAATGACTAAATTTGCTGCCTAAGCAGGCAAATATTTGTAGCTTAGAAGTTAAGTAAATCCATTGTTATTCTATTGGTACTCAGTATTACTACTCATTGGTTCAAAACATTTCAAATGAGAAAATACCAAAAAATAACTCCATCCAGCCAAAAAAGATAAAGGTAAAAGTCCTTGCCATAGGAGTTATTTTCAATGCAATAAGCATTTATGAAATGTCCACTATGGAATAAGCCTGTGCTATGCACTGGAGGCCAAAGAGAATTCTTTTACTGATTTAAAATAGATCTAGTTTTTATTGATTAGTATATAGTCTAACGGTGTTAGCCTTGATATGTCCTATATGGTAGACGTATCATGAGATTATGTAATTAGATCTTGGCTTAGAAATTTTCAAGAGGAAAAAAATCCAATAAAAATGAATATGATGTCAAATGCCTCATTTATTTGGGGGAATGAGTGAAGTACAAGACAGGGATTTAAGTAAGGAATCACTTGGCCCCATACTCAGCGGAGCGTGTGAACTATGCTGGTTATCACTCACAATTCCAAGTCCTCATTTCATCCCTAATGAAAGGAATCTTGAAAATTACCTGTCTCTGCACATTTTCAGGAATCAGATTCAGTTTGATCATGTTTCTTATGCAAACCCAAGCCTTAATGGGAAACTCCTCAACATGGAACATGAATTCCCATCTTAATATGTTGTATCTTGGTCTACAGGGTAGATGAGGGATTCTCTGAGGTTCCCACCTCCATGCCTGCCTTTCAAAAGCATTATATGGACTTCTTCAGCATTTGGGCTGAATCCACAGAACACCATTCTCTTTCTGTTCTCCTCACCCTCCAAAAAAAATAAATAATTAAATGACTCCTTACTCATTTTTCTAGTCAACAGGAGATGCAATTATAGATACAGAAGTATCGAGTTGGCCAAAAAGTTCTTTCAGATTTTCCATATGCCGTTACAGGAAAATCCGAACGAACTTTGTGGCCAACCCTATACTTGGAAATGCTGAGAATATCCTTTAGTCTTAATTCTAATTCTTGGAAGTGTGTTCCAGAGCATGCATAAAGAGAGCTATCTGCCAAGGTTATTGTGGTTAATAAGAATTTTCACCTCCCCTCATGAAGTTAGCATAATTCTGGACTTAATTGAGCTCCCTGGTGGCAAAAAGGCTCAGTAACATAAAATTTTTTTCAAATGCTGAGTCTGGAAAAAAGCCAAATGAATGATACTCATTCTTAAGACTTAATCACTACATGTACTATGTCTATAGTAGCATTTTTGAACATTTTCATTTCACATCTATATTTAATGGCAGGACTTAGTTGACCAAAATGTAACCTTGTGAGTTATCTCATGGTTAAGCATTTTCATAGGTCTTCAGGATTCATTTCTTGAACAAGAAAAGAAGCATGTTTCCCATGTGATGATGAGTAACATAAAATCAGGGATTCATTCATTCTTTTAGTACTTGACTGTTGAGTGCTTACTACATACAAAAACACTGAAATGAAATTAACTGTATTTTGGGGTCTTTATTCCTATTTATTGTTCTTCATTTGTCATGGATGATTGAGTTGACTGAGCTAGAGTTTGTCACACTCAGGTACTTTGCTGGTTTGATCTGGCTGTGGTTTCTTCTCTTTTTCTACACTGGCAATAGTGGCTATGTCCTATCTTTTGCTTTAAGCAAACACTTCTAGGGCTAGAGCAATGCAAGCATTTAGAATTTTAAGTCAGACACTACCTCTAAGTTTTCTCATTTACTAAAAAGAAGATAAACTTTAAGACTCTTTTTGCTTAGCCGTTTAGGATTTTATGATGTTAGTTTATAAATGCTGACTCTAAGGGGAAATGTTTTTGCAACCAAAGTTCCAGGGAGCCTATGGGTTTCCCAGGTGGCTCAGCAAGAATCTGCCTGCCAGCACAGGAGATGCAGGAAACACAAGTTCGATCCCTGGGTTGGGCAGATCCCCTGGAGAAGGAAATGGCAATCCACTTCAGTATTCTTGCTTGGAAATCCCATGGACAAAGGGGTCTGGTAGGCTACAGTCTATGGGGCAGCACAGAGTTGGACATGACTGAACACGCACACATGGTAAAATTAAGTAGGTGAAATTTATCTTCTGTTATCCCGTTCCTCTGACATTTCTCTCTCTCTTTTCAGCACCCATACCTCCCACAAAGGCTTTGGTATTCATGCCCTAAAAGTTGGGAATAAGGAGGACAAATTACCTCCTGCTACTCAGTAGCTATATAACCTTGGGTAAGTTATTTATCCTCCAGGCCTGAGACTCCTCATCTATAAAGTAGGAATTATCACAGTATATTCCACATATAGTCACTATGGAGACTGAATAAACTATTGAATGTGAAGTATTTAGCATATGTGTATGTACACATTAAAGATTAACAAAAAGTTGGCTAGCTTTTTATTTTGCTAAGTAAAGACATGAAGGAAAAAGCAGAAGCTCCATCTACTATCACAATCATTTCATAAAAGAAATGACATAGTACCATCCAAAAAGGAGATCGTAACCTCTGAATTTACAATTTTAATTTGAAAAGTTACTACATTGTCTTTGTTGCTCATGTTTCACCATAAATCAATGAAAACTTCACCTTGTGCCAATCTCAGTCTACAGATCTGTATTTGGAAACCAGTGTAGTGACTTTCCAGTTGTCTTATTCATCAAAATTTACCTACCATGGTCTCATTCCCTTGAAGCCCAGTTCTCTTTTCTAACATTATAGCTCACTGGTCTATAGTGGATTCAGATGGATAAATGTATTCATCTTTTCAAGAACATGTGCATGTTCTAACCAATTTTGAAAGGAGTGGTAAGAATTTCAGACCAGTTGTCAGTTCTAGGGAAAAACACTGTGGATTCTGGTGCCCTTTTCAGCATCCTGAAAGTCCACCTGCTTTATTCATGCTTACATCTGGCCCTATGCTCAACCTTCCTTGTGTTGAGGAAAGTTACACCTGCCACAGATAGTCTGGACCTTTGAGAGGTTTTCTCAGCAGCACCTGAGCACCACACTTAACTATCACTGTAAATGAAATAATGATCAGACAATTTTCCTAATTATATTTCAATTTATGCCACTTCTGATCAAAGCTAATCATCTTTAGTAGATCTTTGACTATCATGGCCCTAATGGGAAAACTTATCTGGGGGTAGTTTTCTTCCAAGGATTAACATGAATGAGGCCTGTCATGCCCTAGGAACTGGTCATTGGAGGTGGCAAATGATGGGCTTTTTTAGGGGCTAAGGCAGCAGCACTGAGGCAACAAGACTGGGTTTCATTTCAGATGTCATGAGTGGAAATGACAGTATAGCCTACAGGGCCCTATGATGACAAGTATGGATCTGGCATCAGAAAGCATTAATTCAAACCTAAAGTTAGACACCTATCACCTATGGAAAGTAGTTAATCTTTCTATATTTCAGTTTCCTGAAAACAGGTTAAGAATAGTACCTACCTCACAAGTCTGTTAAGAGGATTAAACAAGTTAACTCATGTGAAACGTTTCAGCACGGTGTCTGCCGTGGTGAACGTTGGTTAATGTCAGCTCTGTGTTGTTATGCACACTGTAACAGGATGTGCCCACTTAACTGCCAGCCTCATTAACCACTAGTACTGAGTATGTTTGCTGTTTTAGTCAGAGCCTACCCTGAAATCACAAAATATGCAAACTCAGGTCCAAATCTGAGCAAGTGCAAGACATCTCTTGGAGTTCCCCTTTTAATCGGTTCCACAGAAATATCCCAGCCTTTTCTGAACTTTATTTTACTTCCGCAAATCACCTCTCACTTCTCTTTTGTTGCTAATGTCAGTCCTATTTCACTTAGATTGTTTCTAAGAGAGGACTTTCTTTGTTGTTGTTTTCGGTTTGGGGTATTGTGATTGACAGCACCTTCTTCCATCATGAGCAATATTACTTGGATTGCCTAGTGGATGGAACATCTCAGTCCACATTATTTCTCGAGTGATGCTCAACAAGTTTGTCTTCAGTGGTCAGATTTCATCATTGCAGCCAATTTTGAATTATCAACATGAAAATTTGTTGGCCCAGATAACAGAAAATTACAGATCCTAAAATTATGATTAACCATGCAATAGAGTTGCTATGACCAGTGCATTTTCTTGGCAAAACTCTATTAGTCTTTGCCCTGCTTCATTCCATATTCCAAGGCCAAATTTGCCTGTTACTCCAGGTGTTTCTTCTCCAGTACTCTTGACTGGAGAATCCCA
Organism: Bos indicus x Bos taurus; assembly: GCF_003369695.1. NCBI lineage: Eukaryota > Metazoa > Chordata > Mammalia > Artiodactyla > Bovidae > Bos > Bos indicus x Bos taurus. The sequence goes on along the minus strand of NC_040081.1, from coordinate 93,072,653 downwards.
TGGATGGAGGAGCCTGGTGGGCCGCAGTCCATGGGGTCGCTAAGAGTCGGACAAGACTCAACGACTTCACTTTCACTTTTCACTTTCCTGCATTGGAGAAGGCAATGGCAACCCACTCCAGTGTTCTTGCCTGGAGAATCCCAGGGATGGGGGAGCCTCGTGGGCTGCCATCTGTGGGGTCTCACAGAGTCGGACACAACTGAAGTGACTTAGCAGCCAGGTGTTTCTTGACTTCCTACTTTTGCATTCCAGTCCCCTATAATGAAAAGGACATCTTTTTTGGGTGTTAGTTCTAAAAGGTCTTGTAGGTCTTCATAAACCATTCAATTTCAGCTTCTTCAGCATTACTGGTTGGGGCATAGACTTGGATTACTGTGATATTGAATGATTTGCCTTGGAAACGAAGAGAGATCATTCTGTTGTTTTTGAGATGGCATCCAAGTACTGCATTTCAGACTTTTTTGTTGACCATGATGGCTACTCCATTTCTTCTAAGGTATTCCTGCCCGCAGTAGTAGATATAATGGTAATCTGAGTTAAATTCACCCATTCCAGTCCATTTTAGTTCTCTGATTCCTAGAATGTTGACGTTCACTCTTGCCATCTCCTGTTTGACCACTTCCAATTTGCCTTGATTCATGGACCTGACATTCCCGGTTCCTATGCAATATTGCTCTTTACAGCATTGGACCTTGCTTCTATCACCAGTCACATCCACAACTGGGTATTGTTTTGGCTTTGGCTCCATCCCTTCATTCTTTCTGGAGTTATTTCTCCACTGATCTCCAGTAGCATATTGGGCACCTACTGACCTGGGGAATTCCTCTTTCAGTATTCTATCATTTTGCCTTACAACAATCAATGCAAAGAAATAGAGGAAAACAACAGAATGGGAAAGACTAGAGATCTCTTCAAGAAAATTAGAGATACCAAGGGAACATTTCATGCAAAGATGGGCTCGATAAAGGACAGAAATGGTATGGACCTAACAGAAGCAGAAGATATTAAGAAGAGGTGGCAAGAATACATAGAAGAACTATACAAAAAAGATCTTCACAACCCAGATAATCACGATGGTGTGATTACTCATCTAGAGCCAGATACAAATGTGAAGTCAAGTGGGCCTTAGAAAGCATCACTACAAACAAAGCTAGTGGAGGTGATGGAATTCCAGTGGAGCTATTTCAAATCCTGAAAGATGATGCTGTGAAAGTGCTGCACTCAATATGCCAGCAAATTTGGAAAACTCAGCAGTGACCACAGGACTGGAAAAGGTCAGTTTTCATTCCAATCCCAAAGAAAGGCAATGCCAAAGAATGCTCAAACTACCACACAATTGCACTCATCTCTCACGCTAGTAAAGTAATGCTCAAAATTCTCCAAGCCAGACTTCAGCAATACATGAACCGTGAACTTCCAGATGTTCAAGCTGGTTTTAGAAAAGGCAGAGGAACCAGATGTCAAATTGCCAACATCCACTGGATCATGGAAAAAGCAAGAGAGTTCCAGAAGAACATCTATTTCTGCTTTATTGACTATGCCAAAGCCTTTGACTGTGTGGATCACAATAAACTGGAAAATTCTTCAAGAGATGGGAATACCAAACCACCTGACCTGCCTCTTGAGAAATCTATATGCAGGTCAGGAAGCAACAGTTAGAACTGGACATGGAACAACAGACTGGTTCCAAATAGGAAAAGGAGTACGTCAAGGCTGTATATTGTCACCCTGCTTATTTAACTTCTATGCAGAGTACATCATGAGAAACGCTGGACTGGAAGAAGCACAAGCTGGAATCAAGATTGCCGGGAGAAATATCAATAACCTCAGATATGCAGATGACACCACCCTTATGGCAGAAAGTGAAGAGGAACTAAAAAGCCTCTTGATGCAAGTGAAAGTGGAGAGTGAAAAAGTTGGCTTAAAGCTCAACATTCAGAAAACTAAGATCATGGCATCTGGTCCCATCACTTCATGGCAAATAGATGGGGAAACAGTGGAAACAGTGTCAGACTTTATTTTTTGGGGATCCAAAAATCACTGCAGATGGTGACTGCAGCCATGAAATTAAAAGACGCTTACTCCTTGGAAGGAAAGTTATGACCAACCTAGATAGTATATTGAAAAGCAGAGACATTACTTTGCCAACAAAGGTCCGTCTAGTCAAGGCTATGGTTTTTCCAGTGGTCATGTATGGATGTGAGAGTTGGACTGTGAAGAAAGCTGAGCGCCAAAGAATTGTTGCTTTTGAACTGTGGTGCTGGAGAAGACTCTTGAGAGTCCCTTGGACTGCAAGGAGATCCAACCAGTCCATTCTGAAGGAGATCAGCCCTGGGATTTCTTTGGAAAGAATGATGCTAAAGCTGAAACTCCAGTACTTTGGCCACCTCATGCGAAGAGTTGACTCATTGGAAAAGACTCTGATGCTGGGAGGAATGGGGGCAAGAGAAGGGGATGACAGAGGATGAGATGGCTGGATGGCATCACCGACTCGATGGACATGAGTCTGAGTGAATTCTGGGAGTTGGTGATGGACAGGGAGGCCTGGCGTGCTGCAATTCATGGGGTCGCAAAGAGTCGGACACGACTGAGCAAATGAACTGAACTAACTGATGCAGTAGAGTTGAGCCAAAGGTCAATGTATACCCAGTGACAATGCCAGTCTAGTTAAAGGAATATAGTCTCCCTATAATCTCCTTGAAAACCTATCCTTTGATATGGATACTTGACATATTCTCAATTTTATGTAAAGTGCTGAGAAATTAAAGCTTTAAGTCTTTGCTTCCAGTGAGATGGTGGCTTCTACATTCCTGTAAAATAGAAGTTCTAGAGCTAGCTCTGTCATAGGTCTGGGCTCATCTCAGGTAATATGTCAAACATGTGGCTAAGTCATGACTATGGCCAGGCCATTATGCACACAACTCATCTCCAATGCGTACACCCCAGGGAGTGATCAGTGTACATCTGGCCTGCTTTATCTTCCTAGAGCTAGCTTCAGTACATTCAACCGGGAAATGCAGCCCATTTCAACAGGGGAAGGATGAGACTTTTAGACATGTCTTCTTCACATCATCTGCTCTACCTTTCACCATTGCTTTTGTCCCCTGAGGCCATACAAGACAAATCCATTCTCCTTCTTTGAATATTTGGAGAAAGCTATTACTTCCTGCCTGCCATTGCCATTAAGAACAGCATGAGCTTGGCAAAATTACTTCAACCCTCTGAGCTTTTTCTTTTTTTTCACTTTTTTTTTTTTTTAATTCTGGGAAGGAGGGAATTGGACGTCATGATCTTTAACAGATTATTTAATTTCAACATTATATAATTCTATGAAAAATCTCTTTTGATGCCAGTGTAGAATGGTTTATAAACTGCATTGTTGTTGTTCTTTTGTCGCTAAATTGTGTCCAACTTATTTGCAACACCATGGACTGTAGCCCTCCAAGCTCCTCTGCTCAGGGCATCTCCCAGGCAAGAATATTGCAGTGGATTGCCATTTTCTCCTCCAGGAGATCTTCCCGACCCAGGGATCAAACCCACGTCTCTGTGTCCCCTTCACTGGCAGCCAGGCTCTTTACCACTAATGCCACCTGAAAAGCCTCCTATTAACTGTATACTATATCCTATAACATACAATGTGCTTACCATACATAATTTCAAATTTCTCATAATAATCCTATGGGAAAATTATTATTTTTACTTACAAGTGAAGAAGCAAAGGGTCAAAGAAATTAAACAAGCCATGTTCTGAATTTCTGATACTAGCCCTCTGCTCTGTGATAGGTTTTATCTCCATTTTATATTTTCTTGAGAAATTAACTTTAAAATCTCTGAACTTGGTTGTCTTTCAAATGGGTCTGAAAACAAAATCGAGCTGACCTTCAGTTCAGCAGACAATGTGCCATGTTCTGTGGTCATTGCCATGAGATATAGAGAGGCTGCAGGGGTTGATTTTTGGAGAACTGGACCTAGGCTTAGCAAGCAGAGTGAAGGTTTGGAAGTTGAGAAGAAATCAGCACCAGAATTCTCACCAGTACTTTTACTTTTTTATTTTTTTAATTTATTTCTAATCAGAGGATAATTGCTTTGCAATGTTGTGTTACTTTCTGCTGTACAACACTGTGTGTCAGCCATACATATATATGTATCCCCTCCCTCTTGAACCTCTCTCCTCTCACCAGTACCCTAAAAAAACTGAAGATGGGCTTCTCTGGTGGCTCAGATAGTAAAGAATCTGCCTGCAATGAGGGAGATATGGGTGTGATCCTTGGGTCAGGAAGATCCCCTAAAGAGAGGAATAGCCACCCACTCCAGTATTCTTGCCTGGAGAATTCCATGGACAGAGAAGCTTGGAGTCAGACACAATTGAGTGAATAATATTTCCAAAGATGTTATCATACAAAGACAGTCATTCCTTCAGCATACAATCACTAGGGCCTGCTGTATACTAAACTTTGGCTTAGTCACTTTTACTTAAAATCTTTCATTTATTTCTCATAAGAACTCTGTGAAGCACCAGAAAATGCATGTGTAATTATTCTCTTACACAGTGGGTAAACGACTTGTTCAATCAGTAAGTAGAAGGTCAAGATTATAACCAAGGCCTTTGGGTTCCACATTCCAGATCTTCCCACTCTGCCAGTATTTCCCAAAGTGTGTTTCAGTTCACATTCCTTCCCCAAAATCCTTTTCCAAAAAAGAATGCCACAGTTCCATCCAGCACATGGTGGTATTCCTTAGAAGTTCATAGCACTTAGCACATTCAAGTTTTCCAGAAATTTCTGGAAAGGAAACATGTTTAATAATTTCCTTCCTAGATTTCCCTAAACGTATTTGCAAAGGCACTTTTTAATTCAATTAACACATGTTAATATCATGAGTTATTCAAATCCTGTATATCCCTTTGAGAGATACTGTACCATACCAACCTATGTTAGAAAGTAATTTCTATAGAAAAGAATTCTCATCATAAGCTATCCTTTCTCTTTATGTTAAAAAAATATATTTTCCCATGAGTTAACCAATAGATCTCATGAGACTGTAAGCCAGATGGCTACAGCAATTTAACAAACTTCCTGGCTCTTTACCTAAGAGAATAGAATGTTGCTGTAGAATTATACAGACAAGACTACCAAATGGGAATACAAAAAAAGCACATAAACAAGTATTCCATTTTCTTATGGTACATATTCTACATTCTGAAGGAGTTTATTTATGCATGAAACATACCATTTACCCCTTTCCCAAATTCTTGTTGCTTGACATACTTTACATTTTTATTCCAATGAGAAATTAAGGAAAAGGAGTTGTTGAAATATTACAGAGAATTTTGTGATTGCTTGAATCCATTAATGATGCCTGGCATGTTTTAAAACTGGGATTGGAAATCATTGTCTCTAATAATTAAGTTGGGTTTGGTTATGAAATTAATTACAAAATTCAATCAACTGTTTGGTCCATTGCTTATTTTTAAGATCTATTGCCAGTTCACATGGGTTCTGTGGCAGGTTTTAACATTTTTAAAAAGTAATTTTTTAGTTGGTAATCATGTGTCAACAGCAATCTTGGGAATTTCTCAGTGAAGGTCATTGTTTAGGAAGTGAAATAAAAGTTTCAGATGATGACAGCCAGAAAGGCAAAACTGGGGATGTGTATTTTATTGAGAGTAACTGGAAAGATAAAAGGGAGAAACACTAAGTAATTCATTGCTAGAATGCACATAAGCATCTTTTGATGTTTGTCATTAGTGTATACAATCAAGTTACCTATTGCTGTATTACAAAGCACACCAAAGCATAGTGGATTAAAACAACAAAATTTTTATTGTATCTCACAGTTTTGTGAGTCAGGAAATTGGCAATGGTTTAACTGGGTGATTCTTCTGCTCAACTTACTGGCAACTGAATTGTTCCTGAGAGTCCAAGATGACTTTGCTACATTCCTGATAACTTGATGGCATGGCTGAGCCTTTGTCCCTCTTTATGTAGTCTTAGGACCTCTCTTTGTCCTAGGGTAGTTAGACTTCTACTCTCCAGAGGGTAACTGGACTTCTTACTTGGCCTTTAAGAGACAGAAAATAAAAACTATGGGCTTCTAGGGTCTGGGCCTGAAAACTGAGAAAGGGGCTTCCATTCTTTCACACGTATTCAACTAGTCAGAGAGTCTGAGACAGCGTAGTGCCCAGCTCTCAGGAAAAGTGCCAAAGGATTTGTGATCATCATCACTGATCTTAAACATAGGTTAAAACACTTTGTCAGAAGGGTTTGTGTCATGAAGGAAAGAATACAAACACTCCCTGAACGTTTGAACTGTTAGCCCTTTGATACATAAGGCTTTTTATTCATAAAGCCAACATGACACTGTAAAAACATATACCATATGACACATCTATATTAAGTTGTTTTATTTAAGAATTGTATATTAGTTCTGACTTTACATTTGAACATTTCTTCTGTCATTTTAGACCTCTTGAAGCACTTTTAAGCTGCTGTGTCATTTGTTCGCTATTTGCTCTTACTAGCCATGATAGCTCAGATTTGAAAACTATCTCTAAATAAGCACCACCATAAGTGATAAGGTGCTCCAAACCTGCCAGTGTTCACACCTCAGTGATCAAGATGACAATGGCTCCTCTTCCCTGGAGATGATAAAGCTGTGCCTTTTCACCCACGTAGAGCTCTGTTTTGGCTTTGGAGTCTTTCTTCTTATCTATGAAGATTTATAAGCTCTGAATTCTTGGGTTGCCAAAAAGTTTGTTTGGGTTTTTCCATAGCATCTTCTGAAAAAAACCGAATGAATTTTTTTGCCAATCCAGTATTTCAGAAGAGTTGCAGTGTTAAGTTTGACTTGGGTGAGACAAAGGGCACCCTGTGGCAAGCCTTTCAGCCTCACCCCTTTCTTTGACTTGTCTCTTCTATGGCCCTTTCTTACAGTGTCAAGGGTTCGCATGATCCCTCTCACTTAACAGATTTTTAATAAAAACTATATCTTAATGAAAAGAATGATTTCACTTCATAAACAATGATTTCATTGCAGAGAGATAATTATACAAACATTCCTCAGTGTATTTTTTCTTTATAATCAAACACTAAGATGGAGCCAGTGTTGGGAGACTGAAGCTCTGCTGAGGGTAGAGCCTAAGCGTCCAATCCAGCCAGCTGCCTATCTTTGTAAATAAAGTTTTACTGGAACACAGCCATGCTCATCTGTTTACTTATTGTCTATTACTGTTTTCATATTATAAGGGCAGAGTTGAATAATTGTGCCAGAGACCATATGGCTGGTAAGGCCTGAAACATTTACGATCTGGTCCTTTATAGAAAACATTGTCAAGGCTTGGGATAGTATAATTCCTTTGGAATTTTCTTAGGAAACTAATTTGACTTTGCTTGTTCTAAATATACTGATTTTGCTGTGGGTAATGAAAGATTGACCAAATCACAGCTTTTTAGTCTCATGGATAAATAGACAAATATACTTTAATAAAACACTGAATTTTTAGGGATAAAAAGGCCCTCCATGGGACTGTGTTGCAACTCACTTCTGTTGCTGCTGATCTGACTTTTGTAATTTATTGAGTTACTTGAAACAAAAGGCAGCCTCAGAGCTAAGGGCCATGAATATGCAGGAACAAATGAGTCAGACAAGGGAATTATGGACATGGTGGCCCAAATTTTTGTCAATATAGTCCCTCTGTCCTGCTTTTTAAGACTTGGTTCTGACTCATATTATAATAGCGTAAGGGAAACTCCAGGGAAATCTCTGGACCATTTAGAAGGACAATGTATCTGTCCATCTCCTGCATGTGTTAGATGATGCTCCATCTACATATGAAGACAGATAGTTGATAATACACAGTGTTAGCTGGGGCATAAGCAAACTAGCCTTCTTATCACTCTTTGTGAGAGTATAATTTATTTCAGTGTTTCTAAAAGGCTAAATGTTTATCTTAGAATTCCAGTGCTAATATTTCCCTAATGAAATAATGAATGGAAAGTAGATGTACAAATTTATTTACAAAGATATTTATTGCAGCTGTATTCATAATAATAAAACATTGGCAATGATTCATATATCAATCATAAGAGATTAAAAGTAGTAGAATAAAGGAAAACTGTGTATAATATTGAGGGGGAGAAAACAAATGACAATACATACAATTTCAACCCAATTTTGTGTAAACACATACATGATTTATACATAGAAAAGTCCAAAAGACATACAATAAAAATGTAATAATGATTTTTATTATTGAACAATGGCTTTTTTATTTTTATTATTGAACAATGATTTTTATTATTATGAACAATGGCTTTGTGGATAATTTTATTTTGTACTTCTAATTTTTTCATATTTTACAAAATTTCCATAATAAGCATGTATTACTTCTCTGATTAAATAAAATAGCAATAGATATTTATTTAAAAGGCTGTATTAGAGATTTTAAAATATCCTCAGCTAATCAACTGTTTATCTCACCTATGCAATTGAAAAGAAAACTAAAGAAGCTTTTATTGATTTTTATGGAATTTACTTTGTTAGCTGAATTCATGTATTTGTAATTATGTAGACTTCCCCAGAGGCTCTGCGGTATAAAATCAGTCTACAATGCAGGAGGCCCAGGTTTGATTCCTGAGTGGAGACGATCCCCTGGAGGAGGGCGTGGCAACCCACTCGTTTTCTTGCCTGGAAAATCCCATGGGCAGAGAAGCCTGAAGGGCTACAGACCATGGGGGACACAAAGAGTTGGACACCACTGAAGCAACTGAGCACAGCACAGGCTTAGCTATGGGTTTTAATTTCTCTGTGTCTCCTAAAAATTGGTACAAAGTTTGAGATGGGGTCTATTCTATATCTTTTTTCTAAAAGCACACTTTTTCTTTCCATTAAAACAGGCGATACTTTTCCAGAACTAAAAATTTAGCTACATTTCATTTCCTAATAAGAATTTATAGTTCAGTATTTATTTTATTTAACTTCTCATGATGCTCTATTATGTTCATGGAAAGCATGATTTTCAAAGATAAATATGGAGATTAAAGATCTAAGAACAGTCTTTTGAAATTTAATATGTGTTTTCTCTTGAGTGTCATGCTTATAAAAGATGGTGCTACAGCAATTGTCAGCTGAAATCCAAGAGAGGGCTGAATTCTCTCCCCAGATGAATCAAGTCACTTACAGTAAAGAGTTTAGTCCTACAGGCTCTTCTGCTACCTGGCCTTAACTCTGATGCTGCCAGAACTGAGAAGGCCAAGAAATGCACCCGTTTGGGGCCAGAATCACCTGGCTGCACTTTGCGACTACAACCAAGATCAATTTATGTCTTGCAGGCCACTAAGCAGTCCCAGGATATATTTGGCTTTGGGCCAGTGGTAGTTTGGAAACTTCAAGTTCTAGGTTGGTGCAAAAGTAATTGCAGTTCTGCATTGTTGAAGTTTACTGTTTGATATTGGAATCTGTTCTTAAATAAATGTGGTTATGTTATACATCATTATAATGCACATTTCTTGGTTCATGTTTTTTTTTTTTGCTAATGACTTATTACTTATTTATGTATCTTATTTTTATTTCAGACTAGGGAAATGATGTTAGACAAAAAGCAAATTCGAGCAGTTTTCTTATTCAAGTTCAAAATGGGTTATAAAGCAGTGGAGAAAACTCGCAACATCAACAACACATTTGGCCCAAGAACAGCTAACTAACATACAGTGCAGTGGTAGTTCAAGAAGTTTTGCAAAGGAGAGGAGAGCCTTGAAGATGAGGAGTGCAGCGGCTAACCATTGGAGGTTGACAATGACCAACTGAGAGCCATCATCGAAGCTGATCCTCTTACAACTACATGAGAGGTTGCCAAAAAACTTAATGTTGTCCATTTTATGGTTGTGTGGCATTTGAAGCAAATTGGAAAATGCTCGATAAGTGGGTGCCTCATGAGCTGACCACAAATCAAAAAAATCATTGTTTGGAACTGCCATCTTCTCTTATTTTATGCAACAACAATGAACCATTTCTTGATCTGATTGTGATGTGCGACAAAACATGGATTTTATACAAGAACCAGTGATGACCAGCTCAGTGGTTGTACAGAGAAGAGGCTCCAAAGCACTTCCCAAAGTCAAACTTGTACCAAAAAAGGTCATAGTCACTGTTTGGTGGTCTGCTGCTGGTCTGCTCCACTACAGCTTTCTGAATCCTGGTGAAACCATTACATCTGAGAAGTATGTTCAGCAAATTGATGAGATGAGATGCACCCAAAACTGCAATGCCTGCAACTAGCATTAATCAACAGAAAGGGCCCAGTTATTCTCCAAGACAACACCCAACCATATGTCACACCAGCAGTGCTTCAAAAGTTGAACAAATTGGACTATGAAGTTTTGCCTCATCCTCCATATTCACCTGAAACCTCTTGCCAACAAACTACCACTTCTTCAAGCATCTCAACAACTTTTTGCAGGGAAAATACTTCCACAATCAGCAGGAGGCAGAAAATGCTTTCCAAGAGTTTGTCAAATCCTAAAGCATGGATTTTTACACTAAGGGATAAACCAACTTATTTCTCATTGGCAAAAATGTGTTGATTGTAATGGTTCCTATTTTGATTAATAAAGATGTGTTTGAGCCTAGTTATACTGGTTTAAAATTTTTAAATGATTAAAAAAAAAGGTCTGAAACTACAAGTATTTTTTCAACCACCTAATATTAGCTCTCCTTTCAACCACCCCGACCAGATTGTTTAGAATATAAACAAACATTTTCTATTAATCTAGTTACAGAATTGATTTGTTTCTAACAAAGGACTCACAGAAGCTGTGTGAAATCAGAATGTAAACAATCTTCTAGCAACTGTGAAAGAAAATAGAATGTTTTCAACAACAGGTGGTAAAGCAGATTGCTTTAAAGGAAGTATTAATACTCATCAGGAAAGTGATAATCTTAGCTTTGGGCAAAAGGTAACCAGGGATAGTCTGCATCCATGCAAAGTTTTCTATACTCCCAGTCCTGCTAGAAGTCCAAACAAAACCTTTAGACTTTACAGTAGAACTTACAAAAAATTTGGAGCTATGTGGCTTGTTTTAATTGGAGCTATCTCTCTCTTTTCTTTTTTTGCATTTGCATTGAGAAAAACAAAGCTGTAATTATATCAGATGTTGGTCTGTGCTAGCATAGATTTGAAATAAGTGTTGATAGATGAAATGTTTTAAAACTTACTTTTTTTAAAGGCCACATTTCAAAGCTTTTCACAAGTGTTGCAAATGACCTTATAGACTCTCCTGTATTTGAGACATTTTTATCTTCACTTATATTACATGCAGTAAGACTCTCACAGAGGAAACAAAATATTACTGTAAATGTTCAAGGCCAAAGAGCAAGTATGTGCCACTTAATTTCAATATATACAGTTACTAACTCTGCATTCTTGCCACTTTATACATTTTAAACAAACCCATACTAATCTAGAAGTATTTGGTTTCTAGTACATGGAAATGGGAAGAAGGAAATTTCCTTAACAAAGATCCGTATCTTAATTGTTTCACATTAACATACTGTCAACACATTTGAGCTTTCATTTAATTGTGGTTAACTCAAGAAATGAGATCTTTTGAGTATCAAATTTACTATTTCAAATCCTTAGTATAACACCTGCTTTGTCTTCCAGTCGATTCTTCAGTTGGAATTGTTAGACGATGATGACGATGATAGAAATGGTCCTCCCTAGATGAAATATCATGGATGCTGTTTGTAGGTATTACCTGATACCTGACTGCATCTAGTTTCTTATTAACATGACCTTCACTTTTTGATTAACTACAAACATTCTAAGATCATGAAAACCAGGGATTTTGTATATTCCAGGTTTCTTTTTTCAAAAAGATTCTAAATCCTTCCTTCTCTCTATCTCATTTTCATGTCTGACATGTCATCAAACTCTGACCTACTGGAAAATATTATATGTTGAAAAAAAAACACAGGCTTTGAGGTTAGACACTTGAAATTTCAATTCACTTTTAATCTATCTGTGTTGTGGTCTGAATGTGTGTGTCTCCCCCAACTGCATATATTGAAATCCTCACCACCAAGGTGATGGTGTTAGGAGATGGAGTCTTTGGGAGTCGATTAGGTCCATGAGAGTGGTATGTCTGTGTTGCTCAGTCGTGACCAACTGTTTGTGAACCCATGGACTGTAGCCCTCGGGGCTCTTTCGTTCATGGGATTTTCCAGGCAAGAATACTAGAGTGAGTTGCCATTTCCTTCTCCAGGAGATCTTCCCAACCCAGGGATCAACCCTGGGTCTACCACCTTGCAGGCAAACTCTTTACCACCTGAGCCACCAGGGAAGCCACGAGAGTGGAGCCCTCATGAATGGTATCCCATCAGTAAGTTTATCCCATCAGAGAGACCACAGAGAGATCTCTGCATGCTTCTACATTGTGAATTTACAGCAGAATAGACATCAAAGGAACTGGGCTCTCACCAAGCCTCCAGAACCATGAGAAAAAGATGTTTGTTGTTTATCAGCTAGTTAGTTTATGTCATTGTGTTATACAATCTGAACGAACTAGTACAGTCTGTTTGGCAAGTTTTCAGCATTTTCAGAGATTTTGACTACATGTGAAAGAATGGTTAGCTGCTGCTGCTGCTAAGTCACTTCAGTCCGACTCTGTGCGACCCCATAGACGGCAGCCCACCAGGCTCCCCTGTCCCTGATATTCTCCAGGCAAGAACACTGGAGTAGGTTGCCATTGCCTTCTCCAATAGTTAGCTAGTTAGGGCAATTAGAAGAAATACTTTCTGTGATTGCTGCCCTGGGTCTCAGGCAGGTCAGAAATCTCTGATTACAAATATTCTCAGGTTCTAAATATCATGTCTATCTGTTAACAATGTCACATAATTAATACTTCTCTGAGAAAATTTTCCTTATTAGTTGAATTAGTTAGAATACACTGTACAGAGTCTTTTCCTTTCCTATATAAATTAAAACATATTTTCACCAAGATTTATTTGTTCATCCATTTATGTATGCAACAGATATTTATCAAGTCCCTTAAAGGTCTCAGGTGTTCCAAGTGACTGGCTGGGAACACAGGAGCAAATAAACTAGATGAGGTGGCTGCTCTTGTGGAGTTTACATTCTAGTGGAATTAGAAAACAGATAAGAACATTTCACAGAGTGATGATAAGTGCTCTAAAGAAAATAAAACGTTAATTGGATAGAGAGTGATTAGGGGAAGTTTAACTTAACTGAGTTTACACAGGCAAATGCAGGACAGCCTAATCTTATTGCGGAGTCCTCTGGCTACAAAGAGAGAGAAGCAGTGATTCCACATAGTTCCTGAATGTATTTTTTATCAACTTAAAGAAGACTCTAAGATATTTTAAAGTTATATGGGCTTCTCTGGTGGTTCAGCGGTAAAGAATCTGCCTGCCAGTGCAGGAGGCATGGGTTTGATCCCCGATCAGGGAAGATCCCACGTGTCATGGAGCAACGAAGCTATGTGCCTTAACTGTTGATGAGCCTGTGCTCTAGAGCCCATGTGCCCCAACTACTGAAGCCTGCATGCTCTAGAGTCCATGCCCCACAACAGAAGTCACCACAATGAGAAGCCGGAGCAGGGCAACTGGAGAGGAGTACCCCTTGCTGCAACCAGAGAAAGGCCCAAGCGGCAACGAAGACCCAGCAGAACCAATAAATAAATAATAATTTAAATGTGTTAATAAATAAATTTATATTTAGACATGCAAATAATTCAAAATATGTTTCCTTGATTGTTTGTATGCTAAATTTGACTGTGAAATACTCTAGTCTTGGTCTATACTCTCTAACTAGAAGGATCACTTGAACTTTCTCTTCCTTAAATTTTAATTCATCTGATTAGTTCACAATTTTTAGAGGTGTCCTTTAGGTGTTTTGGGGAAACCACCTTAAAAGTGACTTGTGTTAACAACAGTGATGGCAAAGACAATAAATCATCAGCCAAGTGTCAGTTTATCTCTTCTGTATTATCATTTTTAAAAAGTCTTATACTTTCAATTGCTGAAAAACCACCTTCTTGAAGAGAAACAAAATCATAACTTTTTGTCAACTGTGAGATCATTTGGAAATGATTCTTTCCTGCTTCTGCTCTATAAAACTTTCAGGAACTAGCAGATGTGCCTCTGTTGTGGCTACAAAAAAACTATTCTGTGTTCCTCTGAAGAACAGGAAAAGGATATAGAGTAGCAAACAAGCGTGATGAATGGACGTGTAACTTTTTTTTCCCAAGGACAATAAAATATTCACACACCGGATGACAAGTTCACTTTTTCTTTTCCTCTTTCCAATCAAACAGTTCTATCATTTGGGAATCATATTCTTGAGCGATCTCAGAGGCACATATTATTTTATAAATAATACTTTTAAAAGCCCTTACAACTCACTTGCTGTACTGGATGAGTTAAAATCAGTTTTGACTCCCTTCCAAGCCTTGGGAAGAAGTTATATTAGTTCTCCCTCACTCTGCTAGAAAGTATGTGATGTTTAAATGGAACAAAACAGAGAGATTCAAGGAATCTAAGTCTGTGATGACATCATTGGACCACTGAATCAGCCCAGTTTGGATCCTGCCCTACTTCTGGATTCTGTTATATAAGAAAATAAATGTTGAATCTTTATTCTAGAACAAATATTGGAAAGAGAGAACTAAGGCCAAAATTTAAGAAGGCTGAAGAAACTTTGAGGCGAGGAGCATCTCACTTAAGTGAGTTTAAGGCATTGAATCTTTAAAAATTACATTCAGGTGAAGATTAAAGATACTTTTGGCTACAATAACAGAAATCATTGCTGGAAATAGCTTCACTTATACCGTTTATTTTCTCATATAACAAAGAGTTCAGAGATGGGGCAGGATCCAACTTTAGCTGATTCAGTAGCCCGATGATGTCTCTGAATCTCTGAGTTTTGCTGTCTTCAGGAGTGGCTTTATCCCTTTGTTTTTCTCTTTCTTGGGAGATGGCTATCTGTGGTTATTGAGCTACAAACATTCTTCTATGTGTCCAGAAGAGAAACCCTATCTGCTAAACAATTAGATTTTGGGTTAGGTATTCTCCCCAAAACCAATTGCAGTTGCCTGGGAAACACCATGCATAGATTGCTCTAAACTTTAGACTAATCGTGATAAGGAGGCGGGGATGGAATCATGTTTCTTTAAAGCACATATGGCATGGGAAAGAAGTTATTTAAGGAGTAAATGGGAATAGGTAGGGCAACCATTATTATTCTCTGTCTCAAGATACTAAGATAGCTTAGGAGGGAAATTACAAGACAACAACTTTTGAAACAATCCAAAAAACAAGAAATATTGAAAACTAGAATGAAATTTGACCACAAACAACAGACCAATGACCTTGACATCAATCCTAGTTCAGAATCAAAAACTGGTCCTGAGAAGTTGCAGACAGCTGCCCAGACTACACACCTCTCACTCCATCAGCTGTGTAAATCCCACGAGTTCCCCACCTCTGCCCAAGACTTCTCATTTCAGTCACCCCAAGCCCTTTGCAAGCTCTTCTGTCTCGCTATTATACCCAGTCTCCTACATCCTTTTTTCTTTTGATCCTTTAATTATAAAACAATCCTCCCAAATCCCTAGTCTCTTCCCCAAATGCTTTTTTTTCCCTCCTTTGCAATCTGAGACCTTTCTTCACTCTGTGTGTATGTGAATGTGTGTGAGTGTGTGAGTGTGTGTGTGAGTGTGTGTGTGAGTGTGTGTGTATCTATGTGTCTGTGCACATGGGTGTGAAGGTTTTAAAAGGGATATGAGTACCACCCCTTCTGCATACCCTACCTTCCACCCCTCCCTACTCTGAGTGGCCCCTTAATTTGACCATGCCTACAGCTTTACTAGGCTTCCCTTGTAGTTCGGGCGGTAAGGAATCTGCCTGCAATGCAGGAGACCTGGGTTCGATCCCTGGGTTGGGAAGATCCCCTGGAGAAGGAAGTGGCAACCCACTCCAGTATCATTGCCTGGAAAATCTTGTGGACAGAGGAGCCTGGTGAGCTACAGTCCATGGGGTCGCAAACAGTCGGGCACGACTGAGTGACTAACACTTACTTACTTACTTACTTACAGCTTTACCAACTAGTCAACCTAAACTTTGTCTCACTATCAAGTTGAAGGAAGTGAACAGTAAGGGGAAAATAGGGTGTCTATGGAGATGTAGACCTAGGGAATGCTTCACAGAGGAGATGACACTTAAACTGAGCATGTATAAGCTAAGAGAGAAAACCGCTCATGTTGAAAAAATCTATTTAATATGGTTACATCACTAGGAAAGGGATGAGAGGTGAAGCAGGACAAAAGACAGGGGTCATCTCTGGTGGTTTAAATCCAGGCCTCTCTATTAATTCAGATTCAATTTTTCTGGGATGGAGCCTGGGCTTAGCTGTGTTTAAAAGATCCACAGGTGATTCCAACATACAACTGGCTTGGGAACCATTTCTCTAAAGAGTTATTGAAGTGTTTAAGTGGGTTAATAACAGAGATCTGGGCGGGACAGCCTGAAGAGAAGCTGTTTAAAATGGGAAGGGAACCTTGAAAGCACTCTGGGAGTTGGAAGGCAGTAGTGTCAGTCGTGTCCAACTCTTTGCGACCCCATGAACCACAGCATGCCAGGCCTCCCTGTCCATCACCAACTCCCTGAGTCCACCCAAACCCATGTCCATCGAGTCGTTGATGCCATGCAACCATCTCATCTTCTGTCGTCCCCTTCTCTTCCTGCCTTCAATCTTTCCCACCATCAGGGTCTTTTCAAATGAGTCAGCTCTTCACATCAAGTGGCCAAAGTACTGGAGTTTCAGATTCAACCTCCTTCCAATGAACACCCAGGACTGATTTTCTTTAGGATGAACTGGTTGGATCTCCTTGCAGTCCAAGAGATTCTCAAGCGTCTTCTCCAACACCACAGTTCAAAAGCATAAATTCTTTGGTGCTCAGCTTTCTTTATAGGCCAACTCTCACATCCATACATGACCACTGGAAAAACCATAGCCTTGACTAGGTGGACCTTTGCTGGCAAAGTAATGTCTCTGCTTTTGAATATGCTATCTAGGTTGGTCATAACTTTCCTTCCAAGGAGTAAGCGTCTTTTAATTTCATGGCTGCAATCACCATTTGCAGTGATTTTGGAGCCCAGAAAAATAAAGTCAGCCACTGTTTCCACTGTTCTCCTATCTACTTCCCATGAAGTGATGGGACCAGATGCCATGATCTTAGTTTTCTGAATGTTGAGCTTTAAGCCAACTTTTTCACTTTCATCAAGAGGCTCTTTAGTTTTTCTTCACTTTCTGCCATAAGGATGGTGTCATCTGCATATCTGAGGTTATTGATATTTCTCCTGGCAATCTTGTTTCCAGCTTTTGCTTCCTCTAGCCCAGTGTTTCTCATGAGGTACTCTGCACATAAGTTAAATAAGCAGGGTGACAATATACAGCCTGGACATATTCCTTTTCCTATTTGGAACCAGTCTGTTGTTCCATGTCCAGTTCTAACTGTTGCTTCCTGACCTGCATAGAGGTTTCTCAAGAGGCAGGTCAGGTGGTCTGATATTCCCATCTCTTTCAGAATTTTCCACAGTTTATTGTGGTCCACACAGTCAAAGGCTTTGGCATAGTCAATAAAGCAGAAATAGATGTTTTTCTGGAACACTGAAGGGTCTAGAAGCCAAGAACAAGGGGATGGCCATCGATGTCAACATTCTAGAGGGCAGTACTGGGCCTGAAAAGGGACTATTGGATTTTTCTTGTTAGCGGTATTTACAAGAGTAACTTCAAATTACTCAGGTCAGAGTCACCAAGTTCAAGCGGTGATAGACTACAGAGGAGGAAGGATATTTGGTTGTGAAGAGATGATCACTGTAGTAGAAATAGGGGTGTTTATAATTTAGTGTGGAAGTGACTGAAATATATATAACACAGGAATGAACCTGTGTTACTAACAGCATAGACGAAAGTGATTATGTGTTACATATTACAGTTATCCCAGTATGAGTGGATCCTATGATATGATCATCAATATCACACATATGGTAAGAGTAATTACCACTTTCCCACTGTGCTAAGAGTGTATCACCCATGAACAAGTAGGTTGTGACCCTTTTCTGTTCAGCACTGGTTGGATCATACCCAGAGAGCTGTATTCCACTGTGGGTGTCATCACTTAACATCTTTTGGGGCGTTTATCAACAAACTGGGGGCCATGTAGAGGAAACTGGCCAATATATGGTTGCTGTTGTTTAGTCACTAAGGTGTACCTGACTCTTTTGCAACCCATGGACTGTAGCTCTCCAGGCTCCTCTGTCCACGGGATTTCCCAGGCAAGAATAACTGGAATGGGTTGCCATTTCCTTCTCCAGGAGATCTTCCCAACCCAGGGATCAAACCCACATCTACTGCATTGCCAAGCGGGTTCTTTACCACTGAGCCAATACATTAAAGGGAATCAGAACCATGTCCTGTGATGGATAGCTTTAAAAAAGTCGGAACATTTTGCCTGGAAAGAAAGAGATTTGAGAGGACATAGTATTTTATATATTTGAAGTCCGTGATGTGGAAAATGAAGAAAGCATTCCAGAAATACTTGGGAGACCACTCTTAGGCCGTCACCAAAGAAAAATTATTTTGGGAGTCTGGAAAAATAGGGAGAGCTTTTTCCCAAGTCAGAATAGGAATGACTTAATGGAAAAGAAAGGCAATGACCTTCTTGAGAGAAGTCAAATCAGATAGTTTATATCATAACAGAAAGTATGTACAGAACCAGAGAATTAGTGTCCAATACCAAGGGAGTAGAAAGCAGATCAAGGAGAACACCCCCTCTAAGCTTGGAAGGCAATGTGTTTGCTTTAAGCAGTATAAAGTATAAAGGAACATACATATTAGAGAGGAAATAAGAATATTGATATTAGGTAAAAGGGCTTCCCTGGTGGTTCAGGGGTAAGGAATTCACCTGCAACCCAGGAGCCGTGGCTTTGATCCCTGGGTCAGGAAGATCCCCTGGAGGAGGGCACAGCAACCCACTCCAGTATTCTTGCCTGGAGAACCCCATGGACAGAGGATCCTGCTGGGCTACAGTCCATGGGGTCACAGAGTTGGACATGACTGAAGTGACTTAGCACGTGCACGCATTAGGTAAAAATGAAGGATATAGATTTTATAAGCTTATACCTCTGTATCTAAAGATATCAGTACATGTAATACATGTCATCCTTACAAAATATTCAGACCATATATAAGCATAACAAATAAAAAGAAAATAGTGTTTTCATGTTCGAGGGGCTCCAATAAATGATACTTGTTACTCATCCAAATTCAGAACCAGTGAGAAATAAGGAATCAGGTAGATAGCACATCAGCTTTGTTACTGTGGGATCCACTGGAGAAGCTATGGTCTAGGTGGGAGACAGCTGCGGGCTTGCTAATACCAAACCCCAGCACTTACCGGTGCCAGTCAGTGAGTCCTGGGGAACCCTTCACAACCACAGCCTCCTCTCCTCAGAGGGTCTACCCCCCACAACTTACAGCCTGAAATTAAGGATGATTTCTGCCGAAGTCTGCTTCCAGAGGGGAAGAGACAATGTGACTGAGTCACACTTGTTCATTTCTTCAAATCTACCAATCGACCCCTTGAGTGGTAGTTCTCTAATACCTATTCCTTTCCTGGAAATAAGAGTTAGAGAGAATAAACATATCCCACCATATCGTCCACACACCTCCAAGGAGTGGAACAAGGAATAAGCATCAAGAGACCAGAAGTGTAAGGGAAACTCTCTCCACAAAGAAACACAAGAAGTGGGAATAAGTTGTACTCTTGCTTGGAAAATCCCATGGACGGAGGAGCCTGCCGGGCTGCAGTCCATGGGGTTGCGAAGAGTTGTACACGACTGAGCGACTTCACTTTCACTTTTTACTTTCATGCATTGGAGAAGGAAATGGCAACCCACTCCAGTGTTCTTGCCTGGAGAATCCCAGGGACGGGGGAGCCTGGTGGGCTGCCATCTATGGGGTCACACAGAGTCGGTCACGACTGAAGTGACTTAGCATAGCATAGCACCACCCTCCCTGCAGGAAAGCACTGTTAATGGTTTGGAGTTGTTTGGAGTTATTCTTCTAGATTGTTTTGGGGGGCAGGTGGGGATCAAGTTTACAGCTTTTTGTACAAAAGTCAGAGCAATATTAAGTAAACTAATTTACAATCTTTTTTTTTGTGCTTAATGATAATTTATAAACATTTTTCTTCCAAATAAGTATATATAAATAAATCCAACTTCCCCTTTTTAATCATAATCAGAATTTCAATGAATTACGAGTTTTTCTACCGACTGATATTAAAGTCTTCCTAATTTTTACATTTCTATTAAAATTAATGCCATGAACATCATTGTTAATACAAGGAGACAGATTAATAGTGCTGTTTCATGTATAATGAATTTAAGCATAGACCAGATGATGACTTGTCAGGTACGATTAGAGACTGTGGAAAACTGCAAATGAGCAATTAGAATGGATGACGGTTGTGAGTTGCTGGCCAGTGTTCATTCACAGACCTTTCCCCCATCTTATCTGTATTGTGTCTACTTACTAACTCAGCAAGAGATTTCCTGACCAAAGTTTCCAAGAAATTCAGGAAAGAAATTACGTCAGCACGTGACCTTTGAATCCAAAATCTCAGCTGTTTTACCATTTTCTAATGAATTTCCTCAGCGCCTCTGTGAATCAGGTCATCACGGTACGGAAGGGGCCAGCCAAGTTTTTGAAGGCAATAGGCAACACTACCTTTTGTTTTCAAGTTGGGGAAAGTGTGGCTGTTTATAATCACTTCCGAGTGAATATTTCCTCTTTTTTCTTAGTGAACCTAAATGTGGAGTCTTCGATAGTATTAGCTTGTCAGCATTTTGGGAAATTTTGTTATAGGTAGGCAGTAAAAAAGATAAAAGCCTGCTGACCCTGAAGCTATATGACTCAAGTTTGCTGTTTTTGAAAAGAAACTGTATAATAGATTTTTTTTTAATAATATTTTTTATTTATTTATTTTTGGCTGTGCGGAGTCTTCATTGCTGCTCGGGCTTTTCTCTAGTTGCAGCGAGCAGGTCTCTCATTGCAGTGGCTCCTCTTGTTGCAGTGCACAGGTTCTAGGGCGCATGGGCTGCAGTTGTGTCTCCTGGGCTCTAGAGCACAGGCTCAGCTGTTGTGACACACAGGCTTAGTTGCTCCACAGCATGTGGGATCTTCCCAAATCATAGATCAAACCCATGTCTCCTGCACTGGTAGGCAAATTCTTTACCACTGAGCCACCAGGAGACCCCTGATAATAGATTTTTTGGAACTTTTTATCTGGAAATAATTTTATTACAGAAAATCTCCATAAAGAGTATGAAGAACATCCATATACTCTTTACCCAGATTCTCTTTCTCTCTTTCCCTCTCTTTTCTTCAATTTATCCTTAAAAGTTTAGAAACCTACATGTATCATTTGTATATGTATGTATATGCATAATGCATACCATTTTTATATGTATGCATTATGCATTTGCATACATATACAAATGATATACATATTTTTCTGAACTTTTAAGAATAAGCTGTATGTGCCTAAAAATAAATTTTCTCTTACATAGCCACAGAACAGACTACAGTTTTTAACATTGCCTTTCTCCTTTCTTAATTTAATAACAAATTTAAATCATACTTTTATACATTTAGATCTCACTTTCTAATCAAAATCCAGAATAATATTTTGAGGACTTATCAGATAGTTCTAATTTGTTTTTCTACAAGCATTCCACATTTTACACATGCTTATGCTCCAAACTCGGTAGATCTCTGTCTTTTCTTGAATTCCTTTTGGAAAAACAAAGCATGAGATAAGGACTTAGGTGCAGGCTGTTTTTGGAGGAGATGATCCCAGGGAGCCAGAGTGAAGCACAGGAGGGGATAAGCTGAGGAAGGAGGGAAACGTATTAATAGGATACATCATGTAATCCACAAAGCCACAGAAATGTCCACCTGAACAATGATGTGCTGGAGTAGTTATCTAGATTCTTATCCCCACTGGGTGAGAGTCCCCCGGGGGAGATTTTAATTCCTTACTTCAAGGCTGAATTTCAACTTATGAAATACCTTTTAAAATTTGATGTTAGTGATACCGAGTTGACACAAGAATCAGTGAATTTATTTAACAGATAGATGCTTTGGCTATAAAGTTCATGTCAGTTTTTCTAAAAACAAGTTTTGCCAGTGAGAACACAAATATTAAAAGAAAATGATTTTTTGGCACTACTTCAGTGGCAAAAAAAGTTTTAAGTATGCTTGAAATAATTTGGATATGTGAATATGGTCTTCCAACTGTAAAAGTTATGAAATCTAAACTCACAAAACATTTCTGATAAAAGCTTAAGATTCATATTGAAATATTCTGTATATAAATAAAATACATGTTGGATTTTGAAAATCTATGTCAATATACAATTTTTAAAAATATTTTGCTTTTACTATTGACTTATATATTGAAATAATACTTTTGATACCTTGCGTTAAATACAAGATATTGTTAACATTTATTTCACCTGTTTCTTTTTAACTTAACTACTAGAAAATTTAAAATTATGTGTGTGACTACATTATATTTCATTGGGAGAGTGCTGCCCTAGATAATTAATTGTAAAACTTAGATAACAATAAAGTTATTTAGAAAAGTAGCAGGATTCAAAGTTAATACGCAACACGTAAATTTCTTAAACCTCAAATTTCTTAATGCCTATTTACAGAGACACCCCCAAAATATAAAATGTTTATAATAGACTTTACAAAGCACATTGAGTATGTATACAAAGAAAGCCATAAAACATTCCTGAAAGACACAAAAGAAGATTAAAACAAATGGGGAAAGTCTCTTAGCCTCGTCTCAAAATATCATTTTGTACCTAATCTGGAATTTTAATGTTATCCCAGTAAAAACACCAGCACTTTTTTTCTGGAGCTAGACAAGTTGATCTGAATTAAAGTTCATATGGAAAAATAAACATTCTGGAATATTTAGGAAAACATGGCAAAAGAAAGAGCTACAATGAGGGACTCGCACGCCTGTTATTGAAATATACAGCGAGGCCTCTGTAATTAAAACCATGTGATCCTGGCACATGCATAATCAAACAGACCAGTGAAATAGAGTGAAAAGTTCAGAAACAGACCCAGCTACATGTGGAAATCTCATATGTGATAACTGTGAGAGCCAGCGACTCTTTTCGGTAAAAGGTCTGACAGCAAATATTTTCTGCCTCGTGGATCAGGTTACTTGTCATTGTAGCACAAAAGCAGCCATAAATACATATACTAATATATATTTCATACATACGTGTGTGTGTTGCTCAGTTGTGTCTGACTTTCTGTGACCCCGTGGACTGTAGCCTGCTAGGCTCCTTTGTCCATGGGATTCTCCAGGCAATAATACTGGAGTGGGTAGCCATTCCCTTCTCCAAGGGATCTTTCCAACCCAGGGATTGAACCCAGATCTCCCATACTGTGGGCAAATTCTTTACTGTCTGAGCCACCAGGGAATCCCTTCCATATATATGATAATATATTATATTATAAATATAAATAAACAAATAGCTCTGTTCCAACAGACTTCATTTAAATAAAACAGGTGGCGGGATTTGGCTCTGCACTCTAATCTCCTGTGCAGATCAGGGTTATATTACTTTTCAGACGAAAAGAAGAGTTGACATTGGGAAAACTGCAGGTTTTGCCACAGGTACTTAGCATAGGATCTGGAATTTAAATTCTGAGTAAGTAGTAGATATCTTTTTTTCCCTGTCGTAAATAGACTTTAAAAAAACTTTTACTTTAAAACTGAACTTATGGAAAAAATTGCAAGCAGAAACTCATACAGTACAATACTGTAAAGCAACTATACTCCAATAAAAAATAAATAAAATATTAAAGTTATACAAAGAATTGTATAGATAACACCTGTATACCTTTTACCCAGATTCTCTAAGTTTTAAACATTTTGCTTGATTAAATGTTCGTAGCCTCTTTTCTGGAGAAGGCAATGGCACCCCACTCCAGTACTCTTGCCTGGTAAATCCCATGGACAGAGGAGCCTGGTAGGCTGCAGTTCATGGGGTCACTAAGAGTCAGACACGACTGAGCGACTTCACTTTCACTTTTCACATTCATGCCTTGGAGAAGGAAATGGCAACCCACTCCAGTGTTCTTGCCTGGAGAATACCAGGGACGGGGGAGCCTGCTGGGCTGCCATCTATGGGATTGCACAGAGTCGGACACAACTGAAGCGACTTAGCAGCAGCAGCAGCCTCTTTTCTATGAAAGTTATCTAGATGACCGTATACTAGGCAATGGAAAGTATGCTAAGGTAAGATGTGCGAGTTCAGAGGGATACAGTTACAGAGAGGACACATGCCTGCCTCTCCTCTTCAGCCCTCTGACCAAATGGAATGTGTGTCTAATGATGAGTCATCCTGAACTAGATGGTTGACAGCAATTTCATCAAGATAGAAGAAAACAAAGCAGCAGCTTGGGTCCGTGACATAAATGCTAATACGTAGATTGTGAGTTGAGAAAGAAATTCTCTTTGATATAACCCACTATTACCTTAGTCTCTGTCAGCACATCAAAGCTGTGTGATAAGTGATACTTGAACATCAGAAGCGTTATCAGTATTCTGTGGTGGTGAAAAGCATAAATTCTGGATCTAGGTTGCTTGTGTATAAATTCTGGTTCAGCCATTTGCCAGCTCTGTGACTTTGGGGAATTATTCAAAGTCCCTCAGCCCTCTCAGGTTTGGCATGAGTACATAATTCCTAGTCATTTTGATAAATAAATGACTTATTTGTAAAGTGCTCAGAGTGAGGCTTGGTGAACAGCAAGCAGATGCCTGAGAGGTGGGTATTATTTTGAACATTTTGAAAGATGAGGAAGTTGAGATTTAAAGAAACCAACTGACTTGCCCCAGATTATGCAATTGGTAAATACTGGAGCTGGGAGTCAAACTCATCTGCTTGCACATGTCTTTACTTTTTAACATCTATCAAGCATGTTTTTGACTCCAACAATGTAGAGCAGACCTATGGTTGGATTATCCAGCAGACAAACTAAGCCCAGGCTGAAGGCTCTCACGAAACAGAACATGCCTCCCTCCAAAGACAAAGTTTTGAGGCATTTTTTCTTTTTAACATGGCATTAGAGTGGTCATCTTAGGAAAAATTAAAAAATCTGCCAGACTTTCTGATATTTATTTTCTGTTTGTATTGCTTTTATTTGGATTAACGTGAGTCTGAAGAGGGTCCCTAGAGTTAATAGAATCATGGACTTTGCGGTGGCTCAGTGGTAAAGAATCCGCCTGCCTATTCACAAGACACGGGTTCGATCCCTGGGTCAAGATGGAAACGGCAACCCACTCAAGTATTCTTGCCTGGAGAATCCCATGGACAGAGGAGCCAGTTCATGGGGTTGCAAAAAGTCAAACATGACTGAGCAACTGAGCCTAGGTTTTTCCTTTACTGGTGCTAACCAGCCCTGTGCGAATTGAAATTTTCAGTAATATTTCAAAGTGGGAAATATCTTTTTTGTAAGACTTTTTATGTATCCCCATGTAAATCGTTTGACTTGTACACTTCCAATGCAGACCAAAGTCTTAAGGAGTTCCCCAAAATCTTAAAATATAGTTTAACTGAAAAAAAATATATAGTTTAACTGTAACTCCAATTGTAACTAAAATGCTTGAGGACTCTTAAACTGTGTATAAATATTATCAGAGGTTCCCCTGGAAACTGAGTTCTTTCTTTTGGAGATTTAGAATGGAGAGCAGAGAAAAGTGTCAGGTGTTAGTCTTATGTTTGCTGTTTTTTTCCTCTCTAACATGAATTCTCTCATTCTTTAAACCTGTTTAGCTTGCAAGTTAAAGGCTATATATAATTCTGTATATACTATAATACTGTGCCCTCAGCATGCCAGGGGTCACCTGCTTGGAGCATACAGACTATCTTGATGGCTTATTCTAGCATGTAGAGCACATGCAAATATATACACACTCATAATTTTACAGTTCACATTTTATTTCAGTATTTATTTTATTTTTTAACATGTTGAAACTTGAACTTAAGAAAAGCCTAATGAGCTACATTATACTTAAAAATGGTTTCAGTTTTTGAAAAATGGTTAATTTAAAAATAGTAAAACAGTCATGAGATTCAAAAAGCAGAAAGCATAAACCAGCGTACAGTCTAAAAATCTCCCTTCTACCCTTGCCTCCCCAACGCCCAACTTTGCTCCCATCTTTTCCATACCAGCAAATTCTAAGGCAGATTCTGACCTTCCTCCCTTTTTTACACATGAGGTAGCATACTGTATACTCTGTTCTGCACTTCATTTTTTTTCATTTAACATACCATAGGTCACTTCATATTAGTACGTGAAGGTGCAGAATAGAACAATAGAGAAGCACATACATGTTAGAACCACTGAATACATGTCAAAAGTGAAATAGTCAGTTCTTATGTTGTTGTCGTTCAGTTGCAAAATTGTGTCCGACATTTTGCAACCCCACGGACTGCAGCATGCCAGGCTCCTCTGTCTTCCACTGTGTCTTGGAGTTTGCTCAAATTCATGTCCGTTGAGTCAGTGATGCTATCAAACCATTTCATCCTCTGCTGCTCCATTTTCCTTTTGCCTTCAATCTTACCCAGCATCAAGGTCTTTTCCTATGAGTCAGAATCAGGTGGCCAAAGTACTGGAGCTTCAGCATCAGTCCTTCCAATGAATATTCAAGACTGATTTCCTTTAGGATGGACTAGTTTGAATCTCCTTGCAGTCCAAGAGACTCTCAAGAGTCTTCTCCAACACCACAGTTCAAAAGCATCAATTCTTCATCGCTCAGCTTTCTTTATAGTCCAACTCTCACATCCATACATGACTACTGGAAAAACCATAGCCTTTACTGGATGGACTTTTGTCAGCAAAGTAATGTCTCTTCTTTTTAATATGCTATCTAGGTTTGTCATAGCTTTTCTTCCAAGAAGCAAGGATCTTTTAATTTCACAGCTGCAGTCACAATCTGCAGTGATTTTGAAGCCCAAGAAAATAAAATCTGTCATCGTTTCCACTTTTTCCCCTTCTATTTGCCATGAAGTCATGGGACTGGATGCCATGATCTTAGTTTTTCAAATGTTGAGTTTCAAGCCTGTCTTTTCATTCTTCCTTTGTATCGTTCTCCAGATCCCTTGGAGACTGAATTGGTTATAACTTTAATTACTTTGATTAAAGCAACAGTTTTCATGCAATCTAGATTCTCATTCATGGATCCCTAACGGCAAGAAGTCTTGGGAACTAGGTGTGTTGGGAAAATAAAGGAATGCAGATCAGCTATGCAGAAATCCATACCTGGCTCTGAAAGCTTTAAAAGGGAATTTCAGTGATTATATCAGGAGAAATAAGGTACATATTGTACCAATGTCAGGGAGGGGGCATAAATAAAGCAACTGAATTCATGTCAATGAAGGGGATCAGAATATACTAGCCCAAACTATGTCACTTCAGCATAAGGATTATTTTGAGTGGATGACAGTGAAGAAATAGACACAGCAGGAAGTCTCTGTCCTCCCTGTTTGTGACTTAAAGCAGGGCATTAAATTCCCTTTGTGAAGATGGGCTTTCTCCCCTCTCCAAGACCGTATAGAGGAAAACAACCCTTATCACAGGAAATAAAAAGTCAGAATGGAAATGAGTCTGCATAAAACAAAGCTTACTAAAATAATCCTTAACTTCTAGTAATTTTTTCCCATATATTTACCTTCCTACAACTTATCACCCCTTTATTTTGTGTTGACAGGTCCTCCACAACTTCCTTGCAGGCCTAACCATTTCTTCTTTTTAAAAGTTTTATTTTATGTTGGAGTATAACTGATTAGCCAACAAAGATCTGTCTAGTCAAAGCTATGGTTTTTCCAGTAGTCATGTATGGATGTGAGAGTTGGACTATAAAGAAAGCTGAGTGCAGAATTGATGCTTTTGAACTGTGGTGTTGGAGAAGACTCTTGAGAGACCCTTTGACTGCAAGGAGATCCAACCAGTCAATCCTAAAGGAAAGCAGTCCTGAATATTCATTGGAAGGACTGATGCTGAAGCTGAAGCTCCAGTACTTTGGCCACCTGATGCGAAGAACTGACTCATTTGAAAAGACCCTGATGCTGGGAAAGATTGAAGGAAGGATGAGAAGGGGAGAACAGAGGATGAGATGGTTGGATGGCATCACTGACTCAATGAACATGAGTCTGGGTAAGCTCCGGAAGTTGGTGATGGACAGGGAAGCCTGGTGTGCTGCAGTCCATGGGCTCACAAAGAGTTGGACATGACTGAGTGACTGAACTGAACTGATAACTGATTTACAGTATTGCCTTGGTTTCAGGTGTATAGCAAAGTGATTCAGTTATATTAATACATCTACAATGTCTATTCTTTTTCAAATCCTTTTCCCATTAGATTATTACAGAATGCTGAGTAGAGTTTCCTGTGACATACAGTAGGTCCTTGTTGATTATTTCATGTATAGTAGTGTGTACATGTCAGTCTCAAACTCCTGATTTATCTGCCAGCCCCACCTTTCGCCTTTGGTAATCATAAGTTTGTTTTCTTCCCCTGAGAGTCTGTTTCTGCTTGCCTAACCATTTCTTTTAGTTTTCACTTATTCGTTCTGTGACAACATGTCCATGCCCAATAAACACTTTCTCCTGTCAATCTATCTTTTGTCAATTTAATTTGCAGGCCATAGGCACTTACAATAAGAGGGTAGAGGAAAATTTTTCCTCCTCTACACCAATGGTACTGCACTGATAACCACTGAGGAAAAAAAAAAAAAAAGGTGCCAAATTGTCCTTTGTCTTAGAACTACCAGGCTTGAACATGTTATATTTATAGTTATCAGCTCCAGTGGATACAATTTTAACACTTATTTTGTATACAAAACGTTTTCATAATTACAAGCTTCCATTTGATCTATTTTCTCCATTGCCATTAAGGTATAAATATCTGATGTTTTATTATCTTGTTTTTCCTACAGTAAAGGATAATTTAAAAAAAATTCGTATCATGGCTTTCATATAAATAAAATGTGTATGTATCAAACACTTTCTTTAACTCAGTTACTGAGGAAACAGTAAAATGTAAAAACCAGTTCAAAGGAGATCTCAAAGAACGGATCTATACATAGGCCTTCAAGAGCACTGAAATACGTTTACCAATAGAAGCGAAACTGGCCTCTTCCAGTGGTGGAACGAATTGCACATTCACCTTGACAAAATTGCATTTCTATGAACAGGAATTGTTGACATTACTATCAATTGCTACACAACTTACAGAGTCATGAAATAGCTCAAAGGTAATGAAAGGCATAGACCCTACAGAATGAGATAAATCCTGAAAGGTGGGTTTACAAAACACCTAGTATTCCACTGAAAGGACATCTACACATCTAAATCATTTTCTTTTTTAATTTGTCCATTTCAAAGTCTTTCACAAATTTTCATCAAAAACTGTTCCTGATCACACACAGTGTCACAATAGAAGACAATCAACAGGTTTTGAGAGTAGGCACTGAAAAGCCACTCCATAAATGCTAATTGAATAGAGCGATGTTTAAGCGTTGGAATAGAGCTCTATAGATTCTGCACATTGTTAGTTTCTCAGTTTTTCATACCCAGAATATAACTCTGCTGTTGAAGATATTAAAGTGAGGAACAGTTGAGCAGAATCTACAGTCAGGCACCTTCCGACTTGAACAGGGCAGTGGCCTTTGGCCTCATTCAGCTGCATGGGATTCCGGGGCATGACCCGTCACTGGCAGGTTGCTGGGTAACTATCCTTCCAGAAAGGGTCAGTCCTTTGCTTGATTGCACCTTCCCCATGCTGTCTCCTGTTTCTTCCTCCTCCTGTTTCCTTCAGTGAGAAAACTGCCAACAGCTGTTTCTAGCTGGAGCATACAGCTACCAATATACAAGTAGCCTCCCCCACCCCCACCCCCTTAATCCCACGGCTCTGAGGGCCATGTGAGGGGTGATTTGCACTCTAAGCCTAACTGCTGTCACGGGAAAGGATAGAGAGCAGTGTGTGGGCTGTTGGGGGGGTGGGGGGGGGGTGAGGCTACCACATAATAGTTCAGAAAAAAGGAAAAAAAAAACAGGAAAAAAATAGGTCGAGTTTTCTAAGAAATTAAGGTTTTGTTCTGTGTGCATTGACTCATTCATACTTATCAGTTCATTTATTCTATTTATGCATTTATATATCAAGCCCTGTGGCACTCACTAGGCAAAAACAGACTCTCCTTTACTAGACTCCATCATTCCAATCTCTTGATTAGTTGTACCTTCTTTCTCATTTCAGCGTTACAGCATTTATTTATGTCTTGTGGCTTTTAAAATGTGTTTGTCTATCTCCTTTAATAAAATGAAAACTCCTTAAGGCAGTGGAGTGTCTCATTAAACTTGATTTTCCACAGTCCTTAACCTAATTCTTAGCTTTTAATGGACTCTCCATAAGTATTTGTTGCTTTGGTTGATTTAAAAAAAATAATAAAACCCTTAAAATGCTTTCGGTGATTGTAGATGAGAAATTTAGCCAACTCTTTCCTGCATTAACAACTCCCTGACATTAAAACATATGCTAAGTCAAGCCGTTTAAAAAGCTTTGGGACCTGTGAGCTACCAGGACTCACAAAGGGAGGACTTGAATGGGTCAGAACCTGCTGGGCAAGTCCTGGGCCCCCAGTCGCTCCGCAGGAGGGAGGGCTGTGCATGCACTGACTTGTAGGCTGGAGAGAGAAGTGAAGAAAGAAGCCTAAACGCACAAGTTCAAGGATTCATGTCTCAGATGTTTTGCTTTTCCCTTTTTTTTTCTCTTTCACAATTGCAAGAGACTGTAGATCTCCTGCCCACCCTTGGGACCCAGGGGGTCAAGGTTACACATGGGGACTTGTTCACCAAGCTTCCTTTCTCATTCCCATCTTTCCACAGCAAAACTCATTCTTTCATGCTCATGGAGACACTCATGGTTTATTTAATTCCGTAGTGAGGTTTCAACGGGCAGCTAACAATGTTGTCTTAGTTCCTCTTGCAAAAGAGTTTTACTTCATTAGAACATGATAAGAAAGAAAACTTAAAAAAAAAAAAAAAAAGGCATTAAAATGAATGTCTGCCCCGAAACAAGAATTAGAATAAAGATGAATTAGAAGAAGGCTAGAAGTCCTAGGAGGACTTACTAGGTGGCTCAGTGGAAAGAATCCACCTGTCAATGCAGGACACTCAGAAGACATAGGTTCGATCCTTGGGTCGGGAAGATGCCCTGGAGAAGGAAATGGCAACCCACAGCAGTATACTTGCCTGGAGAATCCCATGGATGGAGGAGCCTGGTAGGCTACAGTCCATAGGGAAGCAAACAGTCATACATGACTGAGTGGCTAAACAAACAGCAGCAGCAGAAGTCCTAGGAGCTCCCAGTCTGGGAGATCTCTGCTTCCTCAGTCTTTCAGAGAAGACTCTGGGGGTCTTCTCAGCATTGTGTGGTTTGGAGAAATACAGCAGCAGCATTCCTGGGAGCTTGATGAAAGTTCAGAACTCCAGCCCCACTCCAGATTTAGGAATAAAAATCTGAATGTTAACATGAGCCCCAGGTGATTTCTCTCTTCACATTACAGTTTTGAGAAACCCTGATAATACCTGAATGTATTTGAATATCTGAATGTATTTGAATGTAAAAGACTTCAAAGAAGAGCTTCCCATTTTACCCTGGGGAAGCACATCCAGCTGCCCCCTTTCTCCCAGCTTGGATTGTGAACTCAGTCATCCTTGTGGAATAAAGGATCACTTTAAGGCCAAACCAGCAGTTATACTAGACCAATGTTCACATTGGACTTCCCTGGTGGCTCAGACGGTAAAGCGTCTGTCTACAATGCGGGAGACCCAGGTTCGAGCCCTGGGTTGGGAAGATCCCCTGGAGAAGAAAATGGCAACCCACTCCAGTACTATTGCCTGGAAAATCCCGTGGACAGAGGAGCCTGGTAGGCTACAGTCTATTGGGTCGCAAAGAGTCGGACACAACTGAGCGACTTCACTTCACATGTCTAGAAGCTTCTCAGCCAGGAAGAAAAGTTGCATTGCAGTAGTTTATCCTGACAAGAAGTAGGTTCTATTTGTTCCATTTTAGAGGTAAGGAAATTGGGGTGCAGAGAAGTTAAGTAATTCTTCCAAGATCATCTTGCCAGTTAGTGGCATCACGGAGATTCAAGCCCAGGTCTACCTAATAGTGAAGCCTTCCCTGGTAGCTCAGTTAGTAAAGGATCTGCCTGCAATGTGGGAGACCTGGGTTCAGTCCCTGGATTGGGAAGATCCCCTGGAGGAGGAAAAGGCTACCCACTCCAGTATTCTGCCCTGGAGCATTCCATGGACTGTAAAGTCTATAGGGTCACAAAGAGTCGACATGACTGAGCGACTTTCACTTCACTACCTAACAGTAAAGCTCCTGCTTTTTCAAATGCACGATGTTTTTGCGGTTGCTATTGTTAGCTCTATTCTTTTTAAACAGCACGTTACTTGTCTTCCCTTTCATGTTATATATATGTATATATATATATTTTTTTTCCTCAGGATAAATTTATACTGCAGCCTGCTACGTTTTGTAAGGTTTAGTTATTTGCAACTGCCAACCTCCCTGTCCCTCTTGGAGCAATTTTCAAGCAGGAGGTTCTGTAACCGCCAAGGGGAAGGGGAAGGAAACAGAAAGGCCCAGAGACAGCAAGGGTTCCACTCCGGAAATGACCCCCAGAGGAGCTGGGGCTGTGCCAGAAAGAAGAGCGAGATAAAAGAGGCCAGGACTCAAAACCGGAGACAGAGGAGAACTGTGTAAACAGATGATTCTGTCCCCTCTGGCAGCTCTCCCTCTATCACCCCACCCCGATCCTTCCCACACTCCACACAGAAGAGACTCAAAATCTCAACAAAGACAGAGTCAGGGCCACACCATGGGACACCCTTGCCAGAAAAGACCTGGGGCAGTGCTCCGGCCACAGTTTTACACATTTCATACGCCCTTGTGGAATGCGAATTTTTTTCCCCGCCCCTCCTTCAGGCAACTTGGGGGAAGAAAACCAGAAAACAAAGGCGGATGGGCTGGGGTGGGAATGTGGCAAGGCGGAGCCAAAAGTTATAAATGACAGCTAAACGTGTCTATTGGCGGTCCACTACTTTAGGATAGAATCCTAAGACGGAATTCACTTTTGTGACGTAGATCAGTCCTCTTCCACATTTCCAAAGGAGAACAGAGCCTACTGTATTTTCAGCTCTGCAATGTATGGTTCTCCCAATTTTTTTTTTTTTTTTAAAGTCAGAGCTCCAGAAAAGTTGCAAAAATAGTACAGTGAAATTTATATGCCCTTAACCTCAGCTGTGGTTTGATGAGATTTTGTCCTTTTCTCTCTGTTTTGTTGAACTATTTTTCACAACACTTTAATCCCTAAATATAGGCCTGTATCTCCAAGAACAAAGACATTCTCTACATTTATGCATTATCATAATCTCATCTAAGAAATGTAACATTGATTTAATATCATCTAATATGTAGATCATGGGCTTTCAGGTGGAGTAGTGGTAAAGAATCTGCCTGCAATGCCAGAGACCCAGGTTCAATTCCTGGGTCAGGAAGATTCCCTGGAGGAGGAGATGGAAACTCACTCTTGCCTGGAAAATTCCATGGACAGAGGAGCCTGGCGGGCTACAGTCCATGGGGTTGCAAAGAGTCAGACATGACTGAGCATGCACACTATATGTAGATCATATTCAAACTTCCCCAAATGTCCCATATATATTCTTTAAAGCTGTTTTGTAGCTGTTTTTTTTTATTTTTGGATCAACTTTCATGCATTATATTTGGTGGTAAAGTCTCAATTTTAAAATATGTATACTAAAACAGTCTCCCTGCTTTTCACCTTTATTTCTCATTACATTTTCATCTGATTGTGCGTTTTCTTCTAAAAATATATGACAATCTAGCTTTTACTAATTTTTTTCTTCATAATTTGTTTCAGATTTATATTTACCTAAAATGGCAGATGCTGCGTATGATTTTAGGGGAGAAGATAGCTGTGAGTTAAACTTGAAGTTAAGCCTTTAACTAGACTAAGGGAAGCTATAGAACTGAAGAAAACAAACTACTAATTCCCATGGGCCAATTCTGGCTTGCCTGATTTTGTAAAGGATGTTTTGTGGGAACTCAGTCACGCCCATTCATTTACATTTATTTTCTATGACTGGTTGGTTGCGTTCATGTTTAGAGCATGGTTCAGTAGGTATAACAGAGAATGTGTAGCCTGCAAAGCATAAAGTGTTTACTATCTGGCCCTTTACAGAATAAGTTTGTTGATCCTTGATGTAGAATAAGAAATATGAAAGTGACTTTCTCCTTTGACTTTTAATCAAGGCACGATTCAAATACTATCAGAAAGATCATACAGATCTCCTTGATGATGATTTTCTACTTCTTGAAGTAAAAAGAAGTAAATTTATCAAGATTACTCAACTTAATTTTTAAAATTTCTTCTCTTTAAAAACCCCTTTAATGTCCTTGTATGGTCCATTTGGTCTAATCCAAACTCTTCAGCATGAAATTCCAGGAAAGGCTCTTCTTAACTAGTATTAGGCACCATTTCTTGTATCCTATTGGTTCCACTATAGACGGCAGCCCATCAGGCTCCCCCGTCCCTGGGATTCTCCAGGCAAGAACACTGGAGTGGGTTGCCATTTCCTTCTCCAATGAGTGAAAGTGAAAAGTGAAAGTGAAGTTGCTCATTTGTATCCGACTTTTAGCAACCCCATGGACTGCAGCCTACCAGGCTCCTCCATCCATGGGATTTTCCAGGCAAGAGTGCTGGAGTGGGGTGCCATTGCCTTCTCCTCCCCTACATCAATAGTTTTCAAACATAAGGGTGTAAAAAAGACCATAACCACTAAAGGGGTGTGTTTAAAATGCAGGTTATAAACCCCTACATCTGAAGATTTGAGTTACAAAGTTCTAGGAGAAAAGTTAGTAAGTTACCTGCAATTTTCACAAGTACTACAGGTCAATCTGATACAGATGGTCTGAAAACCACATATTGGAAATCAGTGCTTTAGAGAGAGCAGAATATTCACACTTGAGCCCTCCATGCCTTCCATGCCCCTTCTGGAAAGTTTGCCTCCTTCCATTTCATTAAAGGGTCTGGGCAATGTCCCTGGGTGATACTGATTTAATGTTCTTCCTACTGATCTCCCTAGTAGTTCATTCATTCACTCCAGCCTGATCTCATGGAAATGTACATGTATCTATTCTCATTTCTCTCATTACATTATTGCAACTTATCTCCTGTCAGTCTCATAGAGTTCCTTGAGGGCAAGAAGTATCTCGGGCATGTGTGTTTCCTTGCACATAATTAAATTGGGATGAATACTGAAGTGTATGTTTGAGTGAGTAAAATGGCTATTTGAAATAGATTTAATTTGGTGTTATTAACATAAATTATATTACACTGTACATGTTGATAACCTAATAAGATAAGCTCTCTCCTTTTTTTGTGTTATATAAAATATATTTATTACCTAATTCCTGAAAAGGACTTGGTGTTACAAGACACAATTAAGAGAGTGAAAAGAGAAGACAGGCTATGAGAATTTATTCTCAAATTACATGTATTTGTCAAAGGAATCCTAATAAGTATGTGTTAAGAGCTTCTATAATTCAACCAGAAAAAGACAAACCACTTAATTAAAAAACATAAGTGGAAGATTTTAAAAGGCACTTTACAAAAAAGATATCCAAATGGCTAACAAGGATGTGAAAAGCCATTTGTCATTCTTAACAGGGAGATGCAAATTAAAACCACAATAAGATACCACTACACACCTACCTGAATGACAAAGAGTTGGCGAGGATGTGGAGCAACTGGAACTCTCCTGCATTGCTAGTGGGAGTGTAAGCTGACGTAACCATTTTAGAAAACAGTTTGGCAATATCTATCAACTCTAAATATGTATCAACTTTATGAACCAGGAATCCCACTCTTAAGTATACACCCAAGAAAAAGAAGAGCACTTTTTTAAAAAGACATGAAAAATAATATTCATAGCAGTTTTATTCATAAGAACTAAAAGCTGGAAGGGAATTTTCTGGTGGTCCAGTGGTTAAGACTTGGTACTTTCACTGCCAAGGACCTGGGTTCAATTCCTGGTCAGGGAATTAAGATGCCACAAGCTTCGAAACACGGCCAAGAAAAAGAATTGTGCAACTATTGTTGACAATGGGCTTCCCTTGTGGCTCAGCTGGTAAAGAATCCATCTGCAACGCAGGAGACCTGGGTTCAATCCTTGGGTTGGGAAGATGTCCTGGAGAAGGGAAAGGCTTCTTAATATTTTTGAAACTATAATTTTATTTTTAAATAAATTAAAGGAATACCCACTCCAGTATTCTGGCCTGGAGAATTCCAGGGACTGTATAGTCCATGGGGTTGTAAAGAGTCAGACACGACTGAGCGACTTTCACTTTCAAAAGCTGGAAACAATCCAGAAGTCCATCAATAGAAGAATGGATAAATAATGGTAGAATAATCGTGTGTGTGCTCAGTTGTATCTGACTCTTTGCAACCCCATGGACTGTAGCCTGCTGCAAATGGCATTATTTTGCTCTTTTTTATGGCCAAATAGTATTCCATTGTATACATTGTATATACAATATCTTCTTTATCCATTCGTCAGTGGACATTCAGGTTGCTTCTGTGTCTTGGCTTCTGTGACTAGTGCTGCTATGAACAGTAGTGTGCATGTATCTTTTCCAATTAAAGTTTCCTTTAATAGGTGGATAGATGTCCAAGAGTGGGATTGCAGGATCATGTGGTAATTCTATTTTTAGTTTTATAGGGAACCTCCATACTGTTTCCCCATACTGGTTATATCAATTCACATTTCTACCAATATTGTAGGAGGGTTCCCTTTTCTCCACACACATCCACTTTAGCATTTATTGTTTATAGGCTCTGGGGTGGGGGATTGTGCCCGGCCCCAGAAGTGAAAGTGTTGAGTCCTAACCAGGAGACCACCAGAGAATTCCTTATTTGTAGACTTTTGGTGATGACCATTCTGACTGGTGTGGAATGTGCTAGTAGTTATATTTTCAAATAGTTTTAAATCTAATGGCCATCACCTTTATTAACACAATCCTCTCCTATAATCTGATTTACTTAAAAAAATTTTGACATTTGTCAAAATGTCAAATGGAAAAAAAAGAAAGTAAAATAAGTACTCAAATGCATCACTTTTAAAAAATAAAATTATAGTTTCAAAAATATTAAGTAGAACAAATAAAGCAAAGAAACAAGCAACAATTTTCATCATGTTATCGTTTTCACAAAATAATAAAGTGTCCCTCACTTTCCCCTTCACTCTTCAGAGGTAACCCCTATTTCCAAATCAACTTGTGTTTGAATTTTGTTTTCAGGAAAGAAACATTCTGCTGTGTGTATATCCTTTTGATCTGAGAATGATTAAGGGCTGGCAGTCAGTACACACAAGGCAAGGACAAATGAATGCAAGATTCTGATGGAGAAGGTGTTTGGGGATGCATGTTCTTCTTGGTGGAGTTACAAGATGCTCCTTTATCCTTTGCCTAAACTGGCCCCTACCGCATCACTCCTGCCGGCACCAAGACATTTGGTAAAATAAGTACTAGGCGTGCACAACCACAGACTCACAGCTGAGGCTTTGTCTTTTCTTGAGTAAACATAATCCCAACAATGAGACACTGTCCGCAGGGACCAGGGGGCGGTAGGAGGGATGGTTAATCAAGTTCTCTTTTCTGATTAGTCGCTAAATTTATAGAGCATTTCGCCCTTACTAACTCTGCTTGCCTCTTTTCTTGAACAGCTCCGAAGTGACATTTTGGGGGGCGGTGGGGGCTACACTGGGTCTTTATTGCTGTGCAGGGGCTCCTCCCTAGTTGTGGTGTCCGAGCTTCTCATTGTGGTGGCTTCTCTTGTTGCAGAGCACAGGCTCTAGGGTGCACAGGCTAATTAGTTGTGGAACATGGGCTTAGTTGCCCTGTAACACGTGAAATCTTCCTGGAACAGGGATCACACCCATGTGCCCTGCTTTGGCAGGTGGATTCTTAACCACTGGACCACCAGGGAAGTCCTCCAAGTGACACTCAATGCCCCCTCTACCGTGACTTCCCTGGAGGATCTGATGCACCTCTGGGGCAAGTCAAGTTGCTGGAATGGGTGGGGTTGGAGGGTCTTTGAAGTCTATGAGCCGTTTTACCCAGAATCAAGGGCTTGGTTTTTCTCCTTGAGAATTATTTGATGCTTCTATTCTAAAGTGGGCTTCTCTGGTGGCTCAGATAGTAAAGTCTCTGCCTGCAAAGCAGGAGACCCAAGTTCAATCCCTGGGTCAGGAAGATCCCCTGGAGAAGGGAACGGCTACCCACTCCAGTATTCTCCACTCCAGTATCCTTGCCTGGAGAATTCCACGGACAGAGGAGTCTGGCAGACTACAGTCCATGGGATCGCTCACAAATGTTCTACAGTGCTTCTAGGCTGCTTAGATTGGATTCAGAGTGAGTTTAGGATCTCCTCTATCTTTTTAATCTCAAGAAATTTGATAAAATATTCTACTTTTATTTTCTCTCTTTCTTCCCCATCCTTATTTATTGCATCTATAATATTAAACTTGTGCTAGCCTTTTCCTCTCCTCAAATCCCTTTACTGGTTTCATTCATTTAGTTCATTTAATACATATTTTGTTGAGTGCTTGCCATTGACAGGCACTGCTCTAGGTTTAGAGATACAATAGTGAAAAAGACCAGGTTCCTGACATCATGGGGCTTATGTTGTAACTGAAAACAGAAGATAAACAAATATATATTCATAGCATGTAAAATAACGTCATGTAGTGAAAAGCATCATGGGGAAAAATACAGCAGTATCGATCCATGGAAAATGATGTGTAGAGATGAGAATATTTATTTTAGGTACATAGGTCAGGGCAGGCCTCTCCAATAAGGTGACATTCCTTGCGATGCTTTTATTATCTTCTTCAGGTTCTGAAGGTGCTGGTGATGAGCTTTTGTACCTTCTTACCTGGAGCTTGTGTCAACACATCCTTCCCTTCTGCCCTTTCCTTGATGGTCCTGCTTCCTCTGCTTGTCCTGATTCTGCACTTCTTCTTCTTATGGTCTCACATTCTCTCTCTAATCATTTCCAGCATAGCCCTGTCACAAAGAATTTGTGTCTGGGTGCTTAACACATACCTTCAAGTGATGTTAATATCATTTATCTGTCTTGACATTGCTATTTGAGACATGATTCTAACATAAACCAGAGGTTTTCAAACTTTTGATTTGACGGACTTCTGTCTGTAGGGGATAAAAGACTTTGAAAGAGGTTCCATTCCCAGCTCAACCTTGCAAGTGTGGCTCACACTTAAAAAAATATCAGTTCAATAGAGCTTTGCCTTAATAGACAGCTATTATGGTGGCTATTAAATACTCACTTTGTGCTGAGTAGCATACATTCAGATCTGGAGTGGAAATGACTCTTAAAAAAAAAAAAAAAAACAACCCACACTAATTTTTGGTGTGACTCACATTTTGAACAAAGCCCAGACCACCTGTTGTTTATTCCCTACCATTTGGAACTCTACCTTCATTTCTGGGTTTCCTCCAGAGGACATGGAACAAGGATTTGCACATAGTTTTCCATTTAAGAAATAAATCCAGCAATGCAGTGGATCCTGTGAGGTTCATCAGACAATACACAGAGGCTGAGTTTCTGAGCTTCTTGGCCTTTGGGACCACATAATCCTTATGAAAAATGTCAGTGCTCAACATAATACCTGGGCCATGATTACCGTTGAGTGAATCAATGAACAGAAAGGGAAGGATCATGTCTAGTAAGTAAATATTCACAAGCTCTTCAGAATAATTTGATTCTGTCTCACCCATCATTTGGAAACTGTCTAGGTCAGCTTTGTGGCACTTTTATTATCATAATGAGAAGTAGTTTTTATTAGAACGGTAAACACGAAACTTATCTACACAAATGCAATGGCCTGCAAAAAGAGTACTTCACACTGTAATTAAGAACAAAGCACCCAATTACATCAGATTGAACTTTGGAGTCACGACTTTTGTTTTTATTTCATCTTGTAATGCTGGACAAGGAACCAGAGAGAAAGGGTCAGACAAAGTACCTACTTAAGGACTGAATTAATGGACTGAGTCTCCTAGCTGCTGTAGGGGCTCCTTGGGTTAAGCCAGAAGAATGGCAGCATCACAGTGGTTAAAAATCCAGTTGCCGGACTGCTTGTTCATTCTTCTTTGTCTATTTGAAGAATAAAGAGGTCCATTTTCAATTCACATTGGAGAGAGACCCAAAATTGGATCAAGAATGGCATCCCTGGGCTTCATAGGTGGCTCAGTAGCAAAGAATCTGCCTGCAAAAGCAGGAGACATGGGTTCAACCCCTGGGTCAGGAAGATCCCCTGGAGAAAGGAATGGCAACCCACTCCAGTATTCTTGCCTGGGAAATCCTATAGACAAAGGAGCCTGGAGGGCTACAGTTCCACGGGGGCACAAAAGTCAGTCATGATTTAGCGAC
The DNA here is from genome assembly GCF_003369695.1 of Bos indicus x Bos taurus. NCBI lineage: Eukaryota > Metazoa > Chordata > Mammalia > Artiodactyla > Bovidae > Bos > Bos indicus x Bos taurus. Next base: position 93,031,941 of record NC_040081.1, on the reverse strand, counting down.
TAACACCACCAACAACAATGGGATCTCCACATCCCCCACAGCTTATTAGACTCTGAAGGGCCTGGAGGGCCCATGTGCCTCTTAGATGATTTTGCTGAGCCATTCTGCATGGAATAACTAAGCCTTGGCTTAAAGAACTCCTGGGGAGTTGGGTGGGTTGTGGAGATCCTTGTGTGACAGACCAGGCCCTAGAGGTGGAAAATGGTATTTCTTAAACACCAGGAAGGGGTGCACACTCCAGAGAAGGGGGTTTGATGAGGGGTGTGTGTCTCTAAAAGGAAGGCACATATAAAATCAAGGGAACAAAATTAGGTTCTGCACAGCCCCCACCAAAAACATTTCCTCCTATGAAACATTTAATTTCTTGAATGTTTTCCAGGAAAAATGCTATTAATGGCTGCTTAAAATTCTCTCTCATATGTTGTAACTTTAATTTCCAACCTTTAGAAAAGACTGAAACATTAAAAAAAAGAAGAAGAATCTAGTTGTTGGTTTTGCAGGTTCTGTGAGTTCCTTCTGTCGGTTCACCACGGAGTGAGCTGTCAGGCTCTGTCTACTTCTCAGCTACTTCCCTGGGTCTGTGCCTTCTGCCTCCCAGCTTCAGGCTTTGCCCCACCCAGACTATGACCCATAAGGCATCATCTGCCTGCTTGTTAAAAGTGCAGAATCTCAGGCTCCCCCCATCAAACCTCCTGAATCAGAATGTGATTTTAGCAGGATCACATGTCTGCATGTTAAAGTTTGACAAACACTACTCTTAGGGGCTCTAGCCCAGCACTGAACAAATGGTTATCAGATCTTCATGAGCCCCAGAATCAATTTATACAAAAATGATAATTCCTGGTGTCCACCCCAGAGATTGGATTCAGGGAGTCTGGGACAGGGCCTGGAATTTCTCTTTCCTCAGGCAGGTGCTGCTGGTCTGGTCCTGAGCTCAAGCTTAATCCTGCCAGTTGGACTTCTAAATAGTCCTGTGTCTTTATTACAGTTCTATTCACTGGTGTCTTGTGTCTCAATCTTTGCTTTACAAACTATTTCCAGTGGTCTCTTCAGGATTTCTATGCAGAAAGGTCTTTGTTGTTGTTTAGTCACTAAGTCACAGCTGACTCTTTGTGGCCCCATGGACTGCAGTGTGCTAGGCTTCCCTGTCCTTCACTGTCTTCCGGAGTTTGCTCAAACTCATGGACATTGAGTTGTGATACTATCCAAACATCTCATCCTCTGTAGACTTTCTTCTAAGGTGCATGTGTGCTCAGTTGCTTCAGTCATATTTGACTTTTTGCAACCCTGAGTACTGTAGCCTGTCAGCTTTCTCTGTCCATGGGATTCTCTGGGAAAGAATACTGGAGTGGGTTGCCTTGCACTCCTCCAGGAGATCTTCCTGACCCAGGGATCGAACCCACGTCTCCCGTGTCTCCTGCATTGCAGGCAGATTCTTTACCCAAGTAATCTTAGTACAGTAATCTAATTTGAAGAAGGAGGCTTGAAACTGTTTTCGTTTAACACTTTAAATAAAATTGAAGAAGCCTGAGTTACCCATATCGAGAAACCAGAGACGAAGTTAATGGAGATTACTGGGGGACATCATTACTGTTTATTCCTACCTGTCTCACCTCTGGGCCCAGAGACCTCTTGAACTCCAGGCTTGTAATTAGAGTTCTTCAACCACAAGCATCAGAACCATCCTCTGCCTAAGTCAACACAGGAATTTATTAGCAAGATATCAGATGGCTCACAGAACAACAAGATGCCTACAGAACAAGGCTCATAAATGGGTAGAAAGCAGGGCAGATTTGGAGATCTGGGTAGCAAGAGCTTTTCAACAGTTTTGTCTCAGAGCCATCCCTGGAATGAATGAGTTCCAACCAGTTTTGGTCTTTTTGTTACTTTTCTGAAGATTTAGATCCTAGAATAGAAATGTTTGGCTTGGCTTGGTGAGGGAGGGCTGGCCACGCTGAGTAACAGTCCTAGCAGATTGTATCCCAAAGGAAGGGTAATTCTTTGGTGGAACTGGGGAGGCTAGAAGACATGCCTGGTAGCCAGGAAAGAAATCAATGTCTTATTACCCAAAGCATACTCCTATGCTTCTCAGACTTTACTAGAATTAAGTTCCATGAGACCAGAATTTTTCTCTTTTGATCTCTGTTATATCCCCTGAGAATATAACCTGGGAAACATGTTGTATCTCATGTGCATAGAGCCTGCCTGACACAGGGTATGTTCTTCATGAGTATTGGTTGAATGGGTGAATGAATGAGTGACCAGACAGCCTGTATGACTTGATGGTTAAGCCTCTGGAGTTAGGCTGCCTGGGTTTAAAGCCCAACTCTCTTACCTCCTAGTTTTGTTAACTTTGAGCTGGTACTTAACTTCTTTATGTTTGTGTGATTAGGTGTCCTCATTAAAGTGATATTGATAATAATGTCTCATTTTGTAAGACTGTAGTTAGAATGTGGGTTTCCCTTGTAGCTCAGTCGATAAAGAATCTGCCAGCAATGAATGAGTCCCAGGTTCGATTCCTGGGTCAGGAAGATCCCCTGGAGAAGGAAATGGCAACCTACTCAAGTATTCTTGCCTGGAGAATCCCATGAACAAAGGAGCCTGGTAGGCTATAGTCCATGTGGTCTCAGGAGTAGAACATGACTTAGTGACTAAACCACCACCACAGTCAGAGTGTGCTTGGAACGGTGCCTAGTCTGTTGGCTCTATCATCTATCTATTCCTGTGTAATAAACCCTCCCCAAACCTAGTGACTTATGTTGACATTTTTATTGGCTCTCAATTCTGATTTGGACAGTGCTTAGCAGGAACAACTAGTGTGTGACGTCTGCTGGTGCTGGAACATCCATGACAGCATCTTGGTTCATATGACTGGCATCTCAAATGGTTGGGGGCTGGCTGAAAGAGCCTGCCTGGGACCTTGCTCCTTGTTGTCAGCTGAGTGCTCAGTGCTCCATGTAGCCTTAGGATTGCTCCCTTTCCATGTAGTCACTCATGTGGTCTCTCTAGGGAGTCTTCTGCTTCCAAGGGTGCAAGAGTGGAAGCTTCTAGACCCTTAAGGCATATTGTCTTAAGGCTTAGATTGTCTTCTGTTGATTTCTCAACCTCAGCACCATTCACATTTGAGGCCAGAGAATTCTTGTTATGGGGGGAAGGATGGTGGGAGGAACTGTACTGTCTGATATTTAACACTGCCCTGGCCTCTACCTACTAGATTCCAGTAGAGCGTCCACTTCCTCTGTGCATGTGTGCTAAGTCATTTCAGTCATGTCTGACTCTGCAACCCTATGGACTGTAGCCCACCAGGTTCCTCTGTCCATGGGATTTTCCAGGCAAGAATACTGGAGTGGGTTGCTGTGCCCTCCTCCAGGGGATCTTCCTGACCCAGGCCTTGAATCTGTGTCTCTTAAGTCTCTTGCATTGGCAGGCAGGTTTCTTTACCACTAGTGCCAAAGAAAATTGTCTCCGTTGTTAAATATCCCCTGGAGAAAAAAATCTCCCCTGGTTGCAAACTGTTTGGTTAAAGCAAGTCACAGCTGGAGCCCAGATTCAAGGGGAGAGCCTGAGGAGGGCATGGAGTATCAGGAGCCTAGTTCACTGGAGGCTGTCAGCATAACGGACTCACCACTATTTCTCTTTGTAAATGTTATTTGTTGCAGGAATCCCTCTTCTTCAGTTCTGCCCATATGCTGGGCTATGTCTCCCTCCTTCTATTGGGCTGCTCATTCTAACAGTTTGCCTGAGTCCCCTCTTGTCATAGCAGTGCTCTCCAGCTTTATGTCTGGTCGTGGGTCTTGGCCACACTAGAAGCATGTCACCTTGGCTCCCATCCTCTGTGGTTAACTGAGCGTCTCTTATGCTCACATAATATAGCATGTGACCAGGTTTGGGGAGTGGTAAGTCTGATTTTATGACCTCCAAAAGTGGCATTTGTCATAGCCACACACATTAGTAATTGCTCTACTCTCCCTGAAAGTCACTTACTTGCCTGATCACTCCTTCCTCTACCAATGAACTTCTACTTTTCCTGCAAGATTCATCTTAGGGGCCACCGTCACTAGGAAAGCTTTCTGGAAAGCGCAGTCTCCAGACTGATTTAGCAGTTTCCTTAAGGGCAGAGGTCATATTGTGTTCATCTTCATGTTCTCAGGACAGAGAACATGTGTTGAGTTTATAACATGAGTCTATCACTTGGAAAGTATTTCTTAAATTGATGCCCAGATGCTCAGTCATGTCTGACTTAGTGGCTCTAGCCCACCAGGCTCCTCTGTCCATGGGATTTCCCAGGCAAGAATACTGAAATGGGTTGCCATGCCCTCCTCCGTGGATCTTCCCAACCCGGGGATTGAACCCACAACTTTTACATCTCCTGCATTGGCAGGTGGATTCTTTACCAGTAGCTCCACCTGGGAAGCACATCCCTGCACACACTCCCGACCCTCAGCACCCCCAAACACACACGGTTTTATCTAGGGACTTTCCTGGTGGTTCAGATAGTAAAGAATCCGCCTGCAATGCAGGAGACCAGGGTTTGATCCCTGGGTCAGAAAGATCCCCTGGAGGAGGAAATGGCAACTCACTCCAGTATTCTTGCCTAGAGAATCTCATGGACAGAGGAACCTGGTGGGCTACATTCCATGGGGTCACAAAGATTTGGACATGACTGATCTGCCTCTTGAGAAATTTGTATGCAGGTCAGAAAGCAACAGTTAGAATTGGACATAGAACAACAGACTGGTTCCAAATAGGAAAAGGAGTACGTCAAGGCTGTATATTGTCACCCTGCTTATTTAACTTATATGCAGAGTACATCATGAGAAACGCTGGACTGGAAGAAGCACAAGCTGGAATCAAGATTGCCGGGAGAAATATCAATAACCTCAGATATGCGGATGACACCACCCTTATGGCAGAAAGTGAAGAGGAACTCAAAAGCCTCTTGATGAAAGTGAAAGTGGGGAGTGAAAAAGTTGGCTTAAAGCTCAACATTCAGAAAACTAAGATCATGGCATCCGGTCCCATCACTTCATGGGAAATAGATGGGGAAACAGTGTCAGACTTTATTTTTCTGGGCTCCAAAATCACTGCAGATGGTGACTGCAGCCATGAAATTAAAAGACGCTTACTCCTTAGAAGGAAAGTTATGACCAACCTGGACAGCATATTAAAAAGCAGAGACTTTACTTTGCCAACAAATGTCCGTCTAGTCAAGGCTATGGTTTTTCCAGTGGTCATGTATGGATGTGAGAGTTGGACTGTGAAGAAAGCTGAGTGCTGAAGAATTGATGCTTTTGAACTGTGGTGTTGGAGAAGACTCTTGAGAGTCCCTTGGACTGCAAGGAGATCCAATCAGTCCATTCTGAAGGAGATCAGCCCTGGGATTTCTTTGGAAGGAATGATGCTAAAGCTGAAACTCCAGTACTTTGGCCACCTCATGCGAAGAGTTGACTCCTTGGAAAAGACTCTGATGCTGGGAGGGATTGGGGGCAGGAGGAGAAGGGGACGACAGAGGATGAGATGGCTGGATGGCATCACTGACTCGATGGACGTGAGTCTTAGTGAACTCCAGGAGTTGGTGATGGACAGGGAGGCCTGGCGTGCTGCAATTCATGGGGTCTCAAAGAGTCGGACACAACTGAGCAACTGAACTGAACTGAAGTGACTGAGAACACATATGATATAAAAGTCAAAAGAAGGAATGTAAAATTTGAGGAGAGATTGAGGAAGTGTGGGAGTGGGTCATGTTATCATTTGGGGGAATGGCCTTTTGGGCAGGAGAAGCAGCAAGTTCACGCCTAGGAAGCTAGGGTGGCTCTGGTGTTTCAGAAAGAGCAAGGCAGCCAGTGGGCAGGGCAGAGGAAGCAAGGAAGACAGTGGTGGGAAAGGAGGTCATACAGGTAACAGAACAAGAAGGTCTGGCTTTGCAGGTCAAGCTAAGGACTCTGGATTTTACTCTGAATGAGATGAGAAGCCTCTGGTGGAAGTTTTGAGCAGAAGAGTGACTGATACTGACCTATTTCTAAAGGATTATTCTGGTTCCTGTGCTGACAGGACTTAGGGCCAGGGAGGAAGTGGCAAGACCAGTTAGGAAACTCTTGGTAAGTATCTAGCAAGAGATGCCGATGGCCTTCCCTGGTGGACTGAATGTGGGATATGAGAGGAGAGGTGATAGGGGTGGTTTCAGGATTTGGAACCTGGATGAGAAGAATGGAGGACTTTTTTCTAAGAGAAGGGGAGTGCTTAGGGATGGAAATTAAAAATCTAGTTTGACTCCTCATTCAACTGGTTGCAGAGCAGTGGTGATTTAGTCACTAAGTCGTGTCCTACTCTTTTATATAAAAGCTGGATATACAAGTGTGAAGTAAAGAAAAGATATATAAACCAAACAAATACATGTGGTAGTTCTGAGCTCTATTACTTGAAAGTGAAAGTGAAAGTTGCTCAGTCTGTCCGACTCTTTGTGACCCCATGGACTATATAGAGTCCATGGAATTCTCCAGGCCAAAATACTGGAGTGGGTAGCCTTTCCCTTCTCCAGGGGATCTTCCCAACCCTGGGATCCAACCCAGGTCTCCTGCTTTGCAGGCCGATTCTTTACCAGCTGAGCCACCTGGGAAACCCAAAAATACTGGAGTGGGTAGCCTATCCCTTGTCCAGCGGATCTCCCAACCCAGGAACCAAACCAGGGCCTCCTGCATTGTAGGCGGATTCTTCACCAACTGAGCTATCAGGGAACTTCTATGTTTAAAAATATGACACTGCCAACTATGTGTGCATACATGTTAAGTTGCTTCAGTCATGTGCAACTCTTTGGGACCTATGGACCATAGCCCACCAGGCTCTTCCATCCATGGGATTCTCCTGGCAAGAATACTGGAGTGGATTGCCTTGCACTCCTCCAGGGGATCTTCCCAACCTAAGGACAGAACCTGCATCTCTTTTGTCTCTTGCTGTGGCACGTGGGTTCTTTACCACTAGCACCACCTGAAGCCCACTATCAACTATCCTTTAATAAAAAAGTAAAATTTAAGAAAAATGACAAAATTTAGTGGCTTAATCTTAGAAGTTTATTTCTCATAACTCAACAGTCAAGGAAGATTTCAGATTGTTGGCAGATTGTGATAAGACCTGTATCTATGGTGAGTTGGGGACAAACTCCTGATTGAAGAGGTCAACCAAGAATGGGGTAAAGAGGACTAGGAGATGTCATATAGACAATTCATTCAAGACATTTTGTTTTAAAGGCAAGAAATGGATTGTAGCTTAACAAACATGTAGCTTTGAGGTTTTTGTTGTTGCTGTTACTGTTTTCAAAAGTTTAACACCTTTTTAAATAGGAAAAATTACAGCTTGTTCGTATGCAATGGGAGTGGCTCAGTAGAGAGGAAAGACTGCTCATGCAGGAAGGAGACAGGAGAGTCTCTAGAGCTCAGTCCGAGAGTGGGCAGAGGAAATGCCGACCAGAACAAGGGCTTGGCTTTAGATAGGATCATGATCTTGTTCATCCATAAAAACAGCTGCCAGCCTGGGTGTATAAGCACCGATGCAGGTAGGGGAGGTCAGCCTTCCTGGTTTGTCTGGAACTGAGGGATTGGCACAGCCAAGGGTAAATGGGAGTAGGTTGGTCACCCCAGAGAGAGGAAAATTTGTGGTATGAGTTTTATAGAAGTTCTCCTTTGATTGCTTTGAGTATTGCCATGTGAGAAAGGGCAAGCATTCTTTAGGTGATTCAACTCAAGCATCTACAAAGCCTAAATCCCAGAGTTACACAATGTGGAGGATATTACTGTTTATAAGTGCCTGTTCTTATGGAGCTTAGGCTATAGTGGAAAACATAGAAAATAACATTACTTCCTGGAAGGTAAGCCTACATGGGATGTATGTGTTACTGAGCCAGACTTGGGTCTGCTCACTCAGTACTCAGTAAAGCCAATCTACTGACACCAGTTGTGATGAAGGAAATTAAAACATTTATTGCAAGATGCCCAGTGTGGAGCCAAGCAGGGAGAACAGGCAGCTCATGCTCAAAAGATTCAAACTCCCCAGTGGCTTTCAGGAAAGGGTATTTAAAGGCAAGGTACAAGAGAGAGTCATAAGGTGTGTGGTCAGCTTGTACACCTCCTTCTGATTGGCTGAGGGTGAGGTAACATGGTGATGTTTCAGGAATCTCAGTCATCAATCTTCTGGTTCCAACTAGTCTGGGGTCACCATGAAGTTAAATTCGTCTAGCTGGTAGGGGTTTTAGTATCTGCAAAACAACTCAAGGATATGGCTCAGGATATTATCGATCACCATTAGGAAGAAACAAAAGGTCCTTGACTGTGTTTTATGGCTTAACTATTATTATTTCATCTTGCTTGATTCATTTCCTTTGCTTCTGCATTTTTTTCCCTTCTCTGGTTGAATTTGCTCTTTGGATCTCAAAGAAGGACTACAAACAAGACACAGGCAGGGGACAGGTCGGGGTTCATCCCCAGTAAGGCCCCTCAGGGCTCTGCTTGGTTTCATGCATAGTAAGTTTATTCATTATAAAGCATCTAAGGAGCTTCAGAGGAACCAGAGATCAAATTGTCAACATCTGTTGGATCATCGAAAAAGCAAGAGAGTTCCAGAAAAACACCTACTTCTGCTTTACTGACTATGCCAAAGCCTTTGACTGTGTGGATCACAACAAACTGTGGAAAATTCTGAAAGAGATGGGAATACCAGACCACCTGACCTGCCTCCTGAGAAATCTGTATGCAGGTCAAGAAGCAACAGTTAGAACTGGACATGGAACAACAGACTGGTTCTAAATTGAGGAAGAGGTACATCAAGGCTGTATATTGTCACCCTGCTTATTTAACTTATATGCAGAGTACATCATGAGAAATGCTGGACTGGATGAAGCACAAGCTGGAACCAAGAGTGCTGGGAGAAATATCAATAACCTCAGATATGTGGATGATACCACACTTATAGCAGAAAGTGAAGAAGAAACAAAAGAGCTTCTTGATGAAAGTGAAAGAGGAGAGTGAAAAAGTGGGCTTAAAACTCAACATTCAGAAAACTAAGATCGTAGCATTTGGTCGCATCACTTCATGGCAAATAGATGGGGAAATAATGGAAACAGTGAAAGACTTTATTTTGAAGGGCTCCTAAATCACTGCAGCCATGAAATTAAAAGACGCTTGCTCCTTGGAAAAAAGTTATGAGTAAACTAGACAGCGTATTAAAATGCAGAGCCATTACTTTGCCAACAAAGGTCAGTCTAGTCAAAGCTATGGTTTTACCAGTAGTCATGTATGGATGTGAGAGTTGAACTATAAAAAAGGCTGAGCACTGAAGAACTGATGCTTTTGAACCGTGGTGTTGGAGAAGACTCTTAAGAGTCCCTTGGACTGCAAGGAGATCCAACCAGTCCATTCTGAAGATCAGTCCTGAATATTCATCAGAGGGACTGATGTTGAAGCTGAAGCTCCAATACTTTGGCCACCTGATGTGAAGAACTGGCTCATTTGAAAAGATCCTGATGCTGGAAAAGATTGAAGGCAGGAAGAGAAGGGGATGACAGAGGATGAGATGGTTGGATGGTATCACTGACTCAATGGACATGAGTTTGAGAAAGTTCCAAGGGTTGGTGATGGCCAGGGAAGCCTGGCACGCTGCCGTCCATGGGGTTGCAAAGACTTGGACACTACTGAATGACTGAACTGAACTGAAAGGGGCTTCCCAGGTGTCTTGATTGTAAAGAATCCACCTGCCAATGCAAGAGATGCAGGAGACCTGGATTCAATTCCTGGGTCAGGAAGATCCCCTGGAGAAGGAAATGGCAACCCACTCCAGTATTATTGCCTGGGAAATCCCATGGACAGAGAAACCTGGTGGGCTACAGTCCATGGTGTTGCAAAGAGTTGGACACTGAGCAACTGAACATGCACACATGTGTGGCATTATAATATATGATGAATAGTGCTGACAAGTGGCCTACAAATTTTGAAAGAGAGATCATTTTTGTTTATGAAAATAAAGGATGCCTTCATGGAGGAAGTGTCATAAATGGAACCTGAAGGTGGTTAGTTTTTCATTGGAGAAGGCAATGGCACCCCACTCCAGTACTCTTGCCTGGAAAATCCCATGGATGGAGGAGCCTGGTAGGCTGCAGTCCGTGGGGTCGCTAAGAGTCGAACATGACTGAGCGACTTCACTTTCACTTTCCTGCATAGGAGAAGGAAATGGCAACCCACCCCAGTGTTCTTGCCTGGAGAGTCCCAGGGACGGGAGAGCCTGGTGGGCTGCCGTCTATGGGGTCGCACAGAGTCGGACACGACAGAAGCAGTTTTTCATTGTGCAGAAGTGAGGGAAGGACATGGCAGGCAAAGGAACATCCATGAAAACCAGTTCTCTTTTTTTATTATCGTCTGTCCTCCTGGACTCCTCTGGTTCTATGATCAGCTTGGTTTTCCTTTGCTGAAAGCTGTTTCAGCATCTTTTATCAGAAAGATGTTTGTGATTTGAAGAAGGTAGAACCACAGAGTGGAATGATAACTTTGACTTTCTTATACATTCCCAGCTTGTCTTTAGAGCTCCAGAATGGACAACAAAACTCTGTTTGTCTTCAATGATTGATTTACTTATTATGTATATTTTACAGCCAAACATATATTTGTGTGTGTGTGTCTACACACACACACACACACACTATATATATATATATATATATATATATACCTAAAAGTGCACAAATCGTCTCTTTTCATTAAACAAACATACCTGCATAACCAGCTTACAATTAAGAAACACAACTTCCCAGCATCTCAGTAGCCTGCTTCATGCCACTTTTAATCAGAATCTCCTCTTTTCCCCCTCTATCAAAGCTAAAGATTATCCTGAGTTCTAAAATCATAGATGACTTTTGCCTGCTTTTGAAGTTGGAATAAATGAAATCCTACATTCTGTTCTTTTCTTCTGTCTGCCTCAGACAAACTCAGTACATTTTAAAGATTCATTAGTTTTGCTAGCTAAAACTGTAGGGTTTTCATTCTCATTGCTGTAGGGTATCTCACTGCATGAATATTTCAGAAAATTCCGCTATTTATTAAATTGTTCTACTGCTGATGTGTGTTTGGATTATTTCCGATTTTGGAGATTAGGAATAGAGGTACCATGAACATCTTGGCACAGGACTTTTGGAAATATTTTTTGAGCATGGTGGTGGTTTAATCATTAAGTTGTGTCTGACTCTTGTGACCCTCATGGACTGTAGCCTGCCAGGGTCCTCTGTCCATGGGATTCTCCAGGCAAGAATACTGGAATGGGTTGCCATTTCCTTCTTCAGGGGATCTTCCTCACCCAGGAATCGAACCTGGGTGTCCTGCATTACAGGCAGATTCTTTACCAACTGGGCTAAGAGGGAAGCCTTTTTGAGCAGAGACCACCACGTACGTTTACAGATTTGACTGAGTCTCTCTAGCGCTTTCATGTATTTGCACCTGGCTATGCTTCTAGCACCATCTGGCAAGTATAGATGAGGCTATGGGGTCAAAATGTCTACCTGTCTGTGTTGAGTTGGTTGCAGAGCATCTCACCAGATTACAAAATGCACTGAAACTGGGTAATCAGGCCCCAGGAGATGAAAATAAAGTAGTGCATGTAGGTGGTTTAGCAAAGATCAAGCAAAGATCATCTTCTTCCTGAATGGTTCTGATCCCAAACAATTAACAGGGCTAATTCTCATTCTCTTTGAGCAACTCCAATTGCAAAGTTCCTGTAGTTCACTGTTCCTGGTCATGCGTTGTTTTTTCACTGCTGTATCTACATCTGTGTGCAGCATGATAAACACAAGATTTGTTTCTGTTCCTGATGGTGTACAGAGTCATGACCTCGTACCTTCTCATAGGACAAGTTTTCTGTCCTGTTCAATATGGTAACCACTAGCCATATGAAACTACTGGGCATTTGAAATGTAGCTAGCGTGATTGAAGTGAGGTGAAAGTTGCTTAGTTATGTCCAGCTCTTTGTGACCCCATGGACTGTAACCCATCAGGCTCCTCTGTCCATGGAATTCTCCAGGCAAAAATCCTGGAGTGGGTAGCCATTCCCTTCTCCAGGGGATCTTCTTGACCCAGGGACCGAATGCAGGGAAGCCCAGTGTGATTGAGGAGCTGAATATTTTTAGTGTTTAATTTTAATTGATTTATATTCAAAAGTGGTACTTGATTCTGTCATGGAAAACTTTTAAATATGTTTGGACCAACTTGGCTATGAGAATCTACTTTTTTCAGTTGTCAATTTTATGAAATCTAAATTCACATCAAATATTTCTAGTAGACATTTCACAGCTGAATTGAGATAAGCTTTGTGTAAAATACACAAAAAACCTTTGTATGGAATAAGAACTTGAAATGTCTTTTTTTTTATATTGATTACATATTAAATAGCAATATTATGAATGTACTGGACTAAATAAAGCATACTATTAATGTCCTTTCAGTTGTTTCTTTTTTATTGTGGCTACCAGCAAATCTTAAACTGTATACATGACTTGCATTCTATTTCCATTGGACAAGTGCTTCTCTAGAGATTCCCAAATATAATGTTTCATGGTAATTTCTAATAACCTTCTGCCTCAGGAAGCTGGATGAGAATGTCTATTTATATAAATACAGAATATGTTTCTGTGTATTTGGCTAATGGATGGTCAGGAAAGGGAGAAACATTTGGTAGAAGAGAATGAGCATGAACTGTGATTTCAAGCTTGTCTGAATTTGTATGCAAGCTCTGCCACTTAATAGATAGGTGACCTTGAACAAGTATCCAACCTCTCTGAGTGCATGCACTCCCAAATGTCCTCTTCTGTAATTTAGGAATATGAATAAGGCAGAGGATACTGTCAGTTCTCTGCCCAGATTCCTTGGGTCTTTTCTTTTCTTTTTTTTTTTTGATGTGGACTGTTTTTAAAATCTTTGTTGAATTTGTTATAATATTGCTCCTGTTTTATGTTTTGTTTTTTGGGGCTAGAGGCATGTGGGATCGAAGCTCCCCGACCAGGAATCGAACCTGCACTCCCTGCATTGCATGGCAAAGTTTTAACCACTGGGTCACCAGGGAAGTCCCTCTCTGGGTCTTATTTATTGTTTCTGCTCATGTACACACTCAATCCCTATCTCCAGTGGGGACACATTTCATACCCCTGAATTTCCCTGGGACCTCTGGCCCCATAAGACTTCATGTGGAGATCATAACTTGACCCCTGCTTCCACATCTGGGGACAGCTTCTGAGAACTCAGCCTAAGATGCTACTCATTCCATATGCTTTGAGGGATGAAACCAGTGGCGTCTGACACAGAGAAGGTTCTCAGCCCCACCTTGTATATATACACCAGTCAGTGAAGTGAAAGTCGCTCAGTCGTGTCCGACTCTTTGTGACCCCAAGGACTCTACAGTCCATGGAATTCTCCAGGCCAGAATACTGGAGTGGGTAGCCTTGCCCTTCTCCAGGGGATCTTCCCAACCCAGGGATCGAACCCAGGTCTCCCACATTGCAGGCGGATTCTTAACCAACTGAGCTATCAGGGAAACCCACCAGTCAGTACACACCAGTAATTTTACTACCACCCCAGGAAGATGTGAATGGTCAGTGATTTTTTTTTTATAGTTTGTACACATCCCTAGTCTATCTCTCAGAACTTTACCCCTAACCATTCTCTTTCATCACCTCGGATGTAACAAGTTAGTGTTTACATTATTCAGACATAATGAATATTTAAAAAGAAAACTTCATAGGTTCATGGACCCTTAGAGTCCATTGAGGGCTTCCCTCGTGGCTCAGTCAGTGAAGAGTCCACCTGAAATGCAGGAGACCTGGGTTTGATCCCTGGGTCGGGAAGACTCCCTGGAGAAGGAAATGGCAACCCACTCCAGTATTCTTGCCTGGGAAATCCCGTGGACAGAGGAGCATCGTACGTACAGTCCATGGGGTCGCAAGAGCTGGGCACATCTTAGAGACTAAACCATCTCCACCAGGGAGCATTGAATCCATTTATGAAAACCAATGTTACATGTGTTTCTGTGATTTCTCCCTGAGTACGTTGTCAGTTGGTGTTGTGAGTAATTAAATCACTCTCAGGGTAAAAATTGTACTGCCTCGGGGCGGGGGGTGGACATCAACTATTTAGAATAAAAAATGGACATATGGAGATTCTTGGGGACTTTTCTGGAGTTTCAGTGCAGGTCCCTACCTTCGAATGCAGGGGATGTGGGTTCCATCCCTGGTCAGGGAGCCAAGATCCCACATGCCTCAGGGCCAAGAAAACCAAAACAGAAAACAGAAACAATACTGTAACAAATTCAATAAACACTTTTAAAATGGTCCACACAAAAACAAACTTTATACAAAAACAAAAATAGAGATTCTCCTAGTCACAAAAGAGCTTGCTGACTCAGCACACACACACGCAAACATATATATACTGTGTTTAATACACATACATACATATAAATGTGGATTTATATGTATATACATACATATAAATACATAAATGTATATAATGTATACATATATAATGTATAAATGTATATTTATCAATACATATATATGTATATAAATACATAAATTTATAAATATATATAAATACATATAAATCCACATATAAATGTTATGATTATAGTATTTTCTATCTAAAGACAACCTGTTTATATTTTCTCAAACTTCCAGTTCATTCTTTTGATGAGTTAATAGTAAGTTATCATTTATTGAAGTTTATTATAAGCCAGACATCATTTTAAAGTATTGACAGATGCTATCTCACTTAATCTGCTCAAAGACTCAGTTCGAATATTATCTCCTCAGAAGTCTTCCCTGGCTGCTCTGAATTAGTCACCCTCTGTTGCTCTATGGTAGCCTTGATCACTGCCTGGAATTTTGATTCATTTGTGTTTTGTGCCTCTCTCCACTATCTCCTTGCCTATCGCAATTAGAATGTGTGTCTCAGACAGCAGATACTTTTCTGGGTTGCAAATCATTGTATCACAGTTACTAGAACAGTGCCTGGCACATGGTTGATAATCAGTAAATATTATTGAATGACAGAATGAATAAAAAACTTACCATTGATGAGAACTCTAAAACCCAGAGTGGTTAAAAGGTTAAGACTCCAGAGGGAGGGAATAGCAGTGCTCTTCCTCGAACCCCTGTCTGGTATCCACTGTGCCTGCTGTCCTTTATATTATGTGGGCTGTAGACAGATGGCATAACTTACCCATAAGGAAATCATTCTCTGGTAAGGGAGGAATAACATTCACTTCCAGTCAACACATATTTGCTAACCTTTGCTGCTGCTGCTGCTGCTGCTGCTGTTAAGTTGCTTCAGTCGTGTCCAACTCTGTGCGACCCCATGGACTGCAGCCCATCGGGTTCCTCTGTCCATGGGATTCTCCAGGCAAGAGTACTGGAGTGGGGTGCCATAACCTTTGTTAGGGACTGTATTAAACCCTAGAGACACAAAAGTGAATGACATGATACAGCCCAGTCCCCTCACGGAGCTTTTGGTCCAGACTCGGATGGAGAAGACCGATGCGACAAGTAGTAACAAGTGAGATAGGTAGTTTGAAAAAGAATGTACAGGGATAGAAAATAATAGCAAGGGAACCCAACCAAGTTAAGGGGATTAGAAGAGGCTTCTCTGTGGGAGGGAACGCAATCTGTTCAAGAAACTGAGAAAGTACAACATGTAGAGGTGAGGGCAAGCATTTGTTATTGTTCAGTCACATTGTGTCTGACTCTTTGTGACCCCGTGGACTGCAGGACTCTAGGCTTCCTTGTCCTTCACCGTCTCCTGGAGTTTGCTCAGACTCATGTCCACTGAGCTGGTGATGCCATCCAACCATCTCACCCTCTGTCACCCCCTTCTCCTCCTGCATGGCAGGAGGTAAGTAGAGAACAGCCTGAAAAATGAAGTCTATAAATGATAATCAGACATGGGGGTGAGTGATCTGTCCTAATAGTGCCATGGAAGCAAAGAGAATGGCAAGATTCCCACTATAGTGGAAGTTTCACGAGCTCATTATAATGACACACTTGGAAGGCTAAAGAATATAAATATACTGAGACAGGAGCAGAGCATCCAAACACTTTCTTCTTTTCTTGATTTTATGAGAAAATAAACATTCTCACAGTGTATATATGTGTGTGTGTATACATACATATATATATAATGTATTATGTATATATATATGGGCTTCCCTGGTGGTTCAGAGGTTAAAGGGTCTGCCTGCAATGTGGGAGACCTGGGTTCAATCCCTGGGTTGAGAAGATCCCCTGGAGAAGGAAATGGCAACCCACTCCAGTATTCTTGCCTAGAAAATCCCATGAATGGAGGAGCCTGGTGGGCTACAGTCCACGGGGTGGCAAAGAGTTGGACGTGACTTCACTTTCACTTTCACTTTCTTTCATGTATGTGTGTATATATATATATATGTATATATATAATAGATAAAGCTGTGAACTGTAAAATATTACTTCCACTCCTATTTCCCCCTTATCCAATTCCCAGACCTAACACTACCATAGATAATGTCTCTTTCTTCTCACTCTCTTTTTTTTGTTCTCAGGCTTTAATTTGTTCACTTATTTTTTTAATTGCAGTATAATTTCTTTATGAGGTTCCATTAGTTTCTCTTGTACCACAGTGTGAATCAGCTATGTGTATACATATATTCTCTGGACCTCTTTCCCACCTTCACCCCCGAATCCCACCCTTCTAGGTCAACGCAGAGCACTGAGCTGAGCTCCCTGTGCCAGCTATACAGCAGGCTCCCACTAGCTATCGATTTTACACGTGGTAGTGTATATATGTCAAGGGGTGCTAATGGTAAAGAACCCGCCTGCCAATGCAGGAGATGTAAGAGACACAGGTTTGATCCCTGGGTCAGGGAGATCTCCTGGAGAAGAGCATGGCAACACATTCCAGTATTCTTGTCTGGAGAATTCCATGGACAGAGGAATCTGGTGGGCTACAGTCCATTTAGGTCGGACATAACTGAAGTGAATTAGCATGCACGCAATCTCCTAGCTCAGCCCACCCTCCCCTTCCCACCCTCTGCCCACATGACTGTTCTTTACATCTGTGTTTCTATTCCTGCCCTGGACATAGGGTTATCTATACCATTTTAGTTCTAGATTCCATATATCTGCATTAATATACAATATTTGTTTACTCTTCCTGACTTACTTCACTTTGTATGACAGACTCTAGGTTCATCCACACCACTACAAATGACCCAATTTTGTTCCTTTTTATGGCTAATATTCTATTGTATATATATA
The DNA here is from genome assembly GCF_003369695.1 of Bos indicus x Bos taurus. Lineage (NCBI taxonomy): Eukaryota > Metazoa > Chordata > Mammalia > Artiodactyla > Bovidae > Bos > Bos indicus x Bos taurus. Next base: position 93,014,636 of record NC_040081.1, on the reverse strand, counting down.
CCACATCTTCTCTATCCATTCATCTGCCGATGGACATTTAGGTTGCTTCATAAACAAAGTAATCTTTTTTTTAATATGTTTTTTAAAGCAAATAAACTTCCAGAATTATTTTATACCAATATAGACATTGGAAATATGAATCTTTATTCCCCCTCCCCATCTTTTACTGTACTATATAGCAGCACATATGTTATGTACAGACATCATTTTATTTCACTTTGCTTTATTGCAATTTTCAGAAACTGTGTATTTTGCCAGTTAAAGGTTTGTAGCAACCCTTCATTGAGCAAGTCTATTGGTGCCATGTCTCCCACAGAATTTGCTCACTTTATGTTAGATTTTGGTACCATTCTTACACTATTTCAAACTTTTTTGTTATTATCATATTTGTTATGGTGATCTGTGCTCAGTGATCGTTAATGCTACTATTGTAATTGTTTTGGGTTCATTTTAGCAATAAGGTCTTTTTTAATTAAGGTAGGTATATTGTATTTTTAGATGTGATGCTATGGCACACTTAATAGAAGATAGTGTAGTGTACAAAAATAACTTTTATATGCACTGGGAAACCAAAAAAAATCATGCAACTCATTTTATGTAACTATTCACTTTATTGTGATGGTCTGGAACTGAATCAGCAATATATATATACACACGCACATACAAATATATATCATTCTACACTTCATTTTACAATGTATTTTTGCAACTCTTTCCATATTGGCACATAGAGACCTTTTAGATGCAGCATAATGTCTTTAACTAGTCTTTTTTATTGATAACTTTTAGGGTGTTTCCAGTCTTTGGTTATTGAATAGTTTTGCAGATATGGAAACTTATAATTGTACAAATACATTCATTTTTTTAAAGCTATTGTTGAATTGGGGTTATATGAACTCCATAGGGGTTATATGAAAATGCCTCCAAATAGTTAGATTAAACAAAGCTAACCATAAGCCAGAGAAGCAAATAAAATGGATTTTTTAAACGATTCCACGAATGTACTTGTTCACGTTCAATAAAATACTGGATGTATCTAAAAATTTTAAATGGAAAGTTGTGTCTTATGGGGGAAACCATGTTCAAAAGCTTTGACCACTGTCCTTAACTACATGACTGAGAGGATAAGTTCACAGTGCTTTGATGGTGTATGTAATATTCCTTGTGTTCACATTCAATCTACCCAAATGGACTCATTCTATTTATGTTATGTCTTTTATCTCAGAAACTCCAACCCCCTTACAAGTAGTTCTTGTTAATATTAGCAATGCAATCATGATATGGAGCAACCCATCACATTATAGAGACAATTCCTCAGGAAGAATTCAAAGGCCCCCATCAGTTTCATCTATCTTGATCATATGTATAAGTGTCAAGTGGTCACCACTGGGAAATGACTTTCTTATACTAAGTTTGCAGGACATATGCTGACGAATTGTGTTTCATGACTTGAAGGTAACGGTCTATCTCTATAATAAGAAGTGACTTGTTTGCCGGGTCCCAGATTCTGCTGCCATTCTTTAGGCAGTATCATGGTATTTCTGGGGGGATAAGACAGCCAACGAGACAAATGTTCCTGGGAATAGCACTGGGAGAGAAAACGTAAACAGTGCAGAAGGGAAAGGGAAGAGGGATCGGAACCTGGTTAAGAGACAACAGAATTCACTAGTTTAATGTCAGTTAAAAACAAAGTGAAAATCAAGTCCCAAAGGACACAGAGCAAGAACAGAACAGAAATTTAGAAATATGGGGTGCCTGCCAAACAAGAATAGGGTTTTAGTGAAACTGATTACATTTAATAAAGAAAGACTCTCATCTGACATTTAAAATATAGGCATTATCCAGTTAAGAGACTTGGTACGAGTCCATATCCAGCCACCCGCATCACAAAGGTTAGAGTCTCTGTGATTAAGTTCAAATAATGTTGACCTTTAGTCGAATGTCCCTCAAAAACAGGGTTTACATTCATTGCCAGTGTTTAAACGTGCACAGCTGAGTTTGCAGGTCCTTGGTGGATAGATCTGCTGACTGCTTGCGACGAAGTGTCTACTGCTACCGTTTTTTTTTTGTGTGTGTGTGTGCCCATGTAAAAAGTAATACATTTACCACCTCAGACTGTGATATGTAAAAAACATCACCTTTTACCTCTTGTTTTTCTTTTTTTTTTTTAATGTACTTATTTTTTCTTAATTGGTTTCTTTAAAATTCATTCTAATCCACTGGGTGGTAGAAAATTGTCATTATTGTGGTTTCATCTCCCACTGATCACACAGGACTCAAGGATGCTTATGTAATGCTCAGAAAATTGGAGGTGGTTTTGTCCAACCCAACAGAAATTTCCAAACTCCTGCTTTGATCACCTTCCTTGATGCAAGGGGTTAAGGGATTGTACTGGCCAATGAGAGGTAAGGGGACTTCTGCTGGGTGCATAGGATATGCTTTGCCTTTCCTTATAAAATGTATGCAAAATCTTAGGACCCCCTCTTCCTCTCTTTCTCCTGAGTTAATATGGATGTGATGTCTGGAACAGGAGCAGCCATCTTGCAACCATGAAGAATAGGCCAGGAGAACTGCAGATTTGGTGGCCCCAACATCATTGAACCACTGAACCAATTCTAGGACTCACTTTCCTCCAGAATTTCTTGCTGTGAGTGAAAAAATAAGCATTTAATTTGTTTAAGTCACTGTATTGTGAGTTTTTCATTATTTGCAGCTTAAAGCATTTTTAACTGATTCAAAGAGGAAAAAACTCTGTTGTCCAGTCCATCTTGGATGGCTGCTGATATATTTATTGTCCAATGGTTCCTTGAAATTCAGTGATAAACTGCTCGTGGGCCCCTGAACATAGGAGATGACCAAGGCTAGGACCCTGATGCCTAGGGCTCCCAGGCCATGCAGCGATCCTAACTGAGGCCTGGCCTGGGAGCCAGGAGCAGGTGGCACTTTTCAAATCTTTTGACTGCTATCCCTCTTCTGAATGAACAAGTTAACCCTTTTCTCCTCTTGCCACTGTCATAGACACTTCTCTTTGATCAATTCAGGACATTTATTACACTCTCTTCTGTGAATTGACGGGTGTACAAGTAAATGCAGTGCCTTTTCTCATGAAACTCCATTTTTCATTTAGCAACCAACCACCTCTGAGACAAGAGAGCAAAACCTGAGCTATCTGCTTCAAATGTAGGATGGAAAACTACACAAGTTAATATTGTAATAAATTACCTTGCTACACCTACCAGTCTAGCAAAATAGTCACCATGGCAAGACAGGGTGAGAATGACAGCTGATGAACTAGACTGACTTTTGAGCCCAGCGCTGACTTGCATGGATGAAATTCCTTGGCTTGTTTCTCATCTGCACAGCAGGTTTTCTGAAGATGACCAGGGACGCTGCTTCATCTTAAGCAAGAGAACTGGTGTGGTTTGGGTATGTGGTCTGTGGTTGGAGTAGAAAAAGGAGAGGAGAGTGAGGATGCCTTGCTATTTAGTCTGGACTTGGCCACTCTAAGACCTACCGTTTTGACCTTTTCTGTTTATATTTAAGTCAGAGCTTTCATAGGAACGTATTTGCTTTCTCTTTCTGGATTTTTTTCATCTGAAAGTTTTATTTGGGTTTTTAAAATTTTTTTTTAAAGGTAATCATTCAAATGATTAATTGCAGATTTGATTGTAATAGTAAATGACTGAAAACAATTTACGTATCAACAGAAGTCTGATTAAAACAAACTACAGTACAAACATAGAGTGGAATGCTATGTAGTCGTAGAGCTAAATGAAGACGTGCTCTACAATGGATATTAAAAAAATCCTCTTTTCCACTCCTGTCTCCTATTCATACATTTTCCATGTCCTCCATTGGTACATTTTTATGACTCTTTTCAGAGTTTCTTTATACACAAGTAAATTGAAATGTAAGTTCTTATTGTTTCTTTTTTTGTGATAAGATTTTTTACATACTGTTCTGTTCCTTGTTTATTTCACTTAATAATATATCTTGGATGTCTTTCCAAATGGAATTCTTTCATTTGTCCAAAGTCATCTTCAACTTCATGCCGTAGTGGCTTTTTTATAAAAATTTTTTATATTATATTGAAGTATAATTGATTAACCATGCAGTAGTGTCTTAAATTTTTCTTCACCTAGGTCTTAAACATTTCTTTTTTAGTTTATTTATTTTTGGCTGTGCTGGGTCTTCCTTGTGACTTTTCCCTAGGAGCTACACTCTAGTTTTCGTGCGAAGGTTCAAGAGTGCGGGCTCAGTAGCTGTGGTGTAAGCTCAGAAGCTTAGTTGCTCCTTGGCAATGTGGCATCTTCTGGGACCAGATATCGAACCTGTGCCCCATGCATCGGTAGGTGGATTCTTAACCGCTAGATCACCGGGGAAGCCCACACATTTCTTCTTATGTTTATTCCTGGGTATCATGGAAATGGCAACCCACCCCAGTATTCCTGCCCGGAGAATCCCAGGGATGGAGGAGCCTGGTGGGCTACAGTCCACGGGGTCGCAAAGAGTTGGACACGACTGACCGACTTCACTCACTCACCGTGTATTTTGGGGCTTGGTTTTGTATTCTCTTCCATTTTTCAATAGGTTATTGTCTGTTTATATAGATTAATTTCATTCATTAACTCTTTACTCTTCTACTTTGCTTTGATTTTTAAACATTTTCACAACTTGGATTAAGTTAAATAAACTGCTCTTGGCCCAGATTTCTTTTTATAATGCAGTGCTCTATGTTCTGAAATTCTTGGTGCCATGATTGCTGTAAGTCAGTGAGCTCAAGGCTCTTCATGACAAGGTAATCCTCTAATATTCAGAGAGTAATTATAATTCAGATGCTTAGTATAAGGGTACTTCCAGAATACAACTCAATTGAAACTACAAACAATTTAATAAAAACTGTGTCACTTACATCGTACAACACAGCTAGGGAATATCTTCGCAGATTTTTGATTTGTTAGTTGAACTACAGTGTGTGTTTCCTTGGTGCTTGTAATCCACTGTACCTTACATTTTGGGGAACACAAAGGGAAAGGTTTTCATGTGTTTAGTTTCGGTGCCACTTCAGCACCTAGAAGCCCACCTATCAATAAGTTCTTTCTTCTCAATCACCTGCACCGCTAGCCATCATAAGAACATATAGCTTTTAAATTTTTACTTATTTTTAATTGGAGAATAATTGCTTTACGATGTTGTATTGGTTTCTGCCATACATCAGCATGAATCAGCCACAGGTATATACATGTCCCTCCACATCTTGAACCCCCCTCCCACTTCCCACCCCATCCCACCCTCTAGGTTATCACAGAGCACCAGGTTTGAACTCCCTGTGACATACAGCAAATTCCCACTGGCTATCTGTTTTACATATGGTAATGTATATGTTTTAAGAACATACAATTTTAATACAAGAAAATTGCAGTAAATGTTTTCTATTCCTGTATTACTTGTAAGAAAGAAAGAAAGAAAATTTTGCTCAGTTGTGTCCAACTCTTTGCAACCTCATGGACTGTAGCCTACCAGGCTCCTCTGTCCATGGGATTTTCCAGGCAAGAGTATTTGTAGGTAGCCATAATTGGCCAAAAGGGACAAATATTATCAGGCCTATTACACAATCATTAATGACATGAAACTTTTCAGATGCTCAGTTGTGTCCAGCTCTTTGTGACCCCATGGACTGCAGCATGCCAGGCTTCCCTGTCCATCATCATCTCCAGGAGCTTGCTCAAAGTCTGTCCATTGAGTCGGTGATGCCATCCAATCATCTCATCCTCCATCATCCCCTTTTCCTCCTGCCTTCAGTCCTTCCCAGCATCAGGGTCTTTTCCAATAAATCAGTTCTTCACATCGGGTGGCCAAAGTATTGGAGCTTCAGCTTCAGCATTAGTCCTTCCAATGAATATTCAGAACTGATTCCCTTTAGTATTGACTGGTTTGATCTCCTTGCAGTCAGAGGGACTCTCAAGTCTTCTCCAACACCACAGTTCAAAAGCATCAATTCTTCGGTGCTCAGCTTTCTTTATAGTCCGACTCTCACATCCATACATGACTACTGGAAAAACCATAGCTTTGACTATGAGTATGAAACTATGAGTGGATGACTTTTAAATAGGACAATATTACATAGTTATTTTCCAAAAAACATGGACCAGAATGGTCATCCAATCAAAACCCAAATGTTTTGCACCAAATATTTCATTTCAATAAATAGCCCTACATTTTCATAATACTTTACAATAAGTACCCACAAATTACAACAAAAATATTTTTTCAAGGTTAACTTTTCATTACTCAGGGGAAAATTATAAAGTCTGTGGCTCTTCCTGGGTCACATTTCACCCTCAACGTGTATTTTCTGTTATTTCAGGTTTCACTGGCTGCTTCATCAGAGCCCATCAGAGGGAAATCACAAGCTTTGGAGAGCTGATTAAAGAATTACAGAGTGTTATTGCTCATTGAATCCAGCCTCCTCATCTCACAGATGGAGAAACCAAGGAAAGGAAGGGGTGAGTGACTTGCCCAACATGACTTCCTGAAATGACTTCCCAAGGGAGCCAGGGTCTGGACCAAGCTTTCTGCTCCCCAATCCAGCACTCTTTCTGCCACATCATGGTGCACATTTCTAGGCACGAATGAAAAAACACACTCCAACGATTGTAATTGACAAAGATGTGGTACCTGTTAATGACACTTCAGGCATATACATAACATTTTTAAAAATATCTTTTTCCCATTGAGCAATCTCATTCCCATAGTTGTCATTACTACCTGTGTGATCAATGACTTAAATTAGTATCACCAGCTCTGACCTCGTCCATGTATACCATCGCCCGTCCCATAGGTCTACCTGTGTCATTCACAGATAAATCTAATACATCCTTGCCAAAATTGAGCTTATTTTTTATATCGACCAAATCTGTTCTCTATTTTCTATTTTGTTTCTTGGCTTGATAATAACTCATTTGTCTAAGTCCTCACCAGTCTTTTCCCTTCTCATCCAATGTGTTAGAAAATTCTATTGATGTTACCTAGAAATTTCTCACTTATGTTCTCATTTTTTCATCTCTATTTGCGCGTCTTAATAACTTTTCACCTGGACTCTCTACCTTTGTCTCTTTCCTCTCCAAGCTATCTCCACAGTGCCTCCAAAGTCATTTTCCCAAACGGTAAGAACTCTCTTGCGTGTGCTTGCCATGTACTTGCTACCTGAAACTCAGAGTGTCATCCATGTCCATTAAGTAAAAGCCCATATAGCACGATTGTTTAAGGTACTTGATATGAGCTGTCCATCATCTGCCTAACTTCTATTCCATCATAGCTTTTCAATGTTAGATTCCACAAACACAAAAATACTTGCAAGTCTTTGAATTCATTAAGTTATTTTATGCCTCCTTCTCCCTGAACACGCAGACCGCTCTGTCTGAAATCCTATCGTCTGCTCACTTTTCCCTCCTCTGAGCATGCTGTGCATAGCTGTTCTCATATTCAGCCTTTAGGACCCAATCCCAAGGATGAGAATCAACCCTTCAGGGAAGGCAATAGACAGTTTTTTCTTTGATGCTTACGCTGTGCCTTCTATGTACTTCCATTAGTATATATCACATCATATTACAATTCCTTATTTATGTGATATTTATCTTGCCTTCAGCCCTAGCAGTGCCTGGATGAACAGCAGAATGAATATATGGGCATAGGTAGTAGTAACCTGGAGAAGGCAATGGCACCCCACTCCAGTACTCTGGCCTGGAAAATCCCATGGATGGAGGAGCCTAGTAGGCTGCAGTCCATGGGGTGGCTAAGAGTCGGACACGACTGAGCGACTTCACTTTCACTTTCATGCATTGGAGAAGGAAATGGCAACCCACTCCAGTGTTCTTGCCTAGAGAATCCCAGGGATGGGGGAGCCTGGTGGGCTTCTGTCTATGGGGTTGCACAGAGTCGGACACGACTGAGGTGACTTAGCAGCAGCAGTAGTAACTTAGAGAAACATTTTGTGGTTAGCTGTAACCTACTATATTTAGAATATCTGAAAATAATACTATTTGTTCACTGCTGCTCAGAGTAGACTCAATGCCCAAGTTATAGAACTGAAATGTTTTGAATTTATAGAATTTTAATAACTATAATTTAGAATGATTACGATTCACATCTACCTTACCCTTTCATTGAAATATAAATTTGTTTCCTCACTATGAAATCATCACACATAATTATCTCCAGATGACAAATAGTCATTTCCATATAACATGCAGATATGAAAAAGACATTTTATCTCTTTTTCAGTAGGGTATTTACCAAAGTGTTTCATGTATCTTCAGTAGCATTAGCATTTGCATCTTTTCCAATTTTTAGTCAAATTCATTTTATTACACCTTTATTAAGATGTTCTGGGCCTCTGAGCTTTAAGAACATGTATGGATGAGGATATTATACGTGTACACATAGATCAGGTATGCAGGGTTAACTTAGGTGGTTACTAAGTCAAATGGGGACATTTAGTTAATTGCAACACTAACCCAGGGATTGGCTGATGTTTCATTTCAGAATGCCTTACGCATTTCAGCCAAGGTATAAACTACAGAGATGAATGCTTTTGTACCCCTGGGGAATCTAGATGCTCACTTCTTACAAAGGTACAATTTTTATTTGAATTTTCTGAATGTACCTAGATTTTGCTTTTTAACCCATTGTATATGATCATAAACAACGTAGCTTTTAATAAGACTTCTACATAACTGTAGAAAGCTGTGCCAGGAGTAAGCCACAGTTTCTAGCACTTCCTTTCGCTTTGCCACATGAGCCAGGGATTATGAGCTGCCAAGTTTGATAAGCAAAGGGGTAGTGGGGAGAGTATTGGGCCCCATTGTAAAGACTTGGATTCAAGCCTCAGTGTGCTGCTTACCAGTTTTTGCTCTGAAACAAATCATCTATCTTTCCAGTTTCATCTTAATGAGAATCATACCATCTCCCTAACCTGCTGCTACTGCTGCTGTTAAATCGCTTCAGTCGTGTCCGACTCTGTGCGACCCCATAGATGGCAGCCCACCAGGCTCCCCTGTCACTGGGATTCTCCAGGCAAGAACACTGGAGTGGGTTGCCATTTCCTTCTCCAGTGCATGAAAGTGAAAAGTGAAAGTGAAGTCACTCAGTTGTGTCTGACTCTTCATGATCCCTTGGACTGCAGCCTACCAGGCTCCTCTGTCCATGGGATTTTCCAGGCAAGAGTACTGAAGTGCGGTGCCATTGCCTTGTCTGTCTCCCTAACCTCCTTGAGGATTATTTTAAAAATTGAGTGGCAATTGCTCAGAGACCTGAAAACAGGTGTGGAAAATGGGCAGGAACAAAGGGAGCTCAGGCAGCCAGAGCCACAAACACCATCACACTGAACCCCTGTAGCAAAGGCGCTGCTGCCCCACCAGTGGCCTCCGGACAACTTCCCTTTGGCCACCATCACTGTCGCCTCCAGTGCAACCAGCACTACTGGGATGAACTCTTGTCTAAGTCCTACCTTCAGCTACAAGTGTGCTGTGTGCTCAGTCGCTCAGTCATGTTGTATGACTCTGTCACCCCATGGGCTGTACCCCGCCAGGCTCCTCTGTCCACGGGATTTCCCAGGCAAGAATGTTACCAGTGGCTTGCCGTTTCCTCCTCCAGGCAATCTTCCTGAACTCGTGTCTCCTGCATCACAGGCGGATTCTTTACCACTGTGCCACCTGGGAAGCTTTTCAACCAAAAGGAAGGCTAGAAATGCATGCCTCTGATTTTTTGTCTTTTATGGTAGGAGATTAGTCTATAATCCATATTGTAGGAAAAAGAATGGAAACTCCCTCACATACAGGAGAAGATTAAGGTGCTGGGTCCACAAGGACTCTCTCTTGACTATTTCCACAATCTCCTAAATTGTCTCACTGCCTCCAGCCTAGTTCCCCTCCACCCCACTGTCCCTGATGACATCAGAGATACTTTTTCCAAGGAAAATCTGATTCCTGCCACTGCTCTGTTTAAAGCCTTCAACCACCCCCTCCCCTGGATGCTGGAGCTGTGCTAAGCCATTTTAATCATGTCCAACTCTTTGCCTGCCAGGCTCGTCCATCTATGGGATTATCCAGGCAAGAGTGGGTTGCCATGCCCTCCTCCAGGGGATCTTCCTGACCCAGGGATGGAACTGTGGCTCCTGCTGCTCCTTTATTACAGGCAGATTCTTTACCGCTTGTAATTCTTTACCACTGGGGTAGCTCCAGATGTCTATGTATGTGTAAGTTAAAATACCATACAGACACTTAAAACTCTGCCAGGATAATGCTGTAGATGGATGCATGGACAGCCTGTGGTTAGTGGAGATGACCACTGAGCTTGCCTAGAGCATAGCGTCGAGTTGCAGAGGGCAAGGACCAATGTCAAAGAGCAAGAAGTAGCCAAGACACAAATTCACCCCTCAACCCGTTTTTTCTGGATAACATGCTCCTGGGATTCTTGTTTTGACCCATGAATTTCTGAAAGTCATTCAAATGAATACACTGGAATATTTTGCCTGATAACCAAGGTGACCTCACATCAAATTATATCTAATTTATTTTTTAATTCAAGTATAGTTAATTTACAATGTTGTGTTAATTTCAAGTATACAGCAAAGTGATTCAGATATATATACTTTTTCAGATTCTTCTCCCTTATAGGTCATTTCAAAGTACTGAATATAGTTCCTTGTGCTGTATAGTAGGTTATTGTTGCTTATCTATTTCATATATAGTAATGTGCAGCCATGAAATTAAAAGATGCTTACTCCTTGGAAGAAAAGTTATGACCAACCTAGATAGCATATCGAAAAACAGAGACATTACTTTGCCAACAAAGGTCCATCTAGTCAAGGCTGTGGTTTTACCAGTGGTCATGTATGGATGTGAGAGTTGGACAGTGAAGAAAGCTGAGCGCCGAAGATACCGGGGTCCAGCCCCAGTTGGATCCAGGGATTCCCTCGGGAGGACGGCGTTGGCAAAAGGATAGCAAAGCGGAAAAAGAGACAGAGGCTTGAACTAACTGGTTAACGCAGAAAGCCAATAAAACCTGTGACATCAGGTTTGCAATGACCACGGAGGCCACAGGCGCCCTCTCAAACTGCAGAAAGTGCCCCACCTTAGGCACTTCTCGAGTGGGTCTTAGAAGCCCGGGCAAATAAGTGGTCTCCGAGGGCCCCCGTGCTCCAAATTAGTCATCCTGAAGGAAGAACAGAGAAGAAAAGGAGAGAAAAGGAAACAAGAAAGAATGACATGGGGAGACCAAGTCTGATGAGCAAGGCTGACAACTTTATCTTCCAAAGTAGTTTTTATACCTTAAGTTGTGCATAGAGGATAAGAGGGGGTGTAGAGTCATGCAAGGTCAGCAGTCCTTGACTCTATTTCGAAGCCATGCTTTCTTTCTGCAAACTTATCATATGCAAAGGCTTTAGGTGATTTACATCATCTTCTGGCCAGGAGGTCTGTTAACATTCTATGACCCTTTCTTCTGAATAATGGTTAGTCAATCAGAAAACTTATTTTCTCTAAAGGCGATTATTCTAAAGTCTGAAAGCATTAGATAAAGTTGCATTCCTATAGGGCAAAAGTGTGGTGGGTTAAAACAAGAAAAGAATTAACTCAAGGGTCCAAGTTTACAAACATTAAAGCTACTACTTACATCTCTATATACCAACTATATTAATCAATACACTCCCAGGGACTCAGTAGGTAAGGGATATGGAAACTTGGCAGCAAGCATTAGCTCAACAAAGAAATCCTCTACCAGTTCTATTCTAACAATTTCAACTCTCTGAGAAGCTCTGCCCTGTTAGAATACCTTAAGCTTCCCGTGCTTCTCGTGGTTGGAAGGCTGTGAACAATCACATGCATAGCTGCAGGAGTCCAAACAAACCTGTCAGGCAAGCTAGAAAGTCATCAGAGGGGTTTGAATTGAAACACTCCTATTATGCCCAGGAGACTTATTAACTAGAGCTCTAAGTTGATTTTCTTACAGAGAAAGGTGGTTGGGGATAGCCCCCCGTGAATGTCAGAGGAGTTGGTAAAAGTCATAAAATAGTAAAACAGACAGATTCTGGTTTTGGGGTAGACGCTCAGGCAGGTTCAGGGGGCCCCTCAAGCCCTGACTCCCCTTGCCCGACAGGGCTCTCCCGCATGACCTTGTCTTGGGTGAGAACTCCCGTGCTGGCTCCCGGCACGAAGAATTGATGCTTTTGAACTGTGGTGTTGGAGAAGACTCTTGAGAGTCCCTTGGACTGCAAGGAGATCCAACCAGTCCATTCTGAAGGAGATCAGCCCTGGGATTTCTTTGGAGGGAATGATGCTGAAGCTGAAACTCCAGTACTTTGGCCACCTCATGCGAAGAGTTGACTCATTGGAAAAGACTCTGATGCTGGGAGGGATTGGGGGCAGGAGGAGAAGGGGACGACAGAAGATGAGATGGCTGGATGGCATCACTGACTCAATGGACGTGAGTCTGAGTGAACTCCAGGAGTTTGTGATGGACAGGGAGGCCTGATGTGCTGCGATTCATGGGGTCGCAAAGAGTCGGACACGACTGAGTGACTGAACTGGACTGAACTGAATGTGTATGTAGAATTTCCCTGATGGCTTAGTCGGTAAAGAATCCGCCTGCAATGTGGGAGATCAGGGTTCAATCCCTGGGTTGGAAAGATCCCCTGGAGTAGGGCGTGGCAACTGACTCCAGTATTCTTGCCTGGAGAAACCCCATGGACAGAGGAGCCTAGGGGGCTACAGTCCCCAGTGTTGCAAAGAGTCGGACACAACTGAGTGAGTAAGCATGGCAGCACAGTGTATATGTTATTCCCAATTTCCTAATTTATCCCTCCCCCTCTTTTCCCTTTGATAACCGTAAGTCTGCTATCCATGAGTCTACTTCTATTCTGTAAATGAGTTCATTTGAGCCATAGTTTACATTCCACATTATTAGTGATATCATATGATATTTATCTTTCTCTGTCAGACTGACTTCACTTAGTATGATCGTCTCTTGGTCCATCTATGTGGCTGAAAATGGCATTATCTCATTCTTTTTTATGGATGAGTAATATTCCATTGTATATATGTACCATATCTTCTTTATCCATTCATTTGTTGATGGATGTTTAGGTTGCTTCCATGACTTGGCTATCTTAAATAGTGTGGCTATGAACACTGGGATGCATGTGTACTTTAGAATTAGAATTTTCCCTGGATATATATGCCTGGGAGTGCAATTGCTGGATCATATGGTATAACTCTATTTTTAGTTTTTGAAGGGACTACCTACTTTAGGAAAGACCTGTATGCACATGGACTGGGAGTCAATCACACCCATGACAGTGCACACTCATGTTATTCTTCCATTTGTAGAAATAATCTCCCTTTTGTTTACCAAGGGACAGCTACTCAGCTTTCAAGAGTCAGCCGGCTACGCGGATAAACAAAGTTGTAAAAGGATTCAGAGTCAACTGTTAAGATTAGTTCCCTCTGGGCAAGGAGAATAGGGTGGGTGTGAAGAGGACGTTTCACTTTATGCTCTTCTATATTACTTGAATTTTTCACACTCTAGGGTATTATTTTTATAACTGGATTTTTAAATGTTAACTCAAAAGTTAGAGAAATAGTGGTGACTCCTTCTTTGCTATTTTGCTTTTGCCGTTTCTTTTAAAAATAACCCAAAGTGTCTTGTAAGGAGAACACAAAAGCCATCTGGGAAATGAAAAGTAAAAATACCTTAAGTGGCTTCAAAAAAACCATTATTATATTAAACATTATTCAGAGCTGTCTCCTCAGAACATTATTAACTAAAATGTAAGCAACAACACATCAAAGGCTAGAATAAATAAGTGAAGAATAAATAAAGATTGTGTTACACGGCCTTTCAGTATACAAACAATGCTAATAGCGACCACCGTAGGGTCATTAAGCTTCACACGTTTTTCCAGCTAAATGTCCAGATGACGGGACAGCATCCAGGCTTCCCAAGAGACAAGCCAATCTGTCCTGTTTGTCTTCTATCCTGTGCACGCTGGATTTTAACACACTGTTCTTTTCAAATGTGCATCAACTGTATTTTCTCATTTGATTTTCATTATAACCCTTGGGAAATAAAGACAGTTATTGCTTCTTTGCTGATGAGGCAAGCTCTTGCAGGTTTTGATGAAGCTAGGATGAGGCTTCTGGTCTCTGGACTATGAATGAAGTTTTCTCCAAGCTGCCTCATGGGTGTCCCCAAACCACAATCCATGCGTGTCATTTTAAGTGTTATTCTAACAACACTGGAGACTTTCAACTCATTCTCTTCCAGTGCTATTTCTTCCACAAAATGAAAAATTGAATATAAATAGTCAAATAGAATGAATGAATGTGTGTGTAGTGTTTATTTCCTCAGTCAGGATATAAGCTCTGTGAGGGAAGGACCATGCGCCCCCACCCCCTACCATTCAGTGCCTGGCATATAGGAAGCACACAATAGACCTTTGTTGAATGAATGAACCACAGACCATCAGCTTCTGTATTAGGTAGGACTCTCTCAGGTGCAGATTCCTCATTTAAACTGGTGTGAACAGAGAAGGACTTTGTTGATGCGAGTATCTAGAAAATTCAAGAATCAGCTAGCTCAGTCATAGCTCCATTGAGATTAGATTAAATTTCTTTTCTCCCTCTTCTTCTTGTCTTCCCCTTTCCCTTCCTCTTTCTTGCTGTTCTTTCCTTCCCTTTTTCTTCTGATTCTTCTCTCTCTGTCATCCTCTCCCTCTGTGGCAGGGCCTTTGCCATCTCCTCTGTGGGTTGTGAAGTTGGTAGCTAGTGGCTCTGGGACCTCTGGTCTAGTTTAGCATCCCAGGAGAAAGTAAGCATATCGATTGAACTTTGCATCATATCTTCATTGCAGGAAAAGAAAATTTTAGGATTGATCAGATCTATGTCCTATGTGGGAGTGAGGTACATTTATCGGCAGCCCCTCTGGAGGGGGACATGGCAACCCACTCCAGTATTCTTGCCTGGAGAACCCCATGGACAGAGGAACCTGAAGGGCTGCAGTCCATAGGGTCACAAAGAGCTGGACGTGACTGAAGCGACCTAGTCTGCACTAGAATCATTCGGAAGGGAGAGTGTTATTTGTCCAGAGCAAGAGATGCTGGGCACATGTAAATATAGCCCCTCCATACACTTTCAAAAGGAATTTTATCAAGAAGTAAAGGAGAGGCTGCTTTTACTAGAAAGAAACTTTCAGTCTCTCAAATGAAGCTAAATGATGTCTTCTTAAACCATTTGACTGAGGTCATAATTTTTCAAAAGATAGACTGAACTTTACGCTTTGAGTACCAAGGTGTTAATAAGTCAAAGAGAGTAATAAAGATAAGTCTACTCACAACCTTCATATCTATCTCTTCAGCAAAACAGAGGACCACAGTGACTGAGAGTAAAGGTGCTCCTTGGTCATTAGACCACAGGATGCAGGTCCCCAGTTCATGGAGAAAAATGTGCAGGCAACACGCTCATTTTTCTCTTAAGTGAAAAAACACAGAATGTTCCTCTGGCACATGGCTGCTCGAGCATTGAGGGTACTAATATTGCTGTAGCTTTGATCCTTTTTAAAAAAAGTACTTTATTTTTGGCCATGCCTTGAGGCATGTGGGATCTTAGTTCCCTGACCAGGGATCAAACCTGCACCCCCTGTGTTGGAAATGCACAGCCTTAACCATTGAACCATCGGGGAAGTCCCTGCGGCCTCGATTCTTAAAGGGAGAAGGGGGATTTAGTTTTGAGCATTTATTGCTGTGTCCAGGCCCCTTGTAATGATCAGTGTTTAAGGGGAAAAAATAAAAAACCTTTTCTTTTCAATTTCTACCTTTTATTGCTCTGCTTTTATGCCCTTTCCATATTGGCATGAAGTGCCTGAGAGTGCAGCTGTTTTGTAAATGAATGAGAATGACTGTGACAGGTCCCTCTTCAGATGTCCAGCAACTTAGGATCAGAGACTGAAAAGCTATTTATAATACAGAAAGGATTAAGCTAGCTCTTTTTTCCATCACAGCTTTTTTATTTTATAAACTGGGTCTTAAGACATGAACTTTTTCAGCTTTTTAAAGTTATAAATATATATGATTAATAAGAAAAGCACTGAAGGAAATGAAAACAACCTCACATCCTGTACTTCCTGACATCCTCTTTTTTGATTTGGTGAAGTTTCCTGTCATTACTTTTCAGCATATTTATTTTTAAGGAAGTTCCTTTAGCAAGAAGATTGAAACCAGCACCCTGTCCCTCCTCACTCAGACACAGACATGCACACCTTGAAGAGTTAGAAATGTGTATTGCAGTATTCTTCGAAGTATCATGGCCATGATATACATCCTTAGTTGTACACTTGGGTATTTGGGGAGAAATGGAGAGGACTCTTAACACTAAAGAGAAAGCAAGACGTATCATATTCTAGATTTCTGCATTTCTTACAGTAAAAAGGCTATGAGATAAAAATGTCACAACTGTCACGAGTTACTACTGTTAATAATATAATTTCTTGAGCTTTACTGAATTTACTTAATTTATTGAACTTTTGCTAGGTATCGTTGCTGTGCTAAGTGCTTTACACACACACACCCCATCCACACACGTGCCTGCATGCTACCAATCTGCCATGTGCTTCTGATTCTAAAGATCAGAGTTTATGCTGTGGATTAAGGCTGTGTTTTTGGTGGTCATGATCCACTAGTGAATCATGAAATTAATTTAATGGGCAGAGATAACCTCAATCTTATAACATTCTTGTGAAAGGATTTATATTATCACTAATTTACAGATGAGAAATGCCAGACCTCAGAAGGTTAAGTAACTCACCCAAGTTCACAGAGTTAGTAAGAAGTAAGAATGTGGAGCCTTTCTGTCTCCAAAACCTTGTCAACTATTAAGGGTATGTCACATCATTTAACAATTAATAATGAGTAGATGACACTTGTCCAACTTTTTGTGACCCCATGGATTATAGCCCGCCAGGCTTCTCTGTCCATGAAATTCTCCAGACAAGAATCCTGGAATGGAAAGCCATTCCCCTCTCCAGGGGGTCTTACTGACCCAGGGACTGAACCCAGGTCTCCTGAATTGCTGGCAGATTCTTTACCATTTGAGCCACCAGTGAAGCCCATAAATATAATTAGACATAGAAGGAGAAGACCTATCTCCTAGTATATTCTGTAAGGAAGAGCTTGAGGCTTGTGGATAATTAAGCAGCCTGCCTTGTTTTGAATATAGACTTAAAATTAAAGTGTGTGTGTATGTGTGTGTATATTAGAGTTGTGGGGGAAAATTCATAGGACTTGGTACCATTAACAGAAAGATAAAAAATCATGAGTGATTTCTTAAGCAAAGAGAGTTTTTTACTTTTAAAAATTGATAATCATATTTTATATTTACATAGCACTTTACAGTTTATAAACAGGGCTTTCCAGGATATAATGTGATCTTGAAGCATTCTATGGACTCTATACGTGCAGCCTTTGTCGGGTACAGGCTGCAAAAATGGTTACAGCTGATAATGACTAGTTATCAACAGGAAAGCTAACATATTTTGCACACAATCCAACAGTATAAAAATGGTGCTCACAGATAATCTGCTGTTGTCAGATTCCCAGCTCTTTTAAAGAAGGAGCAAAGCCAGCAAATGAAAGATTAAACAAATGTATTTAATAAGTCCTAAAAAGTTAAGCATACAAATCCAATCAATAAGTTCACTCTGGAACATCAACAGCTCTTGAAGAAAAGACCTCTAACTTTTGGGAATAGCTGTGATGGTGTTTGTTAAATACTTTTGTCATTCAGAAAGAGATCCCCACATTACTAGGATCGTGTCAGTTGCAGTATTCCCTGTCTCTCTTACTCTTTGCTTTCTCAGAAAAAAGATATTACAGAAACTCACACAAACTGAACCCCTCCAGTTGGTGTTGGCTGCCGTTTTATCAAAGTTTGAGTAAGACCTCGACTCCCCTCAAAAACTTCCTTGTGTGATTGTCATATTGCCCATTAATTTCTGCTGTGGGTTAAGGCCCTGTTTGGGGTGGTCACAACCTCCCCATGAAGTCACTTTGGCAAGTAGAGACAAATTGTTTTTAAAAGTATAACAACAGAATAGAAAAAGGTCAGAATGTATCACAGGTAGTAAAGGTCAGTATGGAGCAGGGGAGGAAATTGCTGGGAGGTGAGAGGTGTTGAGAGACAAAGTGCAAGGTGGAAAAAGGAGGAAAACTCCCCCTGTTTCAGAGTGATACCTGGTGGCAGTCCTACTCTTTTGATCCTGGCCGTGGACTAACAAGATTAATACATACCTGTGGGTACCGCTGGTGGGACGAAGGGCAAAAGGGAGAGGAACAGAGAGCAGAGGCACAGAAGGCAAGGAAGGGAGTGTCAGAGAGGGATAAAGTGAATTAGAACAAAGGTTGGGGTTCATATGTGAAAAGGAGAGAGGGAAAGAAGAGAGGGTAAAACACTAAGAGATGTGCAGGATGAGGTTTGGCAGGTAGATTCACTCTGTGTTAACCTGTGGCGGATTCATGTTGATGTATGGCAAAACCAATACCATACTGTAAAGTAATTAACCTCCAATTAAAATAAATAAATTTATATTAAAAAAATGCCGTCAACTGCGGTAGTATAAACTCGACTTAAATGGCTTAAACAACAAGGAAGTATCTTGATTGATCTACTGGCTCAATGATGTCATAAGGACCACTCACAGCTTTGACATTATTTTGGGCCTCTTGTTGGATGCAGGATGACTATACTACTGAGACTATGTGCTCCCTTGCTTCTGTGCAGGAGGAAAAGGATGGATAACTGGGATTCTCTGAATAGCAAAGGATAACTTCTCAAAATCCTTCAGCAAACTTCTACTTACACATTATTGGCCAGAATTGAATCGCATGTCCATTTCCTGATTGGTTGACTGACAGAGGGTTGCATTGCTTAGACTGATCAGACATCTCTCTTGCACTAGAATCAATATCTTCTGGGTACATGGCTAGGTAAGAGGAAAGCAAAATTGAGGTTCTTTTGGGAAGAAGGGAAAGACATTTTGAGAAGAAGGGAAGAACTAGAAGAGTAGTTCACTATATATGAAAACGCCTAAAAACACTGGTAACATATCCTAATAATTCCAGTAGATTTGATATTGAACATTTCTATCATTAAAACAGTTTCATTTTTAGGGGCCTATTATGTCATTTTCTTTCTCTTAGAAGAAGGCCTTTAGGAGATATTTAAGTGAAAGCAAAGAAATCAAGTACAGAGAGCTTCTATTTTCTATATATCAATACTTTACCACCAAAAGAAATCTCAAATTTTACTCAAAAATAATATGCTGTATTCACTTACCAAAAGACAATGCACAATGATTGACTTCTGTTGGATAAAAAACATCAGAAGAGAAAACCACTAGCCATTGTGTAGAGCCTACTTCTCACTCTCTTTCCCTCCCCCACTCAGAAGTTAGACTTCAGCATTATCCTCATGTGTCCTTGCCAACTTTCTGCATCATGACACAAAGACATTGCTGGTTAGGATCATTCTAGCCTGAAGAAAGGCAAGCACAAAGCCAGCCAGGCTTAGATGAAATGCACACTGTTTGCTAAAGGGCCGTGGTGTTTTGAGGGTTCCCTTCATGAAAGACTAGCCTAAAGTCAACAGCCCGCAGTTGCTCAAATCTGGGCTTTGGTTTCACTGCCACCATCCGCCACTTCCCCACCCAGGAGAATTACAAAATTACAGCTAAGTGGTGTTTTAACTACATCCCCAGGGGAGTACTGAGTAAGAAGTAAAGCATTCTGGGTCACCAATAAATCATTTCTGGAAAAAAAGACATTTCAGGAAAATTAAACAAAGCGTAGAAAAGCCTTAGCTTGCAATCTGTTGTCACAGAGTTTGAACCATGACTTTCCTCCCTGCTTAGACAAACACCAAGCAGGAAGCCCTGAACAGGAAAAAAAAAAAAAAAACCAGGACTGTCCACAGCCATAGAAGAGAATAGCTAACGATGACTGTCACTGTGACTTCATTGCCCGTTTAAACAAAATGAAGGCAGCTAGTTCTTTAACCCTTTCCAATTGAACCTCTGACTATTTTCAGAAGTTCTACAGTAGATATGCAACAACTCAAGAAATCCAATGAGCCTGGAACATGGGTTTTCAGAGTTGCTTCAGATAGTTTAACCAGCTTCCCCTAGTGCCCTGGCTACACTGTGCATGTAAATTGCTCCCCTTGGGATATTTACCTGTGGTAAGGTTCATGGGTAAGCAATGTGCATATCTCATTCATCAGGATTTGTATTTACATTGTGACATTTGAAAACCAGACCATTCTTGTGTGCACTTTGTGATTTTGTGTTCTTGTGCACTTGTGTTCACTCTGGTGAACTTTGCTAACATTCTCCTGCCTTTCTTTCCCTCTGCTGTACAATTCCAATGCTTACTTGTCTATTCATTGCCACTGTCCTACCATCCCGCAACAATGTCAGCCCAAATCTATTAGCTGAGCTCACTGTTGGCTGGCTCCATGGCAACCAGCTGAAAATATTATAGGGCTTTCCCCATGAGCCCATACTGAGCAAAAGCACATGACCACTTCTTTCTATTTTAACATTTGTCTACCTCAAGAAGAGCTGGGCAGAATTTAGAAAATATTTTTCAGCTGGAAACAGAAATAATCAAACAAGTCAAATGTTGGCTGTTATTTCTTTTAGATGTCTGTGTCGTCATTTAGTCGCTAAGTCGTGTCTGACTCTTGTGACCCTAAGGACTGTAGACTGCTGGGCTCCTCTGTCCATGGGATTCTCCAGGCAAGAATACTGGAGTGGGTTGCCATTTCTGTCTTCATTTAGATGTCTTACTGATTGTCATCTCTCTGTAATGAATGATTCATGCCATTCACCTTGAATCCATCGTTTATGTTATCTGAATTTCTATTTTGCACTTCCTAAAATTGACAATGCTAGGATGAGTAAATTCTTACTGTAGGTGGGTTTCCAGTCAGCCAGCTGATATATTTGACTAAATAATTTTGTTTATAAGACGGTTTCAGAATACTATTTTAAAATTTCAAAACCTCCTTGGGACCTGAACCAACATTTTGAAGCAAACCTATTATTCTCTTCTGAGAGTCCTTCCAGCTTTAAAATACTATGAATTTATGAATCTTTGCTACTGTATTTCTGGGTCATTATTTTTCATAAAGGTTGAAGGAATTAGTTACAAATTGACCAGGCAATGCAAATCTATGCGTAAAGCAACAGAATAGCATGATTCTGTCTTTCTGTAATAATGCACAAAATAGACCTTCCATAGCTATTTCTTGAGTCTTGTCAACTTTACATTTTTCAATTGCCAGTTTGGTAATTATAAAAGCTCTAGGTATTGGTATTCTCAAATTGATGGCTTATTTTATAGAAATATATTTTATGGCTTATGTAACTGTAACTGATTCCCATCATTAGAAGGGAATTTCTCTCCTTCATGATCTGGTAGAGTGAGATATTCCTATCATTCTACACAGGGTCTCCTTATTTAATTATGCATGTGCATGGCTTTAGAGAGGATTACTAGAGTACTATTTTTCCTTCCATTATACAGAAGTCAGATCTTAGAAGAGTGAAAACCATGAAATTCCTCTTCAGGAATCTTTGAAACCAGACAAACAAACAGAAAAGCAAAAAGCTTTGCCCCATTTGACCTTGACCAGGCTAGTTGGATTCAATGTCTTCTCTGCTGAGGTCCAGGCCCTTGCGTAGTTGGATCTAGACCAGGTCATACACTTTGTCCCACAGGAGACAAAAGGTCTCCTTATCCCTTTTGATTTTATAGGCATTGCCCCATGTCCTTCTTAATAACTCTGCCAACTTACCCCCTCAGTTCTCTAACCACATTTTGAAGCTTGTTGCCTGGTTCATATGTCAGACTCCTGACTTCCAGTAACCTATTGAGTCACGCCAGATACACTCAGCCAGGTGTCTCCTTGGACACCCAGAATCATCATCATTATCATCATCACAACAATATTTCATACTGATGCCTAAGTGCCAGCTAAGCTGTATGCTTTATGTAAATTATCTCATTTAAATCTTAAAACAACCCTATGAGGCAAGTATTTTTCTGGGCTCAGGTTATTAAAGAAAACACATAGCAAACAAGTGGTAGAGGCAGGACTTGCATCCAGGCGGTGTCTTTGCTATTTCTCCATCTCCTCCCAAATCTTACCCAAATGGAGAACTGAATGCGAGCTGCTTGGGTAAGATCCAGACTTCCTTACCATATGGTGTGTTGGCCAATCGAGGGGAGGGTATAGCACCAGCTGCACAGAACGTTTCTGCCTTCTCATAGTCTTCTCTTCATTCTTAGTGGCAAGGGGCTTTATTCATTTCCTTTGTGTTCAAAATTAGCCTTTTACTTTTCATCCACACAATATGCCACAGAGTGCCCAGATTGCATTCATTATGAGCTATCATGTCCCTTGTCACTTGTTTACAAGGGCTCTGGCTTGGCCTTAGCTTTTAGGTGAAGTCATCATAGAAAAAGTCAAGAGCCACAGAACTAGGGTTTAAAAAATGACAAACATTGTAAGCATTCATTTTCTACTCCCACAATCTTTATTTTCCCATTTTTGTTGGTTGAAAACAAGAACAGTAAGACTTCTTAGAAAATAGCAGATCTTTAGAAATACTCACAACTATCTATACACAAAGGGCAAATATACTCACTTCTACATCCTCACTCCACATAAACCAGATAGTAGTAAAAAAGACATGGAAAAGTGTTTTTTATCTATAGGTATGCTACAAAAACATACTCACATAAATGAGCAAAAGACGTGAATAGCAAACACTCGCTTACTTTTTTTAGCTTATAAACCAAAAACACAAAAAGACTAAAGTGGGGATTCAGTTAAGAAGCTTGTGCTGACTTTTAACAGGTAGCATTTTCAGTAAACATCTCAGTCAGTCTGAACAGTGATATTACAAAACAAGAGAAAGTCCCTCTAAGAAACTATCTTGCCTCATGGGATTTCCCTGGTGGTCCAGTGGTTAAGATTCCAGGCTTCCAATGTAGGGGGCACCGGTTCGATTCCTTGTTGAGGAACTAAGATTCCCACATGCTGCGAGGCATGCCCCCCCCCCCAAAAAAAAAGAAGAAGAAACTATCTTGCCTCCTGGAAAAAAGCAAGCAATGCAAGATAAGAATTCTACTCAGAGTTGTCAGGGTGTGGGGCAGAAATATTGTTAGGTAAGAGAACGGCCCTCTCACTTAGTGAGAATAATAAGAAACACAGCAAAGGTCTAACGTTGGTAGGAAATGAAATATCTAGCTCCTCATGTGTCTCTGAGTTCTGAGCGACAGAAACAGGAAGGAAGAGTGAGCAATACCCCAGTTTGTGTTGCATTTGGCCTGTTAGGAAACCACACGATGGGTCATGTGATAGACTCCACTCTCTGCTCTTGCCTCAACCCTCTGCCCCATGGAATCTTAAACCACATTGGATTTTGATCAAATGAGCAGGATGGCTAATCCTGAAAGATAATTACACAACTGAACACAAGGTTCTGGATGTCATGGGATCTGTTTTGTAAATAGTTGTGTTGTGAGCCCTGGAGGAGGGCATGGCAACCCACTCCAGTATTCTTGCTTGGAGAATCCCCAAGGATAGAGAAGCCTGGTGGGCTACCATCCATAGGGTTGCAAAGAGTTGAACACAACTGAAGCAACTTAGCACACACGCACATGTTGTGAGCACTTGTAGCATAGTAGGTGCTCAGTAAATATTCGTTGAATGAATGAATACACATCTAAGAGCTCAATCATTTGACAGCTTGAGAAATATTTTGGGGTTTTTTGCTTGAGAAATATTTTGGGGTTTTTTGCTCTTCACCTAACCAGTGATGACCAAAAATAAAATTTTAAAAAAGAATGAAAGAAAAAGAAAAGAAGCAGAAGACATCATCTGTCATTTGCCATGGCAGCTGAGTTATTTTGTTCATATTCAATTTGAATTCGTATCTTCCTTGCAGAAAAGATGCCAGAAGATTATAAAGGAATAACTGTGTGTTTATATGTGAGTGTGCATTTGTGTATGTAATCATTCATATTGATGTAGGTACGTCAAGTCATAGGAATACAGTCGTATCTATGGTTGACCTTTGTTAACTCTTCATTAACCATCCTGAAAGACTCCTAATTTTCCTGATTTAGCCGTGATTATTTAGAATTACAAGAAGAGAAGTTGAGTCATGAACAAAACAGCCCATCCCTGCTAATAACACAGCTCAGTGGTAACAAGAGAAAGGTAATCTGGGAGGTCACTCCTCCCCTCCAGAAATCTCATGACATCTAAATTGGGAGTTGGTGGCCATGTAAACAAATTCAAATTACCTTCCAGCAAAAACCTCAAACTACTTGTTTGGATGGTTTCGGCTAGAAGACATGAATCCGGATCAAAATCTAAAGCCACAGGAGTACTGAAATAGCTGAAACAGAGATGTAGTCATTACAGGAAGCTTAGGAAGGTTCAAAGGAGGTTAAAAAAAGAAAGAGAAAGAAGAGGAAAAGCTGCAGCAGGAGAAGCTGGTGGCATTGCCCGTTCCTGCTGGAAATGTTGCTGAAAGTCTCTGAAGAGGAAGGGGAAGGAGCTTTAGGTGCAAAACAAGCAGCCTAGACAGGGACAAAACAGGAAACAGGAGTGCTGATGAAACTGAACTGTAACTTGGGAAGGGCAAAAAGCCTCAAAGCCACATGGCTGTTAAAGACACCGGAAGAGGGCAACAGAAAATTAGCGAGGAATGACGAGTGAACTGTGGATTAAATAACGCATTGAGACAGATAATGAAGTCTCAAATTTCCTATTGAAACGACCTGGAAACAGACTCGGTCCTGCTCCAGTCGTTCCAGGAGTGTCTTATTGTACTAAATTTGCATTGGATCAGACATTGCTTGAGGAACTTCCCTGGTGGTCCAGTGGTTAAGACTTCACTTTCTAATGCAGAGGATACAGGTTTAGTCCTTGGTCAAGAAGCTAAGATCCCACATGCCTCGTAGCCAAAACACCAAAACATGGGGGAAAAAAAAAAAAAGCAGAGGCAATATTATAACAAATTCAATAAAAGACTTCAAAAAAGGTCCACATTAAAAAAAAAAATCTTAAAAAAAATAGTGCTTGAACTAAATGGACCTTCAGCTTAGGGAAATTCTTTTGTTGTTGATGGTGGTGGTGGTTTAGTCGCTAGGTCGTGTCCGACTCTTGCGACCACATGGATTGTAGCCTGCCAGGCTCCTCTCCCAGAGAAGGCAATGGCACCCCACTCCAGTACTCTTGCCTGGAAAATCCCATGGATGGAGGAGCCTAGTAAGCTGCAGTCCATGGGGTCGCTGAGGGTCGGACACGACTGAGCGACTTCCCTTTCACTTTTCACTTTCATGCATTGGAGAAGGAAATGGCAACCCACTCCAGTGTTATTGCCTGGAGAATTCCAGGGACAGGGAAGCCTGGTGGGCTGCAGTCTATGGGGTCGCACAGAGTCGGACACGACTGAAGCGACTTAGCAGCAGCAGCAGCATTTAGTACTTTGCCCATGCTGACTTAAATAAAGAGATAAACTGAAGCAAGCTCAAAAAATGAGTTTGTTCAGGAAGCACAGAGGAATTGCAAGTTGAGACAAGCAAACTGTAGTGAGCAATTGGAGAATCTGTTGAGGGTCTGGGGTAGCTTGTATTTATGTGCAGGGAATGGAAAGAGGGGAGAGTTCAGTTAGAGTCAGTCAGGGATCAGAAACAAAAAGAGGTCAGCCTTGAAAACTTCACAAGCAGACAAAAATCAGTTCAGTCTCACAAAGGTCAGTTCAGCCACTTTGTGAGACGAATCTGACCCAGGTCGTCTGTTCATACCTGTAGCAAAACTTCACAAGTTTAAGAAGAGGTACTGCTGATCGACCCCACCCCACCCCACCCCAGTTTGAGACAATTCTGATACTATGTTTTACTGTAAATCAGGCATTTATGGGAGATCAGTCTCTTAGTTTTTAAATTTTGCCTTCCTAGAGGGCATCAGAGAAGGCAATGGCACCCCATTCCAGTACTCTTGCCTGGAAAATCCCATGGATGGAGGAGCCTGGTAGGCTGTAGTCCATGGGGTCGCTGAGGGTCGGACACGACTGAGCGACTTCCCTTTCGCTTTTCACTTTCATGCATTGGAGAAGGAAATGGCAGCCCACTCCAGTGTTCTTGCCTGGAGAATCCCAGGGACGGGGGAGCCTGGTGGGCTGCCGTCTATGGAGTCGCACAGAGTCAGACACGACTGAAGCGACTTAACAGCAGCAGCAGCAGAGGGCATATGCATGAAGTTCTTCATTTTATATCCTTCAGTTCTATTTTAGATTGAAATTCTTTCACGCTTACAATATGGGTAATAATCACTGAATTCTCACAAATCTTAGACGGTAGGTATTATTACCACCTATGGTCTCTAGATGATGTCTCTCAGGCTGTATGATTCGTTGAAGGTCAAGTGGCCAGGACAGAATACTTTCAAGGCAAGAATTTCCCACTCTTGACTCCAAAGCTTATGTTCTAGGGTACCATTCTATTTTGCCTCCCAAGTTATAGTGCATTTGATCAATATATGATTTTCTACTAACTATAACAGAGCTCCGTTTGGCTCATTTCCATTAATATTTGCTCTATTTATCAGAATTGCTGTTATTTTTTTGGCCAACCTTTAGAGAGAGAAACAATGGGTGGTAAAATGCCCAGAATTAAGGAGCAACCCAAGGAAGAAAAAAAGTCTAAAAATAGTAAGATCTTCAGTGGTAGGACACTAAAGCCAGCTCGGATATTATATAGAGTTCAGTTCTCTGTAATCTATAATAGAATAACTTATTGAACCTCCAACTGAAAGTTTTGCCAAAACTATCCTGCTGCTAAGTCACTTCAGTCGTGTCCGACTCTGTGCAACCCCATAGACGGCAGCCCACCAGGCTCCCCCATCCCTGGGATTCTCTAGGCAAGAACACTGGAGTGGGTTGCCATTTCCTTCTCCAATGCATGAAAGTGAAAAGTGAAAGGAAAGTCGCTCTGTCGTGTCCGACTCCTAGCGACCCCATGGACTGCAGCTTACTAGGCTCCTCCATCCATGGGATTTTCCAGGCAAGAGTACTGGAGTGGGGTGCCATTGCCTTCTCCAAAAACTATCCTAGTAAGCGACAAAAATTCTTTGGCCAAATAGGGGATGATTAGGAGTCATTTTTCTTACATTTATTTATTAGTATTGTAATACCTTGGGGGGATTAGTATGTTAATAATCTAATGTAATTATTATTGTTATTCATAAAATAACAACAATTTGGTGTGGTTAAATGACTTGTCCAGGGTCACATAAAGTATTAGATTTTTCAAATTTCTCCAAACCTGATTTCATCCAGGAATTGTACTACTGCCAGCAAGGCCCAAATTGGGTTGAATTTAAGCTTATGTCATAATAGTGATAATTGCTTTGAGAGAAATAGAAACTTTGCTTTGAAATCCAGAGCTTATGTTTCCCATTTGCTGGCGTCCCAGCATTGTGGTGTGCAGAGGGCACTCCTCAAACAATCTGGACTGTTTGGGAGGCTGCCCTGCTCTTTCATTACCCAGTCGGTTTGCCATGTTCCTTGGGTTAGGAAATGACCTTCTCAGACACTGTTGCTTGGAGTTATTTAAGGTCTTAAGGCAAATTCTAAGTAAACAGAAAGTTTAAATAAACACAAAAACACATAATGGATCAGCTCAATGTGAAATACTTAAGGGGATTTTGCTCAGAGCACCACCATGTTGGCAGGAATTTGAGGACACATGTCGAAAAATGCACACGCTGTGGCTACAGTGGGAGGACATTCTTCTGGATTGAAAAACATTCAGAGATGCCTTGTTTTATGCTGGTTTTCATGTCAGTATGCTTTTTAGTATAGTCTAGTCGGCCCTCCATATTCGTGGTTCTGCATCCATGGATTCAACTATTCTCAGAGGAAATATATTAAAAAAAAAAAAATTCCAGAAAGTCAAACTCCAAAAAGCAAAAGTTCTATTTGCTGTCTGCTGGCAACTATTTGGGCTTCCCAGGTGGGACAGTGTTAAAGGATCTGCATGCCAATACAGGAGACACAGATTCCATGCTTGGATCAGGAAGATGCCCTGGAGGAGGAAATGGCAACTCACTCCAGTATTCTTTTTTTTTTTCACTCCAGTATTCTTTCCTGGGAAATCCTATGGACAGAGAAGCCTGGCGGGCTACAGTCCGTGGGGTCTCAGAATCACACACAGCTTAGCAACTGAGCAGTGAGCAATGGTAACTATCTACTTAGAATTTGTACTGTGCTAGGGATTACATGTAATCAAGAGACGATTTAAAGTATGACAGGGTGTACACAGGTTTTGTGCAACCATGTTATTGTATATGGAAGGCTTGAGCATTCAAGAATTTTAGTATCTGCAGGAGTCCTGTCAGCTCTCATCCTCCAACAGCCTCAGTCCACAAGCATTTGTAGTATTTACGGGGCCTGGTTTCAGGACTCCTCTGTCCATGGGGTTTTCCAGGCAAGAATATTGGAGTGGGTAGCCATTCTCTTCTCCAGGGGATCTTCCCGACCCAGGGATTGAACCTGCATCTCTTACGTCTTCTGCTTTGGCAGGCAAGTTTTTCCATGAGCACTACCTGGGAAGCCCTTTGATTTGGATTAATGGGGCTCATGGACTGCAAGGAGATCCAACCAGTCCATCTTAAAGGAGATCAGTCCTGGGTGTTCATTGGAAGGACTGATGTTGAAGCTGAAACTCCAATACTTTGGCCACCTGATGCGAAGAGCTGACTCATTTGAAAAGACCCTGATGCTGGGAAAGATTGAAGGCAGGAGGAGAAGGGGACGACAGAAGATGAGATGGTTGGATGGCATCACTGACTCGATGGACATGAGTTTGGGTAACCTCTAGGAGTTGGTGATGGACAGGGAGGCCTGGCATGCTGTGATTCATGGGGTCACAAAGAGTCGGACACAACTGAGTGACTGAACTGAACTGAACTGAATGGGGCTCAAATATAATCCTGTGATGAAGCACCTGAAAATCATGTTGCTTTTTTTTTTAATTTGGCTACACCAGATCTAGTTGTGGCAAGCAGTGTCTTTTAGTTACAGCACGTGGGGTTTAGTGCCCTGATCAGGGATCGAACCTGGGCTTCCTGCATTGTGAGCATGGATTCTTAGCAACTGGATCACCAGGGAAGTCCCTTATGTTGCTTTTGCGGAGTAAAATGAAATACAAATACTCAAGTTACCAAAAAAAGTGTATTATTTTTTACTGAATCAGATCTATTGTGTTCTATTATAGAGATGGTAATATTAGCAAAGCCAAAGAATATAGAACATTTATGGAGGAAAATTTTAAATTGAAGGAATTCTTTCCATTGACTTTATTTTATTACCATTTTGTGTGGCAGAGACTGCTAGTTGACTACCCTCACAGCCAATTTTCCCTTCCTCTTTAACACAACCCCAATTTTTAGTCAGGTACAAGGTCTCTATGGAAAATTACATTTCCCAGCCTCCCTTGTGGCTAAATGTGGCCATGTGACTATTTTCTATCAATGAGAGAAAAGCATCATTACTAGCTGTGAAGTCCAGAAAGGCTGCTCTGCAGGGAGGGGTCCTTTCTGCTTTTCCTTCTTTTATCCTGCAATGCAGATATGATCATTGAAACTTTTACAGCCCTGAAATGGCCTTAATAATAAAAGACATTCTAAGATAATAGGGAAAGTTAGTTTAGGAATTGGAATAGTATTCCAATTATAACTATATTAAAATTGAGGTTAAGAGAATAACTTCTTCAAACCCACATAGGTAGTAAGTGGGATACTTAGAATTTCTTCTCACTAGCTCCCCTATATAGAACTTAGAATCTGTTGCTAATATTTCAACTAATTAGATGACTTAGGAGAAACTATTTAATATTTCTATCTTGGTTATTGCTTTAGACACTGGAAGTGGTTTTCTTGTTTTATTTTAATGTGCAGCAAAACCTAACCCTAACTGATATATTAGCAAGAACAAATTCCTGCCCCCAGTTCTGCTCCCCAGGTGACTCAGTGGTAAAGAATCCACCTGCCAATGCAGGAGACCCTTGAGGCATGAGTTCGATCCCTGGGTCAGGAAGATCCCCTGCAGGAGGAAGTGGCAACCCACTCCAGTATTCCTGCCTCAAAAATTCCATGGACAGAGGAGCCTGGTGGGCTATAGTCCTCAGGGTTGCAAAAGAGTCAGAAACAACTGAGTGATTAAGCACACACACATGCCCAGTTCTAATACTGAATTGTAGAGATTGAACACCTAAAAGTACTGGTAGTCAGTATAATACAAGAGTATAGTTCGAACCACAGGCTTGGTTATTATTGTGTATTTTCTTAGAAGAACTATAAAGACAATTATTTAAAGTAACTTCTATGTTTAGTTTCAGAAGTCTTGTTTTCACAAAAATAAATAAGAAAAATAGCACTAGATCTCATTAGTTTCTACAGTCACTTTCTTTTTCTCTCTCTCTCACTAATATTCAACAATGGTATAGATTTCATCTTACTCAAAGTACCTATTTTCCTACACATTTCTATATGCTTTCAGTTCATAAAGTTTACTCCCATAATTATCTTAAGTGACTCTCAAAGTAAATCCACAGAGTAAGCAAAACAAACATAATTATTTCCATTTTTATTAATGCAACAACTGGATTTTCCTCTTCGTTACATCACGTTGAGGTAGCTGAGACTACTATTATCCCCTGTACACAGAAAGCAGCAACATGAAATGCTCACATCATCTGACCCAATCCCTTAAAAACAAGCTGGCATCTGATAAACGCCTGCTGGATGTCTGGATGGGTGACTGGATGAGTAAGTGAAAAGGAAAATGGGGCCTAGGTCAGTTAAAGGAGTTATCTGTCACAGTGCTGGAATTAATATTAAGATTTCCTCACCTCTAATCTATTTTCCCCCCCATTAGGCTATGTGGCCTCTCCCTAGAAATTCATCCTCCAATTTGCTGAGTTGCCTGTTTGGTGGATGGTCAGTGAAAGGCAGTGTTCAGATGGTCATCAGTGGTGAACTTCGGCTGATGCCCCAAAACAGCATAGCACACACCACAAAAGAGTTTGCTTTCACTGGCAGTTCTCCCAATCTTCACATATTAATGCTGTGCCAGCAGCTATTGTCCTCAACAAACGACTGTGCCGGCAACATGGGGCTCCCTTAAACAAAGTCCTTCACATGGATAGCCAGCAAGGAGTTCCATTTCTAGCTTTGCCTGACGCCCTCACCCAGCTAGACTCTTTGTTCCACTTGGGAAAATGTTCCAGGAGGCTTTGTGTTGTGGTGGTGGTTGTGGTTTAACTTGAAGGTTTAAAGATTTGAATGAGAAACACAAGAGCCACAAGGACTTGATCATTTGGGAACATTTTCTTTCTTGCTGAAAGGACTGAGAAATGAATAAGAGCCAGAAAGACTGAGGTCATCACTCTGATTCACTCTAAGGTATGTGTCTAAAGTGAATGTACGTTGTTTTGCAAATAACCAAGACAGAAATATTAAATGATTTCTCCTAAATCATTTAATCAGTTGAAATATTAGCGACAGATTCTGAGCTCTATATTGGGGAGCTAGTGAGAAGAATTCTAAGTATTCCATTGACTACCTGTGTGGGTTTGAAGATCTCAATTTTAATATAGTTATAATCGGAATACTATTCCTTGACTATATTGTAAGATGCTTAGCAATTTAGAAGTCACTCAATTCCATGTTATTTTCAGTCCTTCCTCCTTTTACACTGGTTTCATTTTCAGAAACCCTCGCAGAATTCTGTGATCAAGTAGAAATGCTGAGAAAGCCTCCAAAATTTTTTTCAAAATGTTATAATTTGCTTTAGTGTACAGAAGTTTAAAAAATTCCTGTCATGTGTGAAATCCACAAAGAAATATAAGAATTAACTAGAAGACATTAAGCCTGGTTTACTTGACCTACAATAATTCTGATTGTGTGTACTTTTGGCCCTGATTCTGTAATAGGAATCAGAAATATTGAATGGGGGCATTTTGGTGGCTATTGCTTTCTCATGATCAAGACCCAGAAGTCCTTACCAATACTTTTTCATAGTTTGCCTTTACTTTATTCAGCAAGTATGTTAGATGCTTCAAACTATTTGCCAGGCACTAACTGAGGCACTAAGGATATAGTAATAAACATGCAATGGATAACTGATACAGTGACTATGTAATTTATCAACCAATGGGGACATGAGTTTGAGCAAGCTCTGGGAGTTGGTGATGGACAGGAAAGCTTGGCGTTCTGCAGCCTATGGGGTCTCAAAGAGTCGGACACAACTGAGAGACTGAACTGAACTGAACTGGGGACACTTCTGAGAATAACAGGGAGCACTAAACATAATTGCCCTGGCCAACAGGACAAACCAGAATGTATGATTGCCCTAGCTAGCTTTCATCGAAACAGACAGCTTGTGAAGCCACCCTGGGGCTGGGCTGGGTGTGTGACTTTCTGGGATCATCTGTGCCTCACGGTGGAGGGTCCCAGGTGCAAGGCCAGGCCTCAGGACCAGTGCTCCACTGTCCCGACTCATCTTCTATTGCAAAGGACTGAGCTTGCCCTTGGTGGGGAGGCAGGCAATAAACCAAATGAATACAGCCCATTGGTGAGTGGTAAGTGTGATGGAGATAAATAAGGTAGAAAAGGAGATCTGGAGTGCTGGAACAGGAGTTTCGTATTTAACATTTAATGATTAGGAAAGGTCGAATAGAAGATAAACCAGTAAAGACTTGAAGGAAGTAGGGAGTAAGCGGTGCAGAAATCTGAGAGGAGCATGAAAGGCATGGGTTTAAACCCAGAAGAAAGAAAGTTCTTAGAAGAGCGAGAAGGCCAGTGCAGCTACAGCAAAGACAGTAGAAGAGATGAGAGTAAAACAAAGTGAAATGGCTATGAAGGCAGGGAGGGGAAGACTGTGTCTAGCCATTATAAGGACGTTGTTTTTTCACTCTAAGTGAAACGGAAGTCTTTGGTGGAGTTGCACATAGAGGTCACATGATTTGATGTATGTTTTAATAGGACCATTCTGACTATTGTATTGAGAGGCCGAAAAGCAGTGAAACCAGTAAGGAGATTATTGCAATAATTCAGTGAGAAACGATACTGATATTTGCTGATGAATTGGATGTGGGGTGTGAGAGTCAAAGAGGCGTGAAGATGAACTGCAAGGTTTTATCATGAAAAATAGACAGGTGGTTTTGCCACTAACTTACATGCAGAAGACTCCAGCAAGAACTGCTTTGGGAAAGTTCAGCAGTTTGGTATTAGACATACTAAGTTTGAGATAATTATTAGACATCTGAATAGAGATGCCATGTTGGCAGCTCGATAGGGGAGAAATTTGGGCTGGAGAGGTAAGCTTGGGTGTTGACAACCTGTATATGATATTTATAGAAGAGAAGACACATATATATGTGTGTGTGGAAGTAGGCAGATGGATAAAACAGGTGAATAGAGAATTTAGTCTCACAACTCAGAGAACCTGCTCCTTCCAACCATTTAGAAGTAAAATGCCTGGGAAGAAGAAGGAACCATTGAGATCAACAGTTTTCAAACTCTTCAAGTGAAAAAGATCATCCGCTATGAGACAGCACTGGTTAGACTGGGGCCGGGGGCAGGGTGTGAGGAAGTTCAAGGGACTACAGGTGAGATGCCCAAAATAAGACTACTGAGTGTGGCTTTGGACAACCTGATTCACCCACAGTGATTCAAAGACCTTGGCTGCATGTTCAGATACTGTAATAAATTTGCTCATACAGCATGGTTTGGCTGTTTATACCTTGAAAAGAAATTGAGAGTACCATTTGATTCAATAATTCTAGTTGGCTCAAATCCTTAGAAAATAAATTTAATTGTAGTAAAATACACATTCAAGGCTATGGTTTTTCCTGTGGTCATATATGGATGTGAGAGTTGGACTGTGAAAAAAGCTGAGCACCGAAGAACTGATGCTTTTGAACTGTGGTGTTGGAGAAGACTCTTGAGGGTCCCTTGGTCTGCAAGGAGATCCAACCAGTCCATTCTGAAGGAGATCAGCCCTGGGATTTCTTTGGAAGGAATGATGCTAAAGCTGAAACTCCAGGACTTTGGCCACCTCATGCAAAGAATTGACTCATTGGAAAAGACTCTGATGCTGGGAGGGATTGGGGGCAGGAGGAGAAGGGGACAACAGAGGATAAGATGGCTGGATGGCATCACTGACTCGATGGACATGAGTCTGAGTGAACTCTGGGAGTTGGTGATGGACAGGGAGGCCTGGCGTGCTGCTATTCATGGGGTTGCAAAGAGTTGGACATGACTGAGGGACTGAACTGAACTGAACTGACACGTGCAAATATTCATCACAGCATTACTTTAAAAAAAAAGGAAAAGAAACCAAAACCAAAACTCCTACAAAAACAAATGAAAAGATAACTGGAAACAATCTAAGTACTCCAATAAGAGGAATGTTTAAATAGATTGTCATTTACCTGTAGGATGGAGTATTATACAGCCATTAAATTCAATGCTTAATAACATGGGAAATGACTGTAGTATGAATACTTAAAATCATGCATATATAATATGATCTCAATTTTATGTATTCAGGTGAGCAGAGAACAGAGAACGAAAATACACCCAATGTATGTCAGTGGTGAGCTTGTATTTTTTCTTATATTTTACATTTCTGTTTTTCCAAATTTTCCATCAAGAGTAGATATTATTTTTATATTCATGTTTTGCATTTTTGATTGAAAATTGTAAGGGAAGATTAAATTAAGAAATTCCTGAGTTGGCCTCAGTCTTGCTTGGGGTGCTCTGTCCGACTGCTGATTACTCTGTTCATTTCAGTTATAGACTCTGAAGTCACCCCTATATGTGTTCCTAGAACATGTGATTGGTCAGACATGCGAGATTGGACAAAAGGCCTCAGGATGTTGAATAAGAGTTGAGCTGGTGGAAAACCTGTGACATGGGTGTGATGAATTCAGGAGCGACCTCCTTGGAGTTCTGAAATATTTCATCAGCCTGGATTCCACCCATTTGAGCTGGCAGTGGGCTCTGTTGTTACTTGTTGTTCAGTTGCCAAGTCGTATCCAACTCTTTGTGATCCCATGGACTGCAGCACACCAGGCTTCCCAGTCCCTCACCATCTCCTGGAATTTGCTCAAGTTCACGTTCATTGAATCAATGATGCCATCCATCTCATCCTCTGTCACCCCCTTCTCCTCCTGCCCTCAATCTTTCCCAGCATCAGGGTCTTTTCCAATGAGTCAGCTGTTCATATCCAGGGGCCAAAGTGCCGGGGTCCAGCCCCGGTGGATCCAGGGAATTCGAAGCGGGGACGGCGTCAGCGAGGGTCAGGAAACAATTGCTTAATTAAACGTTAATTAAGGATATAAAGAGTGGTTAAATAAGGATAGCTCAGTGAGAAAATTTAGTGGAGAAAAGAGGCTGAATAACTTGGTTTACGTGGAAAGCTAATAAAATTCCAAAATAAGGAATTTGCGTCACCTACGTAGGCCGCAGGCATCCTCCTGTTCTCCCGAAGGAGAGGAGACACTAAGGCCTCCCTGGTCAGATCTTAGAAGCCCAGGCAAAATTAGTAGGCTTGACGAGCCTCCACGCCCCAGATGGAAATTCACCCAGAAGGTGAGAGAAAGAATGACATGGGGATACCAAGTTTTGGTGAACAAGGCCCACACTTTATTTTCCAAAGTAGTTTTTATACCTTAAGTTATGCATAGAGGATAATGGGGGAAGGGGTAGAGTCATGTAGTAAGCCAGACTTTCTTCCTGCAAACTTATCATATGCAAAAGTTTAGGTGATTTGCATCATCTTCTGGCCCGGAGGCCTGTTAACATTTTAAGACCCTTTCTTCAGAAAACTTATTTTTCTCTAAAGGTGATTAGTCAGGCGCCACCCTCCAAAAGCATTAGATAAAGTTGCATTCCTATAGGGCAAAGGTGTGGTGGGCTATAACAAGAAAAAGAATTAACTCAAGGGTCCAAGGTTACAAACATTAAAGCTACTACTTACACCAATTATATTAATCAATACACTGCCAGGGACACAGTAGGTAACGGATATGGAAACTTAGCAGCAAACATTGGCCCAACAAGTGAAAAAGCCTTCACCAATACAATTTCTAATCAATCTTTTAACTGCTCAAAGGAATCTGTATTCTGTCAGTTTAGAACATCTCATGCCTCTCACAGTTGTGAACTAAAACACTCTTGTCACGCCCAGGAACTGTATTAACTGGAGCTGTAATTTAACTCTTTTTCAGAGAGAGAGATGGTGGTGGGGGACAGCCCCCCGTAAAGTCAGAGGTGTAGGTGAGAGCACAAAGCAGTAAAGTAGGCAGACTCTGGTTTTGGGGGTAGATGCTAGAGAATTTCCAGGGGGACTCCTGAGGATCGATCCCGCCATTGCGTATGCCGAGCCTCCTTCCTCATGACCTTTGCCACGGGCAGAGTACCTCACGCTGGCTCCCGGCACCAAAGTATTGGAGCTTCAGCATCAGTATTTCCAGTGAGTATTCAGAGTTGATTTCCTTCAGGATTGACTGGTTTGATCTCCTTGCTGTTGAAGTGACTCAAGTCTACTCCAGTGTTTTTCCTGGTGTTACTAGGACACCTTGGACTCATCATTTATGCCTGGCTTGTTTCATTCACTTATACTTTTGAATTCTTTGTAGTTGAGTCATTTCCTGTTTAAATTTCTTCAACTTTTTCTCTTTGACCCAGAACTGACTGAACAATAGCTATGTTCTGCAGGGCATGACAGATTCTTCACAAAAGTAAGCCATTCATGGGATGTTAGTCTGTCACGGGAAAAAAGGCAAAGTAATTGAAAGCTTCAGTTAGCCCATCTGATCTGGGAGTGACCTGTAGTGATCGCAGTGGGTGTACCTACCCAAATTGCATAACGTTTACTATGTTGGTAAATCCACCCAGGTTTTCCTCCAGGAGGCTGGCTTTAGCATCCTTCTATCTCTTTAAGATTGGGAAACAATCCAGGCCTCCCAGCTCTTGGCAAGCAATGGATTGACCTCATGTTATTACTCAGCATTTTGCTTCTTATTGAAATGCCAGGCTCTGCATGGCTGGTTTATAAAGTCTGAAGATCCTTCAGGGGTGCCCAGAAACGTAGCAAGAAGAGAGAATTGAAAAGGGCAGAGTGAGAACATGAGAGGGTCTCTACAGCTTGGAGCAGCTTGAATCAAGCCCGTGTCAACAACTCATGTCTTCTCTCTTCTCCTGCAAACTCGTCGACTTTTTAAAAATTTTTATTGGAGTATAATTGCACTGTTGTGTTAGTTTCTACTGTACAGCAAAATGAATCAGCTATACATATACATATAGCCCCTTTATTTTGGGTTTCCTTCCCAATTAGCTTGCCACAGAGCACTGAGTAGAGTTCCCTTTGCTATACAGTAGGTTCTCTTTGGTTGTGTGTTTTATACATAATATCAATAGTGTGTATATGTCAATCTCACCCACTGACTCATATAAAAGCAACTCCAATGCTACCTTTCCCAGCCCAATTTAACCTGCTCTTTTATGTTTCTTCAGTTCAGTTCAGTCGCTCAGTCATGTCCGACTCTTTGCGACCCCATGGACTGCAGCATGCCAGGCCTACCTGTCCATCACCAAATCCTAGAGCTTGTTCAAACTCATGTCCATTGAGTCAGTGATGCCATCCAACCATCTCATCCTCTGTCGTCCCCTTCTCCTCCTGCCTTCAATCTTTCCCAGCATCAGGGTCTTTTCCAATGAGTCAGCTCTTCACATCAGGTGACCAAGGTACTGGAGTTTCAGCTTCAGCATCAGTCCTTCCAATGAATATTCAGAACTGATTTCCTTTAGGATTGACTTGTTTGATCTCCTTGCAGTCCAAGGGACTCTCAAGACTCTTCTCCAGAACCACAGTTCAAAAGAATCAGTTCTTTGGTTATGGTCCAACTCTAACATCCATACATGACTACTGGAAAAACCATAGCTTTGACTAGACAGACCCTGGTCAACAAAGTAATGTTTCTGCTTTTTAATATGCTGTTTATGTTTCTTAGAATACTTTTATTTTGTCTTATTTAGAAGTCTTCTTTGCATCATACTTATTTAAGTATGTCTTATGTCTGTATATTTCCCTACTGGACTGCTAGTGTCCTGAACAATTAGAGTGACTCAGTTTAGTTTGTATCCCTCTTCCTTAACACTCTGCCTTGTACTTTACTAAAAAAAAAAAAAAAGCTTGAATAGAATAGAATGAAATCCCCATCCAAGGAAATGATTTGATTTCTAGCAGATCTGAAAATGACAACTCATACACAAATTCTCCCTTCAGTGGGTGGATTTGAAACCTTGTGTGGCCTTCAGTTACTTCTGGGTTTGTTATAGCCTCAGCAAAGGCAATACCTCCTAGGGTTGCTTTGGCCTATAGAAATCTCAGCCTTCACTGATCTTTGTGTCTGTCTTTAAATGATAACAGAATCACACTCATTTTAATAGTTTATATACTAACATTGTAAAGATACTGAAAAGACTAGCATGGCCTTTTTAAATAAAGAAAAGCAAATTCTTGAAGTGTTCATTTGTTCAAAGACCATAAATATCTAAGGGTTTCATTAAACTTTTCTTGTAGATAAAGTAGAATGTGATGAATTAAAATGATAAGGAAGACCTATGTTGCTTAGCGTGAAAGAGTTTAGAATGTATCACTCAGTTTGAAAAATGTCTGAAAGTGTTAGTTGCTCAGTCATGTCTGAGTCTTTGCGACCCCATGGATCCAGGCTCCTTTATCTGTAGAATTTTCCAGGCAAACATACTGGAGCAGATAGCCATCCCCTTCTCCAGGGGATCTTCTGGACCCAGGAATTGAGCCCAAGTTTCCCACTTTGCAGGCAGATTCTTTACTGTCTGAGCCACCAGGGAAGCACCTTGCCCCGCCACTCCCCCGCCAAAATGTCTAAAGTAATATGTTTATCATGATCTCATTTTTTTTTGCTGGTAAAAACAAAACAAAACATAACTTCTATGTAAAATGTGTGTACACATACTTGAAAAAATTTGAAGAAATAATATGGAAAATGAGTTCTCCTATAGTTAGAGCATTCATAACAAGAATTAGATAGAACAGTTAGCTAATAATGAAACATAATTTATATGAGCAAGTCTCAGTGATAACTAGAACTGATTGGGAATTAGCATCGTCAGAATAGAAATAAAATGAAAAAAGCTGTGTATAACCTAGCTTCTATAGACTGGGCTGTAAGCAGAACTGCGTAGCAGGAGTGATAGGGAAACAGAGGGTACTGAACATATGAAGTAATGGCAAGGAAGGAAAAGTCTGTTTGTTTTTGTAGTTTTTGATTCTCCCCCCCCCCCTTTTTTTTAAACTGGCAATAACTGGATACATTTATGGTTACAAAAACACGTTTATTATTGTAATTACTGTGGAAAAAAACCCCTATTCTACTGTGAATCTAAAACTACTCTGTTCCTATTTAAATATTTTTAAAATCTTGATTTTAAATTTAACTTTGATTTATTTTTGATAGGAGATACATTCAAAAAAGACAAGCTCTAAAGGATGCATAACAGTGTTTACACAATGAAAAATTTCTCTCCCACTTCTACTCCCTAGCCATCCTTCCCCAGGTCCCTTATTACCTCTTTATATTTTTTAATAATTTGAGATCACTTAAGAATGCACCAAAAGCTAACTTTGCATAATTATGTACTAAAACCTTAGCTGCAGTTCTTTTCAAATGACAGGAAATATTGATCTCTTTATAGCTTTCTGTATAAATTTTTCCCAATTAAGGTAAAGAATTCATGATAATTTCCAAAACCACTTTATTGGGCTGTTTGACAGCATGCCTAAATTTGCCTTGTCATCCTTTTCTCATTACTCCAGTCCTCTGTCTCAGGCCTTTGGTCTTAATATATGTATAGCTAATGCGAAGAAGTCTCCTCTTACGATACTTTTCTTCCCTAATCTTCATCAGTCATTACCTTGTGGCAAAAAAATGCACATCTAAGTCATAATCTGAAAAAAATGTTCTTACTGGAATTTCTAATTGATCCATACTAATTAAATCAAAATAAATGATATTAAATATGCTTGCGTCACTTAAGCTATTTAAAGTTACAGCAGCCAAAACAATTCCAAATTCTTAGGGGACATCTACTTGGCTGGGATAATTAGGAAAATATTTTATTTATCTTTTTATGGCTGTGCTGGGCCTTCTTTGTAGCATACAGACTTCTCCTGTTGCAAAGCATTGGCTCTGTGGCACTCAGGCTCTCTAGTTGCCTGAGTGAGAGTGTGGGCTCAGTTGCCTCACGGCATATGGGGTCTTAGTTCCCTGACCAGGGATTGAACTCACATCCCCTGCATTGGAATGCAGATTCTCAACCACTGGACCACAAGGAAGTCCCCTTATTTATCTTTTAAGTGAGATTTAAAACAAAAACAAAACTTGAAGGTGGGGTAAGTGATTGTTATTGTTTAGTTGCTAAGTCATGTCCAACTCTTTTCAACCCCATGGACTGTAGCCTGCCAGACTCCTTTGTGGGATTTCCCAGGCAAGAATACTGGAATGGGTTGCCATTTTCTTCTCCAGGGGAATCTTCCCGACCAAGGGGTCCAACTCGGGTCTCCTGCATTGCATGCAGATTTTTTAAATAGCCATATTTCAATCTCATAAATATGCATCCTGAACCACTTTCACTATGCCTGGAGTCACATGCTTTTCCAGACTTGTTTCAGATGTAAGAATTTGGACAACACTACCATTTAACCATTAATACAATGTATCTGCCTTGGAGCAGACCACCTATGACCCAAGAAAATGTCAGTTCTTGTCTTGCTGTTCTGCCACCTATAAATTCACCCCCAGATTTTATTTCTTATGTTTCCTCTTTTATATCCTCTCCTCCTTCCCTTGCACTCATTCATTTTCTTTTTCTTTTTTTAAGCTCTATTACATGAGCCTCCTTTTGTAGGAGGCTCATGTAATAGAGCCTGAGGTGATAGAGATGAATGAGCATGATATTGGACTTGGGGAGCCAGGGTTCTTGTCTAGTTCTCTTCTAAACTTGATATATTGTCACACTGCTTATTTAACTTACATGCAGAATACATCCTGCAAAATGCCAGGCTGGATGAAGCACAAACTGAAATCAAGATTGCCAGGAGAAATATCAGTCATCTCAGATATGCAGATGACACCACCCTTATGGCACAAAGTGAAGAGGAACTGAGGAGCCTCTTGATGAAGGTGAAAGAGGAGAGTAAAAAAGCTGGCTTAAAACTCAACATTCAAAAAACGTAGATCATGGCATCTGGTCCCATCACTTCATGGTAAATAGATGGGAAAACAATGGAAACAGTGACAGACTTTATTTTCCTGGGGTCCAAAATCACTTCAGATGGTGACTGCAGCCATTAAATTAAAAGATGCTTGCTCCTTGGAAGAAAAGTTATGACACACCTAGACAGTGTATTAAAAAGCAGAGACATTACTTTGCCAACAAAGTCCATATAGTCAAAGTTATGGTTTTTCCAGTAGTCATGTATGAATGTGAGAGTTGGACCATAAAGAAGGCTGAGCACTGAAGAATTGATGCTTTCGAACTGTGGTGTTGGAGAAGACTCTTGAGAGTCCCTCTGACTGCAAAGAGATCAAACCAGTAAATCCTAAAGGAAATAAACCCTGAATACTCATTGGAAGGTCTGATGCTGAAGCTGAAGCTCCAATACTTTGGCCACTTGATGTGAAGAACTGACTCATTGGAAAAGACCTTGATGCTAGGAAAGATTGAGGGCAAGAGGAGAAGAGGGCAACAGAGGATGAGATGGTTGGATGGCATCACCAACTCAATGGATATGAGTTTGATCAAGCTCCTGGAGATGGTGAAGGACAGGGAAGCCTAGCGTGCTGCATTCCATAGGGTCACAAAGAGTCAGATATGAGTAAGTGACTGAACAACAATGAAGCTAGATATCATACGCGAGTTACTTCAGTATTCTGGCCCTTTACTTTTTCATTTAGCAAATACTTGCTGAGCTCCTACTAGGTGGTAGAGACTGTTCTAGGTGCCAGGACACAAAGATGGATAAGGTGTACTTTGAGACCACGTACCTGTGTCTGGAATGTCAGGCAGCTGGGTCTCAGGACAGCTGCTGAAGCAGTAAGCATGGCCCTGCTGAGTGTGGGCATCATAACAACCGAGATACCCAGAAGCAGGAGGCATGGAATGTGGAAGTGAAATAATGAACGCTCTGTCGGATGGTGTCAGGGAGCCAAAGGTGGCAGTCTTGACTTGGCTTTGTGCCCTTGGACAATGCAGACTGTTGCTTGGGCCGCTGTGTGCAAAGCCTGTGTGTGTGGATCTGGGTGGGGTTTCAGGTGAAGCCATGGAGCACCATTTTTTATGACCAACGACCAACTGTCTAAGAATTGCAAGTATGTAGGCTCACTTTAAGCCTTGGAAATTCGGAGTCAAGGAGAGTCCAGTAAATTGGAAGCAAATCTTTTTATAAAATCAAACCCCTGGTTCTATGGAGTAGGGAGCTCTTCTTTTTCTCCCAAGGACCTGACACGCTTTTGGCTCCGACACTTACTGAACAAATGTATGAGTGAAAAAGCTTTATGGAACTTGGGTGTATATTCTAGGGAGCATCTCCTAGGTGGGAAATTGTGAAAGACTGGTGAGCAAGAGCTGAACATTTTATCTCATAAAATAATAATGACATACAGAGTGTTGCAATGGAGTGAGTAGTCTCATCAACACTTAGTCATCGAGAGGACTCACTGAGAGCCTGGTTGGAGTCCAGCTTTGGAGGGGAAGAACGAAGGGAGCGCTGTCCCAGCCCCCTCTCCAGGGCACTCTGAAGAGATGATTATCCTACAAGCACAGAGACAGGGGAGGAAGAGTTTTAGGGCAGCTTGGTGGCTGGTGGAGATGGGCACTGGGGTGGGGGGCAGGGAGAAGGAAGTTCGGAGTCAGCGATTAGAAGGAAGAGCTTCATTTTCATATTTTGTGGCTGACTCTCAGCCAAGCCAAAGATTTTCTGAGGCTCAGCTGCCTTTTTGGTAAAACAGGGATTCACAGATGCCCCCTTCCCCTTGTTTTGAATTTCTTCCTGCTAGAGAATGTACTTGTATAAGAGATTTACTTAAATAGATACATTCTTCTTTTAAAAGCACAAATATATCCTGGTAGGGCCAAGTCTCTGCAGTCTCTCAATCAAGAGAAACACAAAGTTATCTTCTCACTTAAATTTGAAGGGGACCTGATGTTACCCGTCCCTGGAGACAGGAAGAAGGGTCTCCTAATTGGGCTGTACTTGATTAACAGGTGCTAAAAGTAATGATTCAGGAAGAGATGAGTGGGCAGGTCTAATCATACAAATATCTGTGCAGCTAATGCTGTGAGGAAACTGGTAAGGGCTTGCTTGAGCTCTGTTAGGAGAGAAAGCAGGTCACCTGTCGTGGTAGCAATCCAG
Source organism: Bos indicus x Bos taurus (assembly GCF_003369695.1). NCBI lineage: Eukaryota > Metazoa > Chordata > Mammalia > Artiodactyla > Bovidae > Bos > Bos indicus x Bos taurus. The sequence continues at coordinate 92,970,986 of NC_040081.1, read as the reverse complement.
CCCTCCGCAGAGAACAGTCAGGGGCTCCTCTTGGCAAAAGGAAAGCTGACAAGAGAAAGACCCCAGCTTGGGAGAAAAACAGACGCATCTTTCAATACTGACTGTGCTTTGATTGGTGACGCTTGTTAGTTTCGTCAGTAAAATAGTGATTATATTTAACTCAAAGTATGGTTGGAGGGACTGAAATAGAGGATATATGTCATTTCCTGGCATGAAGTAAACACTCAGGGGACTTCCCTGGTGGTCCGGTGATTAAGAATCCTGCTTGCAATGCAGGCGACACAGGTTCCATCCCTGTTTGGGGAACTAAGATCCCACATGCCACAGAGCAACTAAGCCTGCTCGCAGCTACTGAGCTCATGCACTTTAGAGCCCACGTGCCTCAAGGAAAAGATGCTGCATGATGCAACTACGACCCAGTGCAACCAAATTAAAAAAAGAATTAAAAAAACCATAAATTACAGACAGTATTCCCTGGTAGCTCAGGTGGTAAATAATCCGCCTGCAATGTGGGAGACCTGGGTTCAATCCCTGGGTTGGGAAGATCCCCTGGAGAAGGGAGTGGCTCCCCACTCCAGTATTCTAGCCTGGAGAAACCCGTGGACTGTATAGTCCATGGGGTGCCAAGAGTCAGACATGACTGAGTGAGCATCACTTTCACAGACAGTATTATGGGCTGAAGACTCCCATAGGTAGGAGAGTTTAAATTCATGGCTGCATGTAGAGAAGTCAGGAGACGACTTGAAGAAGAAAGGGCAAGCCTAACAGATGAGATTTCTGACCAGGAGAACTGTTGGCAACAACAAGTAACATGGCTTTTTAATAGGCTATCTTAGAGGTTGGCACGTCTGGCCAAAAAGGAGCCCAACCTGATTGGGATCTGGGTAGGAAAGGTAACATTGCTGTTACCCCAAGAAGTCTCATTCGTAGGGCTCTACTATATTTGGGACAAAAAGTGGGGTTGGGGAGAGTAGTAGGGGAAGAGCAAGGTATGTCAGATCCTGATGACGGAGTTGGGACATGACTGACAGAGGAAGCACAGTGTCAGAAAATTGAGGGTATTTTTAACAAAATTGAGTGAATGATACATGGTTTCTTTAAAATATAGCTCTTTGCTCTGAAACTGGTTAACGCCAACCTTTAGACTCCAGCAAGCTTCAGATTCTGATACTGCCTCACAAAATGTGTGACATAGTGATGTATACTCTTTTGTTTTCCCAAGATAGAAATTACTTTCTCTTAAAAAGGATAAAACTAACACATACTCCTTGCAAATAAATACATAAATAACATAGGAGAATATAAAGAAAGTGAAAAATCATTTTAATTTTCATTCGATTACCACTGAAGTAGAACTTCTTGTAAATTAGTCATTTCTGCTAGTGTGAATTGCTCACATTACTTCTATGTCACTCTTAAAAAAAAGTATGGAATCAGTGGCTTGCCTTCTTTACTTCTGGATTTGTAAAAGTGTCCACTATAGTAAAGACATGAAATTTTTGTCATCCATTTCACTTTTCTTCTCGTTTGTCACCTGTCTTTTTACTTTCTGGGTTTTTTTCTCATGTATAAGTTTTAAGTTTTTACTTTTTGGTCAGTATTTCCACTCTTTAAATGCCTTACACAATCAGACAGGAAATCTGAAAGACTCAACATCATGGTGATGGAAATAAAAGGATGACCAACAATATAAGGGTCAAAACACAACTGCAAGATGAGTGAAGCACACAGCAGGTGCTGTTGAGTTTAGCCAAGTTAACCAGTCTTAAGAGCACGTGCTCTGGGGTTAGTAGTCCTGAATATGCATCCTGGCTCTGTCCATTACTAATGATTTGAGCTGGAGAAATTTGCTTAAGCTACCTGCACCTCAGTTTCCTCATCGGTATGGTGCAGAGTTTTTGTGGTGGGTGTAGGAGTATTGTGATATCTCTGGTGCACAGTAAAGAAATAAACAGAAAGTGTTAGTTGCTCAGTCCTGTCCGACTCTTTGCAACCCCACCAGGGGTCCCCACCCCACTCTTCAGCCCACCTGGCTCCTCAGTCCATGGGATTCTCCAGGCAAGAATACTGGAGTGGGTTGCCATTTCCTTCTCCAGGGGATCATTCCCAACCCAGGGATCAAACCCAGGCTTCCTGCACTGTAGGCAGATTTTTTACGGACTGAGCTACAGGGAGGAGATATAGTAAATCCTCAAAAACTTTAAACTACAATCATATCTTGGTACCCTGGAGGACTGGTTCCAGGACCTACACAGACACCAAAATCCACAGATGCTCAAATCCTAAATTTTTGATATCTGAGATATTTTTTATTTTTGATATGTGAGATATTTTTATTTTTTAAGATATTTTTTAGGGCCTAACCTGCTGGGGGAAAAAAGGGGGGGGGACTGGAACTAGTCTCAGGATGAGTGTGAATGAGACTAGAGAGGGGAGAGAATTTGAATTGAGGGACCCTGAGAATCCACCTGGCTGAGAGCTCTGGTGGATGTTGCAGGAGGACTTGCTCTGAAGGGTGGCTGTGAAGTATGTGTAACAGTGACAGAAAGCAACAATCAGGGAAAGAAAATGAAAGATGAGCTGAAGAGATAAGAAAGAACTCAACAATCTCCTATAGGATGAGCAATTTTAAGGAAAGCAAAGAAACTAGAATGAAAGTATCTCAGCCACCATGTGAAAGGAAATGCAATAATTAAAGCCACAGTTAAAAAAAAAAAAAAAACAGGTGTCAACAGTTGATACTGAAATCAAATGAAGATAAAAGTGCGCCCCAGCCCCGCTAGAATGGCTGAGATGAAAAAGCCTGGTGGTGACAATACTGGAACACAAGAAATTGCTGCTGGTAGTCGTGCAAATTGGTACAAATACTTTGGAAAACTCATGGTAAATTTGCACGACCAAGAACTCAGCAACTCTACCCCTCATGCTTAGTTGCTACAATCGTGTCTGACTCTGTGACCCTATGGACTGCAGCCTGCTAGGCTCCTCTGTCCATGGAATTTTCCAGGCAAGAATACTGGAGTGGGTTTCTATGCCCTCCTCCAGGATTTTCTGAACCCAGGGATCAAACTCACATCTCTGTGTCTCCTGCACTGGCAGGTGGGTTCTTTACCACTGTGCCACCTGGAAAGCCCCAACTCAACCCTTAGGTGTTTACCTAACAGAAATGCCCAAAAGACATTCATGCTAAATAGCAGCACGAATCATAAAAGCCCCAAACTGGGAACAACCTAAATGCCCATCCACTGGCAATGGATGGACACCCTGAGGTGTGTCTTCACAGTGGAAGACTATGCAGCAACAAAATGAGAGACTCACAACAACGTGGATGAATCTTACAAAACTGAGCAAAAGCAATGGACACAAAGGAGTACCTACTGTGTAATTCTGCGGGATTCCATTTGCACGCAGTTCAGAAACAGGCAGTACTAACTCTGATGCTATGTGTCTTAGTCTGTTGCAGCTGCTTTAATAGAACAGCATAGACTGGGTGGCTTAGAAGCAACAAACATGTATTTCTCACATTGCTTGAGGCTGGGAAGTCTAACAGCAAGGCAGCGGCAGATGCAGGGTCTGGTGAGAGCCCACTTCCTGGTTCATGGACGGCTGTCTTTTTGCTGTGTCATCACGTGGCAAAGGGGACAAGGGAGCTCTCTGGGGTCTGTTTCATAAGGGCATTAATCTCAGTCACCTCCAAAGGGCCCACTTGCAAATTCCATCACATCTGGGGACTAGATTTCAAGCTATGAACTTGGAAGGGGACACAAACTTTTAGTCTAACATAGAAGTTAAGATATGGTTATTCCTGAAGGTGGGCTAGTCATCTCTGAGGGTCATAGGCTGTGAGAGGGGCTGGTCTTTGGAGGAGCATGTGAAAAGTGAAAGATGCTCAGCTGTATCCGACTCTTTATGACCCCATGGACTATACAGACCATGGAATTCTCCAGGCCATAATACTGGAGTGGGTAGCTGTTCATTCTCCAGGAGATCTTCCCAACTCAGGGATCGAACCCAGGTCTCCCACATTGTGGGTGGATTCTTTACCAGCTGAGCCACAAGGGAGGAGCATAGAGTGTTTGATTTCTTAATTTGGGCTATGACTACATGAGTATGTTCAATTTGTAAACATATATCAATGTATACACGTATTACTTATGCATTTTGCTTATGTACTTAATTCTTCAATAAAAATATAAAATATTTGCCCCAATTAGACATTAATAAAAAACCTTGAAATCCCTTTGTCGACTTACAGATGTAGATGCTATTGTCAGCTTTGTGTTGGTACAGACGATGATTTTGAACCTCATTTTCCATATTTATAAGGTGTGGATAATAGTAACTGCTGCCCAGTAGGTAATACTGGTGAAAGAGCTTTGAAAATGGTGAGATCGCATACAAATTGCTAAGGGGAGAATGCTTTGTCCCCACTTCCAATGTTTGCTTTCTGTTAGCACAACAAGCTGTAAGCACAACAGCCTGTTAGCACAACAGCCTCCCTCCAGGAGGGTGAAACTGATTGTTTAAGTGGTAGTATGATACCTCCTTCTTCAATCTTTCCATCTTGGAAAAACCCCTGTCTTCTGCAAATGGTTATTGAAGGTTAAGGAGATTGAGTGCAGTCTCCAAATTTAGGCAAAAAATAAGTGACAGAGACAGAATTTGAACTGAGGTCTCTGATTACAAAGACCATGCTTTTAAACATTCTACTGTATTGCCTGCCTTCTGTAGTGTATTAAGTATAAAATAGATGCTGAGCTGTATGGCATAGTTAAGAATATAACAGGAATTCAGGGAGGTGAGTGTTCTTTATAGGGATCAGTTAAGGATGACTACACAGAAGACCTTAGGGGTTAACTCCTGCTAAATTCTGTCTGTGTAAACTTCAGCTAAAACAGCACTAACCTCCTTCCAGGGCACACGAGAAGAGGGGTCTGTTGTTGGCAAAAACAGCCAGGAGAGTTTAACCACAGAGCCACTTGGCTGGGTCCCAGAATTTGCCCAGATTCTCCCTTGAGTTAGCAACAATCCGTCATCTATCTCTGTTGGTGCTTGCCTTCGAATTTTTCTGAGACTTACCTCATAAGCCATTCTAAGGTATGAAATGAGATAGACAGTTTATTTTCAAGCACCTGAAGTCTGAGAATATGCAGAGGACGTGTTAATAACACTTCATACAGACAGATTATTTCTTTTTATTGAGGCATTAATTATATTCAATAAAAAACACTGATTTTAGATGTTTAGTTAGATGAGTTTTGAGAACTTTATATCTACGCAACCACTACTCGAAACGAGATAGAAAACATTTTTGTCACCCTAGAATCATATTGTATGTGTGTCTGGCTTTTTCAGTCAACAATGTTTTTGAGATTCATCCATGTCAGTGCATCGATCAGTCATCTTTTTTTTTTTTTTTGCCAAATAGTATTCTGTTATATAGATATACCACAATGGTTAAGCCATTGTCCTGTTGGTAGGCATTTAGGTTACTTCTAGTTTTTGTCTATTATATGGAAGGCTGCTAGGAACATTTTGATGAAAGTCTTCGTGTGAACATCTGTTTTCATTGTGTGTTCAGTTGCTCTTTGTGATCCCATGGACTCCAGCATGCCATGTCCTTCCCTCTCTCTCAAGAGTTTGCTCAAATTCATGTCCATTGAGTCAGTGATGGGCTATCTAACCATCTCATCCACTGCCCTCCTCTCCTTTTGCTTTCAATCTTTCCCAAATCAGGGTCTTTTCCAATGAGTCGGCTCTTTACATCAGATGGCCAACGTATTAGAGTTTCAACTTCAGCATCAGTCCTTCCAGTGAATGTTCAGGGTTGATTTTCTTTAGGATTGACTGGTTTGATCTCCTTGCTGTCCAAAGGACTCTCAAGAGTCTTCTCTAGCACCGTAATTCAAAAACATCAGTTCTTCAACACTCAGCCTTCCTTATAGTCCAATTCTCAGATCCATACATGACTACTGGAAAAACCATAGCTTTGACTATATGGGCCTTTGTTGGCAAAGTGATGTCTTTGTTTTTTAATACACCGTCTGGGTTTGTCAAGCTTTCCTTTTAAGGAGCAAGCATTTTTTAATTTCATGGCCACAGTCACCATCTGAAGTGATTCTGGAGCCCAAGAAAATAAAGTCTGTCACTGCTTCCACTTTATCCCCTTCCATTTGTCATGAAGTGATGGTACCTACTTAGGAATGGAATTGTTGGGTTATGGGTTATATGTACATTTATCATCATAAGAAACTGCCACACAGTCCTTCAAAGGGTTGAACCATTTTATATTCATATCATCAGTGTTGCTCTGCATGCTGAAGAAAGTTTTTTATAAAACTGTGATGGTATTTTAGTAAAGCATATTTATCACAGTGTCTAGGGTGGGAAAGATTTCTGTGGGAATAATTTGGAGGGAGGAAAAAACAGCAAACAGAAGGGGAGTGGATTGGCACTCACCAAATAGCATTCACCGGGAAGCCAGCCTGAGGGGACCACGTGGGCAGCAGGCGCCATGGCTACCAGTCAAGGCTGTGTTCTCAGCTGATGACATTCACTCCACATGCCAGGCTGTCTGTCCACGATCCAAGTAATCTGGGCAACTTATTGTTTTGACTCAAGTTGTGCTTCATTGAAATTCTTTTTGGAGTGTCCCTTTTGGTCACAAGTTCTCTTTCTTGTCTGGGAGCCAAGATTGTGCAGCTTGTGTAGTACAGCAAGGCTTTTTGAATTTGTGCTGCTTGCTTCTTCTCCAGTGGTGGTATCGACACTGACTTGCCCGCCCCAGCTCCTGATCAGCTTTCCCTTGGCTTCGACAAGGTTGAGAGTGAGATATTGTTCATCCTTTGGCCTCGTCCCCTCAGGTTACTTTTAGCAAGGTTTCAGTTTGTTTTTTAAGCTATTATATTCAAGGGAGGGCAAAGCCGTTGGCTCTGCTTTAAGATGATTTCATTTTAAGACAAAACTCACTCTCTATGAGTGTTTCTTTGAGGTTATCATGGCAAAGGACAGGAATAGTACAGAGTAGCCTCCTAAGAATTACTCTTAACTTTCTGTAGGCAGGACTGATCCTGGCTGTATTGAGTCTATTGATTCTATCCTATTAGTAAAAACTCTTGCTAAAGTAGGTGACCAGGCATTAATGATTCTTTAGCCAAATTCTGGGTGATAGTCTGGGACTTCAAATTTAGGCACAGCCAGGTTTCAACTCCTCTTACATTATTCTTTTCCTTCAACTGATACTCCCTGTAAGTGCTTTGTGATAAAAACACAAATGCTCATTTTCTCCTTCTTCCTTCCCCACAAAACGCAGAGTTTGTCCCTCTGCCTATCAAATTCTTCATGTGTATTCTGGAACCCATTCCATCCTGCTTTCTCAAGGAATATGTTCAATTGGTTATTTTCTTTTTCTTTAAAATTTCTTATTTAAAAATTTTTTTGGCTGAGCTGAGTGGCTTCTCTGGTTGCTCAAGTGGTAATAAATCTGCCAGAAATACGGGAGACCCAGATTCGATCCCTGGCTAGGGAAGACTCCCCTGGAGAAGGGAATGGCTACCCACTCAAGTATTCTTGCCTGGAGAATTCCATGGGCAGAGGAGCACAGTCCATGGGGTAGTCAGACATGACTGAATGACTAATCCTGAGTCTTTATTGCTATTCAGGCTTTTTCTCTAGTTGTGGTGAGTGGGGGCTACTCTCCAGCTGTGGCGTGCAGGCTTCTCTCTGCAGTGGCTTCTCTTGTTGCTAAGCATGGGCTCTAGGGCACTAAGACTCAGTAGTTGCGGCTGCCGGGCTCTAGAGCACGGACTCAATAGTTGTGATGCAGGGGCTCAGTCGCTCCGTGGCATGTGGGACCTTCCCAGATCAGACGTCAAACCAGTCTCCTGCATTGGCAGGCGGATTCTTTACCACTAACCCACCAGGGAAGTCCCTCAGTTGGTTATTTTATGCAACAGAAGTAACTGTCCTCCTGACTTCAGGCTTCTGTCTTGTGATATGTGCAGTTGTTGCTAGAAAGTTGCTGTCCAGATACAGACCACATTCCCCAACCTCCCTTACCTTCAGGTGAGGCAATGTGACCAGTTCTTATCAATATAATGTGATGATAAGTGATATACATTGCTTCTTGACCAAGTAGCTTAAAAAGCAGGAATGCTCAAGAGGGAGAAGATATATAATTATGGCTGATTTGCATTGTTGTATGGTAGAAACCACAGTTCAAAAGCATCAATCCTTCGGCGCTCAGCTTTCTTCACAGTCCAACTCTCACATCCATACATGACCACTGGAAAAACCATGGCCTTGACTAGATGGACCTTTGTTGGCAAAGTAATGTCTCTGCTTTTCAATATGCTATCTAGGTTGGTCATAACTTTCCTTCCAAGGAGTAAGCGTCTTTTAATATCATGACTGCCGTCACCATCTGCTGTGATTTTGGAGCCCCCAAAAATAAAGTCTGACACTGTTTCCACTGTTTCCCCATCTATTTGCCATGAAGTGATGGGACCAGATGCCATGATCTTTGTTTTCTGAATGTTGAGCTTTAAGCCAACTTTTTCACTCTCCTCTTTCACTTTCATCAAGGGGCTTTTTAGTTCCTCTTCACTTTCTGCCATAAGGGTGCTGTCATCTGAGGTTATCGATATTTCTCCCTGCAATCTTGATTCCAGCTTGTGCTTCTTCCAGCCCAGCGTTTCTCATGATGTACTCTGCATAGAAGTTAAATAAGCAGGGTGACAATATACAGCCTTGACGTACTCCTTTTCCTATTTAGAACCAGTCTGTTGTTCCATGTCCAGTTCTAACTGTTGCTTCCTGACCTGCATATAGATTTCTCAAGAGGCAGGTCAGGTGCTCTGGTATTCTCATCTCTTTCAGAATTTTCCACAGTTTATTGTGATCCACACAGTCAAAGACTTTGGCATAGTCAATAAAGCAGAAGTAGATGTTTTTCTGGAGCTCTCTTGCTTTTTCCATGATCCAGCGGATGTTGGCAATTTGATCTCTGGTTCCTCTGCCTTTTCTAAAACCAGCTTGAACATCTGGAAGTTCACAGTTCACGTATTGCTGAATCCTGGCTTGGAGAATTTTGAGCATTACTAGCATGCGAGATGAGTGCAATTGTGCAGTAGTTTGAGCATTCTTTGGCATTGCCTTTCTTTGGGATTGGAATTGATGCTTTTGAACTGTGGTGTTGGAGAAGACTCTTGAGAGTCCCTTGGACTGCAAGGAGATCCAACCAGTCCATTCTGAAGGAGATCAGCCCTGGGATTTCTTTGGAAAGAATGATGCTAAAGCTGAAACTCCAGTACTTTGGCCACCTCATGCAAAGAGTTGACTCACTGGAAAAGACTCTGATGCTGGGAGGGATTGGGGGCAGGAGGAGAAGGGGACGACAGAGGATGAGATGGCTGGATGGCATCACTGACTCGATGGACGTGAGCCTCAGTGAACTCTGGGAGTTGGTGATGGACAGGGAGGCCTGGCGTGCTGCGATTCATGGGGTCACAAAGAGTCGGACACGACTGAGCGACTGAACTGAACTGAACTGATGGCAGAAACCAACACAACACTGTAAAGCAATTATCCTCCAATTAAAAAAATAAAAAGCAGAAATGCTTCTTTCCCCTTCCACTCACTTGGTGCAGAGAGGCACAGCAAAGTTAAAACTCATATACTAAAGATAAAGGATCCACAGATATATGGAGGCTCAGTCTTGAATCATCGTTTGGAGAGACCCACCTGCCATTAAGAACTTCTGTGTTAAGAATGGTATGTAAATGAGAAAAAATTTCTTTTTTTAAAAAAATTATTTTTTACTGGAGTATAGTTGCTTTACAATGTTGTGCTAGTTTCTGAAAGTGAAAGTAAAGTCACTCAGTCGTGTCCGAGTCTTTACCACCTTATGGACTGTAGCTGGCTAGGCTCCTCTGTCCATGGGATTTTTCCAGGCAAGAATACTGGAGTGGGTTGCCATTTGTGAAGTGATGCATGTTAGCTAAGTTTTTTGTAGCAATCATTTCAAGATATATATTAACACATACATCAAATCATGTTGTAAACCTTGTATAGTCCAATACCACTGTATAGTCCATGGAATTCTCCAGGCCAGAATACTGGAGTGGGTAGCCTTTCCCATCTCCAGGGGATCTTTCCAACCTAGGGACCCAACCCAGGTCTCCTGCTTTGCAGGTGGATTCTTTACTAGCTGAGGCACAGGGGAAGCCCATGCTAGTTTTTACTATACAGCAGAGTGAGTCAGCTATTATTATTGCTTAGCCTCTAAGTTGTGTCTAACTCTGTTGCAACCCCAAGGACTGTAGCCCACCAGGCTCCTTTGTCCATGAGATTTCCAATGCAAGAATCCTGGAATAAGGAACCGTTTCCTTTTCCAGGGGATGTTCCTGACCCAGGGATTGAACCTGCATCTCTTGTTAGCAGGCAGATTCTTTATCACTGAGCCACCAGGAATCAGCTATCAGTTCAGTTCAATCACTCATGTGTCTGACTCTTTGCGACCCCATGGACTGCAGCATGCCAGGCTTCCCTGTCCATCACCAACTCCCAGACCTTGCTCAAACTCATGTCCATTGAGACAGTTATGGCACCCAACCATCTCATTCTCCATCATCCTCTTTTTCTCCTGCCTTCAATCTTTCCCAACATCAGAGTCTTTTCCAATAAGTCAGTTCTTCATGTCAGGTGGCCAAAGTATTGGAGTTTCTGCTTTAGCATCAGTCCTTCCAATGAATATTCAGCACTGATTTCCTTTAGGATGGACTGGTTGGATGTCCTTGCAGTCCAAGGGACTCTCAAGAGTCTTCTCCAACACCACAGTTCAAAAGCATCAATTCTCTGGCACTCAGCTTTCTTTATAGTCCAACTCTCACATCCATACATGACTACTCGAAAAACCATAACTTTGACTATACGGACCTTTGTCGACAAAATAATATCTCTGCTTTTTAATATGCTATCTAGGTTGGTCATAGCTTTTCTTCCAAGGAGCAAACATCTTTTAATTTCTTGGAATCAGCTACATGTTTACATATATCGTCTCTTTTTCTGAATTTCTTTCCCATTAAGGTCACCACAGAGCACTGAGTAGAGTTCCCTGAGCCATACAGTAGGGTCTCTTTAGTTATCTATTAGCATATACATGTCAATCTCAATTCATCCATAATATCATCATTCATAATAACCGCTTCCCTTCTCCCCCTTGGTGTCCATACATTTGTTCTCCACTTCTGTGTCTGTATTTCTGCTTTCCCAATGAGATCATCTATACCATGTTTCTGGATTCCATACTTATGTATTAATATATGGTACTGTTTTTCTCTGACTTATTTCTCTCTGTATGATAGTCTCTAGGTCCATCCATGTCACTACATAAATAACCCAACTGTGGTCCTTTAATGGCTGAATAATATTCCATTGTATATACCACAGGAAAAAATTTCTATTATGTTTGACCTACTGTATATTGCTGAGTCACTTCGTTATAGCAGGTATCGTAACTCTAACTAGCACTTTATTTTTCTTTCCTCTATATCTTTCTCTCTACTAGAATCTATCTATATCTGAATTCAGACATGACCAAGCATCTTCTATCTTAAAAGAAAACAAAACCAAAAAATATACTTCCTCTGACTCCACATTCTTGCCCAGTTTTGTCTTGACTTCCTTCCACAGACAAGCTTATTAGGAAAGTTCTCTATGCAGTCTTAATTGCTTGCTTCCCATTCACTTGCAGCCCAACTCATACGGCTTCTTTGCCACCACTCCATTAAAACTGCTCTTGCTGAAGCACTCTATAAATGCCATATTTCCAAATCCAGCAGACACTCGTTGGTCCTGATTGTAGCTCCCAGGATTTAATACTATCAGTCACCCTCTCCTTCATGACATATTTTCTTCTCTTGGGTCCTTGAAATAATCTCTTATGTGAATGACAGGCATTTTGAATGTATAATATCTAAAACTCATCTCTAACTTCTACCCCTTCATTCTCTCATCTCAGTAAGTGCTAATTCCACTCATCATAGTGGCTCATGCCAAGAGTCTGAGGGTCACTTTGAACACATCCTTCTTTCTCACTATCCATAGCCAATCAATCATCACGTCCTGCCAGTTTTATCTCCTAATTTTTCTCAAAAGTAGATATTCTTCTTCATCTGCATTCTCCCTCATCCCCGCCCATTTTATGATTAAATTTGTGATTTATGATTAAAATTGTAAATCAAATGTCACTTCCCTCTTAAAATTCTTTAGAAAATTTCTACTTAGAATAAATTCCCTGAAATTTTTCTTAATAAATACAGCATATAAACTCTTATATGGTCTCGTCTTTCCTATGTCTTTAGTGTCTTCTAGCAATCACTCCCCTTTGTTCATTACATTATGGCTCTTCTTTTAAACCGTTGAAATGAATGAGTTCTTTCCCACCTCATGTGTGTTTAGTCATTCTGTCCTACTGAACCCTTTGCAACCCAGTGGACTTGTAAGCCCCTAGGCTGCTCTGTCCATGGAATTTCCCAGGCAAGACTACTGGAGCGGGTTGCCATTTCCTACTCCAGGGGATCTTCCCAATCCAAGGATTGAACCTGTCTGACAACCTCTCTAATTGTAAGAACAAAAATCAACTCAAATAAACTTAAGCAAAAACAGGGAACACAGTAAGTCATGTACTAAGCGGCTTCAGATATAGCTAAGATGCTTGCTCCTTGGAAGAAAAACTATGACCAACCTAGACTGCACATTAAAAAGCAGAGATATTATTTGCCGACAAAGGTCCATTTAGTCAAAGTTATGGTCTTTCCAGTAGTCATGTATGGATGTGAGAGTTGGACTATAAAAAAGCTGAGTGCCAGAGAATTGATGCTTTTGAACTGTGGTGTTGGAGAAGACACTTGAAAGTTCCTTGGACTGCAAGGAGATCCAACCAGTCCATCCTAAAGGAAATCAGTCCTGAATGTTCGTTGGAAGGACTGATGCTGAAGTTGAAAGTCCAATACTTTGGCCACCTGATGTGAAGAACTGACTCATTGGAAAAGACCCTGGTGCTGGGAAAGATTGAAGGCAGGAGGATAAGAGGATGCCAGAGGATGAGATGGTTGGATGGCATCACTGACTCAATAGACATGTTTGAGCAAGCTCCAGGAGTTGGTGATGGACGGGGAAGCCTGGCATGCTGCAGTCCATGGGATCACAAAATGCTGGACACTACTGAGCGCCTGAACTGAACTCAAACGTGGCTAATTCCAGAAACTCAAATTATGACCTTATTGTGTTGTTTTATTTTATGACTCTGCTTATCTTTGGTTTGATTCTTCTTGATTTGACATGATCTGTCCTCACAGATGTAAGATATCCACTCTCTAAGACGCTGATTTATGTAATGAAGAATTAATTTTACCCAGAGAGAGGTCTGGCCTTCATCCCTTTATCCTAGGCTTCTGGGAAGTAATTTTTAGGCGCTTTGAATGTCATGCTTGATACAAGTGGCTCTACTTGCCTGGGGGCTGTACACCAGCCAGATAGTAACACTGTGAGTTAAGGCAAGGGCTTTGATCCATATCAGCAATGTGCATCTTAAGGTGACTTTGAGTCAGTGGTATCAGTTGACCTCTGGAGGGGCTGGGGACTGAGACCACCCACATCATATTTAGGGGATGAAGCCCTTGTGAAAGTTCTGTCTGCTGCTGCTACTGCTGCTAAGTCGCTTTAGTCATGTACGACTCTGTGCGACCCCATACACGGCAGCTCACCAGGCTCCCCCGTCCCTGGGATTCTCCAGGCAAGAACACTGGAGTGGATTGCCATTTCCTTCTCCAGTGCATGAAAGGGAAAAGTGAAAGTGAAGTTGCTCTGTTGTGTCCGACTCTTCGCAACCCCATTGTCTGCAGCCTACCAGGCTCCTCCATCCATGGGATTTTCCAGGCAAGAGTACTGGAGTGGGGTGCCATTGCCTTCTCCAGAAAGTTCTGTCTGCTGATGGTCAAATGAATTTCCTGATTGGCAACATTCTCTGCATATTGTCACACATAGTGTCAAGAGAGTAATGCAATCCTGACTCCACTGGGAGAGGACAGCTCAATACTCCAGGTTTGGTACCCTCCCGGCCAGTGAGGTACCCTCCCAGCCTTTGGCTGATTTTAATCTGTCCTTTGCCTGCAATAAACTATAACCTTTAATTCCACAGCTTTAAGTGAACTCTGTTTTTCTAACTAATTCTCAAAACTGAAGGTAGCTGTGGGAACTACCAAATGTGCGCTTGGTGTCAGAAGTGAGGATGGTCTTGTGCGAACATGCCCTCTCTAACCATTGGCTAACTCTCTTACACATTTTCTTACACATTACACATTCTTCACTTAATAACGATAGCCACATGATTCTGTTTATTCTGATACTCTATAAGAAAGGTTGCAGGTGACTCCTTGGCTGGCTAGCTTGATGTAAGTGCCCATAAGTGGGAGAAGGAGCGTTGTGGTCAGTATCAGCCAGATATCTACCTAAACCGTGGCAGAATGGGTTCCTCACAGGAGAGAAGGTTTAGGTTACCAAAAGAAAAGAAAAAGAAGGGGGATAGGGATTCTGGGTAGACAAAAACAGCAGACACTCAGTATGGCTCATTTGTACAGCCTTTCCCTCTCTGAGAACACTCCTGATTCTTACTCACCACCTCCACCATCACCACAATTTTCTAATGACTAAGTATACTTGTCATTTGAGTTTCAGATTAAATGTCATTTCACCAGAGAGGCTTCTGTCAGTCAAATTACAAGTTCTCATCAGATGGTCCTATAGCTCTTGACAGTTTTTGGTTATATATTCATTGGCCTGTTGTTTTTTAGTCACTAAGACTTAAATTGAAGAAAGTGGGGAAAACCACTAGACCATTCAGGTATGACCTAAATCAAATCCCTTATGATTATACAGTGGAAGTGAGAAATAGATTTAAGGGCCTAGATCTGATAGATAGAGTGCCTGATGAGCTATGGAATGAGGTTCGTGACATTGTACAGGAGACAAGGATCAAGACCATCCCCATGGAAAAGAAATGCAAAAAAGCAAAATGGCTGTCTGGGGAGGCCTTACAAATAGCTGTGAAAAGAAAAGAAGCGAAAAGCAAAGGAGAAAAGGAAAGATATAAGCATCTGAATGCAGAGTTCCAAACAACAGCAAGGAGAGATAAGAAAGCCTTCCTCAGTGATCAATGCAAAGAAATAGAGGAAAACAACAGAATGGGAAAGACTAGAGATCTCTTCAAGAAAATTAGAGATATCAAGGGAACATTTCATGCAAAGATGGGCTCGAAAAAGGACAGAAATAGTAGGGACCTAACAGAAGCAGAAGATATTAAGAAGAGGTGGCAAGAATACACAGAAGAACTGTACAAAAAAGATCTTCACGACCCAGATAATCACGATGGTGTGATCACTGACCTAGAGCCAGACATCCTGGAATGTGAAGTTAAGTGGGCCTTAGGAAGCATCACTATGAACAAAGCTAGTGGAGGTAACGGAATTGCAGTTGAGCTATTTCAAATCCTGAAAGATGATGCTGTGAAAGTGCTGCACTCAATATGCCAGCAAATTTGGAAAACTCAGCAGTGGCCACAGGACTGGAAAAGGTCACTTTTCATTCCAGGATCAAAGAAAGGCAATGCCAAAGAAGGCTCAAACTACCTCACAATTGCACTCATCTCACACGCTAGTAAAGTAATACTCAAAATTCTCCAAGCCAGGATTCAGCAATACGTGAACTGTGAACTTCCAGATGTTCAAGCTGGTTTTAGAAAAGGCAGAGGAACCAGAGATCAAATTGCCAACATCTGCTGGGTCATCGAAAAAGCAAGAGAGTTCCAGAAAAACATCTATTTCTGCTTTATTGACTATGCCAAAGCCTTTGACTGTGTGGATCACAATAAACTGTGGAAAATTCTTCAAGAGATGGAAATACCAGACCACCTGACCTGCCTCTTGAGAAGCCTATATGCAGGTCAAGAAGCAACAGTTAGAACTGGACATGGAACAACAGACTGGTTCCAAATAGGAAAAGGAGTACGTCAAGGCTGTATATTGTCACCCTGCTTATTTAACTTCTATGCAGAGTACATCATGAGAAACGCTGGGCTGGAAGAAGCACAAGCTGGAATCAAGACTGCCGGGAGAAATATCAATAACCTCAGATATGCAGATGACAGCACCCTTATGGCAGAAAGTGAAGAGGAACTAAAAAGCCTCTTGATGAAAGTGAAACCCACCAGGCTCCTCTGTCCATGGGATTTCCTAGTCAAGAATACTGGAGCAGGTTGTCATTTCCTCTTCCCAGACCAGGGATCAAAACTGCTACTTCTGTATTGGCGGACAGATTCTTTACTAGTCAGCCACCAAGAAAGCCCATTCACTGGCATGATTATTAGTTTAAAATCTTAAAAAAAAAAAAATCTTAATGCCGCCTTGATTCTAAGTGCTATGGATTCAGGACCTTGTTTATATTATTTATCATGTAATAGGTACTTAAAATTATCTGTGAAAGGAATGAATGAACGAGAATTTAAAAAATCTGTCCATGGATTACCTTCATCTCAGATCTTAGACTAACTCTTCAAATGTTCTTTCTTAGTGAGAGGTCAGTAAGTGAATACCTGGTTAAACTTTGGACTCAGATGTTGGAACCAACAAAAGAAAGTTGCTTCAATTTTGCAGTCAGAAATTTAACTGTATAAACACTTAGAACTAAAAGTCACTGGGTAGATTAGCCTCATCATCCTTTATTGAAACAAAATATGTGATATTTGCATGGAAAATCTCTCATGATAAACTAATAAAATTATGTGCCTCACCTTGCATAATGATTTTATCTGATTTCAGGCACATGGTAACCAGCGAGCTAGGTAATGCAAGTAGATGTTTCTTTCATCTGTTTAACAGATTAAAAAAAAAAAAAAAAAAAGCTGGAGAACCAGAAAGGTAAGGTGAATTACTCAGGATCACATGGAAAAGTCTGAGGTCAAAACAAGATTCAAGATTATTATTCAGCCATGCTGAAGCCCAGTTCTATACTCTTGTCAATGAACTCAAAGTTGCTCATTCTCTCTATCTTACAGTCGATACACTCTGCTGTCTCCTGCAGTTGTGGGATGTGTCAAAAGTCACATAGTATTAATGTAGTAAATTTGAATATGAATAAACTTTAGGTCTTCCATGTCTTGTGGACATTTTTAATTATTTGGATTTTTAGCATTCTTTACATCACTCCCTGATCAAGGACTTACTTTGAATTAGGGACTTACTTCTTCCACACTCTCAATTCCAGTGGTACTGGTGATTTTTCCATCCCCAACCCCAAAATATTCTGGCCAATGAGAGTCTAGCCTACTCTAGACTGTAGATTTAATTAAGGGATGACACATGGCCCATAACAGCTATCAAAATTCAACAGTTGCTTTGGTAAGGCTTTGGAGCAGAAACAGACATTCCCTCTCAATTGGTGTGAACTATCATGGAGCTGTCATGAGGCCAGAATTCCTGCAGTCATTCGTTCCCATGTGGAGACTGAGGCTGAAATTCATCAGTGGGAGGCAGAGCTGAGAGATGAGGAAAAACCATGTCTTTATGATACATTTTGAAGCCTGAATCCAACTGTGCCTGAAGTCTACACTATCTCTGGGTTTTTAGTACAAAATCCAATAAATACCTTCTCTTGGTTAAGTCACTTTGAGATGGATTTTGTCTTTATCATCCAGAAAGATCTTAAGTAATATGGTGGTGGTTTAGTCGCTAAGTCGTGTCCAACTCTTGCAACCCCACCATGGACAGAGGAGCCTGGCAGGCTACAGTCCATGGGATTCTCCAGGCAGGAATACTGGAGTAGGTTGCCATTTCCTTCTCCAGGGGATCTTCCCAACCCAGGAATTGAACTTGGGTATCCTGTTTTGTAGGCAGATTCTTTACCGACTGAGCTACAAGGGAAGCCCCTTAACTAATATATCCTATGATAATATACTCTCACTCAGTTGTATTCCGTACCTTTTCTTGAAAGAGAAAGAGTAAAATTAGAGTTCTTTTCTGGAGAATTGCCCATGTTGGATCTTTTCTGATGGCTCAGCAGGTAAAGAATTTGCCTGCAGTGCAGGAGACACAGGAAACACGGGTTTGATCCCTGGGTTGGGAGGATCTCCTGTAGGAGGAAATGGCTACTGACTCCAGTATTCTTGCCTGGGAAATTCCATGGACAGAGGAGTCTGGTGGGCTACAGTCCATGAGGTCCCAAAGTGTTGGACACGACTGAGCAATAATATTTGAATTTGCATTTGCCCATGTTAGCTATCTTTCCCCTCAATTATTCCTAGAGTGTACATGAAAATAAGGATGCTAAAAGAATACAAGTCATGATGGTTTAGAGCAGAAAATACTCTGAGCTCAGAATCGGAGGACCTAAACTTTGTTCTGGGTTTCCCTTGCGGCTCAGTTGGTAAAGAATCCACCTGCAATGCAGGAGACCTGGGTTCGATTCCTGGGTTGGGAAGATCCCCTGGAGAAGGGAAAGGCTACCCACTTGGTATTCTGGCCTGGAGAATTTCATGGACTGTATAGTCCATGAAAAGAGTCGGACACGACTGACTGACTTTCACTTTCACCCCTTTGCAGTCACTCCTCTTTGGATCTCTCCTCACACATAACATGAGGAAACATAGAGCTATAAATCTGGATGACTGAAACAGAGCATTAGGAGACATTATTCTTCTCAGTTTCAATTCTGTGCATGAATCTAAACACAAACTGTATACGTCAGAGAACTTTGAAGATGATCACATTAGCCAAATGAATTAGCTGGGAGAAAAGTTGACTCTAAGGGTGAATATTCTTCATTCCTTCATTCACTCACTTACTCATAAATATTTTTGAGGACTTCAGAAGCACCAAGCACTACGACAGGTGCTGAGGATATGGGTGAACAGTCTCGTTCTTCATAGAATTTATTTTCTAGAGGTGACGATACATCCTAATCAAATATATTAAATGGAGTGTGTCAGTTTGTTTTCTGTGTCTAAGTCTGTTTCTCTTTTGTAAATAAGTCCATTTGTATTATCTTTTAGACTCCACACATAAGTGATATGATATTTTTCTTTGTCTGATTTACTTCACTTAGTATGATAATCTCTCAGTTCATCCATGTTGCTGCAAATGGCATTAACTCATTCTTTTTATGGCCAAGTAATACACCATGGTATATATGCATCACATATTCTTTTTAATATATATATATATTTATTTATTTGTCTGTGTTGTATCTTGGTTGCAGCATGCTTGATCTTTGTTGGGATATGTGGGATTCAGTTCCCGGACCAGGGATTGAACCTAGGCCCCCTGTAGTGGGCGTGTGGAGTCTTAGCCACTGGACCACCAGGGAAATCCCTGTATCACATATTCTTTATCTATTCATCTGTTGATTCCATGTCTTGGCTTCCATACCTTGATTATTATAAATAGTGCTGCTATGAACATTGGGATGCATGTATCTTTTTGAATTAGAGTTTTCTCTAATGCCTAGGAATAGGTTTGCTGGATCATATGGTAATTCTATTTTTAGTTTATTAAGGAAACTTCATACTGTTTTCCATAGTGGCTATTCCAGATACAGATTAGCAGATACAAATTGCTATATACAAAACAGATAAACAACAGTTATTTTATATATATACATACATACATCCTTTTCATATTCTTCTCTATTATGGTTTATTAAAAAATTATTGAATATAGTTCCCTGTCCTTCATATGTATATATATCTGAACACTGTGCTATATACCAGAAGCCAACACAATACTGTAAATCAATTTTACTCCAAAAAAAACACAATGGCGTGTGTTAGAAGATGCTAAGTGCTTAGCAGGAAACTAGGGCAGAGGGAAAGACAGGATGTGCTTGAGTCTGCCGTTCGCCCTCTGACATAAAGTGCCACAGATAAGATGGCATTTGAAGAGGTACCTAAAGAAGGTGAGAGGGTAAGTCTGGCTATTTCCTACTAAAGAATAGCAAGTGCAAAGCCCCTAAGGTGAGCGTGTTTTGTCGTGTTTTAG
Organism: Bos indicus x Bos taurus; assembly: GCF_003369695.1. Lineage (NCBI taxonomy): Eukaryota > Metazoa > Chordata > Mammalia > Artiodactyla > Bovidae > Bos > Bos indicus x Bos taurus. Next base: position 92,950,899 of record NC_040081.1, on the reverse strand, counting down.
GAGCATTTGTTACTGGAACACAGTGAGAAAAGGGAAGAAAGGTAAAGATGAGATCAGCGGGGAGGAAAAATACCGAGAGAAGCTGGAAGCTGCTGTTGACTTGAAGATGAATTGTCCCCATCCCCGTATGCATGGATCGTTGCCAGTAAAATTGGGGAGAGGGAGTAGGCTGGTTCAGTCCAGTTGTAATAGCTGTTTGGACTAGGGTGGGATCAGAACCTGAGACTCGCTGTCAGAAACACGTGCTGTTCCTTGGAGAGTAAAGGGGCATTTCTTTCATTTTCAGCAAAGTCTAACTTACGTAACATCAGGGCCCTCTGTCCTTCCTTTCCCTCTATCGGGAGGCCCTGAGGTCCTCCTGTGCTCCCTAACGCAAGTGTGCTGAATGTGGCAGGACGAGCTCTCAGCGTCTGATCTGACTTCCTTTGTGTGTGTCTTCTGGTACCATGGAGACTAGAAATCTAAAACTGTATGTTCCAGATTCCTGTGGAGCTAAGAGTTCAGACACAAATCATTCCCATTGATGAGATGCGTTTGCCTCAGTTAAGAAGGTGGAAGCGAGGTTTTCTTCTTTTCTCCTCACTGTCTTTTTGTTTACTGTGCTGTTTTCTGCAGCACGTTACAGGGTCCATCCACTAGTTGCACAGGAGTCGCAAGGCAATTGCAAAGGTGGCGGCGGCAATGGCTTCCGGGGCCCCTTGTGACTTTCACCGGCCCTAGGCACTCCTACCGTCATGAATCCCTCCCTTCATTAAAAAATTATACTCTGTGACTGCATTGGGATAAAGGTTAATGTTATTATTAAATACTTGAACATTAATTTAGCCTAAAATTTCATTTTTAATCTAATTTTAAAAGAAGTTAAGTTTTATGGGGGTGTGGGAGGGAAGTTTAAGAGGGAGGGGATATACGTACGCTTATGGTTGATTCACTTTGTGATACAGCAGAAACTAACACAACATTGTAAAGCAACTGTAATGCAATAGAATAAAATAATGAAAAACGCAAAAAATAAATTTGTTGGTAAGAAGTTTTATGGGCCCCTAAATGTATTGCTGGCACTGGGCATTGTATCTACCACCTCCATGGTGTTAGGTTCCCAGGAATTCAGCTAAAGCCATGTATTTGTGAGGTCAATCTTTCCTGTCTTCCTGTGGCAGCTCCGAGTGCCCATCTTCCTGTTCGTGGCCAGGAAGCAGCTCCCAGAAGGCCGACTGGCTGTGTTGTTCTAGGAATCTTTTCCAGAAAGCCAGCTTTTCCTAAAGTTTTGTAAGCACCCAATTCCCTGTGTTAAATCCAAACTCGATTAAAATAACCAGAATGGTCTTTTTCTGCACTTAAATTCAATTGACGGGGATTTATGCCTTTATCCCCATGAATCCCTCTAATTTGTTCCTTATTCTCAAATTCCCCATTGGGTCAGTCTCACCCCTCTCGCCCATTTTCTGCTCTCCCTCACTCTATTACCATTTTGGCTTTCGCTGTAATCTTTGGAATCCCCACTCTATTGTGGGAAAGTCCTGCGGTCCTTGTATTAGTCAGATTTCTCCAGAAAAACAGAACCAATAGGGTGTGTGTATCTAGATGTAGATGTGTAGATATAAAGTTGTATATTTATATCTACATCTCTACATCCTTCTGCTCTCTGCTCTGCTTAATGGCTCAGTCGTGTCCAACTCTTTGTGACCTTACAGACTGTAACCTGACAGGCACCTCTATCCATGGGGATTCTCCAGGCAAGAGTACTGGAATAGGTTGCCGTGCCCTCCTCCAGGGCATCTTACCAACCCAGGGATCAAAACCCATTCTCCTGCATTATAGGCAGATTCTTTACCATCTGAGCCATTTGGGAAGGCTATTTGTTTATAATGTAATATCAAATAGAGGCAACAGATTATGTTTCTTTTTCACTACATCCCTATCATCTATCATCTATCATCTACTGAGAGACAGAGAGAGAAAGAAAGAGAGGGGTTAGGGAGGCAACAAAGAGATTAATTTAAGGAACTGGTTCATGCCGTTGTGGTGGCAGGCAAGTCCAAATCTGCAGGGCTGGGTCAGGAAGCAGGAGATCCAGGAGAGAGCAGAAGTTACAGTTCAAGCCTAAAGGCAGCCTGCTGGCAGAATTCCCCGTTCTTTGGGGGAGGAAAGTGTTTTTCCCTGAGGGCCTTCAGCTGATTGGATGAGGCCCCCCTGTGTTATCTGCCTGCCAATGCAGGAGACCTAAGAGACACAGGTTTTGATCCCTGGGTTGCGAAGATCTCCTAAAGTACGAAATGCCAACCCTCTCCAATATTCTTGCCTGGAGAATCCCATGGACAGAGGAGCCTGTTGGGCTACAGTCCATGGGCCTGCAAAGAGCCGAACACAACTGAAGCAACTTAGCGCACATGCACGCACCCATGTTATGGAGGGCAATCAGCTTTACTCAAAGTGTACTGATTTAAATTCAAATCGCATCTAGGACTTCCCTGATGGTACAGTGGATAAGAATCCGCTTGCCAGTGCAGGGGGCATGGGTTCAATCCCTGGTCCTGGAAGATTCCACATGCCTCGGGGCTACAAAGCTCATGGGCCACAACTACTGAGCCCACCCACCTAAACCTGTGCTCCACAAGAGAAGCCACCACAGTGAGAAGACCATGATGGCTACAGAGAGTACCCTCCGCTTGCTGAAACTAGAGAAAGCCCTCATGCAGCAACAAAGACCCAGAACAACCAAAAATAAAATAAACCTTGAAAAACCACATCTAAAAAGTACTTTCATAGAAACATATAGAATAATGTTTGATCAAATATCTGGGTGCTGTGGCCTAGCCAAGTTGACACGTAAAAATAACCATTACATTTCCATTTATATAAATCCATGTTTTTGAAACTTTTTTTCCTTCTCCTATTAAAAAATATTTATTATTTATTTATTTGGCTGTGCCAGCTCTTAGCTGCAGCATGAAGGATCTAGTTCCCTGAACAGGAATCGCACTTGGGCCCCGTGCACTGGAAGGGCAGAGTTTTGACCATTGGACTACCAGGAAAGTCCCTTTCTTCTTGTGCCTAAAATTGCTATTCTGCCAATAGTTCTCCTCACTGTGCCTCGCCGCCTTGAGTCACAGGCAGGATGGAGCGCCAGCTCTTTGCCCTTGGCGGTGTACCTGCTCACACTCTCCCTACCCTCAGGGAATCTCCCCTGTTCAGGTGAAGCCTGCACCATCTCAGCGCTGTGACTCATAGGATCTGTTCTCACTTCCTGAGACTCTTTGAGCTGATGCCAGTCCCTCCCCCTCTGCCTTGTCCCTTGCCCTCATCTTTAGTGACTTCAAATCTGAGTTAACCCTTCAGATCCCTTGACCCCATGCACATTTCCTGGGCTAACGACCTCTATCTCTGGTCCACCAGTCCGTGGAGTCACACTCAGGGCTTTCACCAGTCTGTTTCTGAGTGTTGTTTTCCTGCTTGTAGCCACAGCCTGTCATGCCCTCCACCCCACTCAGTAAGCCCCTCTCCTGCTTCACACAGTCCATCCTCCTTTATTAGGTAATTCTGTTTGTCTTCACTGTTTCCTGCCTTGCTTGCTGGAATCACTGATTCTCATGTGCTCCCAAACCCTAGACTTGACATTCAAAGACCCCGTGGAAATAAACATAAAGCGCTGGGAGGCAGTATTGGTAGCTTGGTGGTGGTGGTGTTTTAGTTGCTGAGTCATGTCAGACTCTTGGTGATACCATGGACTGTAACCCGCCAGGCTCGTCTGTCCATGGCATTCTCCAGGCAAGAATACTGGAGTGGGTAGTCATTTCCTACTCCAGGGGATCTTCCCCACCCAGGGATCGAACCTGGGTCTCCTGCTTTGCAGGCAGATTCTTTACCACTGAGCCACCAGAGAAGCCCACTACTAACTTGGTAGATAATGATTAAATGGGAGCCCGTCCTCCTCTTCATTTTGCTCCTATCCCTTGCCCTCTGCTCACTCCTCTTCTTGTGTTTCCAAGTTACTCTGTGTGTTTGGAGGAAAAGGCAGCTGTCTGAAGACAGGCTCACGTCCTGCCCTGTGCTCTCTAACTTTAGCTGCACCCTGACCCCACCTTTCCATTTCCCTTTAGGTCTCTTGGTAACTCCCTAGCATGCCGACAAAGAGAACTGACCTTTCTAAATTATTTCTAGCCCAAAGCCTTCATATTCTTTCTTCCACGTCTCTACCCTTGTAACCTTACAAAGTTATATACACAGTTATGCCTCGGGCTTAGCAACATCTGACTATTTTAGAGTAAGTCCCCCCAGAAAGAGCCTCTGAGATAAGGATCCAGGGATTTCAGGAGGCACTGGGAAGTGAGAGCAGACGTGACACAGACTCAGGAAGGGAGTCAATACAGCTGTGTTACCAGCAGGTTATTACCGTGGGCAACAGGGCCTCATTCTCCCTGTAGGGTGTGCTCTGGAAAGCAGTTCAGAGTAGAGATAGAGGGGTTATTTTGGAGTTGTGGGGACACTCCTCATCTGAGACTAGTCTCCACTACTTTTCCTTCCCTGTATTTGTATGGACATAGATTTTCTAAAGCTTATTGGGCCAGAATTTCATGTTTTTATCCACAGGCTTAACACAATTTCTAGGAACAAAGATGAGATTCAATGCCAATTTCCAGAATAAGTAATGCCTGGTAATAATGTAATAAGTGGTCGATTTATTAAACAATTATGTATTAATCACCTAATATGTACCAGACACTGGGCCAGATGCTAATAAGAATACAATGATGAACCACAAATGTTCACTGAAACTAGGCATGAATCAATAAAAGACAAGGTCTATTTTTCAATATGAAATATACCACATTCTCAACCTTACTTTAATTATATGAAACGATCAGCTAATGATGGCCACTTAACTTTTGCAATTAAGATGAATCTAGTACTTGGTATTTTTTTTCTCAGTCTGTATCTGACTAAGTTTATTTTCAACATTTAACGATAGTAGATAACATTGATGTGAAAAGAGCATATTCTTCATAGGATGACTGTGAAGATTAAATGAAACAATGACCAGAGGCCAAATATTTTATATAATTTACCACACTTGCCTGTGTTCGTAAATCATAAGTTCCAAAAAATAGACACTGAATTATTTTACTTTGTTAAAATTTTTCCAGCTTTCTTGAGATAAGTTGAGGTTTTTGAGATAATTGACATATAACATGATTCATAAATTTAAGACAAACAACATGATGATTTGATATTTATATATGTATACATATATATGATTTGATATACATATTTGTGTCTATATCAGTCAGTTCAGTTCAGTCACTCAATCGTGTCTGACTCTTTGTGATCCCATGGACTGCAGTGCGCCAGGCCTCCGTGTTCATCACCAACTCCCGGAGTTCACTCAAACTCATGTCCATTGAGTCGGTGAAGCCATCCAACCATCTCATCCTCTGCCATCCCCTTCTCCTCCTGCCCCCCAATCCCTCCCAGCATCAAGGTCTTTTCAAATGAATCAGTTCTTCTCATCAGGTGGCCAAAGTATTGGAGCTTCAGCTTCAGCATCAGTCCTTCCAATGAATACTCAGGACTGATTTCCTTCAGGATGGACTGGTTGGATCTCCTATCAGTCCAAGGGACTCTCAAGAGTCTTCTCCAACATCACAGTTCAAAAGCATCAATTCTTCAGTGCTCAACTTTCTTTATATGTATGTGTATATATATATATATATTGCAAAATAATCACCACAACAAGTTTAGTTAATATTCATCACACACATATAGTTACAATTCTTTTCTTGTATGACAACTTTCAAGATTTACTTTCAGCAAATAAACAAATACAGTATTGTTAACTTTAATCATCATGCTGGACAATTGCAGTCCCCAAACTTACTTATAAGACAATGGTTTATTTTAATTTACCTCTATGTGTATCCAGCTTTTGTAATGCTTAGCACACAGTGGGCCTTCAATTAATATCGATGGGCTCAGTGATTAATATAGAAATTATTAGTTCAATTTTAAAGATAAACACTCAGAGAGACTGAAAGATTCTCCCAAAGATTTCTCCAAACTAGTTGGTAGCAGAGTTGGGACAAATGAAGTCTTTTTAATTGCATCGTTAAGGGTCTGCTAAAGGGCCTCTAGAGAGCAAGCGGCACAGTGCTGAGTACACAGTAAGCCTTCAGTATGCACTATTCCTTCACTTCTTGTTGTTCAGTCGCAAAGTCATCCGACTGTTTGCGACCCCATGGACTGCAGCACACCAGGTCTCCCTGTCCCTCACCATCTCCCGGAGTTTGCCTGAGTTCAGATCCATTGATCAGTGATGCTATCTACCCATCTTATCCTCTGTGCTCCCCTTCTCTTCCTGTCTTCAATCTTTCCCAGCATTAGGGTCTTTTCCAATGAGTCAGCTCTTTGCATCAGGTGGTCAAAGTATTGGAGCTTCAGCATCAGTCCTCCCAGTGAATATTCAGTGTTAATTTCCTTTAGGATGAACAGGTTTGATCTTGCTATCTGTGGTCACCTCAACTCAGACTGCACCTGCCGGCGATGTGACCTTTAGACATTGCCCAGTTCACACCACTGAATGGTTTCAGTACTGCTGCTCCAGGCAGTATGGGGAAATGAAGACAGCAAAAAGCCTACTTCCCCCTCAGAAAGTATGGGAAACACAGAACCAAGGACGTTCTGTAAGTCATGCGGGAAAGTTTGTTCAGGGTTCCAACTTGGCACATTCTAGAATTCTCAAACCTTTTTTTTTTTTTTTTTAATTTCAGAAAAATTCTCTTTATTTAAAAAATATTTACTAGAGTGTAATGGCTTGACAATGCTGTGTTAGTTTCTGCTGTACAGCACACTGAGTCAGTTACGTGTCTACATATATCCCCTCCTTGGGGATTTCCTTCCTATTTAGCTCCCCACAGAGCATTGAGTAGAGTTTCCTGTGCTGCACAGTAGGTTCTCATTAGTTATCTATTTTATACATAGGAGTGTACATATGCCAATCCTAATTTCCCAATTCATCCCATCCGCCCCCTTCACCTCCTTGGTATCCATACGTTTGTTCTCTATGTCTGTGTCTCTATTTCTGCTTGCCAAATAGGTTCATCTGTACCAGTTTTCTAGATTCCACATATATGCATTAATATACAATATTTATTTTTCTCTCTCTGGCTTACTTCACTCTGCTTGACGGTCTCTAGGTCCATCCACATCTCTGCGAGATCTCAAGCCTTAATAGCACAGTGCTCAGTGAGCAGAAGACATACAGCCAACCATTCTGTTCCAGTCTGAGAGCCCCCTGACACAGATTTGAAGATAACAGTCACTGCTTTCTTTATCATGATGGCTTTTGTCCTGTACTAGATGACTTTAGTTTATTGATCCGTAAACTTCCGAGAGGCTAATTTTGATTTCAGACCTTATCACTGCGGAAGGGCAGTCATACTGCCAACCCACTCCAGTATTCTTGCCCGGAGAAGTCCATGGACAGAGGAGCCTGGCAGGCTATGCCCTTGGGGTTGCAAAGAATCAGACTCGACTGAAGCGAGTTATCATGCACACACCTGTGACTGTTACATTTCAGTGATATATTGTGAAGTTGCTTGGGGTGAGAAGCCAGGGGTTCATGAAACCTGCAAGTTTCCAGACCCTTCTCCGCTTGGAAAAAGTCCTCTAAAGTAAAGAGCTTTGCAACTGCTGCTGCTATTGCCTCAAGACACCTTGGAGAGAGTGCCAAGAACATGGATTTTGGAGTCTTAGATATCTTGGTTTGTCTTATGGTTTCAGAATGATCTAGGTATGTAATGCATGGTGGCACTTAGCTTTTCTGAGCCTCAGTTTCCTAACTATAAATGGGGATGATGTCACCTGCCTCATGGAGCTGAGGTTAAATGAAATAACATCTATCATTTGCTCATATTCAGTGTTAAGAAACTGGTGTCTATTATTACTGAAACAAAGATGCCTGAAAGGCTCAGAGCACAGTTAACACCTACTGGGTCTTTGGTTCTGTTTTCTGAGAAAAGAATGTGAGGTCTTGAAGCCAAAGTCCAAAGGAAGTTGAGCTCTCCTCTTTGCAAGGGAGTCAAGGATGTTTGTTAAGCTGCCAAACTTCCCCATGGTTATTAAACAGAATATGCAGTCCTGTGTCAGTTGCCCTACAATTATTAATAGTAAAACATTTGAAACAAAAAGGATCATATACATGTACTAATAGCAAAAGAGAACAGAAAACAGAGGAATGGATGAATAATGTCCAGTTATTACACTATTTCAGATGCTGTGTTGGTGCTTTTAGTTAGATAACTTTTGTTACCTCATGAAACTCTTCATAACTTCTGTAATGGTGGTTGGTGGTGGTGGTGTTCATTAAGCTATGTCCAGCTCTTGTGACCCCATGGACTGTAGCCCATCAGCCTCTTCTGTCCATGGGATTTCCCAGGCAAGAATACTGAAGTGGGTTGCCATTTCCTTCTCCGGTCTTCCATAATAGATCTAATTATTCCCTCCTGGAGCCTTCTGGCACTATGAGTTACAGAGATTATTCCCATCTTTTTTTCAAACTGAGATATAGCTTACACTAATGTTGTACTAGTTCCTGGTGTACAACATAATGGTTTGATACACATAGCTAATGTAAAATGGTCACCACAACAAGGCTAGTTAACATCCATAACCACACAGTTACATTTTTTTTTTTTCTTGTGATGAGAAGTTTAAGGTTTACTGTCTTGGTACCTTTCAAAAATACAACACAGTATTACTAACTATAGTCACTATAATATTTCCCCATAACTTTTTTATCTTATGCCTGGAAATCTGTACTTTTTGACTGCCTTCACTCATTTCACCCACCTCTCAAACCCCACCTCTGACAACCACCAATCTGTTTTCTATATATATGAGATTCTTTTTTTTTAGGTTCCACATATTGAGATCATACAGTATTTATCTTTATCTGTCTGACTTATTTCACTCCTCCCATCTTATAAACAAAAGGAAATGGTGGATCAGAATCATGAAGTAGTTTGCCCAAAGTTACATAGCACGTAGGTGGTATTTGAAGTCTGAGGTTAGCTCCAGAGCTTAGAGTCTTTCCTTTATACCTAGGAAGTGGGGAGGGGGGGATCAGGGAGACTGTTTTTCCTGAAGAAAGAAAACAGAGACATCACACTGAGGAAGCCAAGGCAGCCTAGGAGAAAGAGGACAACCACAGTGTCCCCCGAGTGGGTAACCAGAGAAGGAGCAGTGGAGTTTCCCCACAGGGGCTTCCTCTGGGTAGATCATAAATTCTGGGAAACCTCGGACCTCCCAAGAAGTTTCCAGCTGCACCTGGTCCAACGAAACTACATCCCCAATACCCAGAAGTAAGAATGAGGAGAAACTCAAAAATGGACAGCTCATTGCCTGGTGGCCAGGGAAGGACCCCATCTTGAAATAATTAAAAGTAGACTAAACAGTGGAAAGACTTCTCTTTGTCTTGCCAACATTGCTCAAGTCAGCCAGGAAAATTAAGGCAGAGTGCTTAAGAAGAGGCAGGAGGTAGAAAGAGGAAGGAAGCTGCTTTTTCCCTTTCTCATCAAGTCTCTCCAGAAACATATAGGAATAAATTGAAGGTTCCCTGGTGGCTCAGTTGGTAAAGAATTGCCTGCAATGCAGGAGACCCAGGTTCGATCCCTGGGTGGGGAAGATAGGAAATGGCAACCCACTCCAGTACTCTTGCCTGGGAAATCCTATGGATAAAAGAGCCTGGCGGGCTACAATCCATGGGGTCACAAAAAATCAGGCACAACTGAACATCTGAGCATATTCTCCAATCACTGCTGTCAAATTTAGCCCTCCATTTAACCCTCCGTGACAGAAGGCTAAGGTGTGCCTTGGTACCCTAAAGATCTGAAATAACTGCCAGATGCCTTGGGCCGGTGGGCCCTGCCTGCAACACAGTTTGGTACTCCCTTTAGAATCCCAGTGTCTGTGATGAAGCAGAGCAAGAGCTGGAAAAGTAGGACCATTCCCAGTTGAATATCACTCTGTTTCACCCACTTCCTAGAAAAGACTCAGCTTTGAGTGTCCATCCACAAGATAGATCTTACACTGGCTCTCCACCACGATAGGGAGGTCCACACGGCTCTCAGATTACCTGTCAGTATCTGGAAAAGAGGCAACGTAATTAGCTTCTATCTATTCTGCAGGTTCCATCACAAAGAAGACTTAAACTAGTCTCTAGCTATCTTCAACAGACAGGGTTCCACAATAGGGTTTTTGAAATCAGAGAGATTGAGAGCAAGAGCAAGAGCGAGAGCAAGCCTGAGAGAGATTCTGAGGGTGAGAGAGGAGCAAGCCTTCCGCCAGATACTGTAGAAGCAGGAACACAAGTGGGCTTTGAGGATGGACTTGATATTCAGGCCAAGAGAAGACTCTTCACTGAGGGTGGGTGGCCCAGTTATCCCATGACTTTCCCTTACAATCAAATAATACATAATTAAGCAGTTCTTATATTTTTCCTTTTCTCCTTTGCTTTTCACTTCTCTTCTTTTCACAGCTATTTGTAAGACCTCCCCAGACAGCCATTTTGCTTTTTTGCATTTCTTTTCCATGGGAATGGTCTTGATCCCTGTCTCCTGTACAATGTCACGAACCTCATTCCATAGTTCATCAGGCACTCTATCAGATCTAGGCCCTTAAATCTATTTCTCACTTCCCTGTATAATCATAAGGGATTTGATTTAGGTCATACCTGAATGGTCTAGTGATTTTCCCTACTTTCTTCAATTTAAGTCTGAATTTGGTAATCAGGAGTTCATGATCTGAGCCACAGTCAGCTCCTGGTCTTGTTTTTGTTGACTGTATAGAGCTTCTCCATTTTGGCTGCAAAGAACATAATCAATCTGATTTTGGTGTTGACCATCTGGTGATGTCCATGTGTAGAGTCTTCTCTTGTGTTGTTGGAAGAGGGTGTTTGCTATGACCAGTGCATTTTCTTGGCAAACTCTATTAGTCTTTGCTCTGCTTCATTCCGTATTCCAAGGCCAAATTTGCCTGTTACTCCAGGTGTTTCTTGACTTCCTACTTTTGCATTCCAGTCCCCTATAATGAAAAGGACATCTTTTTTGGGTGTTAGTTGAGTCTGAGTGAACTCCGGGAGTTGGTGATGGACAGGGAGGCCTGGCGTGCTGCAATTCTCGGGGTCACAAAGAGTCAGACACGACTGAGCGACTTAACTGAACTGAAGCAGTTCTTGGGAACTTGTCATCTCTGTACTAATATTTATGTCTTCAAAGCCCCTACCAATTAATTCCTTTAATATTTAGCTCAGTTTTTCCATTTCCAGTGAATCCTTCCCTGACAGATCTTATCAATCCTCCACTGGAGCTCTAAGCATCTTTTCATGTCATTTGAAGTTTCATTTTTAAATGTTTTAAAATGAGTAAAAAAAATAATTGTTAAAAATTTTCCTTGGTGGCTGAGTGGTAAAGAATCCATTTGCCAAAGCAGGAGACATGTGTGTTCAATTCCTGAATCCAGAAGATCCCCTGGAGGCAGAAATGGCAACTTACTACAGTATTCTCGCCTGAAAAATCCCGTGGACAGAGAAGCCTGTCAGGCTACAGCCCACGGTGTTGCAAGAGTAGGACACTAAGGGCTGAGCACACAAACCAACGACTGTTAACATTTTATAAAGTATAACTTAGAAAAAAGAAGAAAATGAGTTACCTTAACCACCCAGAGATGAACAATGACCACTGTCATATGTTTTTCCAGTCTGTCTGGTTTTCTATCTCCCACTGTCTTGCTAACATGTTTTTTTCCCCTCTATGTGGCAAAATATCAAGTATCTCTTTTACAAGTGTATCTATCTATCTACCTACCTATATCTATACATTTTAATGGTGAGTAGTAGTTTCAGAATTTTTAATAAGATCATTACAGACCATATCACATTTTTACTACCATTGAAGATAAATAGCTAGCACTCACATAGTACATAATATTCCCTGAGTTGTTCTAATTGCTTACATGCATTGATCTATTTAATCTGTATAATCTGAGATGGTTGGTTCAATTTTTACTATCAAATTTCACAGATAAGGAAATGGAGTGACCAAGTGTTTAAATAATTTTTCCATGACTATGTTTAGAGCTAAAATTTGAACCTGAACTTGTCTGGCTTTAGACTCTTAACCATTGCCCTTCATGAATTTAACAACAAATAACTGAACATCAAATAATCAGCTCAGGTTTTACTCCTGGGTTGGGAAGATCCCCTGGAGAAGGGAAAGGTTACCCACTCCAATATTCTGACCTGGAGAATTCCATAGACTATACAGTCCATGGGTTCCCTAAGAGTCAGACACCACTGAGTGACTTTCACTTTCACTTTAGGGATTCCCTGATAGCTCAGTTGGTAAAGAATCCACCTGCAATGCAGGAGAGCCTGGTTCGATTGCTGGGTTGGGAAGATCCACTGGAGAAGCAATAGACTACCCACTCTAGTATTCTTGGGCTTCCCTTGTGGCTGAGCTGGTAAAGAATCTGCCTGCAATGTGGAAGACCTGGGTTTGATCCCTGGGTTGGGAAGATCCCCTGGAGAAGAGAAAGGCTACCTACTCCAGTATTCTGGCCTGAAGAACTTCATGGACTGTATAGTCCATGGGGTCACAAAGAGTCGGACATGACTGAGCAAATTTCACTTCAGTTTAGTAATCAGCAGTTTCTTCAACTATTTTATTTGTTGACTCTGGAAGTTAGAAACAACCATGAGAATCTTGTCTGATGGTAAAAAGCTTCAAAATAGGGCAGCCAGGTCTGTCTGCTCTCTAAATCATCCACTACTACCATCAACCCTTAATCCTACGACCACCCATCACCCACCCAAAACTACCACAATCACCACCACCAACACATCATCCCCCCATACTACCACAATCACCACCACCACCACCACCATCACATCATCCCCCCACACCATCACATCATCCCCCCATGCCATCACATCATCCCCCCACACCATCACATCATCCCCAAACGCCATCACATCATCCCCCCCACACCATCACATCATCCCCCAACACCATCACATCATTCCCCCACACCATCACATCATCCCCCCCACACCATCACATCATCCCCAAACGCCATCACATCATCCCCCCCACACCATCACATCATCTCCCCAACACCATCACATCACTCCCCAACACCATCACATCATCCCCCCATGCCATCACATCATCCCCACACGCCATCACATCATCCCCCCACACCATCACATCACCCCCCCAACACCATCACATCATCCCCCCATGCCATCACATCATCCCCACACGCCATCACATCATCCCCTCCACACCATCACATCATCCCCCCAACACCATCACATCACCCCCCTACACCATCACATCATCCCCCCATGCCATCACATCATCCCCACACGCCATCACATCATCCCCCCAACACCATCACATCACCCCCCAACACCATCACATCATCCCCACACGCCATCATATCATCCCCCCACACCATCACGATCACCACCATGTCATCTTTGCTACTTAGCCAGGCATCTGTCTTTACTTTCTCTTCCTCATTCCCCCTAGAATATCAAGTCTTTGAGGTAGGAAAATGAGTAGCTTTATTCATCCATATAACCCCAGCACCGAGCACAGTTACTGGGCTATATGGTTACCGTAAATACTTGAAGGAATAAAAGACTCACGGAGTTGATGTGACTGACAGCAACCAAAGAAGATATTTCGACTGAAGAGATCAGTCAACACCTGTTTAAAGAGAATACGCACTACACGATCTGAATTTGTCTTTGTAAACTTGGCTCTCTAACACAAAACCAAAGTTTAAATTTTCCCCATTGAAAATCCCTAATCTTGGCATGATGGATGTGGCCAAGAGCACTGGTTGAGGCCAGTTATGCCCTGGCTGCAGTTCTTAGTTCTCCACCTAAGGGGAGGTGTGAATTTGGCTCCTTCTCCCTCACTCTCCACCGGGGACCTTTGTTCTCCACACTTCCTCCCACTGTGGCATGCTGGTGTGTGTAGGAGCTGATTTGATATCAGTGTCCTTTGTCAAAGTTCTCTTTTGCCTGATGGTTGCTACTGTTATCAGTTACCGCAGGGCAAGCCCAGCACTCTGCAAGTCACCCTGGGCCATTATTTACTGCCATATCCAGTTCCACCAAAGCTTGTGCTGGAAGAGGACTCCGGCAGGTTTTGATGACCTGTTTTCTCATGTGGGTTTGAAAACTCATGCAGCAGAATGGGCTGTTTTGGGGTCCTGGGTTTGAGAGTTTGGAATTTCTTTTCACTGATTACTGCAGCAGCTCTTCAATGCCGCGCCTACTCTAACTCTCCTCCTCATTTGAAATTCTCCTCTCTCCCTCTTTTGACTGCAAAATCCACAGAAACAGGCAAACTCTGGTCTTGGAGTAGGGCTGATCGTCTGGTAGATGAAACTGTCAGAAAGCTGAGTCTGTCGAAACTCAGAAGAAATAGACACTAGGAAAACAGCTTACGCACAAGGCAATGAATACTTCCTTTATTTTCGCAGTCCCATGGGAGACGTACAGAGAGTGGGTGAAAAAGGTCCGAATTTGTCAGTTTGCTGGGGTGGGTTGAAAAGAAATTTGTGGTACTTTCCGTGGTTCATAAAACATGAAGTTTCAAAGGCAGGAAATGGCCAAGAGATCTGTTTTATCGTCTTTTCTAATTACAAACTAGAAGAGTTCACTTCACAACATCTGAAAATCCCCCAAGTGAATCACTGAGAAGCAACTATAGGTTTTCCAAAGTGAGCCAGAGAATAACAGCTAACATTTACTGAGCATTTAAGGTATGGCAAGCTCTGTGCTGAGTACTGTCTGACTCTTTGTGACCCCGCAGACTGTAGCCTGCCAGGCTCCTCTGTCCATGGGATTTTCCAGGCAAGAATACTGGAGTGGGTTGCCATTTCCTAGTCCAGAGGATCTTCCTGATTCGGGGATTGAAACTGTGTCTCTTGAGTCTCCTGCATTCTTTCACCACTGCGCCACCTGGGAAACCCACAGCAGGCTTACTGAAACCTCAAAGTCACCTGAATCTGAGCCATTAAATGCTATTGCCATTCCAGCTTTACGGATAAGGAAACAAAGGCACAGAGAAGTTAGTAAATTGACTGCTCACATGTCACATATTTTATCAAGTGATGAGTAGGAAATAAGCCAGAGAAGCTTTGCATCTTTGACTGAGTCATCAGAGGACACAGTTGACAAAATCACAGATTTCAGTATGCGTTCTCCTTGAAGACTTCCAAGGCCAGTCTTAGAGTTGTTATAACTGTGTGGTACTAAAATAGCATCATTTATTAATATTTCTGCTACAAATGCTTATTGAGCTCCTTATATCTGCCATTTTTGGGGCAGTGCTATGTTAGTCTAATTACTAGTAACTATTTCTGATTGAATTAAATTCTTGGCATGCTTTATTTCATTTAATCCTCACAATTCTTTCAGGTAGGTTTTATTATCAGGTAAAGACTTGATGCTGTAGGGTATATAGAAGTAGAGATATAACATTGGACATGTGGAACTTAGGTAGTGTTATGAATCAGTGCCACCTCAATTAAAAAATTAATTTAAGAATTGAGAGAGATTAGCTGGGTGGTCCAGGGTTAGAAATCTGCCTGCCAATACAGGGGACACAGGTTTGATTCCTGGTCTGGAAACTAAGATCCCACATGCTGCGGGGCTACTAATGCCAAGCACACAACTCCTGAAGCCTGAGCGCCTAGAGCCCATGCGTACAAGAGAAGCTGCTGCAATGATAGGCCCAAGCACCACTGCAACCTGCAACCACACACCACTGCAACCTAAGGCACACTGCAACCTAAGAGCAGCGCTGCAGCTAGAGAATGCCCGCGTGTAGCAACCAAGAGTCTGTGAGCAGCTACAAAGACCCAGAGCAGCCAAAGGGAAAAAAAAGAATTGAGGTATTAAGAAGCTAAGTGTTTGTCAAATCCTTACTGCTATAAATGCTGCTATAATGGGTAGTAGAGACAGGATTTAGACCCAGTTTGATCTGACCCCAAAACCAATGTGTCAAAGATGAAGCAAAATTGTAGACATTGGAGGCTATCAATATGACATGAAATTAGGAGAATGGAAAAAGGTGAGGATACACAGAAGAAAAATCTGAAATTTTACGAGTTAACCATTTCTCTCAATATCCCCTTACAAATAGGTTAGACACACCCCTATTCAAAATCTCCATTTGTCATTTTTTGGTAGCTCCTCACAAATAGACCAAGCACCCTCTCACTCCAGGACGAGGTGCACAAATCTTGTGCCTTCTGCAGTTCACCAAGACCAGGACTTGTTCCAGCTTGCGAGTTTTCTCCTCTTCACAGCCGTCCAGGGACTAAACTTAGTGCGAAATGAGATGACTTGAATGTATTCACTTAGCTAAGAGACCCAGAGTTAATATGCATTTCATGTAAATGCAGATGGTCCTGGGAATCTTGAGAAACAACAGGATGAAATTAAATGATACATATGTTCCATTAAGATCGGTTTTACAGCAACAATAAGATGCCTGGATGGTAACAAACATTCTACAGACAATGAACATGTCTGCAAACAATTCATTTTGGGCCCCGTTATTGTGAAGCAATTAAAATAGGTTTTGCCTTTGGGACACAGAGCCATGGGGTCCACTTTGAACTCGACCTGCCACCTTGTGGAAATTGGAGGCAATAAAAAAAAATGGCCCTTGGATAATAACAACATGACCTGGGCTAACATTTATTGAGGGTTTATCGTATGTCAGGCACTATGCAAAATAGCTTTTAAATGTTTTCCTCACTTAATTATTAGAATAACTTTATGAGGTAGGAACTATTATTGTCCCCATTTTAAGGGTGAGGAATGTGTGACTCAGCACGGTAATCGGCCTACAGTCACAGATGGGGGCATCGTGACCCCAGGACTCATGTACTAAACCAGGCACTGCCCTGGGCCATATACAGCCCTTCTCATTTTCATGTATTTAAACATGTATTAAATATTGAAAAATAAATATCACAGTTCTTAGGATGGGTCACTAACAATAACCCTGCATCTTGAGATAACCATATTCCATCAGAATCATCAGAATCCATCAGCCACCAGCTGGCCCAATGCACAGGAGGCCAGGGGATGAGAAGAGAGCTTTCCCTGGAATTTTTCCTTACTCAATGTTCCTTTCTCTTTGCAGGGTTCTGTCGAGTGATCACCGCTCCCTTCGTGTTCTTATCTTTCTTCATATACACTCATGCACAAATACCATCTGTATTGGGAAACCAAGGGAAACCTTGGTTTCTCTGCTGTGTAACTTTGGGCTAGTAGTCCCATGGACAGAGGAGCCTAACAGGCTATAGTCCATAGGGTTGTAGAGTTGGACAGGACTGAAGCAACTTAGCATGCAACATGCATGCAAGTACATACTTTCCGAATCTCATCTTCTTCATCTGTAAATGGGGATAATGACACATATGATCTTGCTCCAAGAATAAATGAGATCTAAAAGATCTAGCCCTGTACTCAGTACCTAGTAAGTCCTTGATTCATATACACAACCAAAATTGATTCTTTTAATATTAAGTCTACAATTTCACTTCACATTTGAATCACATGTAATACTTTTCATGGTAGCTCCAATCATTGTCTCACGTGCTCCTTACATCAACCTGGTACAAATGATAGGAAAGATCTACTATCCCACTTTACAAATCATTGTCATTAAAACTGGTCACATACCTACTATGACTAGGGAACTGGGCTAGAAATTTAGAGATGGATAACATTTACATTGACATTCACAGTGGTTTATGAAGGAGTACACAGGGAATCCCTGCTGAGATAACAGAAAACATTATATATTGGTCTCTGCCCCTCATTCCTGGCACAGAGCGCTTAAAACCCTTGTAATTTTCTAAGTGATAAGAACACTAGGAGTATCTTCTGTCCTAATATTTGGTCTTTGCTAAAGAGGTGGCTCTGGATGGACTCCTGGATGAGGGCTGGTCATTGGAAAGAAAAAGCCATGATTAGAGGTTTGGAATTTTCAGCCCTGTCCCTCAAATTTCTAAGAAGGGAAAAGGGCTGAAAATGGACTTAATGATTGATCAAGACTATGTGAGAAACTTCTATACACACCCAATAGTATGTGTGTATGTTCTAAACACTAGGGATACAGCAGAGAAGGCAACAGACAAAAATCCCTTCATTTAAACAGCTAAGTTTTAAGGTTGAAAAGGACAGTGGCCTTAGAATGGGATAAATACTAAGGGAAAATTGTGGTTAATGGCCTGGACATGGTTGAGTTGGACTGCTTGGGTTTAAATCTTGTCTCTTCCAATGGGCAATGTACTTGATTTCTCTCAGCTTCTGTTCCTGTGTCTTTGAGTTAATGCCTACATTGGAAAGTTCCTTGAGGATGCATGATTTAATATATACTACACTGTTTAATACAGCTATACAATAGGCACTCAATGAGTATTAGCAATGATTTATTGCTCAGTAATATACTTACTCACTTAAGCCAAAATTGTGAGTGCATACATGACACCTGATTCTTTTGATTACTGTGTTCTATCCATTTTTAGAAGAAGCATTTATCTTCTAAATACTCAAATGAGTGTATTTTTCTTCCTTTTCTCCCTTGCCATTATCTTAGCTCAGGCTGACACTTCTATATTGATTAAAGAACTAATTTGCCAAGTGGGCTCCCTGCCTTTAGCTGTCTTCTCCCACACATTCTTCCTTGATCAAAAATTTGACATCATTTCCCTGACTGAAATCCTCCTGGAATGCTCCTTCCATGACTCTCCCTTGCTTGTAAACTCTTTAGCATGGTCTGTGAGATTTCATAGTCTAGCCCTTGTCACTGGTCACCTCCTCCTATACGCTAAGCCCCACCCACATTGGTCTCTCTCTCCCTAAACAGATTTTAAAGCTCTCTGGCCAAAGTAAATAAGTCTGAGCTCCTTTGGAGTATCCAACACTTACTTAGCACAGGGGATGGCACGTGATAGATGGACTGAAGCCTGTTGAAGAATAGCTGCAATGCTGTCATGATCATTTTGATGTTGCTTGCTAATAGTGAATGACAACGCAGTCACTGAACACGTGTCAATTTCAGGCATAGGGCTAAGTGCTTCACAGGCATTATTTTACTTAAACCTAGGAAAGAAGTAAGTGGTATAAGTATCACCATTTAATTTTTTTAATACTTATTTGGCTATATGGTAAGCCAGGAAGCTCAGTTGGTAAAGAATCCGCCAGCAATGCAGGAGACCCCGGTTCGATTCCTGGGTCGCGGACATCTCCTGGAGAAGGGATAGCTACCCATTCCAGTATTCTTGGGCTTCCCTGTTGGTTCAGCTGGTAAAGAATCCTCCTGCAATGTGGGAGATCTGGGTTTGATCTCTGGGTTGGGAAGATCCCCTGGAGAAGGGAAAGGTTACCCACTCCAGTATTCTGGCCTGGAGAATTCCTTGGGCTGTATAGTCCACGGGGTTGCAAAGAGTTGGACACGACTGAGTGGCTTTCACTTTCATTTTCTAAGGCAGGATGTCAAAACCTGGCATGTAGATTCTAAATCCCTGTGCTTTATTCCCATATGCATTTTGGAAATCTCAGGACAAGAAATAACTTTTTCGCCATCTTTTTGAAAGGTCTCAGAAATGCTGAAGTGTGGAATCCACTGATTAAAAGTTCTGAACTCACACATCACTCTTTCTCCTTTTCACACATCTATCATTTCTATTTCTGCGCAGGCTCGTAACTCTAACTAGAACTTTGTACCTTATATATTTCCTTTTAGTCTAGGTATTTCATCTTAGGTCCCTTTCAAAAATAACATAAAAGATTTCTAAAAGTGTGTAGTTCTGCAAACTTATTTTAGAGGAAAAAGATACCTAAGAAACTTAATTCTAAATACTCATTCTGGGAAAGTAGTATTTAGCATGAAACAACCACAAGTCATGTTCTCTAGTGGTTAGATCAATAGTTTAGCGGATGTTTTCTGAGGGCTAAAATAACTTCTCATGCATTGCCACTCCTTTAGCTTGATCAAACTAGAAAAGGGAGGCCAGGATTACATAGATCTTCATTTTTATTTCTTTCTTAAAGATGAATGTGATTAATAAGACACTAGATAAATTGAAGCAACTACAGCTTTTACAACAAAAACATGTTTTAAAATATCTTTAGTCATTGGCGCCAGGTACCAAACAACGGTGGCAGATGATAAAAACTAACAGACACATCACCTTTTACATAGGCAACAACTTTTATTATACTGTTTGGCATTGAGTGCTTTAGAACGATACAACGATTCTCACTTCCAAAGCAGAAATGCAATGTGGGTAGTATTAGCAGATCTTTAATTTCATTTAAAAATTTCATTTGTAAGTGGCTACATTATGATGAGATGTTCTATGACAATAATCACTTTTTGTGGTTGTTATTATTATGGAACAATGAGAATTTCTGTTAAAAACAGGTTATTGTGGACACTTGCTTGTACTTGTAAATACCGTGAAAAAGGAATAAGCAGAGCTGAGGAAAATGTCCATCGTGGGAGCAGGCAGCCTTTGGAAAGGATGTTCTTGACTCAGTCATCTCCTCCACAGATCTTTAAGAGTGTGATCTCATAGTCTCCAGAAGTATCCGACTGCAAGGAACAGGACAGGTGGAGAGAAGGAGAGACACAGCGTAAATAATGAGGGGACCACGGATGAATCGAATCCCACAGCACTAGGGGAGTCACCGGCGTGGGAAGCCCATGACCTGTACCATTTAGTAACATACACCTGCAATTCCACTATCCAGTCGTATCTGTGGGAAATCGTGTTTCAGCCTAGCATCTTCTTCACAATATATGATACTTAAATTCTGCGTGATATATTGCGGTTAAATGTCAACTAGGGTTTTTTAAAAAAAGAGTACATCAATTACATAATATTACACAAGCTTTATTTTCTCACCAAACTTTTTAAAAAATATGATTTTATTATATTTATATTAATACTTATCAAACACTTGCTCTTCTAAAGGTTAGCTACTTTAATCCTTACTGTGTGGTAGGTACCGTAACTGTCTCCATTTAACTAAGAAGTAAAATGAGAAAGACAGAGGGTTAGGATATTTATCCCAGATTATATAGAGAATAAGCACAGAATCGGAATTCAGAGCCAGTTAACCTGGCTGCTTAACCCCATTCTATACTTCCTGATTTAAGAAAGTGAAATGAGCTACCTTCCTATAAAGTATGTTTCCCAGTTCCTCTCTCCTAGGATAGCCAAAAAAGATCTTGGTTCAGAAAAGATACCATGTGTATGCTGCGCTCAGTCGCTCATTTGTGTCCAACTCTTTGTGACCCCATGGACTGTAGCCCACCAGACTTCTCTGTCCATGGAATTCTCCAGGCAAGAATACTGGAGTGGATTGCCATTTCCTATTCCAGGGGATCTTCCCTGCCCAGGGATCAAACCCGTGCCTTCTGTATCTCCTGCATTGGCAAGCAGATTCTTTACCACTGAGCCGTCAGGGAGACTGAGGCTTAAAGTACGAGTTGCCATGTGTGTTATGTAAAAGAGGCAAAATGTTTGCACAGCATCTGTGATAAAACTTGGCTTTTGACCAAGATTGCTTAAAATCCTCACATTATTCTTATTTGATTCAAGGCAACTTCTTATCACTTAAAATTTATATTGTAGTAAGGTAGAGGAAGCAATGAAGAAGGGTCACTTAGAGAAGAGACTAAGCATTGCTTTCATAAGACACAACAAGCCTTAATACACATTCTTCTGTTTTATATAAATTTTAGTTTTTAAGTTTTGCTTTGCACTGTATAATGATCTCTTGAATCACTGACAAGTCAGCAATGCTCTGGCTTTGTATTAAAACCGCTCCCTCTAGCCATCTCTGATCAAAGTTGTAAACAAGTATTAGGGGTTCTATTAGTTAGCTGAGAAAATACATCCAAGTAGTTTAAAACAGAGCTAAACATAAAATTTTGATCCACTGTAGACAATAAATGTTCATCCTTTTCTCCTATCTTTATTCTGTTATGTCTTGCAGGAAAATAGCTATTCTTTTTAAAAAGATTTTTTTTGATGTGGACCACTTTTAAAGTCTTTATTGAATTTGTTACAATATTGTTTCTATCTTATGTTTTGTTTTTTTTGGCCACCAGGCATGTGAGATCTTAGCTACCTCATCAGGGATCAAACTCAAATCCTCTATATTGGAAGGCGAAGTCCTTTATATGAATAAACAATTCTATTTTATGGAGTTTTAGAAATTGTTATCCCAAAATACCAATGTATTTTCAAAACATTTAAACATAATTTACAGCTTCCTAATTAGGCCATCTTAATTGTTCTTAAGAAACTAAATGTTTCTGTTGGCCTATTTTTAACAGTGGTACCAGTGGTTCTCTCCTCTCCCAATCTTCTTCCATTCTGACCACAACAAATCTATTCTAGGCTCTCATCTCTCGTCATTAGTCTCCTTGGATTCTCAATGCGTATTTTCCAAGGTGTTAATGCTTCTTGTTTTGGGAAATGGGTTCAGTGACCGTTATACCCATTAAGCAAGTAGCCCTCTCTTATCCTGTAAATAGTTCTGACTTTTCTTCCTTCCTCTCTGCCATCTCCACTTCTGTCTTCTTTGTAGACTCATCCTTCACTCTTTAGCCAGTCACTGCTAATAATGCTTAAATCCCAATTTATCACTTAAAATTCATACTACATTTTCTCTTAATCTATATTTTCTCCCTAGAGAATTTGCATGCATGTCCAAAGATTCAGTGACGTAATTATTTCTGAAAATATATCCCATACCACTAGCTACAACTTGCCATCTCTATTTGCACGTTTTGAAGTGTCAGTTACAAATGGTAACTTGCCATGGGCATTTGCCATCTACCTCTACAAGGGTTAAATCAGGTGCTGCTGCAGCTGCTGACCTTCAACGTCCCCTGGAGGAAGTTCAGGGTGGAGGTCAGGAATGAGCCACTGTGCTCTGGGAAAACTAGCAGAACAGGTCTTCAGACAGATATTTTTAGGAACTGGTTTTATGAACCCAATCCTTGCATTTCCTCATATCTAGAAAATCACAAAATCCCTTCATGGTGACATCAGTTCCTCATGACTAGCAGAAAACCTTTTGTAAAATAAGCGCTTGATTCCATGAACTCTCCTTTAACCAAAATCACATATATATTGGCCTTCCCCACCTCCACCTCTTTGGAGTAGTTCCCCAGAGCTATCTGAAGTGAGATTCCCTGGGCTGCAGTCCTCATTTTGCCCCAAATAAAACATAACTCGCAACTCTGATGTTGTGCATTTGTTTTTAACGCAACAAAAGACATCTCGAACTTAACATGTGGAACTTTCTCCCTGACTGCCCCCAAAGGGGAAAAAAAAAAGAAAAACCACTGAAAACCTGATCTACTTGTAAGGAAAGAAGCGTGTGTGCTAAATCACTTCAGTTGTGTCTGATTCTTTGAGATCCTATGGACTGTACCCCTGCCAGGCCCCTCTGTCCACGGGATTCTCCAGGCAAGAATACTTGAGAGGGTTGCCATGCCCTCCTCCAGGGGATCTTCCCAACCCAGGGATTGAACCCGCGTCTCCTGCAGCTTCTGCACTACAGGTGGATTCTTTACCGCTGAGCCACCTGGGAAGCCCCAGACACCTGGGAGTCATCCTCAACTCTTTCTCCCTTCTTTTCACAACAAGATGTCATATTGAAGTTTTAACTTCTATCTTTTGAGTCTTTGCTTTTTCTTCTCTTTGTATTAGCAGTAGCTCTGCATCACTATTTTGAATCAGAGCTACTCTAATATGACTAATACAGTAACCCATCACTCCACATGCCTTCTATCTTATGTCCAATTCATTCTCCATAGTCACGAGACCTTTTCTAAACGTACTTCTGGTCATGACACTGTGTGCTTAAAATTTAAACACTTTAATGGCTTCCCATCACTCTTAAGCAAAAGACAAATCTTTAAACATTGCCAAAAAGGCCCTGCATGATCCGATTCCTCCAGCCTCGCTTTTCATTACGTTTCTTCCACCATGAGGTCTTTTCACTTATGACTCCTTTTGTTAGAATGCTCTGCTGAATTCTGACCCCCACAACCTTTGCCTTGTTAAGTCTAATCATTTTCAGATAAAACCTTCCTGTAGGTCAAACCCTCCTGTTATGTGATCTTACAGCACAATCTCTTTCCTTTACATCGAACATGGCTGTAATTTTACATTTATTTCTAATTCCATAAGGGCAGAAAACTTTTTTTCTTTACTTATAATTGTTACCCTGAGCCTGGCACATAATATAGTTTCAGTAAGTATTTTAAATTGAATGAATGGAATACCAATTTCCTGTTCTCAAGGCTCTCTTTCAACTGAATGGATCTTGCCACTGAGATTGTATTTTTCCATATTCCCAAGGTAGGCTCCTAATTAATCAAGCACCTTATTAATACTTATCTTTCTGCTGCTGCTGCTAAGTTGCTTCAGTCGTGTCCGACTTTGTTTGACCCCATAGACGGCAGTCCACCAGGTTCCCCCATCCCTGGGATTCTCCAGGCAAGAACACCGGAGTGGGTACTTATCCTTCTACTTCTCATCAAACATATGTTTCTAGAGCACTCACCTTTCAGACTCTATTGACCAGCATAGCACCAGGCTCCTAAGGCACGCAACACATGCTTATTAACCTGAAAGGTAAGCTTCAGACTCAGTTTCCTAAGAAATGTGCCATGTGCTAAGTCGCTGCAGTTGTGTTTGACTCTTTGCGACCATACAGACTGTAGCCCACCAGGCTCCTCTGTCCATGGAATTCTCCAGGCAAGAATTCTGGGAGTCGGTTGCCATGCCCTCCTTCTGGGGATCTTCCCAACCCAGGGATGGAACCTGTATCTCTTACGCCTCCTGTGCACGTGCAGGCGGGTTCTTTACCCCTAGCTCCACCTGGAACTCGTGTACCGATGGAAGAGACGTGGGTTCGATCTCTCGGTCGGGAAAATCCCCTAGAGTAGGAAATGGCAACAGACTCCAATATTCTTGCCTGGAAAATGCCATGGACAGAGGAGCCTGGCGGGCTTCAGTCCGTGGGGCTGCAAAGAACTGAACACAGTTGAGCGACTAAGCACACACACAGCCCACCTGGGAAGATTCTCTATCTAATCCCAAACATCTTTTACTCTCAATTCCTCTATTACTCCGCTATACCCCACATCTAATATTTCATTTTATGCTGTTTCACATTATTTTGTCAGCCTACTTTATCCTTTTTTCAAATTTCTTTGCACTTACAATCTCACATTTTAGCAAGTAGTACCAATATGAAATATGATTATTATCTTGAAATTGCTTTATTTATGTCCACCTCAAGTCTACATATAAATTAGGAACTAACTGAGGGTAGCTACTACGTTTTCCCTTAAAGACTCTGGAATCAAGTTATTTTTTAGATAGATACTTAACTTGTTGATCAAGAAAATCTACCAGAAACTAATTTCATCCAATTTTTTAAAATGTCTTAGTATTAAGAGACACACATTTGTTTTTCACCTACTTTCTTCCTCTTCTCCTCTCCAATCATCACCCGAGAAAGGTGTTAATGAGCACAGAAATGTCTAAATTAAAGGCAGAAGGAAGCAGAAGACAGAAGCCAAGGCAGGAATGATAGACAAAAAGATTCTATTCATCAATACTGAAAACGTAATGAAATTACTTAATAATCTATGTTAGGCAACAGAAATGAAGACACCTAAGATAATTTTAAATTACACACTGAACTCTTCAGCAATGGATTTTTATTTTCTATCAAGATACACATTGCTTACATGTTTTCTAATACAATAAGCCTCAATTACCCAGGCCATCTGGAGAGGGAGAGCTACGAGTTAATTGAATTTTCTGGTTTGCCAAGGGTGAACCAAAGAACCTCTTCATGTTTCAACCTTGTTACTGGAAATCTTTATAAAATGTATGTGTCTCCTTTTCTGCCTTGGTAAGTACAATTTAGTTAACATTATTGTATCTTCCTCTGTTGATTGAAACTATTGTAATGTGTCAGAATCGATTCAAATTGCATTGAGCGTGAGCAGAGGATGAAATCTGTGCTAAGCCCCAGGTGCAACCGGACAGTTGCCTTTTTGAATAAATTTTCTTTTTCAACTTAAGCATGTATCTTTTCCTGCAAAGGTTTAGTACAAAAACAACAGCTCTCATTAAAAAAAAAAAAAAAGATTTTGATGAGCAAATCTAGTTGACTAATTGAGGTGCAGTGGAAGTCAGTTGATAATATTTACCAAAATCCCAAGGACAGGGAAGCCTGGCGTGCTGCAGTCCATGGGGTCACAAAGAGCCGGACACGACTAGCAACTGAACAACAATCAAAATTACAGGTGTACTGACATCTGTCTCAGCACTCCTACCTATTATTGAGTACTCATCCTTCAGATACACTTGTACCTGATGAAATCACATATGCATATTGCAGTGTTGTTTAGAATAGCAAGAAACTTGAAACATCTGTTGATGTGGCAGGTACAAATATACAAGTAATGGAATGATATGCAGCTGTTAAAAAGAATGAGAAAGCTTCCTAGCAACCTAAATGTCCATCCACAAAGGAATGGATAAAGAAGATATGGTATATACATACATACAATGGAATATTACCCAGCCATTAAAAAGAATGAAATAATGTCATTTGCAGCAACATGGTAGACTTAGAGAGTATCATACTGAGTGAAGTAAGTCAGACAAAGAAGGAGAAATATTGTAAGACATCTCTTATATGTGGAATCTAAAAAGAAATGATACAAATGAACTTACTTACAAAACAGAAAGAGATTCACAGTCTTAGAGAATGAACTTATGGCTGCCGGCATAAGGGTGGTGGAAGGGTGGAGGGAAGGGACAGTTAGGGAGTTTAGGATGGACATGTACACACTGCTGTATTTAAAATGAATAGCCAACAAGGACCATTGTACAGCACATGGAACTCTGCTCAATGCTATGTGGCCGTCTGGACAGGAGGGAAACTTGGGGGAGAATGGATACATGTACATGTATGGTTGAGTTCCTTCACTGTTCACCTGAAACCATCACAACATTGTTTATCAATCGGCTATACTCCAATGCAAAATAAAAAGGTTAAAAAAAAAAAGAATGAGAAAGCTTCCTTCCTGAAATGCAAAGAACCCCAAAGTGCAGAATCATGTTATCTTTTGTGTAAAACAAAGAGGAAATGTAAAATATATCCTTTTGTTCTACTGCCAGAAAGAATAACTGAAATAAAACAGTGCAGTATAAGAAAACAGATAAGCAATTTGCATATGCAGTTCACAAAAGAAGAAAAATCAGTGGCCACTAAACCTGAAAAAAATAAAATGCTGAGTGCCTTTTATGTACCTAGGATTTTAGAGCTGAAAAATAATTACTATCTTTAAGAAATATTTTGTCACTCTTTTTTTGAGGTTTCTTTCTTTTTTCTTAATCTTTAGGTTGGAATAGAATTGCTTTACAATGTTGTGTAAGTTTCTGCTGTACAAAACATGAACCAGCCATATGTGTACACATACACCCTTCCTCTGAAAAGTCCCTCCCAGCCACCCCCACGCTCTCCATCTGGGTCATCTCAGCATCAAGCTGAGCTCCATGGGCTATACAGCAGCTTCCCACTGGCTGTTTCACCCAGAGGGGTGTCTATATGTCAATGCTACTCTCTCAATTTGTCCCACCCTCTCCTTCCCTCCTGGTGTCCACAAATCAATTCTCTACCTCTGTACCTCTATTCCTGCCCTGAAAATAGGTTCAGAAACACCATTTTTCGAGATTCCATATTTGTGCATTAATACATGACACTTGTTTTTCTCTTTCTGACTTACTCCACTCTGTACGACAGACTCTAGATTCATCCACATCACCACTGACTCAAATTCACTCCCTTTTCTGGCTGACAAATAATTCAGAAAACATATTTACACACTGTCAAGGAGAGAGAAACCTAAATCATGAATTTCCATGTTTTGAGAATTATAAGGGAAATGGGTAGAGAGAGGCAAGATATGTTTTGCTATTTTTAAGAAGAGACTTACTTTAATTGCTGAATACAGGGAGTAGCCAGAAAGCTTCTTAAACTCTGCTCGAATGTCCAGAAGGTCAATTTCTGATCTGGAAACCATTATTCGGTTCAGAGTAAACTCATCAGTTCCGGCACCCTGTTAAGAAATCCAAGTGTCCACGAGACCAATCTCATTGCTCACAAAACAACACGTGGATATTCATCAGACACTGATATGGTACACAGACTATTCAACCACAGTGACTCTCCTTCTCTCATTTTTCATCAAACATCCTCATTCATTTATTCAAGAAACATTTTCTGCCATTGCATTGCTAAATGCTGAAAACAGAGATGACATGCCCCTGTTAAGCTTTCAGTTTTGTAAAGGATACAGGTGAGAAAATGGCCATTACAATAAAATCTGACATATGGGAAGTATTGGGTACCATGGGAGCATATGTTAGGGAGGCCTACCATATGCTAATCAAGGATTAGTAAAGCACTGTTTGAGAAAGTGGGATTTAAGCTGGGGCCTAAATAGTCAGCCAGGAGAAGAAGGAGTGGAGTTCTTATGTAGAGGGAAAAAAAAGTTTCAATATAAGATACAGCATACATGACGCTTTAGGGCAAGAAATAATACCACATTTAAGGATACATAAGTAATAAGAAGGAACAGCAAGGAATATATCTGGAAAGGCCAGACCTTATAAACCATGAAATGAAATTCTGACTTCATCCTGAGTGTGAAGAACTATTTGCAGTCTGTTAAAAATGAGTGTGTTGAGATCAGATCAGATTTGTAGTTTCAGAAGGTTCCTTTGACAGCAGCAGTATGAAGAGTGGATTTCAGAAAAAGAGTAGGGTGAAGATGACAGAATAAGACTGGAAGCTTTGAGATCCATTCAGAAGTGTTTATATAACCGAGAGAGAGGGAGAGAGAGAAAGAGATGTTGATGGCCTGATCTACAATAATGGTAGTAGGGATGGAGAAAATTGATAAGATTTAAGAGATGCTTGTAAAGGTAGACTGACAAATCTTAATGATGTTTGAGAAGAAAGAGGGAAAGAGAAGTGTAGAATTTCTAGCTGAGCAGTTAGGTGGATATTGACACCATTCATTTATTCGTTCAACAAATGCTTACTGAGCACAACAAATGCTTACAGAACACACACTCTCATGGAGTTCTCGCTGATGGAGGTGGACAGGAAGGACAGCAAGTTAGTGGTACTGAGAACGATGGGGTGGAGTGTGAGTGAAAGGAAGTCAGTTGACCTGGGTAGACAGGGAAGACCTCTCTCAGGAGGACGCATGAGCTGAGACCTCAGAGATCAGAAGGAGGCAACCATAGATAGATATGGAGGAGACACACACAAGGCAGAGAGCATGACAAATGCCAAGACCCTGACATGGGTAGACGCTTGGAGTAATCAAGAAACAGAAAGAAAGCTGATGTGGCTAAGCCGTAGAGAACAAGGCTGGGGAGGAAAGGTATAACTTCAGTGAGTTAGGCAAGGCTAGTTCCTATCAGTGTTATCCACTGAGATGACTGAAGGCAGGATGCAGAGCAAGACTGGGATGGGAGGTGACCAAAGTGCTGTTTACTGTGGACGCAGCTTTGAAAGGGCACGTGGACTTCTACAGGAAATGTCCAGGAAGAAACTGAAGTCAGCATCTTCTGCATGCCAGGCTCACTATGAGGGTCTGAAGATATAAACAAGAAAGGACTGAACAGATTCACAGAGCTCCCCACCCAGAAGTGACAGCAGATGAGAAAACACAGGGTTTCTACATCCTGAAAGGTGGCTAGCTCAGTGTAAGTAAGTAAGGCAGCTTGAGAGGCCACTGGATCACGTTTGAGGGCTGTTGTCCTGAAACCAATCAACTGCCCACATTACTGTGAAGTGGGAGAAATAATTTAGTCAGCACTTCAGCGCACCTACCTCTGTAATGATTAGGAAACTCATTATCAACCTATGAGCCAAATTAGCAGACAGATTAGCTACAAAAGAGAACTCTATCAATATGGAAAAGAAACAGGAAATGCCATCAATATTAAGTAATATTTTTACATTTTCCTTGAGGGAAGCTAAGAATATAAATGAAATTTCCAGACCAACCTTCAAAGCTCGGTACAGTCTTTCAGCTAAAAAGGCAGGCGTGTTCCTTGCACAACGAACTGTTACAAAAAAGCAAAGTAATGTTCAGTTTCATTTAATAGAAATTGAGTTAATCTATAGTAATACATTTTTTAAAAAGATTCTTTTTGGGTAACCATACCATTCTCCTCCTCCCCACTCCTAGCTTTTCTTTAGAATGAAAGAATGAATGAATGCTTAACCTGAATTTTGAAGCCTTATAATGTCATATTTGCATGGAACTTTAACACAGTAATTATCCTTAGCCACAGGGAAAATAAAATTACCTGCCAAAGATACTCCCACAGTAGCTGACTCATTTCCAGATCCCAGACACACCAACACCTACGCTTACATTTGATAATTCCCTAGGGTGTACCGCTGCTCCATTTCTAACATCTTTGACTACTGATGAATAGCTTGGGTCTAAAGATTGCAGAGATGTTGCTCCAAATAACTCATTAGGTAAATAGGGGCACTGGAGCTCAGCTTAAAAGTAATTTTTCCAACAGAAAGATTTTTTTCTTAAGTGACTGAATTAGAATTTATAGACTGATTAATTACATTATAACCAGTGCGTGTAATCTAAATTCAGTCATTAAAAACAAACACATTAAATCGTTCAATTCTTTATTTTGAAATAATGAGTAAAGCAGAAACAATAATAATAAATAACTGCAAAAACATGAGCAAATGAATTATCCTTTAAAGTGAAAGTAGCCAGGAGAAAAGTCTGTAGGGAATAAGTCTGTTTATTGCAACACAATTACTTGTATCATCTTAAATTTGATCTCTAGGTAGAAAGCTGATCAAAAGTGAATGAATTTTATAATGAATTTTGGAGATCAGAACAAGAACAGTGGCTTTCTCATAGTGCCTTTCAGACTCTTTTAAGGAAAGTGAAAAGACCTTTTGTGTCTGTGTCTTAAGGGAAACAGAGAAATGTATTAGGAACATGGAATCTGGGACAAACATGATAACAGCTACAGATTTGAAACTGTCTGAGAAGAAATCAAGGATGTGAATTGGTATTATCTATATTTTCCTCAAACTTACATTCAGCAAGCCTTAATCATTCGATTGAGAGTTTTTGTGCCTGCTTTTATCCTATTAACTCTTTCAATCATCTCGCTCCCCACAGACTAAATGCAGGGAATCCTTTCTTTCCATAATCCTTTATCCTCTCCTTCGCTTTATGGTCTTAACTACCAGATTTTTTCCTCATGTCTGAATATTTGGGGAAGTGGTAGCATATACAGTATAAGGAAGCCTGCTTTAAGACTCAACCCCAGGAGGGAAACTTGGGGAAATTCCAAAGAATCAGGGAGTCCACTGAAGTTCATTATGATGATCAAGAGTTCATGGTTGCCTGCTTCTTACCATCTGTGTTCTTTTGACCAAACTTTCTCAGGCCTTCCCCTGACCCCTGTCACAGGCCCCTGAATCCTCGCTTGGTCCCCAGACTGAGCAAGTACCAAAATGCCAACATGCCTCCTTTTCAGGTTGTCCTAAGAACAGGCTGATGTGGTGAGATACGCTTCCTGTCAACCCCCAATCCCAATGATCCTGCCTCCTTGCTTGTCCAACTTCTTTAAAAATTTCTGCTAGGGCTTTCCTGATGGTCCAGTGGTTAAGAATCCATGTACCAATGGAGGGGACACGGGTTCGATCCCTGGGTCCGGGGAGATCCCACATGCTGTGTCACGACTACTGAGCCCACGAGCTATAACTACTGAAGCCCACACACCCTGGAGTTCTTGCTCCAGAAGGGACGGCACCTCAGTGATAAGCCCATACCACAACTAAAGAATAGCCCCCCTTGCCACAACTAGAGAAAAGCCCATGCAGCAACGAAGACCCAGCACAGCGAAAAATCAATCTTAAAAAAAAAAGGGCTTCTGTTAAAATCTGTTTATCTCTTCTCCATAAAAGAAAAGCTTTTTCTGTTTGATTTTCAGACTCCTGTATACATTTCTGAGATTAAACTCTTCTCCCTAATGAAATAGTCTTTTTGAAGAAAGCTTCTTCCTATCTACGTACAGATTTGACAACTAGTGATCTTCTTACTGTGCATTTCTGAGACGTTAGAACTCAGATGGTTTTTCATGTCGAAAGCTACGTGTTGACAGTCTATTAGATTCCTTGTATATGAAATAGCCAGGACAGGCAGATCTATTGACACAGAAAGGAAACTGGTGGTTGCAAGGGGTGGGGAGTGACTATCAGTGGGCACAGGGTTTCTTTGAGGGCTGATGGAAAGATCCCAGACTAATATTCTGGTGACAGTTGCACAATTCTGTGAAACCAGAGAGCACTGAATTGCATACTTCGGGTGAATTTTATGGTACTTGACTTCTATTTCAATAAAGATTTTTTTTTTTAATGTATTCCAATGATAGACTGAAATAGAAAATGAAAGTGAGACATATCTTGAACTTTAAATTAGTTAAATTTTAAAGTCTTTCTTTCACTTGATAAAATAACACACACTGTAGCCCAAATTTAGTGCATAATTCAGCATCTATTTCCAAAAATGCCTCTTAGCTCAATGAAATGAGAATTTGTACATCTTAATAAAGTTTTTCAAATGATACAGCAGGCAAGGTAAAAAGCAGCAAGACTGATGCAAAGGTTAAAAGATGAAATGAAAACAATTAACTGACTGTATCACTGACACTTGAATATTCTCAGAGCTAAGTATGGAGACTGATCTCTGATTTGTTTCTTTTTTTTTAATTGAAAAAGAAGCTTTTTATTCTTTCTTGGCCTGTCTTCTAGCAAGTCACCTATACACACACACATATGTGCTTGCTAAGATGATTTAGTTGTGTCTGACTCTGTGCAACCCTATTGATTGTAGCCTACCAGGCTCCTCTGTCCATGGAATTCTTCTCCAGGCAAGAATACTGGAGTGGGTTGCCATGCCCTCCTCCAGGGGGTCTTCTCCACTCAGGGACTGAACTTGTGTCTCTTATGTTCCCTGCATTGGCAGGTGGATCCTTTACCACTAGTGCCACCTGGGAAGCCCATATATATGTGTGTGTGTGTACGTATTTTTTAAAAGCAGCATTTGGATCCTATTCTTGGCACTGAAGAGAGGATCAGAAGTTAGTGAAATAACACATGCAGAGGAAATCCTGAGAATAGATGCCAAACCTTAGGGAGGGCTTGCTCCCTGGTACTTTTTCTGTAATTTAGAATACTTCACTGTGGACGGGGTGACACATGCAGGTTTCAATCTCTGTTTCCCTGGAAGCACATTGGAGAGGCTGGTTAACATCACAGGCTGTGGAGCCCAAATGCCTAGGTTAGAACCCCAGCTCCACCACACTTTCCCTGAGTAACTGGGGAAAGGAACTTAACCTTTTGGTGCCTCAGGTCTCCTATGGGGATAATAACAGTCCCTCACCCATGGGATTGTCATGAGGCTTAAATGGGTTGATGTTTGCCAAGAGGTTAGCATAATGCCGAGCATGTCGTAAGTGCCTGACGAGTGTTTATTTAAAAAGTACAATTTGAGGCAGCTTCCACCCTCCAGAGGTGGTAATTAACATTTGAAAGATGAATCAGAGCCTCATTCTGGAGATTACCCTTAGATATCAGCTATCTTTATCTCACTGGAGAAGCTATTAATTATTATGATTGATGTTAGATATGACATTTCATTGGTAAAATGATAAGCTGTACAGGTACTCCTACCCTGGCATTAGCAGAGAAGCAAGACCAACAGTCACCAGAAATTGGAGAAGTTTAGGATTCTGAACAATCCTGTGTGCTTAGAGCATTTAGATTAAGTTGTTGGTAAAGAATCCCGCCTACAATGCAGGAAATACAGGAGACATGGGTTTGATCCCTGGGTCAGGAAGATCCCCTAGAGGATGAAATGGCAACCCAGTCCAGTATTTTTGCTTGAAAAATCCCATGGACAGAGGAGCCTGGAGGGCCAGAGACTATGGGGTCACAAAGAGTGGGACACCACTGACTGACTAAGCACTCATGCACGCTTGACTTGGACTAGAATGGTCACTGAAGCCTGTCTTTGAAGAGTGTCTCATTCCTCTGAATGCATCATTCTTGCAAGGTGTTCTTTGGGTGCCTAAAAGCACAGACTGCAGAGACCTGATGGAGAAGACAGATCAGCTTACATAACCATGTTTTTGTCTGCTTGTTAATCCACGTGTCTCTCCAGGCACAGATTCAGTCCGTGACTTATTTTCTTTCTGATTTTCCCTGTTCGCACAGCCAACAAGGAGGAGACCCGTAGTTCTGTCCTGAGTTTAATGTTGGGAGGCCACTGACATCTTCCAAAAATAACCAAACATGATTAATTACCATATGGGCTTAGATCTATGCTTTCAATGGGCTCCATAAAAATGCCAGTAGAAGTGTAACATTTTTCTCTCTCAAGGAGTTTATAATCCAAACGTGGTACCAAGATAAACACAAAGTTAAAAGGCAAAGGAAGCCCTAAACAGAGAACATCTTCCTGCATCCATTTCACAATATTTGTTGAGCATAGGTGTGTACCATGGACTGTGCTGAGGGCTCGGGGGAGCATAAAGATGGATCAGTCAGGATTCTGAGATGAAAAGAGCTGATCCTGACACTGATTGAAAACAAGTGCAAAGTACCTCAGTTTATAAGCACTCGTGGACTTACCTATGGCCAGCAGTAAGTCTTCAAAATGGCCAGACAATTCTCCTTTTATGCTATCCTCAATGTCCTTCTGGCTGATGTTTCTGTATTCATCAAATGCTGAAAAGCAGCATCGCAAAAAAATTGAAAGCATCCCAGTTGACACCTGAATATATTTTAGCTTCTGATTTGATATGCAGCACATCATGTTATTAAGTAGCAAGCACAAACACTTCTTTAAACCATCAAAAACTCAGCACGAAAGTTTTTGTTTTTAATTTCTTTTTAAAAATATCATCGACAATAAAACCTGAACTTCATAGGCCATTTTCTTCAATGATTAATCTCTCTCTCTCCTTTCTTCCCTCACCATCCCAGGCTGTAAGCATTTAAAATAGCCTGAAAGGTTAAATGATAAACAATTTCTCTAGCAAGGTGGGCTAACTTTTAAAAGATAACAGCACCTGGAAACAAGAATGTGGTCATGAGTCAAATATATTTTAAATCTGCTACTGAAATCTTAATTGTGAAGATTTCTTTGTGCTGAATAAATCACTCCCCAAGGCAGCAGAGCCTATATCCTACTTACTGGAAGGCATTGAAAGTTCTTGGTCAATATTTCCCGAAAGTAAAACCTGTACGCACATCACCTAGCATGGAAGGATACTTCATAAGCCAAGTATATTGTTTCCAAGTAAGTTTTGAAAACAGAAAATTTGGAGACCTATGATTGTTTGGTTTTTATTTTTCAAATAAAGACATTAACAAAGCAACTATAATATACTATTACTATTATTTTATAAAAAGGATGAAATTTCAATGTCCAAGTCTCCTCATTTTCCCACGAACTCGGCGTAAGCATAGTCATGCACCGTGGTGGTTCTCTAGACCAGCACAGGGAAGATACAGTTGGATGTCCACAGGAAGTGGAGTTCTAGATTTTTGGGTGCTGTTGCTTCCAGAATGACCCAGGGAGATGCATGAGTGAAGGGATGGGTGCTTAGCAATTCCATGGAATAGCTGGTCTGAGAAAAACAGCTTCCCCACCCCACCCATTTACCTTCATATCAGAAAAAGTTGAATGATAATCCATATTTATGCATTAAAAGAGATCACCCGTAATGCCTGGTTTTCCTGGAAAGTGGCTAACTAGGCAAGAAAGGGGCTGGAAGCCTTGATTTAGGATCTGCCATCAGCAGGAACACTCCTCTCTGCTTTCAGCCCAGAGGGTGGCTCCTCTTTCCTCCCTGATAAACCGACCCTGTCTATTATCTGTCACATACTCATTTCACACTCTAGAAGGTAATGCTCAAAATCCTCCAAGCCAGGCTTCGACGGTACATCAACTGAGAACTTCCAGATGTACAAGCTGATTTAGAAAAGGCAGAGGAACCAGAGATCAAATGGCTAACATCTGCTGGATCACAGAAAAAGCAAGGTAATTCCAGAAAAACATCTACTTCATTGACGATGCTAAAGTCTTTGACTGTGTGGATCACAACAAACTGGAAAATTCTTCAAGAGATGGAAATACCAGATCACCTTACCTGCCTCCTGAGAAATCTGTATGCAGGTCAAGAAGCAACAGTTAGAACCAGACATGGAACAATGGACTGGTTCCAAATTGGGAAAGGAGTACATCAAGGCTTTATATTATCACCCTGCTTATTTAACTTATAGGCAGAGTACATCATGCAAAATGCTGGGCTGGATGAAGCAAGCTGGAATCAAGATTGTCGGGAGAAATATCAATAACCTCAGATATGCAGATGACATCACCATTATGGCAGAAAGCGAAGAGGAACTAAAGAGCCTCTTGATGAAGATGAAAGAGGAGAAGGAAAAAGCTGGCTTAAAACTCAAAATTCAAAAACTGAAGATCTTGGCATCCAGTCCCATCACTTCAGGGAAAATAGATGGGGAAACAATGGAAACAGTGACAGACTTTATTTTCTTGGGTTCTAAAATCATTGCAGATGGTGACTGCAGCCATGAAATTAAAAGACACTTGCTCCTTGGAAGAAAAGCTATGACAAACCAAGATAGCATATTAAAAAGCAGAGACATCACTTTGCTAACAAAGGTCCATCTAGCCAAAGCTATGGTTTTTCCAGTGGTCATGTATGGATGTGAGAGCTGAACAATAAAAAAGGCTGAGCACTGAAGAACTGATGCTTTAGAACGGTGGTGTTGGAGAACACTCTTGAGAGTCCCTTGGACTGCAAGGAGATCAAACCAGTCAGTCCTAAAGGAAATCAGTCCTGAATATTCATTGGAAGGACTGGTGCTAAAGCTGAAGCTCCAATACTTTGGCCACTTGATGCAAAGAACTGATTCATTGGAAAAGACCCTGATGCTGGGCAAGATTGAAGGCAGGAGGAGAAGGGAACGACAGAGGATGGATGGCATCACCGACTCAATGGACATGAGTTTGAGCAAGCTCCAGGAGATGGTGAAGGACAGGGAAGTCTGGAATGCTACAGTCCAAAGAGTTGCAAAGAGTTGGACACAACTGAGTGACTGAACAACAACACTAGGGGATAAAGAATCTGCCTGCAATGCAGGCGACACAGGAAATGTGGCTTTGATCCCTGGATCAGGAGGATCCCTTTGAAGGAGGAAATGGCAACCCACTCCAGTATTCTTGCCTGGAAAATCCGATGGACAGAAGAACCTGTAGGGCTACAGTCCATGGGGTTGCAAAGAGTTGGACATGACTGAGTGACTAAACACACATAGGTAATCTACTCAGCTCCGAGGATAAAACCCGAGTACTGTTGATTCTCCCTTGAGTTGGAGCACAGCTTTCCCTGGTCGTTTCCTGAAATGTCTGTACATAAAAATGGGACCGCCTTCACCATTTTTAACTTCATTTTCCAGAATTATGCATATTAAACCCTGAAGTACTTGCAAAAACACCACAACGCAGAGAAAAAAAAAAAAAAAAGATTGTAACGTTGAGTCCATACTCAGTTTCAATTGAGGAAAGCTCCTTAGACACAGGATGTCGGTGAAGGCATCTTCATCCGTGCCCCATCTCTTTTCACCAGCATTATAGAGAATCTGTTGGACAAGAGAGAAGACGTAAATGCTAGTACGGACCCAATTCTGCCTCTTTTTGAGGAGGTGGGATGAGAAGAGGGCTAAGTTTATTTTATAGGTCACTGAGGTTTTCGATAAGCCGTGTCTCTCACTTCTAGCAGAAAAATCTGACAGTTGAAGTTGCAGAAGCCAGGGGAATAATAACCAGCACTGGGGAAGGCAGAAAGATGGAGCTAAGGTATCGCTGGGCTTCAGGCTTCTCCTTCAGACAGAAAAGAAGAGAGCATGGCCCTAACTGATGCCGGAGATATTAGAAGGCAGTCAGGAGGGAGGAGAGTTCAAGGAGATGTTTTCTCTGCTCTGTTACTGACCTGAGCATCCTTTCTGGCCAGCTGCTCATCCACTTTTAGACTCTCATCTCTTCTGCCCTAATCAGAGAAGATAAAAATGAAGGCAGTCTTTTTAAAGATAAATATTCTATCATTTGGCATTTGAACCTGCGGGGCCTCTTAGAGCTGTTTCTTCCAGTGAGGACCACACGGCCCAAAGGAATTGAGCACTCACAGCTCTCTTTCTGGCCCTGCCGCTGACTAGCCGTGAAGTCTGCAGCAAATTCTTAGTCTTCTGAGCACGAGTTTCCTTTTCTGGAAACTCAAGGTCTTCAGGAAATCATAAGACAAGCCACACCTTGGGAGAAAATGTATGCAAACACATATCTGATACAGGACTTGTATCTAAAATACATAGAAGCTCTTAAAACTCGACAAAAAGAGAACAGACAACCCAATTAAAAATGGGCAAAGTATCTGAATAGATATCAGACACACAGATGGCGAGAAAGTGCATGAAAAGATGCTCAACAACATCTCTCTCTCTCTGTCCTGTCCAACTCTTTGTGACCCCTTGGACTGTAGCCCACCAGACTCCTCTGTCTGTGTGATTTCCCAGGCAAGAATACTGGAGTGGGTTGCCATTTCCTTCTCCGGGGGATCTTTCCGACCCAGGGATCGAACAAAGGTCTCCTGCATTGGTAGGTGAATTCTTTACCACTGAGCCACCTGGGAAGCCCACAGTGAAATAGCACTCAGTGATGGAAAAAAAAAAAAAAAGGAAATGAGTTATTAAGCCATGAAACGATGCAGTCTGAAAAGCCTATACACTGTATTATTTCAACTATAGGACCATCTGGAAAAGGCTAAACTATAGAGATAAAAAGATCACTGGTTACCAGAGGTTCAGAGGGAGAAAGAGAGGGACGAATGGCTGAAGCACAGAAGATTTTTAGGGCAGTAAAACTATTCCATATGATTCTGTAATGGTGGATGCAAGGCATTAAACATTTGTCCAAACCCATAGGACGAATAACGCAAAGAGTGAATCCTAACGTAAAGTACAGACTGTAGTTAATAATGTGTCAGTTCATTCATTCATCATGTAATCATCATCTAATTCATTTATCATTTAATTCATTCATCAGCTATAACCAATGTACCACGCTAATGCAAGATGTGTGCGAGGAGGAGGGGCATGTGGGAGGTTTCTGTAGCTGCTGCTGCATTTTTCTGGAGATCTAAAATGGCTCTAAAAATAAAGTCTATTAAAATAAACCCAAAACTCAAAGATTCCCCACTAACTCTACTATTGAAGGCTCTGTGGCTAAGTATGTGTGCTTGCACATAAATAATTCAGGACATTATAGAAGATGGAAGATGGAGAAGGAAAGAGGATTGTCTGAATTATTTTACAAATTACAGGTGAATGAAACTTTTGGCTATAATACTTTAAAAAATGCATTTGTTCTAAACTAGTGGCTACCAATTGGAGAAGGCGATGGCACCCCACTCCAGTACTCTTGCCTGGAAAATCCCATGGACAGAGGAGCCTGGCAGGCTGCAGTCCATGGGGTCAATAGAGTTGGACATGACTGAGCGACTTCACTTTCACTTTTCCCTTTCATGCATTGGAGAAGGAAATGGCAACCCACTCCAGTGTTCTTGCCTGGAGAATCCCAGGGACGGGGAAGCCTGGTGGGCTGAGTTGGACACGACTGAAGTGACTTAGCAATAGCAGTAGCAGTGGCTACCAATGGGGAAAGGGAAGCGAGCAGGGGCATTATAGGGTCAGGGGAATAGGAGATATAAATTATTAGGTATAAAATAAGCTATAAGGATACACTGCACAACACAGGAAATAAAGTTCAATATTTTATGATAACTATAAATGGAGTTCAGTCAGTTCAGTCGCTCAGTCATGTCCCACTCTTTGTGACACCATGGACTGCAGCACGCCAGGCCTCCCTGTCCATCACCAACTCCCGGAGTTCGCTCAAACTCACGTCCATCGAGTTGGTGATGCCATTCGATCATTTTATCCTCTGTCGTCCCCTTCTCCTCTTGCCTTCAATCTTGCCCAGCATGAGAGTTTTTCCAACGAGTCAGTTCTTCACATCAGGTAGCCAAAGTATTGGAGTTTCAGCTTCAGCATCAGTCCTTCCAACGAATATTCAGGACTGATTTCCTTTAGGATGGACTGGTTGGATCTCCTTGCAGTCCAAGTGACTCTCAAGAGTTGTCTCCAACACCACAGTTCAAAAGCATCAATTCAGCAATTATGCTTCAGTATAAATAAATAATAAACAAAAATTTTACAGAATATATTTATGCCTATTTACAAATATTAGGTCTTTGTATGTCTGCCTGACTTTTGCATGATTTCTTTTCTCTGTTTTCCAGTGCTGCTGCTACTTTGCTCCAACTAGCCTTCTCTGGTTTGCTGCTTTCTTATTTTCCTTTCATCACTCACTCTGTTCCAATAATAAAGGTGTTGATGATCGTTGGCATTAATTCCAATAAGCTGCCACCACCACGTATCAATGACTTTCTCTGCTGTTATTTATACTCTTTCTCTCTCTGTATTTTCACAGCAGCCTCTGTGGTTGGTAATACTATTATTTTAATTTTACAGATGTGAAATGAAGGCTTTAAGGCTTGAGTTAAAGTAACTTGTCTAAGTACATAGAGCTGGTAGGCAGCAGAGGAGTAGGAAGGTCCAGGCCTGATTCTGAAACCCTGTCCAGGAGACCTGCTCTCCACTGCCTCCTGTGGGTGTGTGTGCTCACCACACATACACATAGATGTACACTTATGAATACTGACCTGTGGGACTGTATGTTTGTAACGATGTCTCATCAACTTGGATTTATAGATTCAAACTTCATAATGAGGATAAATTGTTCCCTAGTGGCATGATGACAAGTGTTGCCTCGACCCTCAGGCTGGGACAGTGATCGGGATTTTCCTACACATTAAGGGGTATGTAAATCAGCTGAAAGAGGCTGTTGAGATAGGGCTTAAGTCATTTCCTCTCTTGCACATGTGAATGCATGCACGCTAAGTTGCTTCAGCTGTGTCCAACTCTTTGGGCCCCTATGGGCTATAGCCAGCCACACGTCTCCGTCCAAGGGATTTTCCAGGCAAGAATACAGGAGTGGGTTGCCATCTCCTCCTCCAGGGGATCTTCCCAAGCCAGGGATCAAACCTGCATCTCCTACGTCTCCTGCATTGGCAGGAGGGTTCTTTACCACTAGCGCCACCTGAGAAGCCTCTCTTACACACATCTATGACTGTATCTCATCCCTGACCTTCAGTTCAGTTCAGTTCAGTCCCTCAGTCATGTCCCACTCTTTGCAACCCCATGGACTGCAGCATGCAAGGCTTCCCTGTCCACCACCAACTCTGGGAGCTTACTCAAATGCATGTCCATTGAGTCAGTGATGCCATCCAACCATCTCAGCCTCTGTCATCCCCTTCTCCTCCCACCTTCAATCTTTCCCTGCATCAGGGTCTTTTAACAGTGAGTCCGTTCTTTGCATCAGGTGGCCAAAGTATTGGAATTTCAGCTTTAGCATCAGTCCTTCCAATGAATATTCAGGACTGATTTTCTTTAGGATGGACTGGTTGGATCTCCTTGCTGTCCAAGAGACTCTCAACAGTCTTCTCCAACACCACAGTTCAAAAGCATCAATTCTTTGGTGCTCAGCTTTCTTTATAGTCCAATTCTCACATCTATACATGACTACTGGAAAAACCATAATTTTGACTAGACAGACCTTTGTCGACAAAATAATATCTCTGCTTTTTAATATGCTGTTTGGTTTGTCAAAGCTTTACTTCCAAGGAGCAAGCGTCTTTCAATTTCATGGCTGCGGTCACCATCTGCAGTGATTTTGGAGCCCAAGAAAATAAAGTCTCTCACTGTTTCCATTGCTTCCCCATCTATTTGCCATGAAGTGATGGGACCAGATGCCATGATCTTAGTTTTCTGAATGTTGACTTTAAGCCAACTTTTTCACTCTCCTCTTTCACTTTCATCAAGAGGCTCTTAGTTCCTCTTCACTTTCTGCCATAAGGGTGGTGTCATCTGCATATCTGAGGTTATTGATATTTCTCCCGGCAATCTTGATTCCAGCTTGTGCTTCATCCAGCCTGGCATTTCCCATGATGTACTCTGCATATAAGTTAAATCAACAGGGTGACAATATACAGCCTTGACGTACCCCTTTTCCTATTTGGAACCAGTCTGTTGTTCCATGTCCAGTTCTAACTGTTGCTTCTTGACCTGCATACAGATTTCTCAGGAGGCAGGTAAGGTATTCTGGTATTCCCATCACTTGAAGAATTTTCCACAGTGTGTTATGATCCACACAGTCAAAGGCTTTGGCATAGTCAACAAAGCAGAAGTAGATATTTTTCTGGAACTCTCTTGCTTTTTCCATGATCCAATGGATGCTGGCAATTTGGTCTCTGGTTCCTCTGCCTTCTCTAAAACCAGCTTGAACATCTGGAAGTTCTCAGTTCACGTACTGTTGAAGCTTGGCTTGGAGACTTTTGAGCATTACATTACTAACGTGTGAGATGAGTGCAATTGTGCAGTACTTTGAACATTCTTTGGCATTGCCTTTCTTTGAGACTTGAATGAAAACTGACCTTTTCCAGTCCTGTGGCCACTGCTGAGTTTTCCAAATTTGCTGGCATATGGAGTGCAGCACTTTCACAGCATCATATTCAGACTTGAAATAGCTCAACTGGAATTCCATCACCTCCACTAGCTTTGTTCATAGTGATGCCTCCTAGGGCCCACTTGACTTCACGTTCCAAGATGTCTGGCTCTAGGTGAGTGATCACACCATCATGGTTTTCTGGGTCATGAAGACCTTTTTTGTGTAATTCTTCTGTGTATTCTTGCCACCTCTTCTTAATATCTTCTGCTTCTGTCAGGCCCCTACCATTTCCGCCCTTTATTGTGCTTGACCTTACCACCTTTTTCATAAAGCCATGAGCATCCTAAAAGAGACAGCAAGGTGTGGCCACATTTTGGTCATATGGTGATGAATGGTTTATCGGCTCCTCCACAGAGGGCAAGGATGAAGTTGCAGAAAGTCACTTTTTAAGTCCTGAGACTGATATACAACTTCTCCGAAGGTAATTCTCAATTATGCTTCCCACTTAATTTAAATGCTACCAAAAGTTATATATTCTTTGGAGTTCAGAAGAAAATCAGCATGTTCTTAAAAATGGAGACACTTACAATGGAAATAAATGATTTTTCTTCTAGATGAACTTGTGTGTGTGTTTAGTTGCTCAGCTGTGTCCAACTCTTCAAGACCCCATGGACTGTAGCCTGCCTTACTCCTCTGTCCACAGGATTCTCCAGGCAAGAATACTGGAGTGGGTTCCCATCCCCTCCTCCAGGGGATCTTCCTGACTCAGGAATTGAACCTAGGTCTCCCATATTGCAGGCGGATTCTTTACTATCTGAGTCACCAGGGAAACCCAGATGAACTTACAGAATATTTTCTAATGTATTACAAACCCTGATCAAAATACATTTAATCCATATACTGATCAAAACAATATTTTTTGGCTACTCATTATGTTATACTTTTATGATGGTAGTTAAATATTATGCTGCATGGTGGTGATGCAAATGTAAAATGAACAAATCATTTTATAAGGAAAATTGCAATCTCACTGTCTCAGTTTGGTTGTTTGAAAACTTCCTAAAAATCATTATTGAGCATGCATCTTATTGGGGAAAATGAAAAATGAAAAATAAAAACTTACATTTGCCAAAATCAACAGAGCTTTCCGGAAATCACCAGATGTTTCAGAACTAATCTCATCTCCAAGACTCTTCTTGTACGCTGAAACCAGATAAGAATGAAACTAAGCCTTGATAAGCTAAAATAATCATTTTAAAACAGAAAAGCTTAAATGTCAACATTGGCAAGGAATGAGTACCTGATAAAATAAATCTTGCTACTGCTTCTCTTCTTAATCTTTTAGTGCTCTTCTGCAATAGATAAATTCTTCTAATAACTATTACAATAGTGTGTGGTGTGGTAGTACCACAGAACAGAAAAAAATAAAAGGCTGCCATTCTGGATCAAATCATGGTTCATTTCATCTGACTACGGTACTAAGAAATGTATAGTGAGAAAGCTACGGTGGCTAAGCTATTCGTTTGATTTCCAATTTCTATTACATCT
This sequence comes from Bos indicus x Bos taurus, assembly GCF_003369695.1. Taxonomy (NCBI): domain Eukaryota; kingdom Metazoa; phylum Chordata; class Mammalia; order Artiodactyla; family Bovidae; genus Bos; species Bos indicus x Bos taurus. The sequence continues at coordinate 92,906,428 of NC_040081.1, read as the reverse complement.
TTCTTCCATAGGAATAGAAACCTGGCCTTAAGCAAGACATAGTACACAGAGCTTCTAGACCACATTCTCAGCTCTCCTCTTGGCATGAAATGTAGGCAGACCTTTAGGACACTGCTGGGAGATCTCCTTAGTGATGGCTCATGTCCATCTTCGTGCCTTCCTCCATCCTACTCCTTGGTGTGTAGATTGATTGCTGGAGCTCAGGCAGCCATCTTGGTCTGTGAAGACCCACATCTGAGTGATGGCATAAAAATAAGCAGGAAGGGGTCTGGGTTCCTGAAAGTTCTGAGGAGCTATCACACCAGTCCTAGAATTGCTTATGTCCACACTTCTATATATGAAAGAAATAAATGTTCATCTTACTTAAGCCACTGTTATTTTTGCTGTATTGAACCTATCTCTAATCTTAATGCATACAGCTAGGTTGCTTTATTTGATAGCTCTCAAAAGTAAGAAAGCTACCCTAAAACATACTGTTTTTACGTTACAAATGCCAACTGTGTGTTCACATATGTTAATAGCCCCTTTTACATAGCCTGTGATGTGCAGTGTTCGATGCATCTCAAAACTCTGTTCTGTTCCATCCACGGAGTAGTATTTCTCTTGGAGCCACCTGTACACCTGGATGCAGCTGACACCATGGGGCCATCTGAACTGCCTGCCGCATTCTCAAGGACTCTATAAATCAGTCATATGAATACTTGTCCTTTTAAATCAGTAAAGGACAACTATAGAAAGTGATATGAGGACTTTCCTGGTGGCCCAGTGGTTAAGAATCCACCCGCCACTGCAGGGGACACGGGTTTGATTCATGGTCCAGAAAGATCCTACATGCCGAGGGGCAATTAAGTTGCAGGGTGCTGCAGCCACTGACCCCACAATCTACAGCCCATGAGCTGCAACAAGTGAAGTCACTGCAATGAGAAGCCCATGCCCTGCCACTAGCGAAAGCCCGAGTGCAGCAGCAAAGACCCAGCGGAGCCAAAAACAAATTTAAAAAAAGAAAATGATTTGAGATCATCAAATCTTAAGAACTGTGTTGAGACAAAAATTTTTTCAGTATGATTTTAGTAAGTCTCTTTTATGAAATCTATAATTTTCCAGAGCAATTCAAGTAAACAAAATCCACTATAAATACAGATTATTTATCTAAGTAATATTAACATTTAGTAGGCATCATTTTCCCTGACACTCATATGTTATTGTTACATCTATCCTTCACTCTTGGAAAAAAATTTTTAATTTAAAAATATCAAGCCTAAGGATGATGCTCTGATTTGTTAGAATTTGGAGAAGTATTTTATAATATTAGAATTATCTAGATGGGTCTCATGCAATCTCCCACACCTCCTTTTTACTCCAGGTATTTTTTGCAGGAAATTAGACTAAAAATACGAAAATTTTTTCAATGAAAGTTGAAAACTACTTTATGCATTTTGGGGCACAGTAGGGTATAGAAAAACAAATACACTGTCTTAATAATGCAGAAGTTAGAGCTCTTGATTCCTGATTCAGTGTTCTCTCGTGCACCATTGACTTCAAAATATTGGGAAGAGTTCAGAATTTAGATCTCTATTCATTGAAGTGTTATTGTATCGTTGTACTGTACAAGCTACTCCATATACCCGGTCCCCTTATGAGGGCCATGTTGACAGTTCATGCCATGTTGACAAATCGTCTGATGGATTTCTAATGCATAGGTCACTGTTTCACATTATATGACACCATCGCTCTCACTACAGCTGACTGCAACAGGGTTGGCCTCTGACTAGAGGTAGCCAGCAGCCTACCAGGTGACCTTGTGGGAGAACTCTGCCCAAAAGAAAGCACCTTTCTGAGCTCACTGAATCTTCTCTGTTACAGAGTGAGCCGTATAGAAGTTTTTAAAAAGAGTAACAATGAAGTAGAAAGACTCCTAGAAATAAAGCATAAAACTGAAGCCAAGAAAAAATCAGAAACCGTGAGCAAATGCAAGCCTTGAGGAGACACATACCATGTGGTGAGTGAAGAGATGTTACTTGGTCTCTTCAAGAACAGTAGAGGCAGAGAAGGAGGGGAAAGAGTTGCTCGGATGGAGATGTGCAGGGGAGCCATGGATGCCTGACGCAAAGGGGGTGACTGGAAGGCTAAGTCCTTGGAAAGTTCTGTGTCCTGTACCAGCTTGGCTCTACGTGATTGAGACCACTGGCTCTAGCTCTCTTCCTTCTTTCACTATTTCCTTCTTTCAATTCTTGTGTATCATGAATCCCTACTTAGCAAGGGAACCTAAGTGTAGCTCAATTCTTTCTAGCTTTAGAGAGCTTAACTCACACAGATACCGGGGCATCTGGTAACTCTGAACAAGGATCACTTGTCATATTTGCCAAACAATAGTCCCATTCACTTGGCTCTTGAGGTCCCCTATCTCAATCTTAAGGATATCCATTCAATAGATATTCTGAGCACTGGAGATAAAACATAGAGCAAAAGAGACAAAAATTCCCCCTTCATAGAGATTACACCGCTGGGCTGTTTGTACATAAATAAATGCTGAACTTGAGGGAGAATTTTGGGGTCAGTCAACTCATGGAGTGGTAACTCTTCTAACAGACATCAAAAAGCAACACAGCATCTTGGGATACAGCCCCGGGGTCTGGTGATTTTTTACAAGTACATCTTGTTGAACTGAGGGAATCAAAGACATTAAACACCCACCATGTACCCATCTATGCCTATTTTTGAGCAACGGTCTCATCTACCCCAAATTTGCCCCTCTTCTCCTTGAGTCGTGGAGCTAGGGGTGGGACTCGACAAATGATATTTCTCTTTTGTCCCCCCACACCACCTCCCTCTCAGGTTCCACCAATGAGGGGAGTAGAGGGAGATTAGATGGAAGGCAGGAGGAGGAAGGAAGGACAGTGTCAACCTGGTGAAGAGACTCACCCAGACAGCAGCAGTTGGCTCCAGGCTCCTAGAACAAGTCCCCTGTTTACATGCCCCTGGAGGTACTAGCCCTAGTGAGATGCAGCCCCCTTCCCCTCCACGGAAATCTGAACTCCAATTCCTGAGGCCTCTCCTCTGAACCCCTGAAGCATTGGGTTGGCCAAAAAGTTTGTTTGGGTTTTCCCATAAAATATTACAGAAAAACCAGAACAAACTTCTGGCCAACCCAGTACCAACCCCGGAAAGTACCAGCACCCTCCTCTGATCTAGTTTCTAAAAACCATAATCTTGTCTCGGCCTTGAGGGTTACACTTCTGAGCTACCCCTGTGTTTCTGTTCCACTTTTCAGTTTTCCAGAAGGTGCTTAAACAATTCTTGATATTAAAATTCTCTCTGTTAAGCACCTAGTGTGTTTCTGGTTTTCTGACTAGACCTGATTAGCACATTAACAATAAAATAGTCACCTGTCATTGAGGGATCTACATTTTAATGAGAAACTCTCAAAGTAAACTCTAACACCCACCTGGGGACTGGTATATCCCTCCTTTTGCTCTCTTCCACTGCAAAACCTCCCATGATACAAAACCATAGAAACCATGGCTCCCTTAAGGTACTTGGAGGGGGTGACAGGGAGCTGCTGTTTAATAAGAATTGGGCTGGTCATTGTCCCTTGATTTTTGCAGCTAACCTCTTAACAATCAGAATTTCCCCAATAGGAATATCATTGTTATTCATGGAGCCTTGAACCACAGCTGAGTTTATGCTAACAAGATGACTCCAGATGGCGCTGGGTCACACCAGAAGATCAACTTGGTGACTAAAGGGTTAAGGCTTTGAACCATGTGATATCAGCCTGACCTCTAGTGTGCAGGAGGGGACTAGAGATGGAGTTCAGTCACATGGCTGTGATGGAGTCAGTCAGTCATGCCTGGGTAGGACTTCCTTGGTGGTCCAGTGGGTAAGAATCCACGTGCAATGAAATGCAGGGGGCACGAGTTCGATCCCCAGTCCGGGAAGATCGCACATGCCATGGGGCACCTAAGCCTATGTGCTAGAACTACTGAAGCCTGCACGCTCTAGAGTCCATGCTCTGCAACAAGAGAAGCCACCGCAGTGCGAAGCCCATGCAGCACAACCAAGAGTAGCCCCCGATTGCTGCAACTAGAGAAAGCCTGCGAGCAGCAATGAAGACCCAGTGCAGCCAAAAATAAGTAAGTAAAATGTTCTGTTGCTTAGTTTCTAAAAAAAAAAAAAAAAAATCAGGTATGTGTAATGACACTCCACTGAAAACCCCAGACACCAAAGACCAAGTGAACCTCCCTGGTTGGCAGTTAAATGGATACATCACTATGCTGGGAGGGGGATGCATCTTGCAGAACTGAAAGCGCTGTGTTTGGGACCCTCCCAGACTTTTCCCAGTACGTCCTTCACGCCACCAGTCTTGATGGTGCCCTGGAGTAGGAAATGGCAACCCACTCCAGCATTCTTGCCTGAAGTTCCATGGGCAGAGGAGTCTGGCAGGCTACAGTCCATGGATCACCAAGAGTTAGACACGACTGAGCGCACACACACACACAATTTCCCACACCAAAAATCATGGGGCTAAGCCCAGTGTTTTTAGCATGTCATATGAATATACAATGATTCGAGTCTCCTCCATTGATGAAAATGGTTGATTCAATTAAGCAGTAATTGCTGACAGCAAAATCCACTAGAGTTGTAAAGTTTACATGCAAAGCATTAATGCCATTGCTATATAGCAGTTTCTAGCTCAGATCATATTAAAATGTTCTCTGAAAAATCCACAGTCCTTAGCCCATTTTAGAATGTGTCCTCCTGTTTATACTCTTGCCTTCTCAAAATCACTCATGAAGAAGAGCTTGGTGGGTTTCTGGGGGAAAAGAGCATTGGCTCATATAGGTGTGAACAGCGGTAAAGGTATAAGCAGAAAACAAGATCACCTGTATAGTAGGCATGGCCGATCTCCTGCATTTGCTTGCTCGTCCTAGTGGTTAGAATTTCGATCAGTGCATCCTCATTTGTCCCCATGCCCTAGAAAGAAAAAGGAAAACTATTTTTTTTTAATATTTATTTATTTGACTGCACTGGGTCTTAGTTGTGGCATTCAGGATCTCCAGTTGTGACAAACCAGCTTAGTTGCCCCACAGCATGTGGGATCTTAGTTCCTCGACCAGGGATCAAACCCATCTCCCTCTCATTGGAAGACAGATTTTTAATCACTGAATCACCAGGGAAGTCTCATGGCAAACTATTTTTAGAACACTTTAAAAACTCAGCTTTATGCACTTCCATCTTAATATCTTGTTTTACATGGAAGAAAAGAATCATTTTTAGTCAGTCACTTTCTCTAAACCAGTATTTAAATTTTCTGTATATTTTAGTATTAAAATAACAGGAATCATCTAAAGTTAACTGACATTAAAATTTTAAAGAAAATGTCCTGCTGTAGTGTAAAAATTCATTGACTAATTCCAGGAGTAAAGAGTATATAAAGGGAAAGCTTACATCACTCAGGATCGGAAGTGAGCATTCAAATGTGTCATTGTATTTAGAGAGGGCTCTGCAATTCTTTTGAATGAGTTCATCCTTGTGCCAATGCACCGCGTTGGTCAGCAGGCATCATCCTCTTCATTGGGGAGGTTTTTAAATCCTCCATATTGTATGGGACCATGAGCCCAGCTGGTTTAGAGGCTAGTGATTCCTGAGTCTTGGTTTATATTGAGGTCACTGAGTCACACTGTAGAAGCCATTTACACTAGCACTTGATCAAAGCAAGTCAAGGTAGTGTAAGAAAAGAGGCTGAATTGTGTACCTCTGTGACAAAGATTCCTAGTGGTTCCCCAATAGATCTCCTTTTCAAATTATTTATTATTTTTAAATAGACTTTTTTTGGGGGGGTGTTTTCCTTCTTTTTAAAACTTTATTGAAGTATAGTTGATTACAATGTCATGTTAGTTTCAGGTGTACAGCAAAATGATTCAGGTATACATAAACATATACACATTCTTTTTCAGATTCTTTTCTCATATAGGTTACCACAGAATGTTGAGTAAAGCTCCCTGGGCTATACAGTAGGCTCTTGCTGGTTATCTTTTATACATTAGTGTGCATATGTTAATCCCAAACTCCTGATTCATTTTAGAGCAGTTCTAGGTTTACAGCAAAATTGAGCAGATCCAATATTTCTTTTATCATCGTTGATCAGAATTCATCGTTGACAGAATCCCCATTTTTAAACGTAGCACAAAGCTACCCAAATAAAGTGGCTTCCCAGATGGCCCAGTGGTAAAGAACCTGCCTGCCAATGCAGGAGACACAGGAGATGTGAGTTTGATCCCTGGGTTGGAAAGATCCCCTGGAGGAAGGCATGGCAACCGACTCCAGTATTCTTGCCTGGAGAATCTCATGGACAGAGGAGCCTGGAGGGCTATAGTCCATGGAGAATCTCATGGACAGAGGAGCCTGGAGGGCTATAGTCCATGGAGTTGCAAAGAGGTGGACACAAATGAAGCGACTTAGCACACATGCACCCAAAAAAGACCATATTTCTCAGCTTCCCTTAGAGCTAGGTTTATCTATATAACTAAATTCTGATCCATGAAATGAATATATGTGATGCCTCACGTACAATTTCTGGGAGTCTGTAAAGAGAAAAGATGAACACTTCTTGGTCTTTGACTCTTTTCAGTTGTCTTTAATAAAGGTGTAATGGCTGGATGTTGAGCAGCCATCTAGATAAGAAGTGCAATCTACAGGCTGAAGATGGTGGAACCTCAAGGCTGAAGGTCTGATGATGATGGTGCCATGATACTGAGCTATGGATGGCTTCCTTTGGATTTACATGGAACATTTCTAATCCTTGTTGGCTAATCTAATTCTCACCATTTCACCTGCTAAGCTGTCCCCCCCATAGCAGCCACAGAAATGCACTGCTGAGATTTCATTTCAAGAGAACACGCTGCAAAGAATGTAGCTGGCTGATAGCTTCCAACCTTTGGATCTGCCACAAAATTCACACCAAGATCATGGTCTCTCCAGGCTGCTTTCAGCTATGACTGAGCATGGAAGGGGAACCAAAGCTGGGCCACCATTCCACCCCATGTAAGACTCCTCCAAGGGGCACACCTTATTCAGGGCTCCCCATCAGTCTGCCACGGCTTCCTCAGAGCAGTGCTGTAGACAGAGGCTCTTCCTGTCTGAGCCTCCTTCCTTCCCCCTCTCCTTTCACAGGTGTCACACTTGCATTGTAGTCAACAGCTTCACCCCACCTGCCCTGCTCTGTCTCTTCTTTATCCTTTGCAAGCATTTCACCCAATATATTGCCTGTACGTCTTGTCATCTGCTTTGTGGGGTAACTATACTTCTTTCTGAGCGACTTCACTTTCACTTTTCACTTTCATGCATTGGAGAAGGAAATGGCAGCCCACTCCAGTATTCTTGCCTGGAGAATCCCAGGGATGGTGGAGCCTGGTGGGCTGCCATCTATGGGGTCGCACAGAGTCAAACTTAGCAGCAGCAGCAGCAGATACTTCTTTCACAGAAAAGAAAGTGATTATCTGTGATGGGAAGGAGAAGATGGTCTTACCTCAGAACTAGACTCCTTCCTTCCCCTCCTTCAGGTCAACAAATACAGTAAGTCCCCTACACACAAACTTTAAAGTTGCAAACTTTCAAAGACTCGAACGTGCTCCTGTATACCAACTTTTGTACTATACTTTTCAAGGTATTAATATTGTTAAGATTAAAACTGTTCTATTCCTTGCATTTGTTTTTTATGTATTATTTGTGTGGACAAGATTATAAATCAGATAGCTGGGTACCTAGGCTAACTTGTTGGATTTATGAACAAATTGGACTTTACAAACTCACTCTCGGAATTCATTCATATGTCAAACATCTATTTCATCACAGGCTTTCCTCTAGAACCCGAGGAGGTTCCTAAAGGGATGAGGTTCCCTGATATGCTCAAAGTTTGCCTGTTCATTGGATGGAAAAAATAATATGTAAATGGACCAAAAAATTAACAAGATAATTTTAGATGGTAATAGGTGCAATTAAGAAAATTAAACTGAGTGAATTAACAGAAAATATCTGGAAGAATAGTGTTCCAGATGGAAAGAACATCATGTACAAAGACTTCAAGATAGGAATAAGCTGAGAACGTCCGCAGAGCAGCAAGAAAGCCAGTACAGCTACAGCAATGAATTGGGGTGGTGGGCAGGAGAGGAGAGGGTGTAATGATCAGCTTTATGTGTCAATCTGGCCAGGCTACAGTCCTCAGTTATTCAATCAAACATTAATCTAGTGTTGCTGTGAAAGTATTTTGCAGTTACAGTCCATTATCGATCGACCTCATGGGGGAGCATCTTAGATATTCTAAGCAGGCCTAATTCAATCAGTCAAAGAGCCTTAATTAAGAAGAGAGCTGAGCTTCTCTGGGGAAAAAAAAAAAAATGGTAGCTTTGAAGTGTGAGAGGAAGTGAGGGATCAAGGATAGTTCTAGTTTTGGGGCCTAGGCAATGGGGTTAATGATGGGGCCACTAACTCTCAATGACAACAAAATAGAGAATTTGACTCCTCAGGTCAAAAAGCCAAAGTTGGACAATGTCCTTTCAGGCTAGGAACATGTGGGCTTAAGTTTCCACAACTGCTTCCCATTTCAGGGTTGTTCTAACAACTGGAGAGCATGGAATCTCCAAATCCATCATGTTGACTCCCATACCTCAAGGATGCAGGCCTTCCCCAGTGTCTCAGGGGTAAAGAACCCACTTGCCAATGCAGGTGACACAAGAGACTCAGGTTCAATCCCTGGGTCGGGAAGATCCCTGGAGAAGGAAATGGCAACCCACTCCAGTATTCTTGCCTGGAGAAGCCCATGGACAGAGGAGGCTGGCGGGTTACAGCCCACAGGGTCAAAGAGTCAGACATGACTGAGCAACTAGGCACGTGCTCAAGTGTGCACTGGAAGAAAGACACTTTCTGATCATCAAATCCTAGGCAGAAACGGCCTGTGCAGAGCTCATACCTTCATGGATTTCTTCAGCTGTTTCGCATCGAACACTGCCGGTGGGGTCACGAGGGCTACCATGAGATGCTTGAAGTGGCCAGAGAGATCACCCTTCAAGTCATCTTTCAGTTCCTGAAATTAAAAGAAAGAGAAAGAGAAAATCATGAACCACTTCTCTTCCTCCAAAGTCATCTAGTAATAGAAGACATGAATGCATGAATTCAGACAAAAAACATGCACATCCACAGGAGATAAAGAGAAATGGTGAAAATACTTCTATGGCTATTAATCTGCATTTTATGACTGCTTCCAAAATGTTGTTTTATAGATGGTTTCCTGAAGGGAAGGCAGTGGAGGAGGTCCTGTGAGGGGCACAGATAGGAACTATTAAAATGCATTCCCCAGGCCCTTGATGTTCTCAGTGCTGGGGCTGGGTGAGGGAAGAGGATAGGGGAGGAGCCCCGTAATTCACACTCAGTTTTAACAGGAGGTGCTCCATTCCGCCTGGCTTCTCAGTGTCTGCCAAACAGCTTCGAAGGGAGAAGATGAGGGAAGACAGTGTGTGGTCATTTGCCTCTGCTCGGAGCGTGGGACCAGGAGGCATCCAAAGCAGTTTTCTGGCAACAAGGGCAGGGGAAACTAGAAATGTGGCAACAGGGAAACCTTACTTATTGATACCCTCTTTCGGCAGTGTTTTCACACATTACCTAAGTCCAATCCATCTCCCTTGCTTGAAGGCAAGTAATATGGTTTCTATTTTTAATAGCCAAAGGAGTATTACTGAATAATTATTTTTCCTGCTTTTGATCTCCAGCCTGAAGGTGTTTGGCAGACACTGAGAAGACAGGCAGAATGGGGCACTTCCGGTTAAAACTGAGTGTGAATTACGGGGCTCCTCTCCTATCCTCTTCCCTCACCCAGCCCACCAGACTGCTATGACAATCTGGGTGCGGACCAACATCTTCTGTGACCCTGGGGGCCCAGTGGGGGTAGGCTCCTGCCAAAACAAATGGAATGGAGCCACTGTAGTCATCATGAGGGGTTTCCTCCTCAACAGCTACACTCCAACCCATCTGTCCTCTACCAGATCTTGCTTCACAGGCTCTCCTTTCGTCCCACTGTGAGGCGTGATTGTCATCCTTCCCCTCTATCCTTCCGCCGAGTTTTGGAAATCCTGAAAGGCCAATGAATCGTTCACATTCCCTGTACATGGGTATGTTGCCTTGGCCAGAAGCTTGGCAATTCTTTTAATTTGACAAGTGTTTACTGGGTACTGTGCCAGGCACTTAATGATGAGTTAGACACAATCCTTACCCCTAGGACACTATACCTAAAGGGAAAAACAGAAATAGTCAAAGATAAAATTTAAATATAATATATTAAATATCTGATAAAGGGAACACAGTGCTTCCTCAATGGCTGCGGAGTAAAGAAACTGCCTGCACTACAGGAGATGTGGTTTCAGTCCCTGGGTAGGGAAGGTCCCCTGAAGGTAGAAATGGCAACCCACTCCAGTATTTTTGCCAGGAAAATCCCATGGACAGAGGAACCTAATGGGCTACAGTCAGTGGGGTCACAAAAAGTTGGACACAACTGAGTAACTGAGCACACACACAGAGGAAACACGGAGGAGGGTGTCTTAATGGAGCCGTGGGCCCGGAGAACACTGTTGGGTGACGCCTCGGCTGCCTGTGGATGGTCACAACACCCTCTTGATTCTGGATCCAATAGCCTGACTGGGTTGTGTTTCTACTCTTCCCTTACCAGTTCATTATCCAGGCAGCTAAAATAATCTTTTAAAAATAAAAATTACGTTATAGCATTTCCCTTTGCAAAAGGCAAAGGAAAAAGGGAAAGATATACCCAACTGAATGCAGAGTTCCAGAGAATAGCAAGGAGAGATAAGAAAGCCTTCTTAATTGACCAATCCAAAGAAATAGAGGAAAACAATAGAATGGGAAAGACTAGAGAGCTCTTCAAGAAAATTAGAGATACCAACGGAACATTTCATGCAAAGATGGGCACAATAAAGGACAGAAACAGCAAGGACCTAACAGAAGCAGAAGAGATTAAGAAGAGGTGGCAAGAATACACAGAAGAACTGTACAAAAAAAGTCTTAATGACCCAGATAACCACAATAATGTGATCACTCACCTAGAGCCAGACACCCTGGTGTGTGAAGTCAAGTGGACCTTAGGAAGCATTACCACGATCAAAACTAGTGGAGGTGATGGAATTCCAGCGAACCTATTTCAAGTCTGTAAAGATGATGCTGTGAAAGTGCTGCGCTCAATATGCCAGCAAATTTGGAAAACTCAGCAGTGGCCACAGGACTGGAAAAGGTCAGTTTTCATTCCAATCCCAAAGAAAGGCAATGCCAAAGAATGTTCAAACTACCACACAACTATGCTCATTTTACATGCTAGCCAAGTAATGCTAAAAATCCTTCAAGCTAGGCTTCAACAATATATGAACCGACAATGTCCAGATGTACAAGCTGGATTTAAAAATGGCAGAGGAAACAGAGCTCAAACTGCCAAATCTGATATGAACTGGAAAGGAGAGGATCTTTTCCAGTCCTGCAGTCACTGCTAATTTTCTTAAAGAGATCATAGAAAAAGTAAGACAATTCCAAAAGCCATCTACTTCTGCTTCATTGACTAAATGAAGCTAAAGCCTTTGACTGTATGGATCACAACAAACTGAAAAATTCTGAAAGAGATGGGAATACCAGACCACCTTACCTGCCTCCTAAGAAACCTGTATGCAGCTCAAGAAGCAACAGTTAGTACCAGACGTGGAACAACAGACTGGTTCCAAATTTGGGGAAGGAGTACGTCAAGCCTGTATATTGTCACCCTGCTTATTTAAAGTCTGTACAGAGTATATCATGTGAAATGCAAAGAAGAATGCAAGAAACAAGCTGGAATCAACATTGCTGGGAAAAATATCAATAACCTCAGATATGCAGATGATACCAAACTAATGGCATCATGGGAATAGGAACTAAAGAGCCTCTTGACGAAGGTGAAAGAGGAGAGTGAAAAAGCTGGCCTAAAATGCAACACTCAAAAAACTAGGTGGAAAAGACGCACAAAATGTTCCTGAAGAATTCTTATTAAACTTCTGGTGTTTACTAAGTTTTCATTCACTGAATGAATTAAAAACTCTATAATTACATAAATATATTAAAGCTGAAAGAGAAATTGAAGATCACCTAAGACAGGACTTATCAGATAACTGATCAGATGATTCTTTGTTGTGGGGACTGTCTCGTGCATTGAAGGATGTTGAGCAGCTTCTCTGATCTTGTCCCATGAGGTACCAGCAACATCCCTCTCCCACCAGTTGTGGCAATCAGCATGTCTGGAGATGCTGCCAAATAGCCACTGGGGAGCAAAATCATCCTTGATTTAGAGCCAATGATCCAAGGCAACCCTCCTTATTCAATGGTGAAGATAACTGAGGTCCAGAAAGGTCAAATAACATGTCCAAGGCCATTCAGACAGTTAAGGGCAAAACCACGTCTATTCCGGGCTATTGACTGGATATACTGGGCACTTTCTGTTACACTTGGCCTGAAATCAAAGATCTGGGGGCATCACCACGTGGGAGCAGCCCTGATCCAGCAGTGACTAGCTCATTACTGCCTGTTACGTTAGGGAAACTGTACCTTTCCACATAGTGCTTGATATTCCTTAGCAATCAGCAGCCGCTGTGCATTCGTCCTCTCAGTCAGAATGCTGATCAGTGTTTTCTCATCGGTCCCTAAATGAGACGAAAATAATTGTATTCACCATCAACCCAAATATGCTTAATATATCTGTCATGAACAAAAGAAAGATGATTAACTGTCTGAAACAGATGCAGAGAGGAAGGCATTTTAATTTCTAATTTCCAGGTCTTATCAGGTTGGCATCTTTATTTCTTTGATTCTCTGGCTTTGAGGAAAGAAAATTAACTTTATTTGGATAGTTTTAGGGGAAGAAAGCCATCATGGCTCAAATATTCCTATCCATACATCAGACAGAGGAAGAAGCCCAAGGATCACGCTGCTTTTGAAGTAGGTTTTTTTCATCCTTGTGAGGTTCAGTTACTGTCATTTCACCTTCTATCTTTCTCTTATCTCCATATTTGGTATACAAAGTCATTTTTTTTTTCTCTAGAAAAAAGGAACTGATGCTAATTGAGAACCTACCACACACTAGGCACCTTTTATTTATTGTCATAGTTAATACTGCCCAGGGAAGTAGGTATGATTACACTGTTCTAAAGATAAAGATGTAAACATTTAGAAAACTCACCTCATTTGCCAAAGTCGTGCAGCTTTTAAGTGGCACAGCAAGAATTTGAACCTTAATCCAAATCTTTTAACCCAAAACATGTATTTCTATGTTCACTGGTCCATACCTTTTTCAGGCATTTCAGACCCATATACTTAACTACCCGTTTTACGTACAAGTAAAGGGCCGACGTTCAAGCTGGATTTAGAAAAGGCAGAGGAACCAGAGATCAAATTGCCAACATCTGCTGGACCACTGAAAAAGGGAGAGTTCCAGAAAAACATCTACTTCTGCTTTATTGACTATGCTAAAGCCTTTGACTATGTGGATCACAACAAACTGTGGAAAATTCTGAAAGAGATGGGAATACCAGACCACCTGATCTGCCTCCTGAGAAATCTGTACGCAGGTCAAGAAGCAACAGCTACAACTGGACATGGAACAAGAGACTGGTTCCAAATAGTAAAAGGAGTACGTCAAGTATTGTCGCCCTGCTTATTTAACTTATATGCAGAGTACATCAGGAGAAGGCAATGGCAACCCACTCCAGTACTCTTGCCTGGAAAATCCCATGGGCGGAGGAGCCTGGTAGGCTGCAGTCTGTGCGGTCGCGTAGTGTCGGACATGACTGAGCGACTTCACTTTCACTTTTCACTTTCATGCACTGGAGAAGGAAATGGCAACCCACTCCAGTGTTCTTGCCTGGGGAATCCCAGGGACGGGGGGAGCCTGGTGGGCTGCTGTCTATGGGGTCGCACAGAGTCAGACATGACTGAAGCGACTTAGCAGCAGCAGCAGAGTACATCAAGAGAAATGCTGGATTGGATGCAGCACAAGCTGGAATCAACATTGCTGGCAGAAATATCAATAACTTCAGATATGCAGATGACACCACATTTATGGCAGAAAGTGAAGAACTAAAGAGCCTCTTGATGAAAGTGAAAGAGGAGAGTGAAAAAGTTGGTTTAAAACTCAACATTCAGAAAACTAAGATCATTGCATCTGGTCCCATCACTTCAAGGCAAATAGAGGGGGAAACAGTGGAAACAGTGACAGATTTTATTTTGGGGGGCTTCAAAATCACTGCAGATGGTGACTACAGTCATGAAAGTAAAAAATGCTTGCTCCTCGGAAGAAAAGTTATGACCAAGCTAGAGAGCATATTAAAAAGCAGAGACATTGCTTTGCCAACAAAGGTCTGTTTAGTCAAAGCTTTGGTTTTTCCAGTAGTCATGTATGGATGTGGGTTCAGTTCAGTTCAGTCACTCAGTCGTGTCCGAATCTTTTCGACCCCATGAATCGCAGCACACCAGGCCTCCCTGTCCATCACCAACTCCCGGAGTTCACTCAAACTCATGTCCATCGAGTCGGTGATGCCATCCAGCCATCTCAACCTCTGTCATCGCCTTTTCCTCCTGCCCCTAATCCCTCCCAGCATCAGAGTCTTTTCCAATGAGTCAACTCTTCGAATGAGGTGGCCAAAGTACTGGAGTTTCAGCTTCAGCATCATGTGAGAGTTGGACTATAAAGAAAGCTGACCCAAGAATTGATGCTTTTGAACTGTGGTGTTGGAGAAGACTCTTGAGAGTCCCTTGGACTGCAAGGAGATCCAACCAGTCCATCCTAAAGGAAATCAGTCCTGAATATTCTTTGGAAGGACTGATGTTGAAGCTGAAACTCCAATACTTTGGCCCCATGATGCGAAGAACTGACTCACTGGAAAAGACTGATGCTGTAAAAGATTGAAGGCAGGAGGAGAAGGGGACAACAGAGGATGAGATGGTTGGATGGCATCACTGACTCGATGGGCATGAGTTTGAGTAGGCTCCGGGAGTTGGTGATGGACAGGGCAGCCTGGCGTGTTGAAGTCCATAGAGTCGCAGAGTCAGACACAACTGAGCGAATGAACTGAACTGAAAGGGTTGATGCGTGCCTGGCATGAAAATGACCTCTACGTCACCATTTTCTTAGTAATTAAGTATTAAGATATTGTTGGAAGTTGTGTCTACTCCTTTGTGGTAGAGGACTACCCCTGGGTTGGGGGCTGTGAGTTGGCTAGAATGGTATAAAAGATCAGCAGGAACTCAAGGCTCATCTTCTCCATGCTGCATGATCCATACACGCCTTGGTCCCATTTGTCCATGGCAGTGGTGCACACTCTACACGAATGATGGGGCAAAAGAAACTGTATTTGACTAGCTGCTGGGCCTCCCAGTGGAAGATGCTGCCCCAGTGGATCTCTGGTCTTGTATTCTCTGTATAGTTAAGGAAACAAAGTTAGATTAAATTCTCATTGTGCTCTGTGAATCTGATTATCAACTCGGACCTGTCATGGCATCTGGACTGGTGTATGACTGAACACCTCTAACTACAAGTGTCTCAAACTCAGCTGCTCCAGGGTGCATTCATTCTATTTGGATTCTATTTGCATTAATTCCACTGGATTTAATTCTATTTTATTCATTCTATTCTATTTCCTCTCTAACTCGTCTTTCATTCTATGTTCCCTGTCAATGATACCACTACAGATACAGTCTACTGTGAAGAAAGCTGAGCGCTGAAGAATGGATGCTTTTGAACTGTGGTGTTGGAGAAGACGCTTGAGAGTCCCTTGGACTGCAAGGAGATCCAACCAGTCCATTCTGAAGGAGATCAGCCCTGGGTGTTCTTTGGAAGGAATGATGCTAAAGCTGAAACTCCAGTACTTTGGCCACCTCATGCGAAGAGTTGACTTGTTGGAAAAGACTCCGATGCTGGGAGGGATTGGGGGCAGGAGGAAAAGGGGATGACAGGATGAGATGGTTGGATGGCATCACCGACTCAATGGACATGAGTTTGAGTGAACTCTGGGAGTTGGTGATGGACAGGGAGGCCTGGTGTGCTGCAGTTCATGGGGTTGCAAAGAGTCGGACACGACTGAGCAACTGAACTGAACTGAACTGAACTGAATAGATACAGTCATCCAAGCAAAGATGCTCAAGTCATCCTATACTCCTTTCTTTTCCCTACTCTTTATGTTGTAGCAATCAACTGAATCTCTTGAATTTGTCCTCTTTTCTGCTACTGTGCATTCATCATATTTTACCTGGAAACTTCAATAGCCTCCTAACTTGATCCCATTATAATTCATACTGTAGAGTTCTGCTTAACTAAATTTTTAAAACACATCAGATCATATCAATTCCTTGATAGAAATCTTAAAGATTCTCTGTAATCTTCAGGATGAAGCTTAAGCTCCTTAGCTTGTGTACCAGTTTCTTCGGACCTAGCTTGGGCTTCCCTTGTAGCTTAGTTGGTAAAGAATCTGCCTACGACGCAGGAGCCTGGGTTTGATTTCTGAGTCAGGAAGATCCCCTGGAGAAGGAAATGGCAATCCACTCGAGTATTCTTGTTGGAGAATCCCATGGACTGTAGCCTGCCAGGCTCCTCTGTCCATGGGGTCACAAGAGTCGGACACGACTTAGTGACTAAAACCACCACCACCAGCTCTTGCCTCATGTCTCTTGTCTAATTTCCCACCCCCTTCTCTGCAACTCTATACCTTATGCCCCTAGATTCCAGAGAGAACTAACCACCCACAATCACATGTAGGTTGTACATCAGGCAATCTCTCCTCTCTTATTTCTGCAAATGCTCAAGACCAGAAATTAAACCAAGATGCCTAATGGTTCAGAGGCTGGATCTCACATGTCCCTAAGGCAGATGCCACCTCGACACCTGGTTTTACAAATGAAAACCTCCTCAGAGTGGGTCTGCAAACCTATGAAGAAACATAATGTAAAGGAAGAAAGACAACAGAGAGAATTTAAAGACCATTAATTCATTCAGTTTGACAATAGCCTCATGGAAAAGTCTATTCAACACTGTGTGGAAATAGGGAAACTAAGAGGTTGATAAAGAAATAACTTTCATTTAAAAATAGAAAGAAAAAAAAAAACCCTAAACAGGCAGAAATACAATAATATTAAACTGATATAAAACCTTAATAGTATAAGTCATGAAACTTGACAAACTGACCCTAAAATTTATAGGAGAGGGCAAGGAGCCAAGAAGAAAAACTCCTGCTTTACTAGACACCAGTGTCACCATAAAATAATAATAGTAGTTATGACAATGTTGTATAAAGATGGGGAGAGGCAAATAGACCAATGGAATATAACAGAGAGCAGAAAAATAGCAAAGTTTATGAGACAGTGGTGGCATTACAAATCAGTGTGGAAAGGATGAACTCTTCAATCGGTTGCACTGGGACAATTGCACAGCCACATAAAATCAAATTAGATTTAAATGCCATTCACAAACATTTATTCCAGGAAGATTAAAGATCTCAATGTGAAAAATAAGATTGTAAAATCTGGGGGAGAAAATACAGCAGGGTATCTTTATGTGCTCAGCACAGAAAAGACCCTAAGTATAAGTTATCACAAAAAATATTGGTAAAGTTAATTTCACTAAAATTTAAAACTTCTATTCAATTAAAGTTACTGTAGGCAATGTGAAAAGGAAATCACATTCTGAAAAAAGATGTTTTCATAGCTTGTAATTTAAAAAAATGTTTCATACCCATAATTTATTTTAAAAATAAATTAAAAAATTCTTTCTTGCCAAGCCAAAGAACACAACCCAACTGAAAAATGGATAAAAGGTATGGAGGAGTAATTCATGGGAAAGGAAGCCAATAAACAAGAAAAAATGCTTAACTGCATCAGTAATGAGGGATAAGAGAGAGGAAGGAAATAGAATGCGGTACATTTTTAGACCCACTCTATTGGATGATCATGGCAAGTATGGACGAGAATACTGAGCAAGAGGAAGTCTTATACGTTGCTGGTGCCGTGTGTGTGCTCAGTCACTCAGTTGTGTCTGACTCTTTGTGATCCCATGGACTGCAGCCCACCAGGATACTCTGTCCATGGGATTTTCCAGGCAAGAATATTGGAGTGGGTTGCCATTTCCTTCTGCAGGGGATCTTCCTGACCGAGGGATGGAACCTGTGTCTCTTGCATTGGCCGGCGGATTTTTTACTGTTGTGCCACCTGGGAAATATTGCTGGTAGGAATGCTAATTTGCAAATTCATTTGAGAGAGCGGTTTGGCAAAATTTCTAGTAAATTTATATTCTAGAGAGATGCTAGCAAACATTCACAAAAGACATAAGCACAACAATTTCAGTGCAGTACTTTTATACTGTAATAGAAAAGAATTGTAGACAATTTAAAAGTTCCATCACTATTTCCATCTTACGACATAGTAATTCAATAGACTACTCTGCAGTTAAAATTAATGAACTAGAGCTAAACATATCAACATGGATAAATCTCAAAAACATAATGTTAAGGAATAAAAAATAAGTTGCAGAAGAATACCTGCTGTAGGATTTCAATTTATACTGTTTGAGCCCATGCAAAACAATATGTACGTACATATGGAGTACAGAATTAAAAGTTTCATGGAAATATATTTCTGATTTAGAATGGTGTTTATCTCTAGAGAATGGGGTGGGAATGAGATCCAGACAGAATCAGAAGGCACCGTGTCTGTAATGACTCCGGTGGTAATGACGATGACTGTTGATAGCAGTGATGGTCATGGCGGTGTTTGGAAGTGAGTGTTAGTTGCTCAGTCAGTGTCCCGCATCGGGAGGCGGGTTCTTTACCACTAGCGCCACCCGGGAAGCCATGGTAGTGTTTCGTAGGAAATAAACATGGCAAATATTAAGACTGGATAAAACTGGGTTCCTGGGCTTCCCCACTGGTCCAGTGGTTTAAGAATCCGCCTTGCAATGCCAGGGTCACTGGTTCAATCCTTGGTTTGGGAAGATCCCACATGCCGTAGGGAAACATGCCCCACAACTACTAAAGCCCGTGTGCCCTACAGCCTGTGCTCCACAAGAGAAGCCACTGTAATGAGAAGCCCTCCCGCTGCAACCAGAGTGGCCCCGGCTCGCCACCACGAGAGAAAGCCAGTGCACGGCAGCGAAGGTCCAGCACAGCGTAGATAAAAACAAATAAATAAAAACGTAAATACCTCTTCAAGGTCATGCCTATCCCCACTGACACTCTACTGGTGTTGTGAAAGCATAGTACGCTGGAAGAAACCTGGTATTTCAATCATGGGTTTGAATCCCAGCTCTGCCACTCATGTATGACCCTAGGAAAATGACTCAATACCTCTGAGCTGCAGTTCCCCCATCTGTAAACTAAAGAAAATAAAATCTCCACCTCATATGATTGTCGTGGGAAAACACACACACACACACATATGTAGACTGGGTACCCTATACTTTTGCTCTTCACAAGTTTTTAAAGTGCCTTACAATTTCTCTAATTCAGTAAAAAAGGCGACTTGGGCAACCTGAACCCACGCACTTTTAGCTTAAATTCCTGATCTGCTTCAACAGTAAGAAAGAAATGGTAAAGCATTACTCACCAATTCCTCTGATGGCCTTACGAATCGCTTCAGCATCCACCGATGGGTTAAAGCCAGCATAATCTCTTATTGTCCCTCGCTTTCCAACCTAGAAAGAAATAACCGACAGTCCCACCAGTTCACAGTGACATCTTTACTTATAGTACATATGCATATTCCCATATGCCTACTGGAAACTCATAACAAAGCCACAATTTGCACACCTTCTTATCATTTCAGGGGTGGTTCAAGACTCTCCTGGCTTGGATACGCAGGCAACATGACAACTACCCCATATAAAAGGCCTCTCCTTTTCTGGGTCACAAATTGAAAATATAAAACATTTGTTCCCTAGAGCAATGAATTATGTCAATTGTGGTAACTCTGAAGAATATTTGCTTAAAAGCTGCATCTTCATGAAAGCGATGAGAAAGCAGGAATTTCCTGCATCCTCTGTTTTCATGGGATTATTCAAAGCTCTTCACTGCATCTCACGAAGTAATTGTGGCTCACAGGCCTCAAGACGTTTTAATTAATGTTGACCATCCTCCCTGGGGAACCCTACCCAAAGGATCCATAAATGAAAACCCTATTAGGACTGTCTGTTCTTAAGCTTTGTTTAATGGAAGTACAATTGTGGCGAATAAATTATCTTCTGAAGGCTCCACCGACACAGGTCTTCAGGAACAGCATGGAAATGAAAACATGCCATAATACTAATTTTAAGCACATAATTTAAATTTTTTTCAGTAAGCTGGGAAAGACTATTCTATAGAAGGAATAAAATTTCTTAAAATTGCTTAAGAGAAATTGAGAAAAATCCAAGTAAACGTACTTCTATGGCATTTCTTAAATCTCTGAATAAAAATCTGTCTATAATAATACTGCTTTCTTTCTAAACTGATCTTCCCATCCTATTACTGAATAATACTGCCTCTGTTGTCTCGTGTTACGATGTTTCATTCAGGATCTCCTGAAGTGTTTAGTATTTTCATCAACGGACATTATCTTGTCATGTGAAAGTGAATGGAAAATTGATGTACTGACAGTAAAAAATGATAATCTGCTGATTCAGTAGATTTGACTGAGTAATTTGTTTCAATACAATCCAACATCATTTTACCTTAAGGTGTCCAAAATAGAGTTTTGATACTAAAAGAGTAAGTACAGGACTTCCCTGGTGGTATAGAGGATAAGAATCTGCCAGCCAACGCAGGGGACACAGATTGGATCCTGATTCGGAAAGATTCCACGTGGTATGGAGCAACTAAGCCCACCAGCCACAACCTCCGATCTTGCATTCTAGAGCCTATGAGCCAGAACT
This sequence comes from Bos indicus x Bos taurus, assembly GCF_003369695.1. Lineage (NCBI taxonomy): Eukaryota > Metazoa > Chordata > Mammalia > Artiodactyla > Bovidae > Bos > Bos indicus x Bos taurus. Next base: position 92,885,463 of record NC_040081.1, on the reverse strand, counting down.
ACTGAAGCCTAGGGCCTGTGCTCCAAAGGGAAGCCACTGCACTGAGCAGCCTGAGCACTGCAACTAGAGAAAGCCCACACAGCAGTGAAGACCCAGGGCAGTCAAATAAATGAATAAATAAAAATTTTTGGAAAGTGATTATACCAAGTTAGAAACTAGTCATGAATGTACTCGATCTAAACCACCTCTAAGGAATCAGTCACTTCAACATAATCTTTGGAGAATTCTCTTTCTTCAAGACTTAATAAGCATTTTACGGATTAACACACAGCCAATCGACTTCATTTCAGTTCTAGTCCTTTGTGAACTTTTGTGTTTATCTTATCTGTCCACCTTTCCTGTGTGGCATTTTAGAAGAACCATCACAATATTGGAGCTTTTGAGCGCTTTGTGACCGGCACTATGCCAGGCATTTTTAAAATCCATTAACTATATAACCTGTATAATGGTCCCAATGAATAAGAATGACCCATGTCACATATGAGAGACCAAGAATTAAGAAAATTGGCGATAATGAGAACCTACTGTGTAGCTCAGGGAACTCTACTCAGTGTTCTGCGGTGATCTATTTATAAATGGGAAGGAAATCCAGAAAAGAGGGCATATATGAATATGTATGGGGCTTCCCTGGCGGCTCAGAAAGTCCGCCTGCAATGCAGGAGACATGGGTTCCACCTCTAGGTCGGGAAGATCCCCTGGAGAAGGGAATGCCAGCCCACTCCAGTATTCTAGTCTGGAGAATTCCATGGATAGAGAAGCCTGGCTGGGTACAGTCCGTGAAGTCGCAAAATGTCGGACACGGCTGAGCAACTAACACTTTCACTTTCACGTTTCATGTTTATGTATGGCTGTTTCACTTTGCTGTACAGGAGAAAGGAACACAACATTGTAAAGCAATATACTCCAATAAATATTAATTTAAAAAATAAATTTAAAAAGAAACAGCCAAATTGTCGGGGGAAGGGGGGAGAAGATTGGAGAACTTGCTCAAGTCCACATAGCTGGTTAAGCAGCAGAATCTGAATCTGAAATCTGTCTTGACCATTGCAGCCCTTTCCTTGTCTGTCTTAAAATGCAGTCTCTGCACCGCCTGGGCTGATTCTGCTGTGAAATAAAATTCACATTTTATGGCAAGATGAGTAAAATTTACACATAAAAATTTCTCTGCCCTTTGGCCTCCTCTCTCCCCAACACTGTGCACCGTGTAAATTCATTATGCACAGAACAGACCTTGCCCATCGGCAGGAATACCTGCTCAGCCATAAAGAGCAACATTCTCCCAATACCAGCATGACAGCTTCTTAAAGATAACATTCTTCTCCTTGATCTTGGAAGAGGTCATGGTGACGCAACACTGTACCTACCGATGTGGACTGTATGAACTGTCAATAATAATACGTCATTTAAGGAACAGCTAGCTCTCTGTCTCAAAAACTTAACACACCTGTGCTTTGACTTCTCGTGGGCAGAACAGTCCTTGAAGCTTTCTGAGAGCCTCTTCCCAGGTCATAATCCTCAATCTGGCTTAAATAAAATTTTCCACTTCTTTCAGAGATTGACTGATTAATTTTTCGTTGATTAAAATGCATATGACCAGGCCCTACTCTAGACATATGAAATAATGGTCTTTAGAAATGAGGTGTTAGACACTTCATGTTTTACAAGCTTGAGAGTCCCTTGGACAACAAGGAGATTAAACCAGTCAATTCTAAAGGAAATCAATCCTGAATATTCATTGCAGGGATTGATGCTGAAGCTGAAGCTCCAATACTTTGGCTACCCGATGCGAAGAACTGACTCATTGGAAAAGACCCTGATGCTGGGAAAGACTGAGGGCAGGAGGAGAAGGGGATGACAGAGGATGAGATGGGTGGATGGCATCACTGACTCAATGGACATGAGTTTGAGCAAACTCCGGGAGATGGTGAAGGACAGGGAAGCCTGGTGTGCTTCAGTTCACGGGGTCCGAAAGAGTCAGATACGACTGAGCGACTGAACAGCAACTGGTGCTTCTGTGTCAGGGAGATACTCACATGGTTGCTTTTGAATAAAAAGACTAAATTCAGTCAGACTCTAATTGTCCATGAATTATGAAAACTCAGGGTTTTCATTCCAGCTGTGACCTTTTCACTGCCCTCTGCTACCAACACATGAAAATATGCTGAAATTCCAATGCACAAACTAAGAAGGATGAAATTCCCAATCCATTATGCAACTTGCTGCTCTTATAAGAGTTTAACGGGAAAAACCTAATTTAATTAAAAGGAAAAACTACACACACACACACACACACACATCAGCATGACAAATGGGCATTCTGAAATGGAATCTTAGTGAAATCTTTCAGACTGCTTCAGTCATTTAAATGAGCAGTATATTTACCTGACAGAGCTTCTTGCCCCAAACACTCAGAAATAAAAACACAACTTATGGAAAAACATCTTACAGTAAAAGAACTTAATGGACTCTTAAATTAAAGTATGTCAGGCAGGGAACAAAGTGCTTCACAGACATCTTCTTTAAGTTTTCTGATGACCTTAATGAGGGGAGGGGGAAGGCTGTATCATTTCCATTTAAAAACAGAAGAAGAAACTGGATCTCAGAGAGATTATTTGCTTGACATAACTCTGCTCTCTGCTACTAAGGACAGACCCAGAATTGGAACCCACTTTCTGGTGACTAAATCGCCCTGAGGTCTCCACCACGTTGTAAGGCCTCAGGACACTCCATATTAATGGTTCTCAAAGTGCAGTTCCTGGATCAGCAGCATCAGTCTTGCCTGGGAACTTGGTAGAAATGCAAATTCTCAGGCCCCACCCCCGTCTTACTGAATCAACAAGTCTGGTGTGAAGATTCAGGGTCCATGTTTTCACAAGCCCTCTAGAGGATTTAATGCTCTAACTTGTTTGAGAATCACTGCCCTATTTCGTTCTTAGTTGCCCAGAAAACCAAAACAAAATCGAGCAAACAATTCATAGATTCTTTTACAGGCGTGGAAGAAGAATTTGATGATGAGCTCACTGTTTCAGCAATGTTGGCATTTTTACAACCAAACAAAACTGCCTGCATTGCCTGCTCCACAGCAGGCTTAATTCTTTGACATTTAAATTATTAATCAATACTTAGCTTATTTCCATGAACGCTACTACCCTAACAAAGTGTCAGTGCTAGTGCAGGACATCACATGAATGCACGGCAAAGTCTTTTTATTTTTAATCAAGATTGATCAGATTTTCATCCACATCCCTTTAAAGCATTTTTTCCCCCCTCCAACTTGACCGTCAGATGCCCCCAAAGGGAACGTGATCTGGAAACCAGTTGGAAAATAAATTTACAGCAAGGAATGTCTAAATAAAGGGAGGAAATAACAGCTCTTAACATTAATAACAATTGCTGCTACTCACGATTTACTAAGCACGTTTTCTGCATTAGCTCATTCAGGCCTCACAGTAAACTGATAAGGCAGATAGAATATCAGTAAATCCCATCTGTAGATGAAGATGAAGCTGTTGCCCAAGTTCACAAAACTGGCAAGTGGTCAGTCTTTGCTCCTAATGCTAGATGCATCTACTTCATGCCTACTTAATTTTCCATGATGCTCTAAAACTCTCCTTCACATGTCGGTTGTAGCACGTGACATCTTGAAGCCACTGGCATGGCCAAGCCAGTCCTGGGGAGCTGTCTGCTACTACGCTTGAGAGACGCCAGACTGTCCTTAACTCAGAAAAGTCAACATATCTATTTCTTCATGAAAAGGCACTGCGTTTGCAAGAAGTCAAACTTTTATACTCAGAAGAATGGGTGAAAGAGAAAATCACAGGGTGCCAATCCTCTTGACAGGGAACATGTTTAAAGCCAAATGCTCCAGAGCAAGAATAACAGCTGCTGCAGGTACATTTTGAAAGTGAGGCAAAGCCAGAGCACCCATCACTTCATAAAGCCCTGGAAAGGCCATGTCCCAGAGTTAAGCTTTCAAATCAAAGCCTCTTATAAGCCTCTAGGACTTGGGAACTCTCAAAGAGCCAGGGAGAAATGGTCACTCTCTGCCCAGTGTTGAAAGAGTCTGCTGGGTCATGAGGGTTTAGAATAAAAGCTACAATGAAGTAAACTAAAAAATAAATAAAAGCAATAAAAACTTTTAAAATATAAAACCTCTCATTCTATTTTCCAGGGAAAAGTGGTTTTCCAAAACAAAGAAACTTAACAGTTAAAGGCCCTGGAGTGGACTTGTGACTGCTGGTCCAGTGGTAAATACCCTGGTAGTCCAGTGGTAAAGAATCCACATTCCAATGCAGGAGACATGGGTTTGATCCCCGGTCCGGGAAGATCCCACATACCTTGGAGCAACTAAGCCTGTGCGCCACAACTATTAAGCCTGTGCTCTGGAGCCCGGGAGTTGAAACTATGGAAGCCCGCTTGCCCTAGAGCCAATGCTCCACAAGAGAAAGCACCGCAATGAGAAGCCCGCACCCTGCACTGGAGAGCAGCCCCCGCTCGATGCTACTGGAGAAAAGTCGTCGGATCTGTATTTGAGTGCCAAAATATTGATGCTTTTGAATTGTGGTGCTGGAGAAGACTTGAGAGTCCCTTGGACTGCAAGGAGATCAAACCAGTCAATCCTAAAGGAAATCAGTGCTGAATATTCACTGGAAGGACTGATGCTGAAGCTGAAGCTCCAATACTCTGGCCACCTGATGTGAAGAGCCGACTCATTGGAAAAGACCCTGATGCTGGGAAAAAATGAGGGTGTGAGGAGAGGAGGGTGACAGAGGATGAGATGGTTGGATGGCATCACTGACTCAATGGACATGAGTTTGAGCAAGCTCCGGGAGACGGTGAAGGACAGGGAAACCTGGCGTGCTGCAGTCTATGGGGGTCACAGAGTTGGACATGAGTTAGTGACTGAACAACAACATTTGTTTATTTGGCTGAGCTGGGTGTTAGTTGTGGCATGTGAGATATTCAATCTTCATTGCGGCACGTGGCATGTTTTGGAGGCATGCAGACTCTTAGTTGAGACATGAGGGATCTAGATCCTCGACCAGGGATAGAACCAGGGCCCCCTGCATTGGGAGCATGGAGTCCCAGCCACTGGACCACCAGGGAAGTCCCAAGGCTTCCGTTATGGCTTTGTTTGCAGTACATCCAAGATGTTCAAGGGAAGAGTTTGCATTCCTTCCTGTGATCACTCAAATGAGAAAATACCCATACATGCCAGCTTTTCTTGTTCTGATTTCATCGGGGGAGTCCCAGAGACAGAGCACTGGAATGTGATAACAAAGGAAGGTGTTGAACTGGAGAAGAAAGATGAATGTGATTCGGAAATTTGCGAAGATGGGGACAAACAAGTGATTTGTGTTAGTTGCTCAGTCGTGTCTGAATCTTTGTGACCCCGTGGATTGCAGCATGCCAGGTTCCCGTCCTCCATCATCTCCTGGACCTTGTTCAAACCCAAGTCCATTGAGTCAGTGATGCTATTTAACCATCTCATCCTCTGTCGCCTCCTTCTCCTGTCTTCAATCTTTCCCAGCATCAGGGGCTTTCTAACGAGTCGGCTCTTCGAATCTGGTGGCCAAAGTATTGGAGCTTCAGCTTCAGCATCAGTCCTTCTAATGAATATTCAGGATTGATTTCCTTTAGGATTGACTTGCTTGATCTCTCTGCAGTCCAAGGGACTCTCAGGAGTCTTCTCCAACACCACAGTTCAAAAGCATCAATTCTTTGGAGTTCAGCCTTCTGTATGGTCCAACTCTCACATCCATACATGACTACAAGAAAAACCATAGTTTTGACTATATGGACCTTTGTTGGCAAAGTAACATCTCTGCTTTTTAATATGCTGTCTAGGTTTGTCATAGCTTTTCTTCCAAGGAGCAAGCGTCTTTTAATTTCGTGGCTGCATTCACCATCTGCAGTGATTTTGGAGCCCCACAAAATAAAGTCTGTCACTGTTTCCATGGTTTCCCCATCTATCTGTTAGTAGACAGAAGCAAAACAGTGACATTCCAAGGGGTAGACTTTCTCCGAGGTCTACCCTAGACAATTGGCTGCCTGATAAAGTTGCTTCCTTCAAATATCGATACCCCAGAAATCAAAGTGATCACCATATCCTGGGAGATTTGGAAGATGTCAGGACTATGTAAGTGACCTCTTTAGGCACCAGATCTTTCATGCCTGGTGCACCTGGGATGTTTCCAGTGATTCTACTGTATCTTCCTTCCTGTCTCTCCATGCACTCAGCATTTCTCTGTCAAAGGCAGCAGACCCAGCTGTCTGGATTGAGCTTGAACCATTGCAGCCCTGAAAAGACTGCATCAACACAAACTTCTTTCTCAGCATCACTTTCATTACTTGTTTGTGACAGCTTATACATAAGTTGTAATCATCTTCTTTTGAGTCTTCTATCCCCAGTGTCTGAGGATTAACGTTTTAGACCACAATCAAAATCAGGAGATTAACTTAGCTAAGACGTCACAATCAAATTCTCTTCTTGGTCAAGGACCACAAAGAGTTGAAGACTCTTCTGGTCAAACCCTCAGCTCTGTGCATATCCAACCATCTTTCGGGGGAGATGCCTCCACCTAAGGGACTGTCACTGTAACTGTGAAAGATATAGGGAACTTGACTCACTGCAGTGAGAAATCTGGCATCATCTACATCTTTTAAGTAAGTCCTTGGCTGCGGAATGGTGACTGCCTTGGCAGAATTGGAGGAGGACAGTGGTGACACCCACTCACCTCCCACTCCACTTCTATGGCAATGGGAATCCATGGGACTAAGATCAGAGACATTTACAGCTCATAACATTCTGGGAAGAAGATTTCTTACACTGATGGCCAAGGTCATTAATATCCACGATATGATGTTAAAATGCATTATTTTATGAGTTTTGTACACGTATGTTTGGAAAGTGACATTGGCAACAACAAGTTGCGACAGATTTTTTAGTTTCCTAATGCAAAGCAAATCTTTGTTGTTGTTTAGTTGCCCAGTTGTGTCCAATCTGCAACCCCATGGATTGGGATTTTCCAAGCAATACTGGAGTGGGTTGCCATTTCCTTCTCCAGAGCATCTTCCTGACCCAAGGGACCAAACTTTCATCCCCTGCTGCTTCTACTGCATTGCAGGCAAATTCTTCACCATGGAGCCACTGGGGAAACTGCAAACATAGGCAACGGCAATGGCAACAGTTCCTGTGGGGACTACTGGGAGTCTTCGTGGCCCACGAGGGCCCCTGAATTAACAAAAAAGAGAACTTCTATGCTCCCCCAAATCTTGTCACTTCATGGGAGTTTTCTTATTGCTCTTCCACCTCAGAATTTTACATCTGCTATTCCCTCTGCCTGGATGCTCTTCCCCCAAATATCCTCCCAGTTCACTCTCTGGCTCCATGTTGACTTCTGCTCACATACCTGAGCAGAAAATAATGTACCCCATCACTCTCATGCTCTACCTCAGCTCTTCTCCAGAGTAGTTAAAACTGACTTTATATACTACACATTTATAAAAAAGCTGAGCACCGAAGAATTGATGCTTTTGAACTGTGGTGTTGGAGAAGACTCTTGAGAGTCACTTGGACTGCAAGGAGATCCAACCAGTCCATTCTGAAGGAGATTAGCCCTGGGATTTCTTTGGAAGGAATGATGCTGAGGCTGAAACTCCAATACTTTGGCCACCTCATGCGAAGAGTTGACTCATTGGAAAAGACTCTGATGCTGGGAGGGATGGGGGGCAGGAGGAGAAGGGGACGACAGAGGATGAGATGGCTGGATGCCATCACTGACTCGATGGACATGAGTCTGAGTGAACTCCGGGAGCTGGTGAAGGACAGGGAGGCCTGGCATGCTGCGATTCATGGGGTCACAAAGAGTCGGACACGACTGAGCGACTGAACTGAACTGAATTGATTTTTTATTTACTAGCTGTCTTCCCTAATAAAATCAGAGGCAGACTTCTCTTATGGTCCAGTGGTAAAGAATTCATCTGCTAATGCAAGAGACACAAGTTTGATCCTTGGTCTGGGAAGATCCCACATGCCACGGAGCAACTAAGCCTGTGTGCCACAACTGCTGAGCCCAGGCCCCCTACAGTCCGTGCTTCACCACAGGAGAAGCCTCCACAATGAGAAGCCCATGCAGTGCAACCAGAGAGTAGCCCCAACTCGCCACAACTAGAGAAAGCCCGTGCTTAGCAATGAAGATCCAGCCCAGCCAAAAATAAATAAATACATAAGACATAGGGGACATAAAAGGCTTAAAAATGTTTGCTGGTTAATAAAACAAAAAATCATTTAAAAGAAAGTTAAAGGCATGTAAGCTCCATGGCTTTTTTATTTCTCTTTCCCTGCTGGATCTGCAGAGGTTAAAAGAGTATCTGGCACATAGTAGATGCTTAGTAAGTATCTGTGGCATAAATAAATGAAAGTGAAAGTGTTAGTCTCTCAGTAGTGTCACACTCTTTGCGATCCCATGGACTTGTAGCCCACCAGGCTCTTCTGTCCAGGGAATTCTCCAGGCAAGAATACTGGAGTGCGTTGTCATGCCCTTTCAGTACAAAATGCTTTCTACCAGAGTTTTCAGAGCTCCACGCCATATCTCAAAAATCTGACAAATGCACTCTTCACCTTTTGTAAATCCTGTTCACATGGGGCTGTCACTACTCTTATTTAAACATGACTCCAGGATCTAGGTGAGGCATTTAATCAAACACAAATAGTTGAAAATGAAGGGAGCAAAGATCTGAGAATGGAGGAAGGGGTAGACGTGAGAATTTTCTGCCCTTTTGACTTATTTTCTTCATTCATGTGAGATGTCTGTTATTAATCATATCACTTAATACTTATGCTTTCTAACTGCTTTGTATCTGCCAAGAAAGACATTCAAGAGAATCACATCTCCCCTTTTCCCCTTCATGTTCCTTGCTCTCAATATAAAACCTGCTCATTGCCTCTTCACTTCTGATTTAAAGGCTTCTTCAATGGCTACACGTTAGACTGGCAAATTACACTTTTTACTATGATAAAATATAAAAGAGGCACCCTCCCTCCTTGGTGGTTGAGCTTGGGTCAGGGAGTGGCAAAGAATAGCCCTTTAATGTTCATTCCATTCATTCCCAAGAAGCCTCTCCCTCCTCACTCAGATAATACAGTATTTCTTTGCAAGCTTTGTCCTAAAACAAAGCTCTAAATGTTGTGATTTGAAATCCATGTCTAACCTGTTTTTCATTAACTACCTGCAGAAGACCATCTGCGTAACTTGTCTGAGTGTCAATATTTACCTAAAGAAGTTTCGGGAAACATGGTTTGATACATACACCAGACAGAAAGTCCCAGTCATGTTGAAAGTACCTAGTCAGGCAGGATGGCTGTACTGCCTGAGATGCGAAAAGCCCGTTTCCATAAAAACAGTTAGCAAGCTAGATCATCCAGCCCTGAGATGAAGTAAACAATAGGGACACCAGAGAAGAAATTCAGCACATACGCGTGTATGTAGCACAGGTGATCCTTGCACCAGATTTCAGTTTGCACGGTCAGGAAGAACAAACACACAGGCAAGAAAGGTCTAGTTGGAAGTCCCCACGAAAGCAAGAAATATGAAAGTGGATGGGGCTTTTATGAATCCTTTGTATGTGATGTGTGCTCAGTCATGTCTGACTCTTTGGGACCACACAGACAATAGCCTGCCAGGCTCCTCTGTCCATAGGATTTTCCTGGCAAGAATACAGGAGCGGATTGCCATTTCCTCCTCCAGGGGATCTTCCTGACCCAGGGATCGAACTCATGTCTCCTGTGTCCTCTGCATGGCAGGCAGATTCTTTACCATGGAGCCACTGGGGAAGCCCACAAATCCTTTGCACCCAGGACCAAAGATGTCCAAATGCCCAGGGCTAATGTTATCCATGGGGTGGAATTTAAAGCACTGCCTTCCCCAAATTCCCTCCACACTAGTACACTGTACCTTTCCTGGGAGCTCTACCATTACTGTCCTTCCTAATAGTCAAGGCTATGGTTTTTCCAGTGGTCATGTATGGATGTGAGAGTTGGTCATGTATGGATGTGAGAGTTAGACTGTGAAGAAAGCTGAGCGCCAAAGAATTGATGCTTTTGAACTGTGGTGTTGGAGAAGACTCTTGAGAGTCCCTTGGACTGCAAGGAGATCCAACCAGTCCATCCCAAAGGAGATCAGTCTTGGGTGTCCACTGGAAGGACTGATGCTGAAGCTGAAACTCCAATACTTTTGCCACCTGATGGGAAGAGTTGACTCATTGGAAAAGACTCTGATGCTGGGAAAGATTGAAGGCAGGAGGAGAAGGGGATGACAGAGGATGAGATGGCTGGATGGCATCACCGACTCGATGGACGTGAGTTTGAGTGAACTCCGGGACTTGGTGATGGACAGGGAGGCCTGGCCTGCGGCGACTCATGGGGTCTCAAAGAGTCAGACAGGACTGAACTGAACTGAACTGAACTGAGTTACACACTGGGAACATTGTTATCTTCCTGTGTCAAACTGCAACAATCTTGTTCCCAGGAAAGACAGGAAGGGTGGGGTGGGAAGGGAAGCTGTGCTCTCTCACTCACTAGGGACACTGGATGGGTTAGCTTTTCCTACCAGCAAGTTTCCACTTTAGATAAACCTTCCCCAACCTTTCCACCATCAAGCATCCCTTTTTGAATTTCTTCTCCATGGACCCCATGTTTTGAGTGACTCTGCCTGCCAATCTGGGGCTATTATAAAACATTAACTCACTTCCTCCAGTCTTATCTGTGATTAAAGATATGACTTCCAATCAGAGCTTCTGATCAGCTTAAGATAACCAGTGCCATTTCCATAAAAATGGCAGGAATATGTTTACAGGAATATGATGTTTTAGACACTTTACTCATCCTTGATGTATATATATATATGGTTTGGTAAAGATATAACTGATGTTTGTCCTGAATTCCAGCCACAGAGCTTCAAAAACCATTGAGGGACTTCTCTGGTAGTCCAGGTTGGGAATCTGCCCTGCCAGTGCAGGGAACCTGGGTTTGATTCCAGGTCCGGGAAGATTCCACATGCTGAGGGGCAACCAGACTCCTGTGCTACAACTATGGAAACCTGTGTGCCCTAGGGCCTGTGCTCTGCAACAAGAGAAGCCACCAGTGAGAAGCCTGCAGTGCACCGCAACACAGAGTAGCCCATGCTTGCCACGACTAGAGAAAGGCGCCTGCAGCAACGAAGGCCCAGCACAGCCAAAAAATAAATTAATTAATAAATAATTAAAAATCCATTGGGATTTCCTGAGTGACGGGAGTGACTTTGTTGTGCTACTGAGGTGACTCAAGGCAGGCCCCAAGATACTGAAACATCAGCCTGGTCATGTGATTAGAAGGCTGCCACTTTGGGAGGGGAAGAGGACTGGAGACCAAGTTCAGTTGTGGCCACTGATTTAATCAATCCTGGCTATGCAATGAAACTCCAGTGAAAGCTCTGGATGTCAGGGCTCAGAGGTGCTTCCCGGCTGGAGAACCCCCAGATGTTCAGGGAAGATGAGGCACCCAGACTCCATGGGGAGAGGTGAGGAAGCTTTGAATCCAGGCCCCTCCCAGACTTTGCTCTATGTGTAGGTCTTACAGTAAAACTGCAGTCCGAAATACACTTTCAGTGAATTGTGTGAGGTATTCTAGAGAATTACTGAACAGGGTCATGGACACCCTCTAATGTGTAGCCCCTGGGTCAGAACAGCAAGTGGCTCAGAGACTTGAAGCTCCTGTCTGAAGTCAGAACAGAGCTCTGAAACCTGTGGCATGTGTGCTTAGCCATGTCTGACTCTTTGTGATCTCATGGACTGTAGCCCACCAGGCTCCTCTGTCCATGGGATTCTCCTGGCAAGAATACTTGAGTGAGTTGCCATGCCCTCCTCCAGGGGGGTCTTCCCAACCCAGGGATCGAACCTGCATCTCTTCTGGCTCCTGCATAGTGGGTTCTTTACCACTAGCACCACCTGGCTTATCCAAAGGGTAGTTAAACAATGAAAGCAGCGAGTACCTAGTTCAATGGACTCTACTGTAGACTGTCCAGCCATGACCCCAGTTCTCCTTTTTATGACTAAGTGGTTAAAACGCAAACTCTTGAATATGACTTTGAGCAGGTTACTTTGTCTCTTGCTATGTCTGTTTCCTCATCTGTAAAAAGAGTACAATGCTAATGCTAAGTCACTTCAGTTGTGTCCAACTCTGTGTGACCCCACAGAGGGCAGCCCACCAGGCTCCCCCGTCCCTGGGATTCTCCAGGCAAGAACACTGGAGTGGGTTGCCATTTCCTTCTCCAATGCATGAAAGTGAAAAGTGAAAGTGAAGTCGCTCAGTTGTGCCCAACTCTTAGCAACCCCATGGACTGCAGCCCACCAGTCTCCTCCGCCCATGGGATTTTCCAGGCAAGAGTACTGGAGTGGGGTGCCATTGCCTTCTCCGAAAGAGTACAATAACAATATCTATATCCTCTAAGCTTTGAAACCATTAGACCAGTTCATGTGAAGCCTGAACCTGGCATGCAGTGAGTACTCAGTAGATGTTGTAATCATTATCATTTTGGTATAGTAATTTTTTCTAAGAACATATTCCTTGATAACTGATATCCCTGCAGCTGTTCTAGTAAAGAAGATTCTGCCTGTTTCCTGGACCTGATTTATTACAAATTGATAGCATCCTCCTGCCCATCGGAATGATTCTGAGCCATCTGAAACCAATGGATTTTCCCCAAACAGATGCTCTCTGACCACACCTATTGTAGTATTTTCTTCTGTCCATGGAGAATCCCATGGACAGAAGAGCCTGGCAGGCTACAGTCCATAGGGCCTCAGAGAGTCGGGTATGACTGAAGTGACTTAGCACACATGCACACACCCTTTGGATGAGATTCTTCATATTTAACGGAAGTTATATTTTATAAAATTTCTTCTATACCTTGGTTTCAGAGCTGCGCTATGTTCCTCTTCCTCATTTTGCAAACTAGAGTTTGGAATGGGGAAGGGAGAGTGTATAGCAAGTTCAGATGTAACAAGAGTTCATGATGATTATAGTGATTATGAGCTAAAAAAAAAATTCTTTCAGTAGCATAATATGTAGAAAAATTTTAGTAGCGTAATAAAAATACCAATTTGAGAGTTCAAACAAAGTGACCTGCATTCATCAATGTTCTGTAAAAGAAAGTTAGAAACTGACCAAGGAGCAAAGAGCTCAGCGTATTCTCAGGAGAAACCCAGCCCTGTAGAGGTGTATACAGGAAAAATACTGCCATGGCATCTTAATAAGAATGCTCCAAGACATTCTAATTCATGTTCTGCCTGAGTACTTGCTATCGATGTAAAGGCAACATATGAGAAGAGATCTTGAAAAGAGTACAAACCGATAGGAAACCAGGTCCTCTAATCTGGGGTGAAGTAGCAAAAGTCAAGCCTGAACAGAGGTAATAAGTTTCCCTTGTTAACTGAATGTAGAGCATCCTTATGAAACCTTCCATAAGCCAAAATGGTGTAAAGCCAAGAGTCTACCCAGCTTTTTGAAAGTTCACTTTAAACCACTTCTGTTTTAAGGAAGATCTACATTAAATATGCAGCCATGAAATTACAAGGTGTTTTTCTCCTTGGAAAGAAAGCTATGACAAACCTACACAGCATATTAAAAAGAGAGACATCATTTTGCTGACAAAGGTCTGTACAAAGCTATGGTTTATCCAGTAGTTATGTACAGATGTGAGAGCTGGACCATAAAGAAGGCTGAGCACCAAAGAATTGGTGCTTTCCAATTGTGGTGCTGGAGAAGACTCTTGAGAGTGCTTTGGACTGGAAGGAGATCAAACCAGTCAGTCCTAAAGGAAATCAACCCTGAATATTCATTGGAATGACTGACGCTGAAGCTGAAGCTCCAATACTTTGCACCCAATGTGAAGAGCTGACTCATTGGGAAAGGCCTTGATGCTGGGAATGATTGAAGGCAAAAGGAGAAGGATGAGATAGTTGGATAGCATCACTGACTCAATGGACATGAATCTGAGCAAACTCTGGGAGACAGTGGAGAACAGAGGAGCCTGGATACTGCAGCCCATGGGTTCACAAAGAGTTGGACATGGCTTAGTGACTGAACAAGAAACAACACATTAACATAGTTAATTTTTGCACAAAAGCAAAAATCCTCTTCAGATTTCTTTCAGTAGCAAAAATAGGTACAATCGTACCACACATCTTTATTGCAATTCATTGTGCTTCACAGATAGTGTGTTTTTACAAAGTAAAGGTTTGTGACAACCCTGCATCAAACAAGTACATTGCACCACTTTTTCCAGCCTCATTTGCTCACTGAATGTCTCTGCATCACATTTTGGTAATTTCAGCAATACTTTAAACTTTTTCGTTATTGCTATATTTGTTATGGTGATCTGTGCTCAGTGATCACTGGCGTTATTATTGCAAAAAAAATTATGACTCTCTGAAGGCTTCAATGATGATTAGCATTTTTTTAAGCAATAAAGCATTTTCAAATTCCTTCTTTAGACAATGCTATTGTACACAATAGACTACAATATAGTACACGTTTTTTTTTCTGGTTATATTCTCCATGTTGTACAGTATATCCTTACAGCTTATTTTATACCTAATAGCTTGTGAAGTGAAGTGAAAGTCGCTCAGTCGTGTCCAATTCTTTGTGACCCCATGGACTATACAGTCCATGGAATTCTCCAGACCAGAATACTGGAGGGGGTGGCCTTTCCCTTCTTCAGGCCTAAGAGCTTATTTTATAGCTAATAGCTTGCACCTCTTACTCCCCGGCCCTTATAGTGTCTCCACCCCCATCACTGGTAAGCACTAGTTTGTTCTCTATACCTACGAGTCTGCTTCTCTTTTCTTTTTTTTATATTCGCTGGTTTGTTTCGTTTTTTAGATTCCACATATTAACATTACGTCTTTCTCTGTGTGACTTATTTCACTCAGCATAAGGCCCTCCAACATGCCATCCATGTTGCTGCAAATGGCACAATTTCATTCTTTTTTTATGGCTGAGTAGTAGTTCCTTGTCTATCTACCTATTTACACCACATCTTCCTTATCCATTCATCTGTTGATGGCTTAGATTGTTTCTGTATTTTGGCAATTATAAATAATGCTTCTATGAGCACTGGGATACATGCATATTTTCAAATTAGTGTTTTTGTTTTCTTCAGATATATACTCAGGAGTAGAACTGCTGGGTCATATGGTAGTTCTATTTTTAGTTTTTTGAGACACCTACCTGCTGTTTTCCACTTTGGCTGCATCAATTTACATTCCTACCAACAGTGTACACGGGTTCCCTTTTGTCCACATCCTCACCAATATTTGCTATATGTATTCTATTTAATGACAACCATTCTGATAGGTATGAGATGGTATCTCATTGTGGTTTTAATTTGCATTTCTCTCACGACTAATGATGTTGAGCAACTTTTCATGTGTCTCCTGGCTATCTGCATGTCTTCTTTAAAAAGAGGTCTATTTGGCTCATGACAGGAGCCTGGCGAGCTATAGTCCTTGGTGTCGCAAAGAGCCGGTCATGACAGAGCATACACATGCACACACACATACTCATTTTTTAATTGGGCTGTTTGCTTTATTGATGTCAAGTTATACCTGTTGATGTATTTTGAAAATTAACTCATTGGTCATCTCATTAGCCAATATTTTCTCCCATTTCAATAGGTTGCCTTTTCATGTCATTGATGGTTTCCTCTGCTGTGCAAAAACCTAAATCTAGTTAGGTTTCACTTGTTTATTTCTGTTTTTATTTCCTTTGCTTTAGGAGACAGATCCAAAAAATATTGCTACAGATTTATATCACAGAGTATTCTATCAATGTTTTCTACTAGGAGTTCTCATGGTTTCCGAAATCTAAAATGTACTGGGAAACCAGAAAATTCACCTGACTTGCTTTCTTATGATGTTCGCTTTATTGCTTTATTGCGGTTCCAGGTTGGTCTGGAACCAACCTGCAATATGGCCGATGTATGCCTGTCCTAGCGTAGGTCTAAAAGCAAAGTGATGTAACGTAAACTTTCGAAAAGTGGGGTTACCTTATTCAAGAATTCTAAACAAAGGAAATAGCAAAGCAACATCTGAAACAATGGGAAGGTTGCAACACTCCTAGACAGAATATACAGTCTTAAGAAACCAGCCAATGTTTCATCTTCAACGATAACGTACTGAAATTGCAACCGAAATCTGCCCTCTTGATCTTATCACACTAGTAAATTGACCACACTCTGGTAACCACAAACAATCAACAGTTTTGTAGAAAAACACAGGCTCATTGCTCATTTGTGTTTGGGTGTATACATGCTTTTGTGTGTAAGAGGGAAAAGACAACAGAAAAAGCTTAGTGATAAGCGTATTTACAGAAATCTTGAGAGCTTTTTCAAAACTGTGGTTTAAAAAAAGCATAACATAAAGTTTACCACATTAAACATTTTTAAGTATACAGTTCAGTAGTGGTGAGAATATCCACGTTGCTGTGAAACATCTCCAGAATTTAACTTCTTCATTGTACGGAACTAAAATTCCATCTCCATCAGGCAACAAATCTTTTTTTCTCCCTCTTCCCAGACCTTGGCAACCACAATTCTATTTTCTGCTTTCATGAATTAATTTGACTACTTCAGATATCTCATTATAAATGGAATCAATCATACAGTATTTTGTCTTCTTATTACTGGCTTACTTCTCTTAGCGTAATGTCCCAAGGGTTCATCTATATTGTAGCATATATCAAAATTTCCCTCCTTTTAGAAGTTGAATAATATTCCACTATATGCATATTCCACATTCTGTTTATCCATTCATCCGTCATTGAACACTGACTGGGATTGCTTCCAGCTTTCAGTTATTGTGAATAATGTTTCTATGAACCTTAAGTGTGTAAATATCTCTTGAAGATCCTGTTTTCAATTCTTTGGATATTTACTCAGAAATGGGATTGCTGGATCATATGGTAGTTCTATTTTATTTATTTATTTATTGGCCGCACCTTGTGAGATGCAGGATCCTAGTCCCCTGACTGGGGATCAAACCCAGACCCACCCTGGCAGTGAAAGTGAAAGTATTAGTTGCTCAACTGTGTCCAGCTCTCTGTGACCCCATGGACCGTAGCCCACCAGGATCCTCTGTCCATGGAATTCTCCAGGCAAGAACACTGGAGTGGGTTGCCATTCCCTTCTCCAAGGGATCTTCCCAACCCAGGAATCAAACCTGGGTCTCCTGCATTGCAGTCAGATTCTTCACTGTCTGAATCACCAGGGGAGTGGGGAGCCCCAACCACTGGACACCAGGGAACTCCTGGTAGTTCTATTTTTAATGTTTTGAGGAACCATCATAGTGTTTTCCACAGTAGCCCTGAGTTGTTTTTAATATTTGCTCTCATACATCTCACTCATAAAAGCTAGCTTTTGAGAGAGGAGGAAAATAAGGAAGAAAAAGCAAGGCAGTGGGAGCCCCTCTCAGGCTACAGCCTCCTTCTTCACTGAACCCCTCAATTGCCCACCCACAGCACAACTTCCCTTTTCTGTTCCCTTCCCTTCTTTCCTGTCACTGGGTGCCCCATCTTCCCATTCCCTTCTGGTAGGCAGAACCATGGCTCCCAAAAAAAATGTCCACACAGTAATCCTTGGACACTGCAAATGTAATGTTACATGACTAAAGAAGTTTGCAAATGTAATTAAGGTTCCAGACCTTAAAACAGAAATTAGGGACTTTCTTGGTGGTCCAGTGGTTAGGACTCCGAGCTTCCACTGCTGGGGACAGGGGTCCCATCTCTGGCCAGGGAACTAAGATCTCATGTGCCACTCACACAGCCAAAAAGTGCAAGTTAAAAAAAAAATCAAAATGGAGAAATTATCTTGGATTATCCAGGTGTGGCCCCAGAAGGGCAAGCTAGAGAGAATGCAAAGCCCAAAACAGATTCCATGCACTGTAGCTGCTCTAAGATGTAGAGGCCACCCACAAGGACTAGCAGTGGCCTCCAGGAGATAAGGACAGCTCCTGCTGACAGCCAGCAAGGAATTCAGTCTCATAACTGCAAGGAACTGAATTCTGCCAACAACCCAGGTAAGGCAGTGGTAAAGAATTTGCCTGCCAATGCAGGAGATGCAAGAGACTCAGATTTGATCCCTGGGTCGGGATGATGTCCTGGAGGAGGAAATGGCAACCCACTCCAGTGGGTTTTCACTTTCCTTGCCTGGAAAATTCCATGGACAGGGAGCCTGGTGGGCTACAGTACATGGGGTCACAAAGAGTCGGACATGCCTGAGCATGCACGTATATAAATAAGCTCAGAGGTGGATTCTTCCCAAAGTCTCCAGAAAGGAAGGCAGCCCTGCCGAGTCCTTGATCTTAGTGCCATGAGACCCATTTTGGGCTCTAATGTATATAACTGTGTGGCGGTAATAAAGGGGTGCTGTTTTAAGCTGCTAATGTGTGGTGACTGCTTATGAAAGCAGTAGGAAATGAATACACCCTCTCTCATACTTACCTGGGTCTCTCCCAGACCTTCAGAAAATGTACCTTGACTTTGAAGGTGTGTCAGTGGGAGAGCCAGACCAACTAAATCATTAATGTCAATAAACCAATGGACAAGGGCTAGAGGGAGACTAATTTTTTGGAGAGATGAAATTTTTTTTTTTTGCATCAGACTCTACTAGAAAGAACCCACCTGGCAATGCAGGTAGACATAAGAGACGTGGGTTTGATCCCTGGGTTGGGAAGATCTCCTGGAGGAGGGCATGGCAACCTACTCCAGTATTCTTGCATGGAGAATCCCATGAACAGAGGAGTCCATTGGTGACTTCAAAGCTGAGCATTAAATATTTATCAGTGTACCACTGATGATCGTAGCCTGCTTGGTGGGCTACAGTCCTTGGAATCGCTATGAGTTGGACCCAACTGAGCGACTAACCACGCACACACACACCACTGATGACAATAATGGGCAAATTTAAAATTAAGACATGATTTGAATTCAAGTGACTATTTCTGATTTATATTAGAAAATTGTAATCAAATGACACTGAATTTAGGGCTGTATGAGTTTTGGCAGAAACCTGGATAATCCCACGGACTGAGGAGCCTGGCAGGCTACTGTCCAAAGGATTGCACAGAGTTGGACATGACTGAAGTAATTAGCACAACTAGATAGCCATAATGAAGTGCTGTGTTAGTAGCTCAGTTGTGTCTGATTCTGAGACCCCACCAGGCTCCTCTGTCCATATGATTTTCCAAGCAAAGATACTGGGTTGCCCTTTCCTGCTCCAGGGGATCTTCCCGACCCAGGGTCGAACCAGGGTCTCCTGCATTGCAGGCAGATTCTTTATTGTCTGAACCACCAAGGAGGCTTTAGAGAGCCATAATAGCAACAGGAATTTCAGATCTGGAAAGCAGAAGATCAGCCTACTGACCAGTGATGGGGAATCGTGTGGCACCAAGCAAAGCCTCATGATGATACATCTCATCAGATACCAACAGATACATCAGATACCAACACTGAGTGTACCAGGGCTTGCTCACATCTCCCTTGTAGTTACCCTTGAAGTCTCCCTGCCCCTCAGTTATAAAATATGATGCATTTTCAGAAAACCCTAAAGAGTCCACCAGAAAATTACTAGAAATAATCAATGACTACAGTAAAGTTGCAGGATATAAAATCGACACACAGAAATCCCTTGCATTTCTATACACTAATAATGAGAAAACAGAAAGAGAAATTAAGGAAACAATTCCATTCACCATTGCAACAGAAAGAATAAAATACTTAGGAATATATCTACCTAAAGAAACTAAAGACCTATATATAGAAAACTATAAAACACTGGTGAAAGAAATCAAAGAGGACACTAATAGATGGAGAAATATACCATGTTCATGGATTGGAAGAATCAATATAGTGAAAATGAGTATACTACCCAAAGCAATTTATAGATTCAACGCAATCCCTATCAAGCTACCAACAGTATTCTTCACAGAGCTAGAACAAATAATTTCACAATTTGTATGGAAATACAAAAAACCTCGAATAGCCAAAGCGATCTTGAGAAAGAAGAATGGAACTGGAGGAATCAACCTACCTGACTTCAGGCTCTACTACAAAGCCACAGTTATCAAGACAGTATGGTACTGGCACAAAGACAGAAATATTGATCAATGGAATAAAATAGAAAGCCCAGAGATAAATCCACGCACATATGGACACCTTATCTTCGACAAAGGAGGCAAGAATATACAATGGATTAAAGACAATCTCTTTAACAAGTGGTGCTGGGAAATCTGGTCAGCCACTTGTAAAAGAATGAAACTGGACCACTTTCTAACACCATACACAAAAATAAACTCAAAATGGATTAAAGATCTAAACGTAAGACCAGAAACTATAAAACTCCTAGAGGAGAACATAGGCAAAACACTCTCCGACATACATCACAGCAGGATCCTCTATGACCCACCTCCCAGAATATTGGAAATAAAAGCAAAAATAAACAAATGGGACCTAATTAACCTTAAAAGCTTCTGCACATCAAAGAAAACTATTAGCAAGGTGAAAAGACAGCCTTCAGAATGGGAGAAAATAATAGCAAATGAAGCAACCGACAAACAACTAATCTCAAAAATATACAAGCAACTCCTACAGCTCAACTCCAGAAAAATAAACGACCCAATCAAAAAATGGGCCAAAGAACTAAATAGACATTTCTCCAAAAAAGACATACAGATGGCTAACAAACACATGAAAAGATGCTCAACATCACTCATTATCAGAGAAATGCAAATCAAAACCACTATGAGGTACCATTTCACACCAGTCAGAATGGCTGCGATCCAAAAGTCTACAAATAATAAATGCTGGAGAGGGTGTGGAGAAAAGGGAACCCTCTTACACTGTTGGTGGGAATGCAAACTAGTACAGCCACTATGGAGAACAGTGTGGAGATTCCTTAAAAAACTGGAAATAGAACTGCCTTATGACCCAGCAATCCCACTGCTGGGCATACACACTGAGGAAACCAGAAGGGAAAGAGACACGTGTACCCCAATGTTCATCGCAGCACTGTTTATAATAGCCAAGACATGGAAGCAACCTAGATGTCCATCAGCAGATGAATGGATAAGAAAGCTGTGGTACATATACACAATGGAGTATTACTCAGCCATTAAAAAGAATACATTTGAATCAGTTCTAATGAGGTGGATGAAACTGGAGCCTATTATACAGAGTGAAGTAAGCCAGAAGGAAAAACATAAATACAGTATTCTAACGCATATATATGGAATTTAGAAAGATGGTAACAATAACCCTGTGTACGAGACAGCAAAAGAGACACTGATGTATAGAACAGTCTTATGGACTCTGTGGGAGAGGGAGAGGGTGGGAAGATTTGGGAGAATGACATTGTAACATGTAAAATATCATGTAAGAAACGAGTTGCCAGTCCAGGTTCTATGCACGATACTGGATGCTTGGGGCTAGTGCACTGGGACGACCCAGAGGGAGGGTATGGGGAGGGAGGAGGGAGGAGGGGTCAGGATGGGGAACACATGTATACCTGTGGTGGATTCATTTTGATATTTGGCAAAACTAATACAATTATGTAAAGTTTAAAAATAAAATAAAATTAAAAAAAAAAAAAAAAAAAAGACCAGAGCATGGAAGGTGATGCATTGAAAACAGTCTTTATGTATATTTTTTTTTCTTTTCTTTTTTTCTCTAAAACAGAATCACTCTCTCCATACTATTCTGTAACTTGACTTTTTATTTATAAATATATATTTGGATACTTTCTTATATCAATATAGACACAGCTGACCCACTTTTTCTCATTTTTAAGTGATGACATAAAAATGGCTACAAGTTACAGCTGAGTAATACCATACCTCACAGATGGCCACTTATGCTATCTGCATATTTTCATTAGTATAAATGAATGTCCATCAGCCTATATTTTTCCAACCTTATGCAAGTATTATCTGCATGATAAATACCTAGAAGTGGAATTACTGGGTTACAGGGGATGTGCATTTAGACACTGATAGATATTGCCAAAATACCATCCCCAAAGAGCGCCAAGTTTATTCTTCCATAAACAGAATATGAGAGTGCCTCTCAGACCACATCCTCTGCAACACTGGTCTTCATTCATTTTTTTGACCTTTACCAATACTTAGATAGAAATGATTTCTCATTGTGTTATTTGCATTTCCTTATTTCTCAGTGATGTATAGCATCTTTTTATATATTTGTTTTGCACGTTATTTGTAATTCTTTTCATATCCTATTCATGTCCCTCAAAAGCTTTTTCATCAAGTTCATTTTTCGTATTGATTTATTCAAGCTATTTTTATGTTAATGAAATGAATCTTTTGTCGAATGTGTTGCAAATGCTTTTCCCCTGTGGGTTCCCTTCTGACTCCACTGATAGTATTGCTTGCTGTCATAAATTATAAATTTGTATGTAGATAAATAGATTGATATTTTTCTTTTAAGCTTTTGGTTTGTATTATGGTTGTAACTGCTTTTCCC
Source organism: Bos indicus x Bos taurus (assembly GCF_003369695.1). Taxonomy (NCBI): domain Eukaryota; kingdom Metazoa; phylum Chordata; class Mammalia; order Artiodactyla; family Bovidae; genus Bos; species Bos indicus x Bos taurus. Next base: position 92,862,893 of record NC_040081.1, on the reverse strand, counting down.
ACTCCAAGATAATTTTTAAAATTTACCCATATTTTGTCTCTTTCATTTCAATATTTTATACATCTGGACAAAATATCTGAAATTCAGTTTCATGAAAGAGGAGAGATGGAATACAGATTTACCTTCTTCTTCAAATAGCTAGATGTTTTCATAACATCATTTATTATATAAGCCTTCTCCTCTCTGATATAAAATGGCTTTTCTTATAATAAATTCCCATATCACATAATTTATTCTGTTATTGACCTCCCTATTTCAGTGTCAGTACAAATTATTTTAACTAAGTACCTTTACAATACAATACATTTTAATATTTTCTTATTTTTAGACATCCTCTAGCTTTGAGGGCATGTTAATTTTTCACAGGAACTTTTCATCAAATTTCAACTTTTTCTTAACATTTTGATCTTCTGTATTTTGATTTGATTCGGATAAGTTACTGTTACAAAGGCTTGATTTTTACTTACCCAGATAGATGCCATGATAGCCCACCTTTCTCTTGAGTTGAGATCACACTAACCTATTAAAAGAAAAATAAAGCATCGAATGGTATAAACATGGGGTTCAGAGCACAATCATCTCAGTCTAACCCTTAAACTCAACCCCAGGAAACAGAAGCCAATATTCAAAGAGAAACCATCTCAGGAAGAAGACTTGTCTCTAATATCAAGTACCCCATTTGCTAAACAAATATTTGCTGATAACTAGCTATAAGGGACTGTGATAGACCTGTGTGTGTCTGTTTGTGTTCAGACACGTCCAACTCTTTTTCGACCCTATGGACTGTAGCCCACCAGGCTCCTCTGTCCGTGGAATTCCCCAGGCAATAATACTCGAGCAGGTTGCCATTTCCTTCCTACTCCAGGGCATCTTCCTGACCAAGGAATCAATCTGCATCTCTTGTGTTTTGTGCATTGGCAGGCAGGTTCTTTACCACTAGCGTCACCTGTAAAGCCCTGTGCTAGACCTGTGAAGGGTTCAAAACAAGAGAGAAGAAAAAAATCTCTGTACTCAAAAAGTTTGCAAATATGTTTACGGAAAGCCAATTTTTGACTCACTTATAATCCAGGAGAACTGCATTGATTGCTGACTTCCTTATTAACTACCGTCATAGAGAAAGCAAAAAAAAGAAAGATAAGTCGCTCAGTCCTGTTTGACTCTTTGTGACCCCATGGAGTATAGCCACAGGCTCCTCTGTCCATGGGATTCTCCAGGCAAGAATACTGGAGTGGGTTGCCATTTCCTTCTCCAGGGGATTTTCCCAACCCAGGGTTTGAACCTGGGTCTCCTGCACTGCAGGCAGACTCTTTACCATCGGAGTCACCAGGGAAGCCTCCCACCATCATAGGGAACAAAAAAAACGTGTCCCCTCTTCTCCAATTTTTAACTAGCTTCAGTTTGAATCCTTGTGTTTCTGAAATCTCCATTTACATTTTACAAGGCTCCAAGTCTACAGCCTTTTATAAACAAACATGCTTGCTTTTTGAGGAAGGTCCATATCTTGGTAGAGCCTGTAGGTATAAAGGGGTATTTTTTTGACAGTCCTGACTGGGAATCCAGTCACATACATAGGGAATCCTGGGAATCCTGTCATACGCAGACATTGTTCAAACATGCTGCCACTCTTCCCAGGAACAAAATATTCTAAATATTCAGTGATAGCCCACAGTAAAGTTCAACAGGAAATGACACTATTAGTCCCTAGAAACATTTAGCCTCAATATTCTCAGAATCACTGATGGAAGGGCAGTTGACTCTCTAGTTATGACAGCTAATGCTACATCCCTCTAAACATACAGTGGATTCAAAATATCATCAGTTCTGGTTTTGCCCCTTAAAGCTAGACACAATCTCTTTGAGCCTCAGTTTCCTCATTTATAAAAGGGGAGAGGATGGCCACTGCTGGCATTAAATGAAATTATATGTGTTAATAATGTCAGCAAATGTTTTGAGTTTCTACTATGTTGCAGATAATACCAAAACACTACATGGTCAATTCTGAAAGGCTAGAGATTTTTGTCATGTCTGTTCACTGGGGCACAGAAAGCACTAAAAAATGCTATGGAATGAATAAATGATTCAATATAAGCCTCACAATGATCCAGGGGAGCTGAGTGTCATTTATAACATCTCCAAGTTGCAAATGAGGAAGCTGAGGCACAGAAAGGTACAGTCAGTCCCTCCACATCCATGGTCCCAGAGTCCCTTCATATCCATGGTCCCGGGCCCTCTCCCCAACCTTGTCCAGCATTTAACAAAATCTGAGGGTGCTTAAATCCCTTATACACAAGGGCACGGTACAGTTGGCTCCTGGAATCCAGGGGTTCCACACGGGCAGGTTCCGCCAACCAGAGTTTGGCTTCGAAAGGGAAGCTACATTCCAGCCACACAAGGAGTGAGTGGCCTCCTACTGAACCTAGGCAGTTACACTCCAAAGATATGCATTTAACCCCAAGTTTCTTACTTACTTGGCCCAGCCAATACACTGTCAAAGCTAATGGTCAATACGTGCTTATGTGCTCAGTGGCTTCAGTCGTGTATGAATCTTTGTGACCCTATGGACTGCAGTCCATTGGATTCTCCAGACAAGAAGAGCAGAGTGGGTTGCCATGCCTTCCTCCAGGGAATCTCTCCAACCCAGGGACTGAATCCACATCTCCTGCACTGTAAGCGAATTCTTTACCTGCTGAGCCACCTGAGAAGCCCCAATATGTGTTGATCCAGTATAATTTGTAAATTATGAACATTTATCACAGGTTTCAGAAGTGAAGAAGACCTAAAGAACCTCTTGATGAAAGTGAAAGAGGAGAGTGAAAAAGTTGGCTTAAAGTTCAACATTCAGAAAACTAAGATCACGGCATCTGGTCCCATCAGTTCATGGGAAATAGATGGGGAAACAGTGGAAACAGTGGCTGACTTTAGTTTTTTCGGCTCTAAAATCACTGCAGATGGTGATTGCAGCCATGAAATTAAAAGACGCTTACTTCACGGAAGGAAAGTTATGACCAACTTAGACAGCATATTAAAAAGCAGACATTACTTTGTCAACAAAGGTTCGTCTAGTCAAGGCTATGGTTCTTTCAGCAGTTACGTATGGATGTGAGAGTTGGACTATAAAGAAAGCTAAGCACTGAAGAATTGATGCTTTTGAACTATGGTGTTGAAGACTCTTGAGAGTCCCTTGGACTGCAAAGAGATCCAACCAGTCCATCCTAAAGGAGATCAGTCCTGGGTGTTCACTGGAAGGACTGATGTTGAAGCTGAAACTCCAATACTTTTGCCACCTGATGCGAAGAGCTGACTCACTGGAAAAGACCCTGATGCTGGGAAAGATTGAGGGCAGGAGGAGAAAGGAATGGCAGAGGATGAGACGGTTGGATGGCTTCACCGCCTCAATGGACATGGGTTTGGGTGAACTCCGGAAGTTGGTGATGGACAGGGAGGCCTGGTGTGCTGTGGTTCATAGCGTCGCAAAGAGTCAGACACAACTGAGCGACTGAACTGAACTGAACTAAGAAGTGAAGAATTACTCCACAGTGGAGTCTAAATGACCCAATGATAGAACTTTAAAACACCGTTTTCTGAAAGATTAGAGTGTTCACATCAATTCCTTTACTTCCTCTTTGGTGCCTATATTTCAACAAATGTCCCTATAGAGCCACAGACTTCTGGGAACGAGGCTCTGGTCTTCTTTGAAAGTGAAAGTCGCTCAGTCTTGTCTGAGTCTTTGTGACCCCATGGAATATACAATCCATGGAATTCTCCAGGCCAGAATACTGGAGTGGGTAGCCTTTCCCTTCTCCAGGGGATCTTCCCAACCCAAGGATTGAACTCAGATCTCCTGCATTGCAGGTAGATTCTTTACTAGCTGAGCCACAAGGGAAGTCCAAGAATACTGGAGTGGATAGCCTATCCCTGTTTCAGGGGATCTTCCGGACCCAGGAATTGAACCGGGGTCTCCTGCATTGCAGGCAGATTCTTTACCAACGGAACTATCAGGGAAGCCCTCTGGTTTTCTTTACATTTTTCAATTCGTTTTCTTACTAGTCTGAAGTTTTCTGCCTTCATGAGAGCAAATGGCGTAATGTTTTTATGAGTTACAATTTTCACGAAGTTGATTTTTTTTTTTTAAAGTTGTGAAAGTAGCTACTCCAAAGGGCAAAGTCTGTCTATGTGGAACACAAATCCTTGATAAGAATTTAGCCCTCCGACGGATTCATGTTGATGTATGGCAAAACCAATACAATATGGTAAAGTAATTAGCCTCCAATTAAAATAAATACATATTTAAAAAAAAGAATTTAGCCCTCCATGTTACAACTGTCTTCTTTTTTAATTTTTATTTATTTGAGTATAGTTGATTCATTGTGTTGTGTTAGTTTCATGCATACAGGAAAGTGAATCGATTATACATATATCCACTCTTTTTTTTCCCCTGTTTCCACACAGGCCATTGCACAGTACTAAGTAGAGTTCTCTGTGCTATACATGTCCTTATCAGTTACCTATTTTTTAATATATATAGTAGTGTGTATAGGGTGATTCCAATCTCCTAATTTATCCCTCCCCCTCCTTCCACCCAAATGAACTTACTTAACAAAACCGAAATAAAGTATAGATGTAGATAACAACCTTCTTATCAGCAGCCAAAGGGGCCTCCAGCGACCCTGAACCTTCTTGACCAGGGGGAAACCACAATTTCCTATATATGGTCAGTTGCAATCAGTACTCAGATCCCCTTGTCTGTTGACTCAAATGCCAGGGGAATGATTCACGTCCAGTGAATCAGACTACTGTAATCAAAGAAAAAGGTGAGTCTTTTGAGGGAAAGGCAAACTTCTGGGGCTCCTAACGTCCAATATCTAAATAAACTTTCAACTCCTAAAAAAGTCAGGTGAAATAAAATTAATTGCCTACGTGAAGAGGAAGACGTGCTCACAAAGATGGGTGGGTTTCCAAGTCCTCAGAACCGAGTTCAGAACTACTCCGGAGACACCAGGCACCGGAAAGGCTATTCCAACTCCCGTTCTTTTTCTGTTCCCAAGACCTTCAGAGTTGGGGAGACCAAGATGGCCAACTGCATCCCCGCGCCGCTCGCTGTGATGAAAAGCTGGTCAGCGTGCGCCCCGCCCTGACCAGGACCGAGTGACCCTCTCAGGGCAGGCACTTCTGCTGCCTGGGGCCTCGGCTTCCTTGATTCTGAAACCGGGGCCGTGGACTCCATGCCGGCCCATCCCCCTGGGACCCTGCAGCCGGGTCGGTGCGCGCCGTGGGTGCCAGCCCGGCGCTGAGCTTGCAGGGGAACCGGTCGACGCTCACCCGGGGATTCGGGCCGCAGGACAGAGAGGGCAGCGGGAGAGGATTGCGGCTAGGCGTGGGGAGGCTGAACTTACCTAGGGAGCCGCCGCGGGAGCCGGCGTGCGGAAGAGCTGCCAGCGAGGGAGTGCGCCCCGCGAGCCGCTGCTCCCCTCTCCCTCCCGCCCGGCAGCCCGCCCCGGGACCGCACCCCTTCCTCCCGCCCCTCCGCCTCCTCCCGGCTCCACCTGCTCGCCAGCGGCGGCCGGAAAAGGGAAGCCGCGCCCAGGGTCCCCGGGCTGCAGTTCCCCACAGGTTCGTCTTAGACCTCTCCGATGGAGTGTGGGGGCAATCTCTAAACTTTCCCACCCTCTTTTCTCATCCTCATAGTGAAACCCTGTGTCTTCCATTTTCACTTCTCCGTCACATTAAGTTTTTTTCAGATATTTTGCGATGCGTGTTTTGTTCTGACCTTGTGGATTCAAAGATGAGACAGTTCCCACGTTGCAGAGAAATGGAAAAAGAGGAATGAGTTTTTCCTTCCCTTTCCTGAGACCAAAAAAGAGAACAGTAAGCAGGCCTGAACATCCTTAGGTTTTTTTTTTTTTCCTTCTTTCTTTCTTTTTTACTTTAATTGCTCCTAACTCTGCCTATCTGCAACTAAACCTGCTTTTCTGCCCCCTAACTTTGCAGGCGCCAAATTTTGTACGTATTATCCTTTGCTTACCCTTGCAACACTTCCTTCCCCTTGTAATTACATACCAGAAAGAAGGACTCAGAGCCACCAAACTACAAGGCTCAATTGCTGGGTTACTGATGCCAGCCTATCAGTGTTTTTGACAAGATCCTAACACCTTTGTTCCTCATCTCTGACTCCTGACTGCGAGCTGTCATCCCCTAGACTCCTCATGGTGGGGTTGGGGGTGAAGGGCAGCCCTCTCTGCCAGCTGAGAAATAAAGCCACCTTTCTATTACCTCCAAACTTTGTCTCTGTATTTTTTAATCGGCTTCAGTGGGCAGAAAAAGCCAAGATTTTGGTTGGCAACAATTTGGGAGGCTTGTCTGGCAGTTGGTGGCAGGCAGGTGGCCCCACAGGGCCCCTTAGCTATGGCAACACCAGGGACTCCTTTCATAGGGAGGTGCCGGGATCACACCAACCCGCGTCCCAACTTAGCTGTGGAACTCTGGGACTGTGATGGAGAAAAGGAGAGAAGTTACCCTTTCAGCTGCTAAGGCTGAGGACACTTTTCTTCTCTCTTTCGTGCCAGCCTGAACTTTCTATCCCAGAAACACTGGATATTGGAGGATCAGAAATGGGGCGTCTGGTATATGGAGACTCACTAGCATTTAGATAAGTGCCCTGGTGTGCACCTCATGATGTTTTCCGTTTGAGGAACTGATGCAGTTCCAGTTTGGGGGTGTCTCCCTATAGAAGGGGGTCCCCATTTGTAACGCACCGCTTTGAACATACGTCACAGACTTAGTGGTACTCAAAAGTCATATTTGGGGCATTCTTGCCATTTCGTTTTGGGACTTCTGGGCATCTCTTTGCCATTTGTTTTGTTTTTAGTGACTTCCTGCTATCAGGGTTTGGTTTGGTTTGTTTACTTTGGTTTGTGAGCACAGACATCTGACCCGAACTGCTTGAGCTGGAATGGGAAGCACTTATTCTAAGATTTCATCTGAGTCCCTTAGGAAAAGTCCTAGATTACTGGCAACCTATAGTTAGGACGAGTATTTACTTAATTGGAAATTAAAAGTGCTCACACTCACATAAAAAATTTTTTTTGAGGGAGCTCTTTTTATTGTGTATGTAATTAAGGTGATTTTTTTTTTTAAAAAAGGAGAAGCTGGCTTGGTAACTTTAAACAAAGACTTCCCAGAGGGAAACGTATGTTTTTATGCATCTTTGAGGTGGAAAATTTCTATCTGATCTTCCTAGGCTGTTCTATTGTGTGTGTTTGTTTGTGTTAGGCCTATAAGAGGTCTTTTTATAATTTATTGGTGGCCAAATGATAAGTTCTTTTAAAATTAGAGAAACTAACAATTATTAAATCTAGAGCACAGATGAAAAAGCCTGCGACAACTCTAAGGTTTTCCTAGGAATGGTGGGATTTTGTTGCATGGGGAAACCAAACTTTGGGCTATTGCAAAGCCATTATACCATGCTTTGAAAGGTGCAGATTCTGAACCTTTGATTTGGATCAAAGTGTGTTGTTCGCTCAGTCCTGGCCAACTCTTTGCAACCCCATGGATTGTAGCCTGCCATGCTTCTCTGTCCAAGGGATTCTCCAGGCAAGAATACTGGAGTGGGTTGCCATGCCCTCCTCCAGGGAATCTTCCCCACCCAGGGATGGAACCCAGGTCTCCTGCATCTCCTGCTCTGCAGGCGGATCCTTTACTGCTGAGCCACCAGGGAAGACTGTTTAAGAGGACATCCTTCCTTAAATGGAAGAGGAGCTTCAATAGAGAAAGCAGAGAGGTGGTCTTGCTTGTCAAGTCAGTGTCAGGGAACCAGCTGACTTCCAAATCTAACACGTTGAGTTTTCTGCCAAGATAGAACAGCCTTCCGTTCTGTTATAATTTCTGACTCCCATTCAGGGACTGCTACAATAGATTATCAAGTCCCAGCTCATCCTGGAACATTCTGGGATTATTATGGGAGCAACAGGGGGATATGTATTGAGAGCCCATAATTTATACGACATTGAGAAATGCGCTTGGCATATATTGCCTTATTTCATGTCTACAGAAGAGCTTCAATTAGGTGTGATTACCTGTATTTTGCAAATTCAGAGACAGGCTCAGTGGGATTCAGTAACTTCTACCAGTTGTGTCCCACACAACCAGGAACTAATAAAGTTGGATTTCTACTCAGAAGGATATGAAACACATGGTGTTTACATGCAGGATTTATTTTAATTGCTCCAGGTTCAGGGTTTAACCTCTTTGGTTTTAGGATGGCAACTTGAAAACAAAATGCACTTTGTTTTTTGAGGTTTTCTAGTTGTGACAATTGCCCAGTTACCACCATTTAAACTAGAATCATGCTGCGGTATATTTATAAAATTAATGCTTTTCCCTCAAAAGATGAATTTTCTCAGAAGTAAATTTTAGATGGTAAAATGATTAGAATGATAAATATTAGGATCCCAGAAACCATGTTTATCATCATCCAAAAAAACCCCAGAAAAGACTGTTTGGTGAAACTTTCACCATTCTGAATGCATTGAACAATGCTGTAGTTTTATAAGAAGCTGCCTTTCCTATGTCCCCTTTTTTCTCTGCTAAAAAGAACAATTTGAGAGTCAAATATAACATTGTAGTGCAAAGTCATAGGAAATTATAATCACATGGGCGAGAGCTGCCCGACAGGACCTGTAGCCTAGGAAGGATGCAAGCATGGCCAAAACCAGGGCCTAGCACTGGGGGGAAGGTGGAGGCCAAGGGCCCAAGAAAGGCTTGGAGAAGCAATTTCAGAAGCCAGTTTCCTGGAGCATAGGAATTGGGGCAGAGGATGGGTGTGCAGGCAAACAGAATAAGCAGCACAAGGACTTCTGGGAGTTACTGGTCCATTTTGGACACATTCCTAATTTAGTTGGAATGTTTAAGGGAGACATCTTGAAACATTTTTTTTAAATTTTATTTAACAATTTACAGAAACTCTCCCAAAGCCTGGATTCTAATAAACTTCTCTGACTTGCTGGTCTTGGGGTTTGGTGCTGTGTGTGTGCTCAGTTATGTCCAGCTCTTTGTGACCACATGGTCTGTAGCCTGCAGCCTTAAATTAAAATGACCATGGGGATAAAATTCTGCTAGCTTTTTGTGTTTTTTTTTTAAGAGAGAGTTGCACCATGGGGCTATTTTCTTGTATCAATCAAGTGGCTGGATTTTTTTGGGACAAGCATTAAAATCAGAGGTATAGGAGCTTTGGACCATATTTAAGCAATATGAGTTTGTGCAAATACTTGAAATCCTGGGATTCATGTGGAACATTCAGAGAAAATTGTCCAGGACAATGATCTTCAACTATTTTACAGGGTCTTAACCAGGACTGAATGAGGTAGAGAAGGTGAAGAAATCATTGATCTTGACTGGCATGCGTGCATGTTAGGTTGCTTCAATTGTGTCCGACTCTGTGACCCCATGGACTGTAGCTCGTCAGGCTCCTCTGTCCATGGGATTCTCCAGGCATGAATACTAGAGTCGGTTGCCATGCCCTCCTCCAGGGGTTCTTCAAACCCAGGTCTCCTGAGTCTCTTCATTGGCAGGAGGGTTCTTTACCACTAGCACCACCTGTGTGCCCAATATGATATTGACATCGTCCCTAGGATTTTACCTGGGCTAGTCGCAGTGTGCTCCTGGTTAGAGCTATCACAGGCTCGTTTGGGGATAGAAACTTCTATTTTTATTTATTTATTTAGTGTTGACTTTGCTGGGTCCTCACTGCTGCACGCGGGCTCTCTCTAGTGGAGGCAAACTGGGGCTACTCTCTAATTGTGTTACATGGGCTTCTCACTGCAGGGGCTTCTCTTGCTGTGGGGCACAGGCTGCAGGATGCTTGGGCTTCAGTAGTTGAAGCGCGGGGGCTCAGTAGTTGTGGCTCACAGGCTTCATTGCCCGACAGCAGGTAGGATCTTCCGGACCAGAGACTGAACTGGTGTCCACTGCATTGGCAGGTGGATTTGTAACCACTAGACCATCAGGGAAACTTGGAATAGAATCTTTAGTACACACTGTGGCATCTGGAGAAGGCAATGGCAACCCACTCCAGTACTCTTGCCTGGAAAATCCCATGGGCGGAGGAGCCTGGTAGGCTGCAGTCCATGGGGTCACTAAGAGTAGAAAACCACTGACTGACTTCACCTTCACTTTTCACTTTCATGCATTGGAGAAGGAAATGGCAACTCACTCCAGTGTTCTTGCCTGGAGAATCCCAGGGACAGGGGAGCCTGGTGGGCTGCAGTCCACGGGGTCGCACAGAGTCAGACACGACTGAAGCGACTTAGCAGCAGTAGCAGTGGCATCTAAATATTAGGTTGAGAGGTGTAAACCACTGCTCCTGGACTGTTTTGACTTATAAAATTAGCAATTTCATGGGGTTGAATCTAGTAGGATATTCTCCATAGTCTCCCTCACCCGCTCTCATTATGTTTCTTCAAAACCCTAGTCTGAGATATCACAGAATCTAAACGAGAACTCATTTTCTGCCACTTTCCTCCAAGTTTCCATGCAATTTCAGGTCTCAAGAAGCATTTTGATAGCCACTCTTAGCAATTCATAGATTGGTTCCTGAATCAGCTTCTTCATGGGCCCAAGAGAATTGCACTCTGGGGCGGAGGGCCTGCTTTTAGGCCAAGGACCATCATAGGAAATTCTGAGGAAGTTAAGTTTACACAAAGCCGGTGGCAACATCTAAGGAAAAGGAAACCCTAGGTTAGGTTGTGGCATCTCTTCCCTGGATTTCATGAAAAATCTTTCCCAAGTCTTGCTGGGTTTGCAAATGTGCTATTTGAATGTACCAACAGAGCCTTGGTGATCACTGTCATTGGTTTCTCAGGGAGGACAGGCTTGCGGAATGCCTGGCCTCAGTTTCATTCTGACTCTGCCATTTTTCCTGCACCAGCCAATACATTCTTATTTGGAGCTTTTGTCAGTTACAGGGTGAGTTATGGACACAAATCTTTGTGCCCAGTGATGTCTTTGGTGGGCCAGTGGCTGAGACTCCACACTCCCAATGCAGAGGGCCCGGGTTTGATCCCTGGTTGGGGAACTAGATCCTACCTGCCACAACTAAAGATCCCACGTGCCACAACAAAGACCTGGTACCGCCAAATAAATAAATAAAAATAAATATTAAAATAAACTTTGTGCCTGCATAAAAGGACATAGTCTTTTTCACACTACTTCAAGTGTCCTGAGAAGGTTTTATGATGATAAATACTGCATCAATGATCATCTTTTGCACATGGAAATTTTAGTTATTCTTCTTTTCCTAGGGTTTTAACAGAGGGCAAAAGAAGAACTATGATAATATGAGGATAGGTAATTTATTCTTGATCTTAGCCCAAGCAGTGAATGTCTCAGATTCAACCCCTTCAGAGGGATTTTCTCCAAAAAATATGTCTCAAATTTTAGAATGATTTTGCCATCTCCATAGCACTGTTTTTTGTTGATGAGGTGAAGAATCTAGTAAGATGAACACAGCAAATAAAACAGACTGCCATTTATTAACACAAATTTATATAGTGGCATATGCTATTGGAGAAATCAGAAATTCATAACACACAGATTGGTATTGGAAATACAAAAATCATTTCAGAGTCAAGGAATCAGGTTGACAGCACCACAGATGTTTTACTCAAGTCTGAGCAGGTGTGTAGTATCTGGGAATGAATACCTAGGGTACACCAAGACTACATATTGTAAGATTGTGCAAACATATTCCCACACTCTTTCCGCATCTCCCCATAACAATCCACAGGAGGCCAGGAGGCCTGGGGCACAATCAGAGGGCAAAGATGCAGACTCTTCTTTCTTTGAACCTTCACAGCCAGCTTGTGATAGCAAATAGCAACCCCTGAGGGGCTTTTGTTCCTGTTCACCTAAAGGCATGGTAGGAAAGGTTAGTAAAACACACACACGGCCTTAGTGAGCGAGTTAGAAGAATTGAAAGGAGAGCTTTGACTGGAATAGCATCCCAGGTCAGTCAGCAAATTTTCTGCTTCCTCATATGACATATAAAATGAAATGAAAAATTCTGTATCGAAGCAGTACATCTCCGCTTTACATCTCTGAACACCTCCTATTTCACACGTGTGCATCCACTAGAGAAGGATGAAGTGTATGTGGTGGGGGTGGAGGATAGAAAGGAAGGGGGGCACAAATGATCCCAAGGACTTCCCTTTCACACTGACAACTCACTATCTCAAGGGTCACTTGAGACCCTTCCACAGAGGCTGCTAGGAGTGCGCTGAGATCAGCCTCCACTCCTTCCCACACCAGCCCCCTTCTGCCTCCTGTCCTCACTCTTCCCACCCACGTGCCCTGTTTAGTAGGATCGGAAGGGCCGTGCCAGAAGGCTCTCCCAGCAAGTGGGAAGCTGCTGCTTTCACATGTAAGCACTCAGGCATCTAGGAGTGGTGAGACACACAGGCCACATCAAAAGTTGCTCCGCGAGTGACTGGCTCTGTCTTGGAAGAAACAGTGGCAACCTTCTAACATAGGTTGTTTTTGTTTAGTTGCTAAGTCCTATCTGACTCTTGTGACCCCACAGACTGTAGTCCGCCAGACTCCTCTGTCCATGGGATTCTCCAGACAAGAATACTGGAGTGGGTTGCCATTTTCTTCTCCAGGGGATCTTCCCCATGAAGGGATCGAATCTGTGTCTCCTGCTTTGGCAGGTGGGTTCTTAACTTCATTGCTCTGGAGAGAATTCTGTGCTGGGTTGATGAACTCTTCAGTCATGAAACACCAGTTCTTGGTATTCATGAGGCCAGTAGAGACATTCTGCCTCCAAACACCCCAGCAGGTCTCACCTGAGCAGGCAGGAGAATCGGGTTTGGGGACCCAATCTCTCCAACTCTCCCTTCCCTAGAAAGTTAGAAAGTTAAGTCACTCAGTCGTGTCCAATTCTTTGCGACCCCGTGGACTGTAGCCCTTCAGGTTCCTCCGTCCATGGGATTCTCAAGGCAAGAATACTGGAGTGAGTTGCCATTTCCTTCTCCAGAGGATCTTCCCATCCCAGGGATCAAACCCAGGTCTCCTGCATTGCAGGCAGATGCTTTAACCTCTGAGCCACCAGGGAAGCCTCACACTCATCTTGGAATGCTCATCAAACTCTCCTCCAACTGTCCTGCTCAGGACACTGACTCACAGTCTCATCTCCTGTTAACATGCTATTCCAGCTTCTCAGTTCAGTCCTCCTCAAATCCATGCCAGATTCATGCCTGTGTCAAGTGGTGTTTCTCTGCCTCAGTGAGAAGACTATTTTAGGATCCAAGTAGGAGAGGTTTTTTTTTTCTCTACTTGCCCTTATGATATTGGCACCATACTCTCTGTCCCCTGCCCTAAATCGACTCCTCTATCCTTCATCCATAACACCATTTATTTGTTCACTTAAAACATATTCCTGGAGTGCTTGTGATGTGCCAGGCTCTGCTAGAGAACCCAAGGCATGGCTCAGACCCGCCCTCCTCTCAAGGAGCTTGGACTCCAGCAGAGATGCCTGAAACCTTACATGGTTCATTCTTTCTAGCTCCGAGTACCAAAGTGCTTCCAATGTGGAATGTTCTCAGAGTGAGGCTCAACTCTAATACAAATATTACACGGTGTGAATGCTCCGCGATTTGCTCAGCGGTAAAGGTGTGACGGGTGTCAGGAAGGGGAAGTGTCTTTTCCTCTCAAACAACAGAAAGGTGCCTCCAGTTCAAAACAACATGACATGCATGCTTACGTTTTTGCCAACTCAGCAGAAATAAAACAACACAAAAGCAAGTGGTGTGCACACTACATACTACATCATTAAGCTGCTATTCGAACACTAAATCATTTTAGGGCCATGTGTTCATGGCCTTGTCATGTGCTGTGCTGATATGGTAAAATAAGTGCCTGAGCTACCAAAAAAAGAACCCCCAAAAGAGAAATCCCTGAAATACTGTACCGGAAGCCCTGCCTGTATTTGCTGAGCGAGTACTCTGTCTGCTGTGAGCACTAGCCCTTTTGTGCTGTGAGTACCAGGGAATCCTCAACTCCCGTTTTACTTGGGGCCTGAGCTTTCTCCTGATTGTCTTTATTCAAAGGAACCACTGACTTCTCTGAAGCCCTAACAAAATAAAAGCCCCACAGCTAGCAAAGCACAGGGCTTGTCTATTACGGGACTGGGAAAAGCCTGGGGCAGCAGGAACTGTGGTAGGTGTGTCAAGCACCCACCGGCAACGTTGGCTAAAGGGGCACAGTGGAGCGATCCTGCCTGGCAGCCATCCTGTTCCAGGGAGGATGTCTCCTGGCCGCAGTGTAAACCAGCTGGGTATAAGAAATCCCCTGGGGCCGAGGGCGCAGAGCCTCTCTGATGTGCTCTGAGTCACCTGCCAGGTCCCTCCTTCCCCCCAGGTTTCAGTGCCCCTTCCATAAAGTAGGAGGGGGTTTCCCCCATGCCTGATGCCTGACAGGAGAGGCTGAGGTTTCTTGGAGAAATGCTCTAGTCCAGAGCAGTTTAAAGCCCCAGGTGAAAAGGGCTGGTGATGCAAAGTACAGTCGGAGGATGTAGAGTGCAGACTGTCAACTGGACGCATGAGCAAAAACATAGGTGCTTATTAGCAGAATTCTGAGTGGGATCTGTGCATCAGCAATGTGAACTCTGCGGTCCAGATGCCCAGGAAAAGCGCAAGCAGAAGGGAGCTGGAGCTGGAGGGGAGGGTGGGGGAGTGGAGACCAAAAGCACTGCCCCCCTCCCCCGCCCCCCCCCCCCCCCCCCCCCCCCGCCACTTTCTGCCTTTGAGACCTTTCAGTACATCCCTGTGCGCTCCCTCTGCTGATCAAAGTCCAGTCCTAACTCTGAATACTGGCTTTCCAAGACTAGCCTTACAGAAGGAACAATTTGTAGCAGAGACTTAATGGGATCCACGGAAAGAACTCCTTCCATCCTCTGGGGTCTCAGTGGTTCTTTGTCCCATGAGGTAGCTCAGTTGTGAGTTGATGCAAGTGATGTATGCCTTCCGCCACTGAACGCTATCATATTCCCTTTTTTAATTGGCAAGATTATAAAAAATACCAGTATTTTCCCCCCGTTTTATAAAAATGACTTTAGAAAAAAAAAAAATACACATGGGTCTCCTCCATTAAACTTCTGTTCCGTCCTGTAAATTGTTGTGAACTCTGACTTCCAGATTCAATTTCTTTACTTTCGCACCTCTGAACACGTACGCGCGCTCGGCTTCTCCAAGTATGTTCACATTGCGCACCGTGCAGTACTGTCTGTCCACATTCTTCTCCACCCTGTCTACCCCTCTCTTGGGCATGTCCACCTTGGTGTTCAGAGGGTATTCCTCCAGGATGTCCCCCGTGGGCGGCTTCTTCCTTTGTTTCTGGCATTTCCTGGTGATGAAACAAGCCACCAAAGACACCAGAAGTAGGAGCATGATGGCAGCAAGGGCGCTGCCGATAGACGCCCCGGTTTGGGAGAGAGAAGCAGCTACGACTGGCTCTTGCATCTCCAGGTTCAGGGACTTCATATTGGTGCCATTCTTGACTTGGTCTCCTTCATTGTCATAGATGAGGGACTCGTCAAGGCTCAGCCAGCCACTGGGGTCTGCCAGGTCCCTTTGGTGGCGCCTCAGAGGGGCCGTGAGAGAGCGCTGGACCCTGGGGCCTGAGATGGTATCAGGACCAATGATGTAGATCACCTGAAGGTACCACTGGTGTCCTGCTTCCACCTGCAGGAGGAGGAGACGGGAGATGAACTGAACATGTCACTGATGCCCACAGACCACCGCTGAAGAAGGGAACGGGAAGACCACTGCCCACCACAAGCTTCCATAGGTAAATGGTTTCAAGAAAAGCATTAGCTACACCAGTGTTCACAGCTGCATTATTTACAATAGCCAGGATATGCAAACAACTTGAGTGTCCATCAGATGAATGGAAAAGGAAGATGTGGTGTGTGTGTGTATATATATATATATATATATACACACACATACAATGGAATACTATTCAGCTATTAAAAAAATCTTGCCATTTGTGCCAACATGGATGGACCTAGAAATTATTAGGCTGTACAGGCTGTACTCAGTCACTTCCACGTCTTTGAGATCCCATGGACTGTGGCCCACCAGGCTCCTCTGTCCATAGGATTCTCCAGGTAAGAATACTAGAGTGGGTTGCCATTTCCTCCTCCAGGGGATCTTCCCAACCCAGGGATCAAACCTGTATCTCCTGCATTGGCAAGCAGATTCTTTACCACTGAGCCACCTGGGGAGCCCTAGAAAGTATTACACTAAGTGAAATAAGTCAGTCAGAGAAAGACTAATACCATATGATTTTACTTATATGTGGAATTAAAAAAAAAAAGACAAGCAAAACAAAATGAAAACAGATTCAGATACAGAGAGTAAATAGGTAGTTGCCAGATGAAGGAGGGGGTGGGGGGCCGGGATACATGAAGGGGCTCAAGAGGTAAAAACCTCCAGCTATAAAATAAAGAAGTTGTGAGATGTAATACACAGCATAAGGAATATGGCCACTAATACTGTAATAACTTTGTATGGTACAGATGGTTACTAGATTTACCACACTGATCATTTCATAATGTATGCAAATGTCAAATCACTATGTATCACATGTGAAACTAACACAACATTGTACATCAAATATATTTCAATTAAAAAAAAAGAAAGGGAACTGATCCACTAAAGAAAGAATCTTTTTTTTTTTAAGTCATAGAATAAATCAGACTATCACTGGTCACTGGCCTCCTTTAAAAAATGTTGAGGTAAGACTATGCGTGGTGCATTTAAGGATTAGTAAGTATGCCACTATAACTGTAGCAAAATAAATAAAGATTTTGATGAAGTACAGGAAAAAAAGAAAGAAAAAGAAAAGCATTAGCAATGGTTGGTGTCTGAATAGAGAACTGAACCAAATATTTTGGGTCTAGTCTATTTCCAAATTAAAGTGATCTTAGGGCAAATATTCATATTTTTTTCTGTTTCCCTACTTGTTCATGGAATAGCCCTAAGAATTTATCTTTTAGGGTTTCTGTAGCTTAGTGAATGCTTATGATTTGTTGGTCTTTATTGACATAAGTAGAGTAATAGTATTAATAACCAATTCATTCCCAGTGACTTTCCACTGGTTTGTATGCTAATTTACTATTCATTGATGAACTTTAGTTAAAATAGAGTCATTCAATAAAGATTCATTAAACACCTACTCTGCGCTTAATAAACAGACACTTGATAAAAATTTGCTAAATCTGAATACTTTTTGGATCATCTTCTGAGTGGTTATGTCATCAAGCATTTTATTTCCCTTTAATCTGCCGCGCATTGAGACCCTCCATGATTTTGAAATAACTTCTGAAGAGGGATAATAGTTCTGAAATTCAAGGTCATGACTTACTATTTGAAGATGGAGAAGAGTAGAAATTGATCTTGGAAATTCATGCTTATTACTGGGACTTAAGAGTATTTTTGCTTATTAAATACTAGTAATTCTTACCATTCTAAATCACTGGACTGTATTTATGATTTTGTTAAATATTTCCACATAATTGTGAAAAATAGCTGGTGCTGCACAGACCCATGATGAGACTATATGTGAATTAAAGAATTTTATTATTGCTTTGGTCTATTGGATAGATGAAAAAATTTGGGGTAACTATGTTAGTTGCTCAGTCATGTCGGACTGTTTGCGACCCTGTGGACTATAGTCTGCCAGGCTCCTCTGTCCTTGGAATTTTCCAGGCAAGAATACCGGAGTGGGTTGCCATTCCCTTCTCCAGGGGATCTTCCCAACCCAGGGATCGAACCCAGGTCTCCTGTATGGCAGGCCAATTCTTTCCTGTCTGAGCCACCAGGGAAGTCAAGACCCCGATGCTGGGAAAGACTGAAGACAAAAGAAGAGTACAACAGAGGATGAGATGGTTGGATGGCATCACCAAATCAATGGACATGATCTTGGGTGAACTCTGGGAGATGCTGAAGGACAGGGAAGCCTTGCGTGCTGCAGTCCATGGGGTCACAAGGAGTTCAACAGGACTTAGTGGTTGAACAATGGTAAGTTTAACAACAATAAAAAGACCTGCCAGCAAGAATGCTATAAAAAGAAACTGCCATTGCAGAGATGATGTCATCCTCCTCTTTGTAACCTTTAAAGTGAATTGGTGCTCTACTTCTATTCTCACCACACTCACCTTATAGAGCGCGTCTACCTTCAGAGTAAATCCATCCACGCCTGGCATGCTGCTGACCACGTGGAAATCAGGCAGCTCGGAAGCAAAATGGGCCTCAAAGGGCACGTCATGGAAGTACTTGTCAGTTACCTCTGGCTGACTGCGGTCCTAGGAGTTGGAAGAGAGAAACACAAGATCTAGCAAGATGGAGCCACTGAACTGGCAGGCGGTGGTCACAGGGAGGAGGCAGTCACCCTTTGGATTGGGGGAGCATGTGCTGCAGGAGCCCTCACCTGAGCCTTAAGTAGACTGCTGCCCCAGGGCACCCACTGCCCTCTGGGGGAGGACACTTGGTGGTCTCTGTGATCTTGAAACATAACAAGTAAGATAGCCTAGACCAGCAATTCTCAGGCTATGTGTCCTCAGGACTTAAAAATGAAAGACGTCTCAAAGCTTTCGTTTATGTGATTTATATCTATCAATATTTACTGTATTAAAATTAACACTGTGATATGCTACAATGAACAATTTTTTTAATGAAAAAATATAGATATTTACTAATTCATTTTAAGAGAGAAATGAGCAACTCATTACATGTTAACATAAGTAACATTTTTTAGTGAAAACACCTATATTCATATCCACCCAAAAAGAGAGTTGGCCTTGTTTTACATTTTGGCAAATTGCTAGAAAAGAAGTAGATTCTCATAATTGCTTCTATTTTCCATCAGTTGTGATATGTTGTTTTGGCTGAAGTATGTGAAGACAATCTGGCCTCACATAAGCTTATGTATTAATAGCTGGAAGGGGGAGAAATGTTTGAATAACTTTTTCAGATAATTGTGCACATTCTTTTTTGATACTAAATCAAACCTCAGGAGGTGGTGTTTTTTAAAGATTAGGCACAGTACGAATTGTGATTCCATATCAGTAAACCTGCATACTCTCTGCAAGTGCGAGGGAATGAGTGTGAAAAAAACAAGCAACATCATATCATCACGAAAGTAGTTTTGAGCTCATGGAGGCCCGGAAAGAATACTGGGGATATATTGAGGGGTCTCTGGGACACACTGAGAAATACTGTCTTAGTCTTTCCTCTTCCTAAAATGTCAGTGACAGCTTGTCTTGCTGAAATGGAGCAGGACCCTCTGGTCCTTGCCCCTCCCCTGCCTCCACGTCCTCAGTCTGCCCTTTGTCTGTGGAAGAACTTTGGCCAAAGAATATGTTTAATCAGAGAAGTGAGAAAATGCAGAAACAAAGGAAAACAATCAAAGGAGACCAAATAATAATAATGTAGTCATTAAGCACAGTCAAAGACCTTTAGCTCCTTCTCAAGGGCTATAGTACTCTTGCCTGGAGAATCCCAAGACAGCGGAGCCTGGTGGGCTCCCATCTATGGGGTCGCACAGAGTTGGACATTACTGAAGCGACTTAGCAGCAGCAGCAGCAGCAGCAGTACCAAGGGCTACAGATAAAATTCTGAGCCATATCCTGTGAGGTATCTTGTAGTTACTGAAACTCCCACCAGGTGGAAGAAGTTAAGTACATGATGACCAGACTGTAGCCATGATACAAACTGCCACAGGTCTGAGAACTGATTGCAAAGAAATGGAAACAAATGAACTCTAGAACTGAAGACTAACAGTATTCAAGACAATCAAGATGACTCTGGTCAGACCACTGACGACTGTCAGAGCTGACCATACTGTTTCTGCATGTAACCCCTTCCCTCTGTCTATAAAAGCTCTTGTTCCCTGATTGTCAGGGGAAGAACTGGCCGTTAGACATGCATCTGCCCTTGGTTATCAGCATCCAAAATAAAGCAAACTTTCCTTTCCACCAACCTTTTTACTGGCTTTTCAGCGGCAAGCAGCCAGACCTGGGTCGGTAACATTGTTACCCACCATAATTATCACTAGCTTTGTAATATGTGCTAGAATTAAGCTGACAGAGACAACATCAACAAAACAATAACAGTATCTGTAGAAACCATCGAGTGTGGGGTTCTATTAGCATCAGGCAAAATTTATAGCTGAGGAAATCTATCCGTGTGTCAGCCCTTTAACACAAACAGCATACCAGCAGCAGGAATCTGTGTTTCAGATGTTTGTTTGGCTGAATGCATCCATACTGTGGCCCTTCATTGTAGATGGTCCCTGTGGGATCAAAGAAAGGCACGTAGCCATCCTTTCCAGTACAAAGATAGACCTTCTCCAGCTGGAGCTTGTAAGCAGAATTAAGGTTTTGCTCTGGATTCCAAAGTACTCGGCCATAGAGGATTTGACCTGAAAAGATTGCAAGGCTTAATTAGGTCAGACTTTAAGAAAGAGGGAAAAAAAATAGTGTCAAGGATAGGAAGGCTTTAACACGCTTCTTCAGAATCAAAAGTACCTTTCTATGAAGAGCTGTGGGGTCCATGTGCCCCTAAAATACACATTGATTCATGCATTGTTTCCTTTAATCAGGAAATGTTCCTGAACTATTTAGGGTAGGGCACGCATTCCCTCATGTGCAAGGGATACAAAGGTCAGTGAGACACAGCTAAGAGGGCAGAAATACAAGCGAAGCAATTGCTAAAAGCAGCTAGCATTTATTGAACTCATACTCCTGGCAAGGTACTTTACCAAGTCCTTCCCATGGGAGAACTCAGGAGGTGCTCACCATTTTACAGATGAGGACACTGAGTGGTGAGGTGATTTGTTCAAGGTCACAGAGTCACCAAGTGGTGAGGGTGGGATTCAAAGTCGAAGGTGCTTGGTTTGAAACACCCACACTGTTAACCACCGTGCGATACTGTTACCTCACCACAGAGGAAGGTCAACAACATCAAATGAGCACAGAGCTGACAATGAGGGCTTAGCACCAAAGTCTGCCTGGAGAGCACTATGGAAGGGTATAAAGAGGAGATGACATTTGAGCTGTATCCTGAACCATGAGTGGTCAGCTGGGGCATCTGAGTCGGGAGGGAGAGGCTGCAAGAGCATCCCAGGTAAAAGCAAGTCCATGTACAAAATACGAAATGCTGGAAGGGTACCAGTCCTGGTGTAGTTACTTCTTCTTAGTTCCTGCTCAGATCAGATCAGATCAGTCGCTCAGTCCTGTCCGACTCTTTGCAACCCCATGAATCGCAGCATGCCAGGCCTCACTGTCCATCACCAACTCCTGGAGTTCACTGAGACTCACGTCCATCGAGTCAGTGATGCCATCCAGCCATCTCATCCTCTGTTGTCCCCTTCTCCTCCTGCCCCCAATCCCTCCCAGAATCAGAGTCTTTTCCAATGAGTCAACTCTTCGCATGAGGTGGCCAAAGTATTGGAGTTTCAGCTTTAGCATCAGTCCTTCCAAAGAAATCCCAGGGCTGATCTCCTTCAGAATGGACTGGCTGAATCTCCTTGCAGTCCAAGGGACTCTCAAGAGTCTTTTCCAACACCACAGTTCAAAAGCATCAATTCTTTGGCGCTCAGCCTTCTTCACAGTCCAACTCTCACATCCATACATGACCACAGGAAAAACCATAGCCTTGACTAGACGAACCTTTGTTGGCAAAGCAATGTCTCTGCTTTTGAATATGCTATCTAGGTTGGTCATAACTTTCCTTCCAAGGAGTAAGCGTGTTTTAATTTCATGGCTGCAGTCACCATCTGCAGTGATTTTGGAGCCCAAAAACATAAAGTCTGACACTGTTTCCACTGTTTCCCCATCTATTTCCCATAAAGTGATGGGACAGATGCCGTGATCTTCGTTTTCTGAATGTTGAGTTTTAAGCCAACTTTTTCACTCTCCTCTTTCACTTTCAAGAGGCTTTTTAGTTCCTCTTCACTTTCTGCCATAAGGTGGTATCATCTGCATATCTGAGGTTATTGATATTTCTCCCAGCAATCTTGATTCCAGCTTGTGCTTCTTCCAGCCCAGCGTTTCTCATGATGTACTCTGCATATAAGTTAAATCAACAGGGTGACAATATACAGCCTTGACGTACTCCTTTTCCTATTTAGAACCAGTCTGTTGTTCCATGTCCAGTTCTAACTGTTGCTTCCTGACCTGCATACAAATTTCTCAAGAGGGAGGCCAGGTGGTCTGGTATTCCCATCTCTTTCAGAATTTTCCACAGTTTATTGTGATCCACACAGTCAAAGGCTTTGGCATAGTCAATAAAGCAGAAATAGATGTTTTTCTGGAACTCTCTTGCTTTTTTCATGATCCAGTGGATGTTGGCAATTTGATCTCTGGTTCCTCTGCCTTTTGTAAAATCAGCTTGAACAACTGGAAGTTCACGATTCACATTTTGCTGAAGCCTGGCTTGGAGAATTTTGAGCATCACTTTACTAGCGTGTGAGATGAGTGCAATTGTGCGGTAGTTTGAGCATTCTTTGGCATTGCCTTTCTTTGGGATTGGAATGAAAACTGACCTTTTCCAGGCCTGTGGCCACTGCTGAGTTTTCCAAATTTCCTGGCATATTGAGTGCAGCACTTTCACAGCATCATCTTTCAGGATTTGAAATAGCTCAACTGGAATTCCATCACCTCCACTAGCTTTGTTCGTAGTGATGCTTTCTAAGGCCCAGTTGACTTCACATTCCAGGATGTCTGGCTCTAGGTCAGTGATCACACCATCGTGATTATCTGGGTTGTGAAGATCTTTTTTGTACAGTTCTTTTGTGTATTCTTGCCACCTCTTCTTAATATCTTCTGCTTCTGTTAGGTCCATACCATTTTTGTCCTTTTTCGAGCCCATCTTTGCATGAAATGTTCCCTTGGCATCTCTAATTTTCTTGAAGAGATCTCTAGTTTCCCATTCTGTTGTTTTCTTCTATTTCTTTGCACTGATCACTGAGGAAGGCTTTCTTATCTCTTCTTGCTATTCTTTGGAACTCTGCATTCAGATGCTTATATCTTTCCTTTTCTCCTGTGCTTTTCGCTTCTCTTCTTTCCACAGCTATTTGTAAGGCCTCCCCAGACAGCCATTTTGCTTTTTTGCATTTCTTTTCCATGGGGATGGTCTTGATCCCTGTCTCCTGTACAATGTCATGAACCTCATTCCATAGCTCATCAGGCACTCTGTCTATCAGATCTAGGCCCTTCAATCTATTTCTCACTTCCACTGTATAATCATAAGGGATTTGATTTAGGTCATACCTGAATGGTCTAGTGGTTTTCCCTACTTTGGGTTCAATTAGTGCCCCTATGTTAAATAACTTTTTCAATGTTTCATATCTGTGACATGTGAGAGAAGGATGTGAACACAGATCCGTCTGACTCAGAATGCACATCAGAGCATTTCCTGTGGCACCAGGCAGGCCAGTGATGGGAGCTGAGGGGTTGGAGGAAGGGGCTCTGGGAAAATTGATTAACAGTGCCGAGATTCTGGACTTGAGTACCGGAGTAGTAGGGAACATGGAAAGGTTTTGGCTGTGCAACAT
The DNA here is from genome assembly GCF_003369695.1 of Bos indicus x Bos taurus. NCBI lineage: Eukaryota > Metazoa > Chordata > Mammalia > Artiodactyla > Bovidae > Bos > Bos indicus x Bos taurus. The sequence continues at coordinate 92,839,286 of NC_040081.1, read as the reverse complement.
GGCATGGAGGATCCTAGTTCCTCAGCCAGGGATTGAACCTGTGCCCCCTGCAGTGGAAACTCAATGTCCTAAGCACTGGACCACCAGGGAAGTCCCTGGAATGTTTTAAATGTGGACTTAATATCAACACACCTAGAGTTTAGAAACATGGAGAATAATGACAGAGAGACTAGAGGTACAAGTAGAGAGTTATTGTAATGCTCTAGCAAGAAATAGGTATCCAAATATAGCAGTGAGTATGTACGTCAATCCCAGTCTGCCGATTCATCACATCCTTGCAAAGAAACTATAATCCAGTTTTAAAAATGGTAAAAACAAGCAAATGAGCAAAATATAGTGGTGAGGCAAGGGGACTGACGGTTCCCCTCGTGGTTCAGTGGTAAAGAATCCACCTGCCAATGCTGGAGATGTGGGCTCAATCCCTGGGTCAGGAAGATCCCCTGGAGAAGGAAATGGCAACCCACTCCAGGATTCTTGTCTAGAGAATCCCATGGACAGAGGAGCCTGGCGGGCTATACTCTATGGGGTCACAAAGAGTCTGACACAGCTGAGAGATTAAACAACAACAAAGGGACTGAAGGAAGAAATGCCTGAGAGTTTGGATATTATTACCATCAGGGGTGGGGTATAGGAGGTAGAGGAGAAATAGGCATTGGCCCTGAGATCTTTGGCTGGCCACCTAGAGCTTGCTGATGCAGTCAGTGGGGCAGTGAATGTGAGAGGAACATTTCTGGGGGGAGATGAGTCCAGTTTTAGACCTCTTAAGAAAAGCTATAACAAACCTAGACAGTGTATTAAAAAGCAGAGACACCACTTTGCCGACAAAGGTCCATATAGTCAAAGCTATGGTTTTTCCAGTAGTCATGTATGGATGTGAGAGTTGGACTATAAAGAAAGGTAAGCGCCAAAGAATTGATGCTTTTGAACTGTGGTGTTGGAGAAGACTCTTGAGAGTCCCTTGGACTGCAAGGAGATCCACCCAGTCCATCCTAAAAGAAATCAGTCCTGAATATTCATTGGAAGGACTGATGCTGAAGCTGAAGCTCCAATACTTTGGCCACCTGATGCGACGAGCTGACTCATTGGAAAAGACCCTGACACTGGGCAAGATTGAGGGCGGGAAGAGAAGTGGGGGAGAGAGGATGAGACGGTTGGATGGCATCACTGAATGGCATCATTTGAGTCTGCTCAGATTCAATGGACATGAGTTTGAGCAAACTCAGGGAGATAGTGAAGGACAGGAGGCCTGGCGTGCTGCAGTCCATGGGGTTGCAAAGAATCAGACATGACTGAGCAATGGAACAATGACAACAAGGTGTCTGAATGCCATCACTTGGAGAGGTTTGGTAGTTTCAATCTGTGTGTGGACGTGTGGAAGAGAAGCTCAGAGGAGACCAGGGACAAGGTTAATTTTCATGGAGCGGCTGTGGAGTAGCAGGAGGTTAGGAAGTTCAGAGGACAGGGAGGAGCCAAGTCATGGGGGTGACTGGAGGAGCACTGAAGTAAGAACAGAAGGAGCCAAGCATGGAATGTGGAGACAGCCATACTGACAGGGCAGAGGATGGAGGGCCAGGAGGGGAAATGGTCAGAAAGGCAAGATGGCGTCAGGAGAGGCTGATGCAAAGGAAACCAAACAAAGTGTCAAAATCCACGGGCCTGGTATCATGGACAAGAGAATTCTGAGCCGTGGTAGGACAAAGCCAGCCTCACGGACAAGAGAGAATTCTGAGCCGTGGTAGGACAAAGCCAGCCTCATGGACAAGAGAATTCTGAGTCGTGGTAGGACAAAGCCAGCCTCATGGACAAGAGAGAATTCTGAGCTGTGGTAGGACAAAGCCAGCCTCACGGACAAGAGAGAATTCTGAGCCGTGGTAGGACAAAGCCAGCCTCATGGACAAGAGAGAATTCTGAGCTGTGGTAGGACAAAGCCAGCCTCATGGACAAGAGAGAATTCTGAGCTGTGGTAGGACAAAGCCAGTCTGCAGCAGACCACGCAGGAGTGACTGGGAAGAAGGGCCATGGGGACAGTGTCTGTTCACCACTCCTTCAGGAAGATTCTCAGAGGAAAGAAAAGAGGACATGTGGGTTGAAGTTTGAGCAAGAGGTAGGGATGAGAGATTTTCTCTTATGGGATATGTTTTTAGGATGAGAGAAAAAACACTCAGATATGAGCAAAAGATTAAAAGTAAGAAAAAGGCGGAAGAGAGAAACTGGAAGAAAAGATGATGGGTTGATTCATCTATAGTTTATTCATTCAACAAATATTTTTTGAGCACTTAGGCATTGGGGGGATCATGTGAAAATTTGATATTTAATCACAATCTGTGTCCTAGTGGGAGAGACAGGCAATAAATAAGTAAAGAAATATGATATTAAAAATTGTGAGAAGTACTATAAAAAATGAACATTTAGTGAAAGTGAAAGATATGAAAACCTATATTAGATTGACTGGTATGGTCAAAGCAAGTCTCTTTGGGGAGGTTAGCATTTAGATAGAGATCTGAAAAAGAAGAAAGTCAAGGAAGCTGTGTCTGGAGCAGGGAGAGGGCAAAGGAACCATTTCAAGTAGAGAAAGCCTGCTGAAGAAGACATGGACATTTGGTGTAGTTTTGAGGCTGGTAGGCAGTCATATGGAGAAGGCAATGGCACCCCACTCCAGTACTCTTGCCTGGAAAATCCCATGGGCGGAGGAGCCTGGTGGGCTGCAGTCCATGGGGTCACTAAGACTCGGACACGACTGAGTGACTTCACTTTCACTCTTCACTTTCTTGTATTGGAGAAGGAAATGGCAACTCACTCCAGTGTTCTTGCCTTGAGAATCCCAGGGACGGGGGAGCCTGATGGGCTGCCGTCTATGGGGTCACACAGAGTCGGACATGACTGAAGTGACTTAGCAGCAGCAGCAGCAGGCAGTCATATTGCAATCTCAGGAACCGAGAGATGAAGCAATTCACCCAAAGTTAGACAATGCATTAGAATTTGGCTGGAAGCCCCTGTGTTCTTACTACTCATCAGCACTTTCACACTCATCACATCGCTGACCATTATAGCACAAAGAATATGATCTTATTTTGAAATAACCTGAAGGAAGAATATGAGTCTATTCCTTGACTAAACCCTGGCTGCCCTGGAACCAGCCCTAGGGGACTCTTCCCTGGAGAGCTGACTGAAAGCCGACAGGCAGAGATGCTAGGAGACCTATCCAATAGCTTCTCAAGTCCATTTGAGTCCCTGTCTTTGGGTGAAGGGAACACTTACCTTTCGAGAAGGCTCCTTTGTAATCCATTTCTGCCAGTGACATATCAGAAGTGTTGGGGTCCATTAGGAACACCTTCTCATTGTTGCAGAGCTGAAATTCAGTATTGAGCGAATACACAACAGGGACAGGGCGGTTGGTCTGCTGGAATGCGATGGGTATCAGGAATCTAAATGCAGAAAAACAAGAGCTCCTTGAGAGTAGGATTGATTTTTCATCAGTCCTTTGGGCTGCCCTCCTGTTCCCACCCTGCATTTTGCTGTAGGTGCTAAAACATTTGGTGAATACAGAGATGGGTATAAGGCAAGAGGCGAAGAATTGATGCTTCTGAACTGTGGTGTTGGAGAAGACTCTTGAGAGTCCCTTGGACTGTAAGGAGATCCAACCAGTCCATCCTAAAGGAGATCAGGAATAATATCATATTCAGGACATCCTAAAGGAGTCCTGAATATTCATTGGAAGGACTGACACTGAAGCTGAAACTCCAATACTGTGGCCACCTGACACGAAGAACTGACTCATTTGAAAAGACCCTGATGCTGGGGAAGATTGAAGGCAGGAGGAGAAGGGGACGACAGAGGATGAGATGGTTGGATGGCATCACTGACTCAATGGACATGAGTTTGAGTAAGCTCTGGGAGCTGGTGATGGACAGAGGCCTGCATGCTGCAGTCATGGGGTTGGAGAATGGGACGCAACTGAGAGACTGAACTGAACTGAACTGACAGGCGAGAGACTTCATTTAGTTCAAGTTCTTATGAGGTTCATCAGCCCTTTGGAGCAGGAATAATCTAATTGGTCTTTAGACTCTTCTATACTCTGCTTTTCCTGGCCCTCTCATTCTGGAATGCCCTGAGGTTCAAATTGAGATTAGTGGTAAAGAATTTAGTTTTCTGACTTTGACCTTGACAAACCTTCTACTGGAATGCTCCCTCCTTGTGTGCTACCACCCGTTGCCTAGAGAACTCTTACTGTTCAGATCTCAAACACTACTTTTTCTAGGAAGCTTACCTTCTTTCTCTTCCCTCCCAGGCTGGGTCAGATCTCTTATTATTTGCTCTCAATCCACTGTGCAGTTTTGTTTTTTTTTTTTCATAGTACTTATTGTGGCTTGCTATTCTATTTAAATGTGTGATCAAAGTCTGATTCACCCATTACAATTTCCATAGAGTCAAAGCCCACATCTATCCGCTCACCACTGTACCTTTGATGCTAGCCAAGTTCCTAACACATATATTTGTTAAAGAACAATGCACAAGAGGATGAGGTGGTTGGATGGCATCGCTGACTGAATGGACACAAGTTTGAACAAACTCTGGGAGATAGTGAAGGACAGGAAAGCCTGGTATACTGCCGTTAATGGAGTAGCAAAGAATCAGACTCGACTTAGTGACTGAACAATGACTGAACAATGCACAAGTGGTAATTTCAATGCTTTATTCTTCCAACTAGTCTGTCTGACCATTCCTTACTTTTAATTGAACTGCTCTGGGCAGAGATTTGAGAGGGCTGAGGTGTGGAAGGAGTTTGGGGTACAGGAGAAACCCACACAAAGCAGGGCTGACCCTGTTTTAACAGCTTTGATATAACTATTCATTGTACCAAGACTTCATTTACCTGACTCAGGGAAATAGGTTGATACTAGTATTACCAGAATCTACACAGTGCCAGGCCATAAGATATGGGATAAATACTTACTGATTAAAAAGGATGAATAATCAGATTGAGATGATGATAATCATAATTTATAAGGTTATAATGACCTCACAAAAATGGGCATAACAGGAGACACAATTCTTTTGAATTAAGTCTGAATTTCCTGAGTCAGACTAGATATTTGTGTATGTCTTGGAGTCCTATTGCATACATACTAAGCCATATCAAAAGATGTGGAGATGATCAAATGTACAGTTAGGCCTAAGGAGGCTCACCCTGGGAATAATGGGGAACCCACAGGTAAGGATCTCCCTGATGTAAGACAAGGACATCCAACCCCAATGCCTCAGTATACCCAACAATACTCTTCACCTGCAGACTTCCACATTCACCAACTCCGGGACTAGAAGTGGGGCTAATGATTTTTTTGCTCCTTTTTGCCATTTCAAACCATCATTCCTCTCTTCTCAAAAAAAAAAAAAAAATCCAGCACCTACCCTGGAGAAACTTCTCACACATGTTAACTAAGAGAGACACATCAAGACACATGGAGTAACAGAGATAATCTGGGATTATAAACCAGAGTGGTCAAATAAATCGGGGGCAATTCCTATGGAGACTACCTTAACGCAGTGAAAGACAAACAGCAGCTACATGGATCAACATTTGTGCTGATTTCACTTATGAATCAACGAACGATTCACTGAGAGGTAAAAAAAAGCCACAGAGAGAATTCACGCAGTCTGAAAATTTTATATAAAGTTCAAAAATATGCAAAACCAGGTAGAAGTAAATATGAGGTAGGTAGTAGTAGTGTTAGTTGCTCAGTCGTGTCCTACTCTTTGCTATCCCACGGACTGTAGCCCACCAGGCTCCTCTGTCCGTGGGATTCTCCAGGCAAGAATACTGGAGTGGATTGCCATTCCCTTCTCCAGAGGATCTTCCTGACCCAGGGATAGAATCCAGGTCTCCTGCATTGCAGGCAGATTCTTTACTGTTTGAGCTATAGGGAAGACCTAAATATGAGGTGAACCATAAGCCAAAACAAGGGATAAGTGAAGTCGCCCAGTCATGTCCAACTGTTTGCGACCCCATGGACTGTAGTCTACCAGGCTCCTCTGTCCATAGGATTTTCCAGGCAAGACTACTGGAGTGGGTTGCCATTTCCTTCTCCGGGGGATCTTCCTGACCCAGGGATTGAACCCGGGTCTTCTGCATTGCAGGCAGACACTTTGCCATCTGAGCCACAAGCGAAACCCAAAACAAGGGATGATAAGTACAAATACCAGGCTAGTGGTTAACTTAGTGGAGAGCTTAGTGTACTCTTAGTGCACTCTTAGGGGAGAGTACAACTGAAAGGTGCATTGAAGGTATTTAAAAGGTACCAGGAATGTTTTCTTTTTTTTTTTTTTCTGACTCCCAGTTCCATTAGTTATTAAGTGGAAATACAGTAAACAATCTTGAGGGCGATCACTGTAATGAGTCTTGAACTTACAATGTTGTAAAGTAATTAGCCTCAAATTAAAATAAATCAATAAATAAATTTTAAAAAGAACTTAGTACAGAGCCCAGCACATAGTCTGCACTCCATCAGATCAGATCAGTCGCTCAGTCGTGTCGGACTCTTTGCGACCCCATGAATCGCAGCATGCCAGGCCTCCCTGTTCATCACCAGCTCCCGGAGTTCACTCAGACTCATGTCCATCGAGTCAGTGATGCCATCCAGCCATCTCATCCTCTGTCGTCCCCTTCTCCTCTTGCCCCTAATCCCTCCCAGCATCAGAGTCTTTTCCAATGAGTCAACTCTTCGCATGAGGTGGCCAAAGTACTGGAGTTTCAGCTTTAGCATCATTCCTTCCAAAGAAATCCCAGGGCTGATCTCCTTTAGAATGGACTGGTTGGATCTCCTTGCACTCCATACACAGACACTAATACCACTGGTATTTACTATTATTCACTTAGCATCAGGATCATAGTGCAAGGGATACCCCATTCATTGCAGTTATAATTCTTACTAGGTAATGTTCTTGAGGTTTTATATATCCATGTTTGGTCTTCTGGGTATTAAAACATTTCATAATTTTTAAAAAATTTATCACAGGGACTTCCCTGGTGGTCCAGTACTTAAGCCTCTGTGCTTCCAGTGCAGGGGGCACTAGCTGGGGAACTAAGATTCTACGGGCCTTCCAGCACAGCCAAAAGGAGAAAGTAAGAAGTAAATAAATAAAATAAAAATTGATTACATGAATAAAAAATTCCCCAGCATATCTCTCAGACAGTTTGCCCTCTGTTCTTCCTTACTGCAGCCAGCCACTATTTTTCTGGTCATCGTCCCTCCCACACTTGACTGACTACAGGCTCTCCTGTATCATTCCTCCCCTCAGTCTCAATGATTTCAATGGATGAAATATCCACCCCACTAACTTCTCAGTTCCTTGATGTCTTCAACTCCAAAGAGCATGTGCTCCTCTCCACTGTAGCTATCCATGCTCCACCATCCTACTAGGCACCTCCTCCATAAAACCTTGCTTTCACACGTCTCACTCTCTACCTACCACTTCTTATCTTTCCAGCTCACCTCTTTTAATCCCACTCATTAATTCTTCAACCACACCAGGCTCTCTGCAGCCACATTTACCAGGATGCAGAAGACCTGGAAAACTGACACACTCATGGTGGGGATACACACACAGTTACACATTTATAAACACTTTGGAAAACAGTGTGCCAGTTTCCTAAGAAGTTAAACATACCATAAAATCCAGCCACTCCACTCCTAGGCATTTACACAAGAAAACAGGGAGCATGTGTCCATAGAAAGGCTTATCTATGTAAGCTTATAGCAACTTTATTTATAACAGCCCAAACTGGAAATAATCTAAATGTCCATCAACGAACTGATTTGATAAATGAACTATAGTGTGTGCACACCATGGCATACAGCTCAGCAGCAACAGGAACAAGCTACTGATAACACAACCACCATGACTGAGACAAAATAACCATGTCGAACAAGAGAAGTCAGAGAAAAAGAATTCGTATTGTATGATGCCACTTATATAAATTAGTATAAATTGCAAGCTAATCTGTAACGACAGAAGGATCAGTAGATACCAAGGGGGTTGGGTGTGGGGAGGAGATGGGAGGGGGGATACCAAAGGATCATGAGGAAACTTTTAAAGAAAATGGACATCACCACCATCTTAATTGTGGTGATATTTCACAAGTACATATATGTCAAAATTGATCAAATTGTATGTGCTTTAAACACATACTAGTCATCTTACATTAATAAGTAATTTAATGGTAATTTAAAGACAATTCAGGGACTTCCCTGGTGGTCCAGTGGTTAAGAATCTGCCTCCCAATGCAGGGGACGCAGGTTTGATCCCTGGTCGGGGAATCCTACGTTACTCCAGGCAACTAAGTCCACATGCCACAACTAGAGAGAAGTCCGTGCTCTGAAATGAAAGATCCCCTGAGCTGCAACTATGACCCAATGTAGCCAACAAATTAATAAGTAAATGTTTTTTGGAAAAAAAAAAAATTTCAATAGGGCTCTCAGCACTGCTGACCTGCTGTCAGTAACTCTCTACCATACTTACTTTCCACTCTCAGAGATGACTCTATTTCACTTCCTCCTCTCTTCTCAAACCTCACTGGTCCTTACTTCCAGCTGTGCTTGACTTCTCATTTCATGGAGAAAACAGACTCAATCAGAGGTCTCCTTGGTCATCCTTACCCTCCCAACCTCCTAATTCTCCCTTCACCTGTATGCATAGACTGTGCCTGCCTTCCTTTCTGAGTAGATGAAGTGTCTGTGCTTCTGGCTAAGGCTGGCCCGTCCCCGCATGGCTGGTCTGTCCCCTGTTCCACTCGAGGACTCAGCTCTGCACATCTTCCCTCTTCCACTGCATTGTCTGTTTCCCCCAACAGACCAATAGGGCTATTCTCACCAGCACACAAACATCCTGAAATATTTTGCACCTAAAACACACACACACAAAACCTCCTTCGATCCTTCATCTCCACTAATGCTCCTCTATCTGAAACCTTTTATAACAAAACTCCTGCAGCATCGCTTTGTCCCTTTTATCTCCATGTTCTTGCCTCTCTCTCTTGAACCCACTCTAATCAGGCCTCATCCTCCTCAGTCCACTGAACCTAACCTGTATCAAGATTATGGACGAATTCTGCGTGGCCAAATCCAATGGTCAAGTCTCAGACTCTTAATTTGAAAGTCACTTTCCAATTCATCTTCTCTTAATGATAAATGTCAGATTCTGTTTGCAATGCCTTCTCTCTGAAACGTTTTCCAGTCACTCTGCTCAGCTCCTAGAAAGGTGGCACTATTCTATAGGAACTGCTTGAGAGCAGCAGTGACTTTAAGTCCTCTGCTAGAGTCTCCATGCTGAGACTAGAGCCAAGGACACCATAAGAGCTGAATAAATACCAGCCAAATGAATGAACATCGGCACAATGAGGACAGGCTCAGGTCAGAGGTGGGGATGGGCTGATGGACAGTTTGATTCTTATTATTCATGGTAGTTACATTCTATAAAGCTGCAATGAACATGGAATGAATGAATTGTGAACAGCTGCCCCTGGGGGGAAATCAGGGGTCAAGTTCCTGCAGCCTCTGCTCTCAACATTTTCATCAGTGATCAATACCTAACTCTGTTTTATGCGTGTTTCTGTCTAAAGACACCTTACTTGATATATACTGTTGATTCCTGAAGTTCATGATGGAATGAAGCTCATCTAACACTCCATTTGGCTCATCACCGCCTTCTTGTATGCAGGAAACGAGAGAGCCCTTCGGCGCTCTGCTGGGGAGCCATTTTAAACAGCAAAACCACCAATGCGAGGGACAAAAATTTGAAAAACCTGGCAGCAAATGGACTGTAAAAGGGACACTTGTTCACAGGATGAGAAGTCTGAGCTGGGAATCTGGCTCAGATGACCGCTATTTCATCACTCTGCCGGTCAGGGAATGATCAGGATAGCACCACGAAAATTGGATTCGGGGTCACAAATAAATGTCAGTGAGTAGGTAAGTTCACAAATAGTGAGGATCAATCCTCTCTCCCTACCTCTCTGGGGCGTGTGCGGTGCAGGCCAGAGGCTTTTCTCCTGGGTCCGCCCATGGCTGCGTGGGTTGCACTGTGCAAGGGATCAGGTAGATGGTGTACTCCCCGGAGTAATCCTTCCTGGAAACAGGCAGGCAGATTGCGGTTAGAGAGATGGATTTAGATATTACTTACTTATCCAGAAATACCCTGACTTCAGTAGACAAGTTTTCAGATGATACTTGTGCTCAGCATCCAACCAAGAACTTCAGGAGTCTGCAGACACGATTTTCAGGAATTCATCACACTTGTGATTGTTCTAACACACTTCAGAGTACTAGCCAGAGGTGTTAAATAGAGTTCTTTTCATTTATTCAAGCCCTTTCCATGAGAAATGCTGAGAAAGGCACACTGTTGATAAAAATCTAAAAGGCTCCAATGAGGGCAAAACAGACCTGGCCACATCCTTTTTTACACCCCCGTGAAACTGACTTGACAACGTCTGTTGAGTGTTTCTTGCTGACTGACACCCTGTTACACGTTCTGGACAGCAAAAACTTTGTTTACTGAGATGTGACCGAGTCAGCAGCTGCTGCTGCTCTGATTGAAAAGGTAGTGAAGGTCTGCGGGTTAGCTAACCCCACTCCAGAGACGGCTGCCACCCCCACTTCATTAGCATTCAGTTTCAGGACTTCTCTCCCAAACTCTCATCCTTTAAACGAAGTTGAAGAACAGGATCACTTTTCATGGGAGATGACTTGCTGGGAATTTCTATGTTTACAGTGAGGCATGAGATTCTGTAGGTCGTGACCCTGAGAGTACAGAGCCTTGGTAGCCCTCACCTACTTCATTTCCCACACTTGTCATCCAGCAGCCCAGACCCTGGCAGGCTGCCTGAAAGGCAGCCAGACAGCCAGAAGTGGCAGGAAGATTCTTCAAGGGCCTTGGGAGGCTGCCACCTATTGAATGAAGAGCTCAGGGCTGTGAATCTTAATTCTAACTAGCATGATTTGTGATTAGTCCTCACTTTCTCCATGTTCCTTCTTTGACCATTTCTTCGGCACTATTTGTGTCTGTTTGTTAGTAAAGTGATAGCAAAGATTTAGTAAATAAATAAATAGCCAACTTCCCTGGTGACTCAGGCGGTAAAGAATCTGCCTGCAATGCAGGAGACCTGGGTTCGGTCCCTGGGTCAGGAAGATTCCCTGGAGAAGAGATTGGTTACCCACTCCAGTATTCTTGCCTGAAGAATTCCATGGGCAGAGGAGCCCAGCAGGCTACAGTCCACGGGGTCGCAAAGAGTTGGACACGACTAAGTGACTAACACTTACACTTAATAAATAAATAAGTAAATACAACTTTCAGGACACAGCCTGGGGTCAGTTTAGTGAGATGGCCCAGGCTGGAAATGGGGAGACAGCCTAACTCTGCCATTGCTTTGCTTCTGCCATGGCTGTACAATTTTAGACAAACCAGGCAAACTTTCAGGGCTTGGTTTCTAAGCCCCTTTGTGCCCTGGAAGTTTGTATGCCTGTAGGTCTACATGTCTGCAGTTTTTTCACTCAATTCTTGTCTTCCTCCAAAGCTGGAACCAGCCGGAAATGAGATCTTGTATACTATCTTTGACTTACACAAAAATTGACCTGTGTAATGTGAATAGTAGCTCTTAATAGGAATACTTAATTAGGCAGAACTGTCCATGCCTGACTCCTGCTTTCCAAAAGTCAGGCCATTGCAAAGTAGAAATAGAGACACAGATGTAGAAAATAAATATATGGATAACAAGGGAAGATAGGGATGGGATGGGATGAATTGGGAGATTGGGATTGATATATATATACTACTGATACTACATATAAAATAGATAACTAATGAGAACCTACTGTATAGCTCAGGGAACTCTACTCAGTGTTCTGTGGCAGATGGGAAATGGGTTAAACCCATTTTTAAGTGGGGGAGATGGGTTAAATGGGAAGGAAATCCAAGGAAGAAGGGATATATGTATAAGTGTGGCTGGTTCACTTTGCTGTACAGCAGAAACTAATCCAACATTGTAAAACTACTATATTCCAATTAAAACAAAAACAAAAAGGCCAGATCCTGTTGTTCCTCCCCTCGAACCTGTAGTGGCTCCTGTTGCACTAGAGTGAAAAAGTCCTCACACTGGCCTTCAAGGCTCCACAGCAGCCCGACCCTGTCTCTTGTTCCCCTCTTCATCCACTCCATTCCAGCCACCAAAATTTTGTCAAACTCTGGAACTTTGCCAGGAACCCCTTCCCCCAGATAATCTGCACAGTGAGCTCCCTTGTTTCCTTCAAGTCTTTGCTCAAATGTACCTTCTTAATGAGGCCTAGGCTGAACTTCCTAACCAACAAATTACGATGCCCTCCACTCCTGATTCCCCTTACCCTGCTCTCCACCTTTTATTTTTCCATAGTGCTGAGTCGGACAAGCCTTAGCAACTCAACAACAACACAACATCACCGTCTAACATGTGATACTGTACTCATTCATTATGTCTGCCTGTGGGTGCAGAGATTTTTATTTTGTCCACCGATGTATTCTTAGTAAAAGTTCAGTAAATATCTATTGAACAAATGAATGCAAGACAAACAGCATGGTCTCCCCAGGCTGTAGTCCTACGTTTCCCACCCCTGAATATGAGTTAGGTCAATTTCCTGACTATTCCTACAAACATGCCCAACACAGTCTGGAGGTAGGTTTTTAATCCTGTGGTTCTTTGCCCCTCTTTTCTGAAAACTAGAAGTCTCCCATTAGTTGCTCAGCCTCCCCGAAAAGCCTTGGTCAGTTTCCCAGCTGCTATGGTCTCCCAACCCTAAGCAGCTGTGGTCTGAGTGCTCGGCATGGCTCATGGTGTACACAGCACAGAACGCTTGGTGTTATTCTTTGCTTTGTCATTTACCTACGGATTTAATCTCCTTACCGCAAATGTTAGCTCATAAAGGATGCTTATTCAGGAACTACTGTGTGCTAAAACATGCAATTCTGGGGCTTACCCTTGAGAAGCTCACAATCTAATGGAAATGGGTCTCAGAGCATTATAATATGCTGAGCTGTGTTACAGTAAAAGCTAGAACAACACGCGAATCAGGAGGAGGAGATTCTAACACAGCATGGAGAGTCAGCCAAGGTTTCTTGGAAGGGTTGATATCTGAGCTGGAGCTCAGAGAAGTTTGAGATGTGCAGGAGGAAAGGAACAAGAAGGGTAGGCAGATTATAAAAGCAAAGAGGTATGGATGGGCTGGTGGATTCAGAGGTTGGGAGCACACGTGGTTAGAAGGCTGGGTTTGAGGCAAGGCTCAGAGGGAAGGATATTGGTCCTGCTCAAAGAGCTGGACTTCATTTGGTAAGTAGTGGGGAGTCAGCAAAGGATTTAAAGAGGACCATTTCCATGTCTATAAATTGGGATAAGTACACGCACAATCTCATGAGGTTCTAGGAAACACAATAAAGGTTATTTTGTTATATATTGATTTCAAAGGAATCAGGATGTACAAGAAAAATCTGATATAAGACCAAACATTTGTAACTAAAATAAAATTTTAAAAAATTATTCTTAAGACAATTTGTCACTTTTTAATTGCAAATAATAAGATTTTCATGCTAAAGATGGGTACTAATTTCATGACCTACAAAATGGGGCTAACAATATTTACTATAGGTTCCATTATTCTTTTAATGGTAAAAGTTTTCATTTTGTTTGTCCTATTCTTTCCTTTTACAAATGGAATAGCTGACTGTATTTATTCCAATCTCATTCTACCTCTATATCGGGTGTAGGAGAAGACTAAATCTTGTTGTTTATTTTACAGGACATTGAATTGTAAGGGGTGACATCTGGACCTGATAACTAATGATCCTGGATTTTGTCCTGGTTGTGATCACTGGAATGAAATTTCTTTATTGTACTAAGATATTAGTTGGACACATTTCCCAGCTTCCTTTGCAGGTAGATGTGCCATGTGACTAAGTTCTGGCTAATGTGATGTGAGAAAAATTGATGTGCATCCTGCCTATTCTTACTCTTGAAATAAGGGTGATCCCTGTCCAATTTATACATCAGAAACTGATCTGAGCTACATCTGTTTCTCTAGTTGCCAGATGGCTACTTCTGTCTATCCCACTTTTAAAATAGAAAAGTTTTAAAAGTTTTCTTCTAGCTTTTGAAGAAAAGCCCTTAAAGAAACAGAAAATGTATCAGATTTACCCCTGAACTCCATCCTGTACTCACCTGTTATAAGAGCTTGTAGCTCGCCAGAGTTGATAAGGAGAATCGAAAGTCTGAGCACTCCATAGGAGCTGCAGGTCAAATTCAATTCCTCCGAGGTGGTCTGGAGTCAGTATGAATGATTTCACATCAGGGAGGGTGTGGTGCTCCATCACAAACTGTCCTATTTCAAGGGGAAACACACAGACACTTATTTGTAAGTTTGCTTGTGGTCAATCCCCTATAAAAGCCTTGAAACTGAATTAATATTCTTCTATAAAAAAATCAAGGTTATACCTACCCACCGGGTTCTGAGAATATATCCCACACTGGGTGGGACAGCATGGCCTCTTACCTCAGTCCATCACCCTACTCATGATCATTGTTAGGGTTACATATATTTATAAATAATAATGAATGTGCCTTGTAGAAATGGCACTAATGAGCATATTCACAACAATATCAGTACTTATGTGACAATGAACATTGAACACACTTAGCTCTGAACTATAACCAACATGTTTCTTGGAGGCAGAAAGATCTCAGGAGTTCATAAATAGAAATATCAATTTCAGATTTTAAAAATCTCATTAGGACCACTCAAGTCCTTTGCGGAAGGAGGCAATTGTAAACATCCTTAAAAAGGTAAGGGTTACTCAGTAAGACACCTCCACTCTTTTAAAGTACAGTCATTTAGTGTCATGAATAAATAAAAGTAGGGAAACTATTCTGTATCGAAAAAATAAAAAAGTAAAAAAAAGTCAGTTGTGTCTGACTCTGTGATCTCACAGACTGTAGCCTGCCTGGGTCCTCTGTTGATGGAATTCTCCAGGCAAGAGTACTGGAGTGGGTTGCCATTTCCTTCTCCAGGGAATCCTCCCAAGTCTCCTGCACTGCAGGGAGAGTCTTTACCAACTGAGCCACTAGGGTGGCTCATTCTATATTAAAAGAGACTAAAGAGGTATAACAGCCAAAATGGAATGTATGGATCCTGATAGGATTCACTTTTGTTTCATATAAACAGATGCAAAGCAAATATAAACAAATATAAAAATAGGTATGAAAGACATTTGCGGGACACAAATGGAGGGAACACGAATAGAAACTAGATGTTATTAGATTGGTGTGAAATAGCTCGGCCACAGTAATGCTATTGTGATGTGTAAGAGAAGGTCCTTGTTTCAGGAGGTGTCTACTGAAGTACAGTAAGCCCCTGCATACGAATGAGTTCTCTTTCAAAACTGTGATCGTAAGTCCAGTTTGTTCCTAAGTCCAACGGAGTCAGCCTAGGTATGCAACTAACATGATAATCGGCTACATAGTATTGTACTGTAATAGGTTTATAATACTTCCCACACAAATAGCACATAAAACGCAAACACAAAACATAGAAAACATTTTTATTCTTACAGTACAGTACCTTGGAAAGTACAGCAGTACAGTAAAACGGCTGGCATCAAGTCAACAGGCAAAAAGAATTACTGATTGGAGGAGAGAGAGGAGATGGGAGACGATAGATCTAAAGGATCGTCAGCAATAGGAGACAGAGGGCAAGTAGCAATGTCACTCATGCCTGATATTGATGGTTTAAGTTTTGGTTTCTTGCTGGAACTAGACACACGTTTGCATCTTGAAAGGTTCGTATGTAGGGGCTTACTGTGTTTAGGGTAACATGGCATGATGGCTACAATTATCTTCAAATGCCTACAATTATCTTCAAATCAAAAAAATGGGAATATGTGTGTGTGTGTGTGTGTGTGTGTGTGTGTGTGCATACATGCACATAGCAAAATGCTAACAATTGTTGGCTTTGTTCTTCATTGTCCTATTCTCTCAACTTTTCTCTATGTTTAAACATTTCTTAGTAATAATAATAATTAAAAAAAAAACTTGAGGAAAAGAACAGCACTGATATTACCTCTGAATTTGGCATGGGTCTTGAATTCAATAACCAGACGGCCATCCTCTCGAATGTAGATCCTTATTATCTGAAGCCTGGCAGAGAGCACACTGTCCGTCTGGATTCCTGGGTAGGCAACCACACACAGAACATTCACGTGAAGGCTTGGAGAAGAGCTCCCAGACAGTAGCCTATACATGAGTTACCCCAGGGACACCTCTAAGTAGAGCCACACACTTACTTGAATGTAACTTAGGACAAATTTACATACTTGCGTGAACACAGAGTCTATTTGGAAAAGATCCTGATGCTGGGAAAGATTGGAGGCAAGAGGAGAAGAGAGTGGCAGAGGATGAGATGGTTGGATGGCATCACCGACTCAATGGACATGAATTTGAGCACACTCTGGGAGATAGTGAAGGACAGGGGAGCCTGGCGTGCTGCAGTCCGTGGGGCTGCAAAGAGTCGGACTTAGTGACTGAACAACAACAAAGTCTATTTAGAGATGTGTGCCAGTCAGCGTTGTAAAACAGCTCATTCAATTTGGTTCTTTTTCACAATTCTATTCTTCTGACATAGTCTTTATACCTGCAGATGTCACTTTAGAGCAGGTACAGGGTCCCACCTCAGAGCACAGAAAAAATGGTCCCTAAACCTTCTTACTATTAACTTTACACCAGGATGCGGTTACAGCATGTCTGCTTCAGACTGTATTTTCTTTTCCTCACCAGAACATCTTTCAGGACTTAAGAGAACCATAACCAATGTTCTGGTGGCTATACTTCATATTGAAAGCAATAGAGAATTACAGGTTAGCTTGTAGAAAGCTAGTCACACATGACAGCATATGAGTCCACTGTGGCTTTAATAAGAGCAATTGCAAACATGACACCCATTGAGTTCAGTATGGCCAAAACCTAAAGGGGAAGCAAAGAAGTGGGGAAGAAAGTTTAAAAAAACCCCAGCTCAAGAATTATCTGACCCAGAGTGTGAAAACTCCCTGGGGTTATTTCTGATGAGAAATATAATGTAAATAAATGATTTGATTTAACAGAAGGAAGGACTGTATTTTCCATTAGTAGAAGTGAAGCCCCATCTAAAGAAATCTACTCAGATGAGTAACTGCTTCTGATCAAGTAAATCACCACCAGGGAAGGGGGAGGAACGGGAGCAATACAATAAGAGGAAATGAGCTTGGGTTGTGTTTGAAGTAGAGGACACTGAAAATAGAAAAAAAATATAAAAAATCAACTCGGACCCATTGGAGTGAATGGAGGAGAGAATCATGGAGTTTTAAGGGACATTCATGGGGTGGCAGTGGGAGAAGGTGGGTGGAGAGAGGCAGAAGAGAGAGGGCTGAGGATCTTAGCTGAAGGATCAGCACCCATCCAGGCTCTGTGGGGGGGCCTCCTCTCAAGGAGAGCAATGACACAGATAAGCCTGGGGTGAAGGTAATTGAAAAAATTCAGCATTGCCATCTTTGAAGTAAAAGTAGGGTTAAAATTCCAACTTTTAAGGATGCAACAAAAGAGCAAACTCGATATCAAATGAATAAAGTAACCCAGGTTATTCTTGATGTATTTCTCCATTTCTGTGTATCTGATTTCAAGACTCTGTTCTCCTTAAACAACAAGAATCACATCATTTTTACCTAGGAGAAAATGAACATGACTATATTCCAAAAGAACACACACTTGTTCCGCAGTATGGGACTTGTCTATCACTTGCCATCCTCTACTCTGCGTCCCTGGCTCCCTGGACTGAATTTATCGTGATGGTGGAGGCCTTCCAGCATTAACATCTACGGACATCAGTCTTTCTCGGAAACCACAGATCTGTATCTTTTCTACACTTTAGGTGGCTCTACTTTGTCTGTATATAGGACAACAGAATGAGGAATGCAGCTACCATTAAAACGCAATACTTAAAAAAAAAAAATGCTGCTTAAGCATAAGGTAAGACCTGTTAAGACGTCAGTGAGTATACCTGTTCTCCAGAGAACAGTGTCATAGAAGAAGGAGAACTCCATCTCGGTGTGGTGCTCCAAGGAGGCCCAGCCCCGGGGGGCCGTCACGTAGATGTAGGACACGTGGAGGGGCACGTGCACAGTCAGGAAGGACTGAGCCGAGTCTCTCACCTGCCGAGCAAGCGGGGTGCACACGGAGAGGGTTATTTCTCCCCGGGATGAAGAGATAGATGAGCATCTCATATTGGTTCCATCTTCATTCACTCATGTAGCCACTTATTCAGTATTAATCAAGCACTCATGATTGTGCCAGGCACCAAGCTAGGATACTGGGTCCTTAACAGTGGGAAAAAAACTAAAATCCCTGCCTTATGGAACCTACAGTCTAGTAGGGGAGATATATAAATGTGAAAAATAAAGGGTGGGAAGTGGTCAGGATGCTTCTTTCAATAAGATAATCAGAGAAGACTTTTTCAAAGAGGTAATATTTAAAAACACTTCACTTTTTTTTTATATATATTTATTTTGGCTGAGCCGAATTTTTGTTGAGGCATGTGGGATCTTTAGTTGGAGCATGTGGGATCTAGTGCCCTGATCATGGATGGAACCTGGGACCTTGCATTGGGAGCAGGGAGTCTTAGGCAGTCCCCTAAAAATACTTTTGAAGTATGAGAAGCTCTCCTTCCACTGATCATTTGCTGGAAGCCTTGGTTGAGATTTTTAAGGCATCACAGTTATTCCCAAAGGATCTGGGCAGATCTGGGATCTACTGTCAGCACACAGTCCCTAGCTGACCATAGTTTTCAGAGAGCCATAGGAGAGCATAAAGCAACCCTAAATGGGAGGATGCCCGTCATCCTAGGACGAACGTGAGGCTGACTTGGATGTCTTAGTGAGTATGCAGACCTTCTCCAATAGGAAAGAAGGTCTTGGGATTTGGATATCATACTATGAAACTTACCAACGGACAGCTCACAGTTGGATAACTTCCTATTTCATTCAATGCTTTGTTGAAATAATGTTGAAAAGGCAGCACACCATACTTCTAAGAAAACACTT
Source organism: Bos indicus x Bos taurus (assembly GCF_003369695.1). Classification (NCBI taxonomy): domain Eukaryota; kingdom Metazoa; phylum Chordata; class Mammalia; order Artiodactyla; family Bovidae; genus Bos; species Bos indicus x Bos taurus. The sequence continues at coordinate 92,820,152 of NC_040081.1, read as the reverse complement.
TTTCTGAAGGAGTTCCTTTTATTGCCATTAATTTGGCTCTATTATTTTCATTTACTACAATATTAACAAAACTTGGATTGAGACATAACAAAATATGAGCAGAAGCCTTCATGGAGAAGCTGTGTATATGGGTCAGGGAGTTGGTTTATTCATTTTTGAGATGTATATTGTATTTTCTGTCATAAATACATATTTCCTTTATAACAAAAAAGCTTACTTTAAAACAATTATATTTTGTCATTGGCCATATATGGTAATACATTATAGAACTTACATATAATTTTGTTTGAATATACAATGAAACATCTTCCCATGGGTAGTTAAGGGAAAGAGCCAAATGCTTAATCAATACTTATGACATTGAAACTTTATATTTCCAAAGTATTCTTTCATATTCAAAATTGTCAGGGATTTAAAGTTGGATTCCAAGTTCTCCAAAAGGCTCCATTAATTCCTTATGCACTTAAAAATCTTTTGGGAAAATCTTACTCTGTCTTCTTTGGGAAATTTTCTGATTTTATCTGGATCTCACATCATGTTCTGTCCCCTTATGTACAGGTTTTACTAAATACATTTGCCCTAATTTCACCATTGCTGATGTTAGACCCTCCATAAATTTTCTAGCTCACTGGTCAAATTATTTTTCCTCTGTTTCTGTTTATTCTCCATTAACCTTCATATTACTTATTAATCCTTAGGAAAAAACAACTCTCATAAATATTTACTGCACAGCTCTTTTGTGGCAGACCTTGTACTAGGTGCTGTCCCGCCTTGAGATTACTAGTGACCATTGCAGATGAGGTTCAGCAAGGTTAAGTCTTCTCTAATTCTGCCAATATTTGATAAAGAAAGACAGGAACTAGGGCGAGTTTTAAGTTGTTGCTGCTGCTAAGTTGCTTCCGTCGTGTCCGACTCTGTGCGACCCTATGGACTGCAGCCTACCAGACTTCTCTGTTCCTGGGATTCTCCAGGCAAGAACATTGGAGTGGGTTGCCATTTCCCTCTCCAGTGCATGAAAGTGGAAAGTGAAAGTGAAGTCGCTCAGTCGTGTCCGACTCTTAGAGACCCCATGCAGCCTACCAGGCTCCTCCATCCATGGGATTTTCCGGGCAACAGTACTGGAGTGGGGTGCCATTGCCTTCTCCCTCCATATACCACTTGTTTCATCTATTTTTAAAGAAACAGACAGCAAAGAAGTACTTCTGTGGTATATATGTATTGGTTTAAAAAGTGGGACATATATAATAATTATTTCTTGTCTTTATCATTTTTAAGCATATTCTGAATAAAGATATCCAAAACTATAATTAAAGTCAGGGAGAAGAAAGAAGAATAATTTTTGAGGGGCCAAAGAAGGAACCAATCACTGAGTTTTGCATATTTGAAAGTGAATGTAGGTTATGCAACTGCAGAAGCAAAAGGAAACCTCAGAGTGCCTTAAAATTCTATTCAGTAGAGGGCGATAGTGTATACAAAATGAGAATTAACCAAACCAAGAGGCATCTCAAGGAAACAAATTTTAATCAAAGAAACTTTCCTCAAATGATTACGTGTAAGTCCCTCTATAGGTTCCCCTCTTTCAGTGTGGTTAAACCTGATTTGAAGTGAAAAACAAATATTTGATTTTCTCAGTTCATTGAGATAACTCCTTAAAATTGGGTAGCACCTGCTTTAGAATTGTTTTTCCCATGAGGATGCATTAGCCTAGTCCCTCTGATATTAATGGCCCTCCTACGACTGTGACTTCTTGCTATAATGTTTTATTTTGTTGGGCTTTCCTAGTGTCTCAGACGGTAAAGGATCTGCCTGCAATGTGGGAGATCCAGGTTTGATCCCTGAGTTGGGAAGATCCCCAGGAGAAGGGAATGGCTACCCACTCCAATATTCTTGCCTGGAAAATTCCATGGACAGAGGAGCCTGGCAAGCTAGAGTCCATGGGGTCAAAAGAGTCGGACATGACTGAGCGACCAAGACTTTCGTTATTACTGATGTTTAAGGACTATTAACCATAGGTTTGGAATAGGTATGACAGCAAGGTGTTTTAAACAGTTGCCGTGACACTTGGGACAACAGTGCTTTACTTGTTTGCTGAAAGACAGGGAACTTCTGTCATTTTAACTCATTTCCCCACGCGGGGAAAACACATCGACTTAGCCACGATCTTCCCATCAAGGTAAACCTTTTTGACTTTCCAAAATACACATGCTCAGTTGCTCAGTTGTGTTGGACTCTTTGCAGGCCCATGGACTGTAGCCCAACAGGGTCCTCTGTCCATGGGATTTTCCAGGCAAGAATACTGGAATGGGTTGCCATTTCCTTCTCTAGGGGAATCTTCCTGACCCAGGGATCAAATCTTTGTCGCCTGCATTGGCAGGCGGGTTCTTTTACCACTAAGCCACCCGGGAAGCCCTTTCCAAAATACACCCAGAGTAAAAAACATATATACCTAGAGAAGTAAGGCTATTGGATTTTTATATAAATGACTGCCAGACAGCTAATTTTCTTCAACTTAATTTAAACATCTTCTATATTAATTTTCTAATTAGCTGATTGAGAGGACTTTGGGGGGCTTGCTCTAGCTATGATGCTGCTAAGGTCTCTCTTGCAGGGTTTAGAAAGAAGAGTCCCTTGGTTGGTGCAGTTCTGGGAGCAACTGGGTGCTAAAGTGCTTCAGTTCAATGAATGAACAAGCTTTAACATGATATCCAGGTGCACACAGCCTTCAGACAGACCCCTAGGGCACCCACCTGGAAGTCGGCGGTTACAGACCCCCCACAGACGTCAATCAGCTCCGTCATGTCATAATAGGCATCAAACGTCCAGACGCAGCTCTTCAGGTTCAGGTGTTTGTAGAGCTGGATGGTCTTTGGCTCCCGCACGCTGGAGTCAAACTGGAAGGGGCGGTCGTAGCCAGGCCCCAGTGCCATGCTGTCATGGACCCTGTCGTCCAGGAACCCTGCCTCTGCGAGGGAGGGAGAAGCAAGGAACAGTAATCCAGTCTGTGGACCTGCCCTTCACCAGCTTCCCAGGAGCTGGGGGGAGAGTGAGAATGGACACATCCTTTGGACACACAGGGAGAACTTTCCTTTCTTCTGAGATGACTAATAGAGCACCCCAGGGCTCCCAGGCTTCCCTGGTGGCTTAGACGGTAAAGGGTCTAGCTGAGATGTGGAAGACCCATGTTCTATCCCTGGGCTGGGAAGATTCCCTTGAAGGGAATGGCAACCCACTCTAGTATTCTTGCCTGGAGAATTCCATGGACAGAGGAGCCTGGCAGGCTATTTAGTCCATGGGGTTGCAAAGAGCTGGACACGACTGAGCAACTAACACTAATTAACTAACCAGGGCTCCTGACACAAGCTCAGTGAGAAGGTGAGGGGGGCTTGTCATCTTGCCTGTTGCCACGTGTTAAACAGAGTGACTGGGGTCACAGACTCAGGAAAGATGCTGCAGGAGCCAGGGAAGAAAAGATGAATGGATGAGACCATAAATGAAGAAGCCAGTGCCTGGTGGCCCTGTGTATCTGTTGGAAAAGAACACCGTAAAGCCTTGTCTGTCACACCTGCCCAGCTTGGTTCTATGCTTCACAATCAGTCCTTGAAGAAATGGATTTATTATATGGAGAATCTGTTGGTGAATTATTCTTTCTCAAGACTGATTTTTTTAAAACATAGCTTTTATGGGGAGCTAGCAAACAAACCTCTGATTACCTCCTCCCCTGCTTCCTATGGTGTCTGAACTCTTGCAGAAAAAAGAAATCTTAATTCTGTGTTAATGAGTAAATAGCTCGCTAATGATGCTTGACTAAGCTTCCCATGCTACAGGCAAAAATTATTGGATCAAATGCTGCCAAGCAACTGAACTGTTCTAAATTAAGGATGACCTTTATGCAGAAGAGAGCTGAATACAGACACAATTTTAGAATATTAGGGTTCAACTTTGTATGGTCCTGAAAGCAACTATGATATTCTGAAAGAGCTGATCCATTTCTCAGAATGTTTGACACCAGCACACAGCCCTCTGCGCCACAAAGACTAGGGTGTCAGTGAACATGTACTGAAGCTAATCGTGTTTAAGTAGGAAGAGGTGCAAACTTTCAGCCTATAGACATGGTATGTTTCTTCCACTAGCTTGCATATGCAGACCAATGAAACTTTCATCTGTAGCCCAGTGACTTAGGAATCATTTACACTCCACTAATTCCTACTGTATCAAGACCATCACTACCCAGAGTGATGCTTAATGAATATGGAAGAGCACACGAACGCTTTCCTGTCTTCAGAAACACTGTTAAATGATTCATCAGTTGCAAAGGGAGGAAATGCGCATTTAATGTGCACTTGCTAAAGTGAATGGAAATGGACAGGATTCTTTGTAAACTAAAACATCTGCCCTGGTGAACAGGAGATGTGCTGCCTCAGCTGTCAGCGCCCTTGGGTCTGTATCAGCTGCAGAGCCCCAAGTCACGCCATTTGCTCCAGCAGTCTGCCATCCACGGACTGAGAGAGGTGGGGCCGAGAGGTCTGCCCACTGGGGCTGGAAGCAGGACATGATGGACAGCTGGGCTCTCTCCAGAGCTCCCTGTAAGAACTGGTTGCGGTTTCATTGGCCGCACTGCAGACTTCTCCCTCTGCCCAGTTCTGCTTCCTCCCTTTCCCTTTAGGAGATACGGATGCCCAATAAACATCTCATACCCCAAGCTCCACCTTGGCTACTGCTCCTGGAGAATCATCCTATAATATTTACCCTTGCACAGGTGTTTTATAAAATGCTGAGAGCATGGGAACCAAGCGCAGGAGAAGGAAGGAGCTAAAATTGACCAGGACCGGGGTTTTAAAATTGTTGACACATGCAATCCCTACCTTGTTTGGGAGCAATTATTCTCCTCATGTGATAGATAGGAAAGTGGCTGGCTCAGAGTTGTCCAGCTATTTTTGTTGAGTTGTACAGGGAGTGGAATAAGGACATGAACCTTGTCAGTTTGATTCCAAGGTCTTTGTTTTTTGCTATTCATGTCACTGTCCAAGCTGCCTATGTTTGGCTGCTTGCTGCTGAGCAGATCCACTAACCATGCAGATTTTGAGGACCAGAAAACATGAAAAGCAGAGTCCATTTAGCCACATCCCTAAGGGTCATCGTGCTGGGCTGGGCACACTAAAAGGGAAGTCTCCCCTCACCTGAGATGCCTCTCAGGTCCCGGGTGGTGACGAGGTTGGAGCAGACGTGTTGGTGCCTGTAGATGGACTCAGATAGAAGAAAATGCAGGTTGTGCAGCGGCATGGTGGAGATGAGTGGCAGCATTCCATCCTGGTGTGGGATCTGCACGGAAATGTGGATTCTAGGGGGGAAAACAAGAGCAGAAATCAGGGCTTTCAGGTGCCTGCCATAAGTAGCTAGTATGGTACATTGTGTGCTGAGTTACTCAGTCATACCTGACTCTTTGAGACCCCATGGACTGTAGCCCACCATCTCCTCTGTCCATGGGATTCTCCAGGCAAGAATACTGGGGTGGGCTGCCATGCCCTCCTCCAGGGGATCTTCCCAACCCGGGGATCGAACCCTCACCTCTTATGTCTACCTGCATTGGCAGGCAGGTTCTTTACCACTAGTGCCACTTGGGAAGCCCCCAGTATGGTACCTTGCTTTCTCATAACTCAATTTGTCTTCACCAGTGAATTTACCAGGTTTTTTTTTCTGAAGCTTTCCATGTAGGAGTTCTCTCTGTGCATGAGGGTATAGTGTGCATGCGGGGTTATTCTCCTCCCTCCAGCCCCTGGGAGATCCTCCAGACTCAGGACTGATAGCAATCTAGAATCATAGATTTTTTTTGCGTGTACAAGAAAAGATAACATCGCAACCATAAATTGTAGCTATCTTCTGCTTTAAAAGGAAGCTTTGTTTCCGCATGAGCTGGAGCCGAGTGGATGGTACAGGCATGGATAAATTTCTTTGTCACAGTGAGTGTCTATGGAGGTTGTGGAGGGTTGCCACAGAATTTTCTAAAGTATTTGTGCCCAAAAGACATCACTGAGCTCTTAAACTCTAAGGCCAGTATCCTTACCCAGGAAAAAAGCCTAGAAATAGTAATACTCCACTATTCAATAGTCTTGGGGCTCCCCAGGTGGTGCTAGTGGTAAAGAGTCCACCTGCAATGCAGGAGACCAAGAGACGTGGATCCGATCCCTGGGTTGGGAAGATCCCCTGGAGGGGGCATGGCAACCCACTCCAGTATTCTTGCCTGGAGAATACCATGGACAGAGGAGCCTGGTGGGATACAGTCCATGGGATTGCAAAGAATCAGATACGACTGAGTGACTAAGACACACATGGTCTCTCCCCAACTTCAAAAACCTCCCTTTCCCCACCAGCAAGTCCTAGCAAGGCCACCAGCCCTCACTGGCCTCAATCTACAGCAAGCTCTGCCTTGAACTACATTCTTCTGCCTGTAGGTGCCTTTGTACCAGGAAGTCTGTAACTTATTTATATTAGCTGCTATTTCTTATATGCTTTAAGAGTCTGTCTTGCCTCCCCACTAAGAGGGCAAAGGACCATTTCCTTCACTTCTTCTGTTTCTCCAGAGCCTGTAGTACACAATTCTAAATAAAATATGAGCTTAATAAATACCGGTTAAGACTGCAACACAACAAAACTGTACTGAGGGGCTGCAATTTTTTCACTGTACAAGTTTAAATTTTCAGCATGTTTATTGAGGATGCATTGTGAATTTTTACAGCTTGTCTCCCAGAACAAAGACTCATGTTTTAAAGAAGAATCAGAACCTCAGAATGTGAACAGAATGGCTCTTTTTGTAAGGAACAGGGTCAATAGTAACCCTGGACACTTCTGTTATTGCTTTTTACAAAAATAAATTTCATTCTGCTAGAAAAAAGGATTTGCATATTTTTGGCTCCATGTTCAAATCTGTTTTTTTTTTCATGTAAATGAGCCCCTTTCTCTGAACTCAGTTGCTCATAAAGGCATGCACATAAATACTACCAGGTTTAATGAATATGTATAACCTACCTGAAATCTTGTTTTTTTTTTTTTTGCTATATAAAAAATGAAATCATCCATTTTCCATCAAGATCATAGGGCACAGGAAAAAAAAAAAAGCATATCTGCCCACTTAGTTATAATTCACCAGTGTTGTTACTAATTTTTTCACTGGGTACTTAGTGAGTGCCTCTTAGGTGCCAAGAAGGACATTCTAGGCAGAGGGGATGCAAAATAAACAGTCATGGTCCCTGCCACCATCATCTCCTGGGTGGGGATGACAAGGAGAGAATGAATGATGATAACACTCTCAGAGAGGCAGATGTGGGTGCCAGAAAAGTGGGAAGTAAAAGCTTCCAAACTAAATTGGGGGAGATGACAGAAAAGTTCCTAGAAGAGATGCCATGGCTTAGGTATGGTGGGACAATGGGATTTAAGAATATGGACTGGAAGGGGACGGGGGAAAGCTGGAGCCAGGAGTAGCCACAGGCAGAGGCAGGTTACCTAAGAGTGCTTGAAATCCCGAGGAAGTTACATGTGATTCCCTGTGGGTGGACTGGCAAATGAAAATAACAAGATGAAGGAAATGAGGCTAGAAAGATTGACAAGGGCCAGATATTAGGGCACGTTTGAAGAACTTCAACTTTTTATGAAGCATTCATCACCATTATTCTTATTTTGCAGAAGCATCACTCACTGATTTGTCCCACCTAGAAAACACACAAAGCACAGCTGGGGACTCTCTGCCATCTCCTCATGGAGGGCACTCCCCGCTGACCTGTTGGGATGCTCCTTATGTTTGACGTCCAGGTATTTCAAGGTCGCGATGAAGGACTGAGCCTGGAAGCCTCGGGCTGTCCCAGCCACCACTGGAGTGTGGCAGATAGCACTGTCTGTTCCGATGGTGACAATGTTGCTCCTCAAGGGGGTCCCCACGTGGCCCACCTTGTCCACAGCCTTGGCCACACAACGTACATGGAACCTCCGGCTGAAGTAAATGCTGTCCAGGACCTACCAGGAAGAGTAAATCACCTCAGACACGTGGTGCCTCAACAGCTCTTCATACTGTGTCTTCTGGATGATAATCTGTGAAGACCATTGTCAGCTGAAAACACTGCACAACCTAAAAGCTGAGAGTTAGGTTTTATACAGCAGGCTAAACTGAAGACTTGAGCCTGGGATACAGCATCTTAGGTAACTGTGAGAGACTGCTCCAAAGAGGAATGGGAAGAGCCGGGATACATATTAATCAGAGTTTTTGCAACAAAGGCCAGGTAGTTGGAACATCAAAAGATAACTGTTAAAACTGGATATCTCAAGTTAAGGAATTGTGCACTTTTCCATGTATGGGAAGATGAAATAGTTTGCTGCTGCTGCTGCTAAGTCGCTCACTGAAATCATTCCTTTAATAGGCATCTCAGCTATCAGGGGCCAGTATCCTGTGTTTTCTCATCCTGAGTCTCTTTAGGATGCCCCACTGGCTGCAGTGGCTGATGCTGCAACATCCTTTGCTGACTGACATGGCAGGCTGCATTCTTAGCCCACACCATCCATTATCCATCCATTTATCCATCTATGTGTCCATTGATCTACCCACCTCTCACCACCTAAGTACTGACTTTCTACCAGGAGCCAGGCACCATGGACAGAGCACTGAGTACTTAGAGCCTAGGGTGGTAAGCCAGGTAACAAGCAAGTAGACAAATGTGGAGCAAGAAACTAGAGATGACTGATTCCCAATGACACTTGTTCTCTTTACATATTAGGTTCAGAGAAGTACTTAATGATTTTTCAGCCCTTCCAGCAAGACTCATTGCCTCTAAGTCACTTTTGTTGAAGGCATGGTATCAGGATATAGAGGAAAGACACTTTTTTCCTAGGAGTTCTTAGTTTTCTTTCCTCCCTACTGCCATTCCCTCCCTTAACTCCCCTCTAATTACTAAGGGTTACAATAACGTGGTGGAGTTAAAGTTGAGAACTTGGCCTCTGACACCTACTGGCCTTGAAAGTCTTTCTACAGATTTTCTCATGCTCCAGACACACAGAATCCATGAGTGCTTAATGCAATCTATGCAGAGGTAACCTAGGTCACCAAAACTCTCTAGGTTACTAGTGCATTGACATAGGGAAGTATATAATAAGAAAAACTCATTAGTAGTTCTATGTGCAGCAGACTTCCCACAAAGCAATCATACAAACTTATAAATTCTACCATGGAAACAATTTTCACTGAAGTCCATTAAAAATTGAAGAAGATTTTTCCATTAAAATTTTTTTAATTAGCTGCCACAACTTTATTTATTTATACATGGACTTCATTCAGAAGGGATTTGAAGCATCTTACAAAAATGCACACGATACAACAGTATTAAATAAATAATTGAAGAAATGAAGGCAGAGCAGAGGAAGCTGGGGTAAGAGGATTAGTCACCAATTCATCACAAGAAGGCAAGCTGAAATATAAGGTAAAATCGTAAACTTGGTACCTGTTAAAAATGTATATTTGGCTCAAATCAAACCAACTGCCCCTTCATGGGTTTGTTGAACAGAGAACAAGGTATTTATGAAACAATAAGCTGTTAAGTCTTGCCATTTACATTTCTAATAATAATAAAGATAATTTAAATTTGAACTAGGTTATGTTGCAAAGGAATTAATCTTCTGGCCTTTCTGAATAAGCTGTGCCAAGGACAATGGACACGAGGGACCCACGTTATCCAAAGCCTCCAATGTACATCTAACAGCTTTCTTCCACTACCTACTCAAGAGAGTTCTTTTTAAAACTTTTTATTTATTTATTCTTGCTGTGCTGGGTCTTCATTGCTGAGCATGGGTTTCCCCTAGCTGTGGTGAGCAGGGGCTACTCTCCAGTTGCGGTGCTCGGGCTTAGCTGCTCCTCAGCATGTGGAATCTTCCTGGACCAGGGACCGATTGAATTCGTCTCCCTGGCAGGTAGGTGGATTCCCAACTGCTGGACCTCTAGGGAAGTCCAAGGCACTGTTAAAGTGAGAACAGACTGTGGATTTGTAGGGAAATATCTAGAGAAATTAAGTCTGAAGAAAATCTCTGATTTCCAAAATTATTAAATGCACTCATCTCAGTCAAAAACCATTGATTGTTTCCTGGGTGCCAGACGCTCTGTGGAGCTTGAGTCTCACTGCTTTCAGCTCTTTCTGGAAGAACATCATTGGTGCAATGAGCAGAGTCAGAACACTGGGCTGTTTCCTGAGCGTGGGCAAAGCACCGCTGTGCATGGCTCCCTGATGGTGGCAGAGGTGTGCGTCTGGCCTCCTGACTCTCTGAGGACAGCAACGACATTCTGAACCTCTTTTCATATCTTCCCACCAGGCTTCGAAAAATACTGATCACTTAATAAGCACACTCTCATTTTATTTAATAACTGGTCCCCACTGCGTGCCACCAATGTGGCAGCCACTTTGGGATGGATATACAAATATGGTAGAACCCTTTTTCTTAAGGAATTTATACCCTACTCCATATTGAATGATTTAAGAGATGTGAAAAGAGACTAATCATTATTCGTACTTACCTAGAATCTTTGACTTACTTCATCATTTGTAAATCACTTTCCTATCTGTCAATGACCTTGTCAAGTGGATTAAGCAAAGGAGGTATTATTTTGTAGATCAGGAAACTGAGACTCAGAAAGGTAAAGTAAACACTTCACATCACATAGTTCAGAACAGGCAGAATCAAGGTTTGTAACAGGTTGTTGGAGTACTAGCCTAGTCCTCTTTCTGCCATACCACATTATCTTTTCTCATACGTAAGAACAAAAGGACAGTGTTGTACCCGCTTAATTGTTTAGTTTATACCAAATGGCATGCAGGGACCTTAAGGAATTTGACAGAGCTGGAGTAACAAAGAGAAAGGCCAGGTCTCTCTCTCTGTAACCAGACCTACCATGTGGTTGACACTGGTGAATGGCGTGTTGTCGGTGATGGTCTCGAAGGGAGACCGGGCCCCGTTGCCGTCAGTGGGGGCGGCCACTTCCCAGCTGAACTGCACAGACGTCTGGTTGATGCCAGCCTCAATGCAGCGCTCCTTCATGACAGCGTATTTGGGGAAATGGGGGTCGCAGGGCGTGACGCAGATCAGCGGGTAGCCCGGGGAGGGGGATTTCTTGACTCCCTCCTTGGTAACCTCTTCCACATGGTCATAGTCAGCAAGTGTAACGACCTGCCAAGGAGCAACATAGCTTCAGGCCTGGGTGGGTATCGGGAGGGTTAGAAAACTAAAGCTCCCTTCCCTAGAGACCTACCTGATCACTTAACTCCTAGGGATTCTTTAAAATATAGCAGTGGTTTTAACAATGCTTAGCCAGGCATCCCTAAAAGATCCTGGAAATCTTCAATAGTAGGGAAGATCCTCCTCCTCCCTGAGTTAAAAGCTTTAGTATCTTAACGGTCTCATTCCTAAATCAGATTCCTATGACTCAAGTGAAAAACACTCCACCCCCAACACACTGTAACCACAACTCTATCATAAATGGCAGATATTAGTTAAAAGTTGCATTAAACTGTTAATGGCAGGCAGTAGTGCATCTGGCAAAATACAAGTAAATAAAGGATATATGTGAAGGACAGGGAAGCCTGGCATGCTGCAGTCCATGGGGTTGCAAAGAGACAGACATGACTTAGTGACTGAACATACATATATATTTCTTCCATGGTCAAAGAGACATATTTTGAAATGGTCTTTCTATTGTATGAGATTAGTCAGGGGAAGTTATAAGAGTTATTCGGACTGCTTCATTATCCTACGTTAAATTCCCCTTGGCAACTTCTGGGAGCTTCCCTGGTGGCTCAGACAGTAAAAAATCCACCTGCAATGCAGGAGACCCAGGTTCAATCTCTGGGTCAGGAAGATCCCCTGGAGAAGGGAATCCAGTATTCTTGTCTAGAGAATCCCATGAACAGAGGAACCTGGCGGGCTACAGTCCACAGAGTTGCAAAGAGTCGGACATGACTGAGGGACTAGCCACACGGCAACCTCTGTGAGCATTTCTCCTAACTGTGAAGTCGGTGCATTCATTCTGTTCATCCCCAAATTGGGAAACATGGTGGTACATCTCCATAGACACTTAATTCTATGCCCATGGCGAGTATGTAGGATAATAGATATGGGGGAATACTCCATTTTTACTCTTCTAGGTCTCACCAAAGAAACGAGATCAATGGTATTGTACTTTCTTTGTCAGACAAAGGTCTCAACATAGTTTGGTCTCACTCTTATGTGGAAACCAGGTTTCTCCTCTTTAGCACTACTGACTTTTGAGCCAGGCAACTCTTTGGTGTGGAGGAGGGGGACTGGCCTGTGTATTGTAGGACGTTCAGCAGCATCCCTGACTTCCATCCCCTAGATGCTAACAGCACCCAGTGTGACAGTCATGAAAACCACAGATGTCACCAGACATTACCAGACGACCCTGGAGGTGATGGGAGTGAGGGATTTGGGGAAGGGGACACGAGCAGTCCTGGCAGTCCTGCTTCTCTCAAGTTCTCATCTAATGCCTAAGACAGAAGCAACCATCCTTTGGGTCATGAGACTTACAATGGGCGGTGCTGGCAGGATGAGACTCCCAGCTGCCTCCTGGTCTAGAATCGTCACTGTAGCCGTGGTCACATCGCCAAGAACTGCTTCCACTGGGTCATCTGGGCCAAGGACTAGGGAGAAGGATTCATGCCACTCCCGGTCTTCATTGGACAGGATCTCGACTTTAAAGAAGATGTGATCCACACCTTCGCCAAGGACAGAACAAAGAGAGCAAAGGTCTTCATCAGTGACCCACTTAAGACGGTGCAGGTTGGCACTGCTGAGGCTTCATGTTGAAATATGCCCTTTCTTCTTGGAGGGCTTCTATCAATGCAGTGGCTGCTAATCACTTTAGCCCAATCTCCATTGAGGGATCAGTTTTATAGGTGAAATTCCACCCGTGGTGGAGGCTCAGTCCTACAGATTTACTATCCAACACATGAGAATTAATGGCCCCTGCCTGACACTAGCTGGTGGTAATAAAAATCTATGATCTAAAAAACACTCCACCCTGGTTATGCATTTTTTTTTTTTTTTTGCTTAATTTTTCTTTCCCCTTTACACTTAGGAACAAGCCCCTGTGTGGCAATGAGTGTTTACACACTAGACACCCTTCAAAGCTGTCTCTTGGGAAGCGACAGCTCAAAGGTTACCTACAGGGCCGTCTCTGCCAAGACGATAATGTGACAGTTTGCCAGCATGGAATGGGGAGGGTTAGAGCTCAGAAACCCCCATGTTTTCTATAAAGTGATTCTATGAGGGTGCAGCTATCCCTGGCAGTGGTCAAGATGGCCTTCTTCCTCCTATAGACACCTGGGCTAGGTTACTTCTAGGACCTGCCTTTCCCCCAGATCCTTATGCAGAAGAGAAAAAAGCTAAGACACTTGGAAGAGAGGTCCTTGTGAGCATGTGGAGGAAGGGCACCTAACTTCCCTGTAAACACTAGCCAGACGAACAAGGGATGGAGCCAAAAGCCCTTTGAAGCTCCGTGGGGTGATGGAGACATACAGAGACACCCCTCCATCTCCAAGGGAGGCATTTCTTCCCTCTTCTTGCCATGCCATCTCTGAAGAGGGCTTCTACCACTTTTGCCCACTTCTGGCTACATCACAAACAGTGCCAGGCTGTACACCAGCCTTTTCACCTTATATTGCTCCAGAAAGTTTTTGGGAAAAGTCTAGAGTACAAGTCAGTCCTTTTTTTGTCTCATTCCTTCCATTAAGGAAATACATCAAACAATTAAACAGCTGGTTGTGAGCATCTCATCTTTCTCTCTTCCATGACTCATCTTCATAGCATCGCCTAATAGATGTCAAGCCATTTGAACATGGAGATTGTGCCTTCTGGGTTGAGTAAGCCCTGAAGGGCCCAGCACAATGGTGTGTACTGATGTTTGCTGAATGATGGCATCACATATATTTTTAAAAACTCAGGTGCTCCCATTGCTCAACCAAATTATAGGCTAACAACAACAACAAATCCTTTTGAATGATCCAAAATGCCTAGGATGCTCCGAAGTAAGGCACTTCTTTTTTTTTTCCTTATCCTATGCCACTTTTACTAATTAAAAAATTTAAAGATTCCTACAACCTCAAATGTGTGCTTACTAAGTACTTCATGCTATTGGAAATGTATATATTTTTTAATTTTCTGCTTATTTTTTCCTTCGAATATAAGATATTAGCCTCTCTCTTAAGTAATACCTATGGGGCTTCCCTGGTGACTCAGACAGTAAGAATCTGCCTGCAATGCAGGAGACTCAGGTTTGATACCTGGATCAGGAAGATCCTCTGGAGAAGGAAATGGCTACCCACTCCAGTATTCTTGCCTCGGAAATTCTATGGACAGAGGAGCCTGGCGGGCTATAGTCTATGGGGTCGCAAAGAGTCAGACACAACTAATCGATTAACACTTTAAGGAAGACCTACTAACTGGGATTGGCATTCAATTACCAGGACTGAACTTCAAGACTCGGCTCTTTGGGTAATAATCCACACCAGACTGGGCTGACCCATCCCGTGTGCTACAGCGAATCTTGGATGTTCTGTTCTGATCCCCTCTGCGGATCACCTTGACGTTCAGAATGGCCGTGGCATCTGGCCCTGAGGGTTCCCGGACTTGGTATGCAGCTTCTTCAAACTCAATGGTAGGGGCTAAGGAAACAAGGTTAGGAAAACAAGAGCAAGTTGCAAAAGTGAAAAAGAATTCCAACTCCCATGAAAACACTTTATAACGACAAGAGGGAATTTTTCACACTAATTAACAATACAAAAGGCAAAATAGCTTGCAGTCATAAAAATCAATCTGTATTTACCCCTAAGTAATACTTTGGAAAAAGGAATTCATCTGTGATTCTGCAGGAGCTGTTTCTCACATATTTCTTATTAAAAAGAGTACAGTGGAGGAAACATTTTTAAGCACTTTGAAATGCATGTTATCCAAGTTTCCATCTAGGCCTTATAGCTCATAGCATGTTTTTAAATCTGCACAATTTATCAAGGGACTGAGACAGAGTAAGCCCTTGATAAATATCTATTGACTGATTGTATGAACCAACTCTTTTTCATTTATGAGATATGAATTTCATTTATATACTGCTTACATTTACCAAATCTATCTCTCATCTCCATCTTCTGGGTCCTCCTTCCTACTGCTTTCACTTTCCCCCACCCTTAGCTTTATCTATAAATACCACAGGTTAGTTAAGAATGAGTAGTTTTACCAATTTATGGTTGCCAGGTGGAAAGGATGGGGAGAAGGGGTAGTTAGGGAGTTTGGGATTGACATGTACACACTGCTATATTTAACAAGGGTAACCAACAAGCTAACCTACAGTATAGCACAGGGGACTCTGCTCAATGTTATATGGCAGGCTGGATGGGAGGGGGTTTGGAGGAGAATGGATACATGTATATGTATGGCTGAGTCCCTTTGCTGTTCACTGGAAACTGTCACAACATTGTTAATTGGCTATACTCCAACACAAAATAAAAAGTTAAAAAAAAAAAAAGAGTGAGTAGTTTTAGTGGTGGCTACAACAATAATTGAGAAACATAGGATTTCCGAACACAATCTGATTTGAAGTACTACCCTCATTGCTGTGAAATGAATAACTTTTTTTTTTTAAAGTTCGAACCATGCCTTCCTTTGTATTATATTCTCATGGGGAAGGGCAATGAGGTAGTGGTGGAAACAGTGAGATAAGAAGAGAGAAGAATTGGGAGCAATTACAAACCTTATACCCTCTAAAAACATATCATAGACTTTTCCAGAAATGTCTGGTGTCTCTATGTTCACTTCCCTCTTCTCTCTCAGAAAATCCATTCTTCCTAATTGTCAAAGACACGTCTCATTTGAGACTTCATAGTTTTACTGTGTACGCTCTCTGAGACTGAGGTGTGTCGCTGTAACAGTGTGAACCGGTGACTTCTCTGAGCCTAAGTACTGGGCTAAGTACAATCTAAGTACTGCGTGAACAGGAGGGGTTCACCTCAGATCTGAACCTGTCTCCTTCGGTAAACGGCTAATTCAACTTCAAGGCTGGCTTTTAAATTTTTCCCCCCCAATTCAAGTTAGTCTATATTTTATATTAAAAACCCTGAGTCTCACTGACTCTTGTGTAGATTCTAGAATCTGATACAATAAGGTTTTACATGCAGTTTTATTCCTCACAGTTGTGTAACTAAGAGCATAAATAAGATAACTTTGCTGGGGTTCAATTTCTTTACCTATAATATAGGATAATAACACCTACCTCAAAAGCTTACTGTCAGGATTAAATAAAGTTTTTTTTTTTTTAAATAATATGCTTATAACAGTTCTTGGTATATAATCAATATTCAATAAAAAAGCTATTACTAGTTGTAGTATTGTTGTCCATTCATTAAAATATCTATTTTAATAAAACAGCTATGTCCCTATTTAAAACAGATTTTGTTTTCTTTGGTGCCTGGGTCATTCTTTGCTAGCACTTGACTAAAGAATTTAAGTATTTTTAGGTTAGTAGGCCAAATCAATTAGAGAGAATAAAACTGAGAAATTAGACTTTTCCAGGAAGGTGGCAGTGTTTTAAATCAGTTCATTGGATTCAACTGACTCTGATTGTATTTCCAGCCCTGCTCCTGAATTGCCGGGACTTAAACAGTTTTTATTCTGTGTCTGTCTTAGTGTTTCTGTCCTAGCTCTTAACCACACTCATTCCTTATGTCTTGGTGATGTGCTAGGGAACAATGTGATTAAAAATACTAGAGCTCTGTGACTTCCCTGATGGTCCAGCGGTTAAGGCTCCTTGCTTCCAACGCAGAGGCTGTGGTTTCGATCCCTGGTCAGGGAACTAATAGTCTACATGTCACACAGCAGGAACAAAAAAGCCCAAATAAACATCCAGTTAAAACTGTATGTTTAAAAATTTTCAATTTAAATTAAAAAAAAAATTATAGTAAAAAAAATCGGAGCTCTGTGGAAGGGATCCCTTGCTGCATTTTTTTTTTTTAAATTGGAGTATAATTGTTTCCTATAAATATTCCAAGACTATTTTTTTTTATGAATACTCCAACTGTTACCATTAGACATTTTTACAGTGCTTTTATTTTTCAAAACACCTATAATTACATTAAAACATTACTATGAAACATCAGTTCAAGTCCCATCAACCTAAGAGAAACTAAAGGCAATTTCTTCTGTTACCATCTTCATCATTAGATATGGTGATGGTGGCCATGTGATTCTTTCCAACTCTGGCTCCACTCCAGTGGTTCCCAAGAGGACGGCCAAGGTAGACCCTGAACTGTTCCTCAGGCTCAAACATGGAGTCATCGTGTATATAGACAGTACAGTTCTTCATCTAGAGCCAAGGGCACAAGAGAGATTAAAACTTGCAGCGAGGTATCAATCATTTGCTCACCTTTCCCTGGAAAGTAATTTTTCTTCTTTGCAGCATCAAAGAGCCAACACAAATTCAAAAGATTCCAACCATTTATAAAATAGAATATTTAAGTCTTAACAGTCATACCTAGATGGACCTACCTATATGTGGAGCTTTGTATTCAATATTCCAAACCATTTTGAATTATTGGTCATAAGTTATGAAAAACTAGAGCAATAAAATGAATCACTAAAAAGCATTTGGAGAACATTTGTGTGCTTCCTCACATTTTGCCTGGACTCATCTACACCCTTGTACATGTTATGATAGGTAGATTTCTGATGGTGAGGGTTTAACATATGGATTAGAAATCCTGGAGAGGTGAATAATGTTCTTCTTCCTTTGCGAAAATTGAGGAGTCTTATAAGGAAGTCAGAAAAGCTTCCTGTTAGGCTAAAGACACCTTTAAAAGCTGCAGAACTCTATAAAGAGCTGCCAAATGGTGTCTCACTTGAAAACTGCTGAGAACTGAATGTCAGAGAACACAATCTAAATCCCTGTTGGATGGAAAGAAATCAAGTGTTTCCCAAACTGAATATTCTCTTCTGAGGACTGACTTCTTGGGGAAATGTAAAATAAGGTCACAACAACAGAGCAGCCTTGATAGCATAGTCATGATATGAAGTGTGATTATTTGTAGTTGGCTGATCCTAAACTCACTATAGTACCATATTGCATAGGATATGTGGGTATGGAGCTTTTACTGTCACACCCCCTGAGTCATCCTAGATGGAGGGAGACTATTTCTGTGAACATTTACCTGTGGTTTGCTAACCTGGTTTTAAGTTCCTGAAGCATGCTTTTATTATCCCTCTCACATTTTTCTTACAGCAAGAATTTCTTTATGGAAAGCATGAATTTAATAATGACTCTTCAGTATATCTTAAAAATAAAAGACCTTCTCCCTGTGTCATACAGCAACATTCCATTAGCTATATATTTTACATATGGTAATAAATATGTTTCAATGCTATTCTCTCAATTCATCCCACCCTTTCCCCCTGGAGGGTGCAGGATGGGGGGTATAATGTATACTTATGATTGATTCACATTGTTCTATGGCAGAAACCACTGTAAAAAATTATTCTGCAATTAAAAATAAATTTTAAAAAAGGACATTCTGGTAAATGACAAGTTCCAAAGACATTGCTCAGCATGACGAAGGAGATGAAGATTCCAAAACGTGCTTATGAATAGGCTGCCATGTGGGTAACATCTAGACTACTAAGCTGTATTTTCTTTATGATTTTACTAAATTACAAACTGCCTCTTGGATAGGCAGAGAATCCTCTTTTGAATTTAAAACAAATACAGACATGCAGACTCAAAGCTGAAGATCATATTTACAGTACTTATGTGTGTGTGTGTTTTAATATGTGTTTCAACCTGCCACCAGTAAAATTCCCATAAAATACAAAACTAAGACAGGGGTTTTATGAGTCATGCATGCGTAAAAGACTTGAGAGTCTCAGAGAAGGAAACTATTACTTTCTTTTGGTGGTAAAGAATGGAGGAAGAATCGGGTGACCTGGGATGGGTAAAGTATTCCGCTAAACTTCAAAAGAACTAATCATAAGGCAAAACCTTCATATGCTTGTAGTCCATGGGGTCACAAAGAGTCGGACACAACTGAGCAACAGAATTGAAGTGAACTGAACTGAACTTCATATGCTTGATTATATCAAAATGAAGATTTCTGTTCAACTAAGAACACCAAGGTCAATGGTAGTAGATGAGAGACAGAAAAGGAAACTACGCTTATAGGAGCTAAAATGTCTAAAGTTGGCAAGGATTAATATTACTATTCAGAATTATTAACATTAAGAATATTTAGAGTATTCTCCAGGCAAGAATACTGGAGTGGGTTGCCATCTCCTTCTCCAGGGGATCTTCCCGAACCAGGGATTGAAACCCGGTCTCCCACATTGGAGGCAGACGCTTTAACCTCTGAGCCATGAGGGAAACCCAAGAGTACACAAGAAACTACTGCAAATCAGTAAGAAAAAGATAGCAACACAATAAAATAAGTAACAAAGGTTAAAAATAATAGATTCTTGTAAGAGGAAACTCAATGAACTAACAAGCATGTGCTTTGCTTAGTCGCTCAGTTGTGTCTGACTCTTTGCAACCCGTAGCCTGCCAGGCTCCTCTGTCCATGGGGATTCTCCAGGCAAGAATACTGGAGTGGGTTGCCATGCCCTCCTCCAAGGGATCTTCCCAACCCAGGGATCGAATCCAGGTCTCCCACATTGCAGGTGGATTCTTTGCCATCTGAGCAAAACATAGAAATAATTGGAGAAAGGCAAATTGAAATGAGATATAACATTATACATATCAGATTAGTAAAAATCAGTAACTGGAAAAGTATAGAAGAGGATGTAGGGTTTTAGCAACCTTCATGTCCCGTTAGTGACATTTTGGAAAGTATCCTAATACTATTTTTTTTTTTAATTAAGCACATTCATGCCCTGGAGTCCAGCAATTTTGCTGCTGAGGAAGTGGACAGGTAGGAGGATTTGCCTGGTGGTACTGTTAGTAATGGCAGAGTGTTAGGCGGTGACTGGGAACTGAAATGGAGGAGCTTCACTGTCTGTTGCTGAGAGTGAATGAGTAAAAGGTAGTAAATGCACATCATGAAATACTAGGCAACAGTTTGAAGCAACAGATTAGATATACACATAAATGACATGCACAGATACCCAAAACATATTGCTGAGAAAACACAGAAAACGTGTGAAAAAATATAACACAGTAGCAGTTTTATAAATTAAAATTATATATATAAAGAACGAGGCCTTTGCAAAGAACAAATACAAAATAAGAGACACACATTAACAGACAATGGATTGACGACCTCAGATGGGGAAGGACTGTGACTGTCTGCAGAATAGGGGTAAAATGAAATGAATCAATCAACAAAATGAGAAAAGGCCTTGAAATGACCAATGGGAACTCCATACTTTGAACCAAGGGCTGCGGCCTTGCAATCAGGGCCACAACTGACTTAGTCATCTGAAACTGAGATCCAAAAAATGGGGAAATACAACTCCCATTCAGTATGTGCTTTGGATATACACTGAGGCTGCAGGCTTGATTCTGATGTGTGTGTGTGCTCAGTCATGTCTGACTCTTTGTCACCCTATAGACTACAGCTCCCCACATTCCACTGTCCATGGGACTCTTTCCCAGCAAGAATACTGGAGTGGGTTGCCATTTCCTCCTCCAGCAGATCTTTCCAACTTAGGGATCAAACCTGCGTCTCCCGAGTTTCCTGCATTGCAAGTGGATTCTTTACTCTGAGCCACTAGGGAAGCCCTATTTGATTCTGATGCAGCCATATTTAGTGACTGGAATTTCTCAGGAGTTTCCTCGTCTGTATGCATCATTTTGCATTATATTACCAAGAAAATACTTCCCGAACCTGAATCTGCTCAACTCTACCTGTGCAATCCTGTACTGCGGGCCCTATACCAGAATGTGTATTGGCCTGCAACCGGGACCCAGGTATTAGAAAACTGTCTCCTCCAGACAACATTTGTGGACTGCATTCCTCTTCAATGTGGTTTCAGATTAAGAGAAGTCCCTAGTCATCTGATTCTGCTAAATTCCAAGAAGATTCTACACCATCTAAACTTCCCAGCTCAACCAATGACATAGGTAGCTGGTGCTAAGTGGGCAACAGAGAAGACAGCTACATAGAAGAGATGATATCGTTGAAAGTATTGCGTTGGCCAAAAAATCTGTTCAGGTTTTCCCGTAAGATGTAATGGAAAATTCAGAACGAACTTTTTGGCCAACCCAATGTGAACAATTAATTAGAACATCTTAGGATGTTCAGAGTTTGTCTGAATTACTTCACTATGGACAAATAAAGGCATCAAGGAAGGAGAGAAACCCATCTTTCAGCCACCACGAATCCACTTACTTTCTCCCCTTTGAGAAACGTAATCCGTGAAGAGTCTGCGTTTCTTCTCTCCTCAAAGTCCTCCATGACCTGAGCTGAAAGGCCCTGAGTATAGCACCTCACCGATGACTCATAGCTCAGGTCTCCACTCCGAATGATGGGCACATGCAGGACGCCCTCCTTCTCCTTCACCAGGAGCAAATCCTTGGCAAACTGCATGCTGGGCACTGGGTGAGAGAAGGAAAGATGGAGGCACTGTTAGCGGGACACCGAGGGAGGTGGCGGTAGCCCTCGTGGGCCCTCAGCAACCTGGCAGGAAGGCGCCACTGAGGACCACCAGAGGCTGATAAATCACAGGCAATCAGCAGATTTCAAGGCCTGCCTACTGCTCTCAGGACCAAGAAACTGCTTCCCCCATGAGTGTGAAAGAAAGTGAAGTGACAGTGTTGGTTGCTCAGTCGTGTCCCACTCTGCGACCCCATGGACTATAGCCCACCAGGCTCCTCTGTCCATGGGGTTTTCTAGACAAGAATACTGGAGTGGATAGACAGTCCCTTCTCCAGGGGATCTTCCCAACCCAGGGATCGAACCCCAGTCTCCTGCATTGCAGGCAGATTCTTTACTTTCTGAGCCACCAGGGAAGCTAGCTGCACTGTGAGTGTAGTTCCAACAAAATAGAACAAATCAAGTTTGCTCAGCTTCAGGGAACAGTCACCATCTCAAATGCAGATAGGTGATGCAAATGAAGATATGCGCCAGGTGGAAGAAAAATGTTGAGACCTGCGAACCCCAAAAAGTTCATGTTCCTTCTAAGGCTACAAAGAAAAGAGCAGTGTAAACCTGATGATAAATGACCACTCACATGGGTGCCGGGCCAGAAAGACCATAGAGAACAGGGACAATTGGAAAGAACAGGTTGTGTTTAAAGAGGGCTGCCCCTTAGCTTCATTCTTTTGCTGGCAGGTCTCCCTATTTTCAAACAAAGCCAGAGATCTGCATTTTTAGGTCATAGCTCCTAAATTTCAAAATAGCAAGCATTTAAAATGGTAAAAAAAAAATTCCATTCAGGCCAAAACTATTGCAGCCGAACAAAACACACCTACAAGCTGCATTTGGCCAGTGGCTGGCGCAGTGGTAAAGAATCCACCTGCCAATGCAGGAGCCAAGGGTTCCATCCCCGGGTCAGGACAATCCCCTGGAGAAGGAAATGGCAACCCATGTCAGTATTCCTGCCTGGGAGATCCCATGGATAGAGGAGCCTGGTAGGCTACAGTCCATGTCCCACAGTCGGATACACCCAATAGTTGGACATGTCCCACAGACAGTCAGACATGTCCGACAGTCTGACATGACTAAGCAAGCTGGCAGTCTCTCTCTGCAGGAAAAGTTATTTAGATTCTGAACCTTGCTTCTTCCTTTTTTTAAATATGTAAATTGGAAATGTTAATATCTAACTTGTAAAATTATTGGGAGGATTGAACTGAATGAGATTAGTGCTCAATACAGCAAAAAGAGGGCACTCTAATGTGGTTATTGCTGTTCAGTCACTAAGGTGTGTACAACTCTTTGTGACCCCCATGGACTGCAGCACACTAGGCTTCCTTGTTCTTCACTACCTCCCTGAGTTTGCTCAAACTCATGTTGAGCTGGTGATGCCATCCAACCATCTCATCCTCTGCCGTCCCATTCTCCTCCTGCCCTCAATCTTTCCCAGCATTAGAATCTCTTCTGATGAGTTGGCTCTTTGCATCAAGTGACCAAAGTATTGGAGCATCAGTCAACATCAATGAATATTCAGGGTTGATTTCCCTTAGGATTGACTGGTTTAATCTCTTGCTGTCCAAGGGACTTTCAAATCTTCTCCAGCATCAAAATTTGAAGCAAATGTTGGCAGGAATTACCATATCATGGTGTGTATTGCTTCCCATCTCCAGGCTTCTGAACATATTGGATCAGTTTTTCCTCCTTGCTTTCTACAAGGCCTTAGGTAACATTCTGCATTAAAGCGTGTCTCCTTCTGAGACCAACATTTTGCTGAGTGACAGTTATTATTTTCTTTATGAAAAATACAAAGAGGTAGTCATCTGTCCAGTCATATGTCAAATCGTCTTTGGAGCTACAGAAAGATGACCTTAAAGCTAAAACATGTATTTCCTGGCTGCCTCCAACATGCCTTGCCCAAACTGAAAGGAACGAACAGAAGGAGTGAGCACAAAGCTCTGTACAAGACAACACATAGAAAGCTCTCTGCCTCCAACCTGTCCACGGCTCAGAACTGTCGGCATTGGCAAATATAAAACAAATCTATTATCTGAGCTAAGCCTATTACCATTTATCACTAAAGAAAAACCCAGAAGATATCTCTAAAAAGATGAGTGACTTCGGTATGAGGTCCTACACATTACCCATCTGGGACTCTTTCCATCGAGAACGGTCTGTGCTTCTAAGAAAGGGGTGGGAATGACATGACCTTGCACATGACGACAAGAAGGGAGCTTGTTGTCAGGCAAAAAGCAACACAAGCAAGAAAACTTTTCTGCTCGTGGCAGATTTTATCTAATGCTGTAGATTGATTTTTTTGCTGGCTTGACAGGCATCAGGGTGGAGGTGAATTAAAAGCTAAAGTGGTAATGTTTGGGCTATCTCATGTATTAATCAACTCCAGATTTCTCTTGAGATGTAAAAGACTTCTTTCCCTTTTCCCTCTAACACATAGGCCCATGCCTATGGCTTCCCTGGTGGCTCAGAGGGTAAAGCATCTGCCTGCAATGCGGGAAATCTAGGTTCGATCCCTGGGTCGAGACGATCCTCTGGAGAAGGAAATGGCAACCCATTCCAGTCCTCTTGCCTGGAAAATCCCATGGACAGAGGAGCCTGGTAGGCTACAGTCCACAGGGTCGCAAAGAGTCAGACACGACTGAGAGACTTCACTTTCATTTCACTTTTCTTTCCCATGCCTATCTGCTAAAAAAAAAAAAAAAAAGGAGGAAAAGAAAAGAAAGAAGTGGGTGAACACTTCTCATGACTGTTTTCTGGGAAGTCTCTGCTTTTAAGGAGCCCTCAGTTCAGTGGGAGACTGAGCAGAGACAAAGGAAAGGCAATCTGGATTGGGGACAAATTTATGCGTGGAGGTTAAGATGTACAAAGGCCCAACCCAGGTCAGGCATTGTGTTAAGGGCTTCCATACACGTCATTTCTTATCCTCTTGGCAAACCCTACAAGGCAGCGATCTCCAACCATTTTGACACCAGGGACTGGCTCCACAGAAGACAACTTTTCCACGGACAGGAGTTGGGAGCAGGGGGCGGGTTTGGGACGATTCTCATAAGAAGCACACAACCTAGATCCCTCGAATGCACAGTTCACAGTAGGGTTCACCCTCCTACGACAATCGAATGCCACTGTTGATCTGACAGGAGGCGGAGCTCAGGTGGTAATGAGACCAAAGCGGAAAGTGAAAGAAAGTGAAGTTGCTCAGTTGTATCTGACTCTTTGCGACCCCATGGACTGTAGCCTACCAGGCTCCTCCATCCACGGGATTTTCCAGGCAAGAGTACTGGAGTGGGTTGCCATTTCCTTCTCCTGGAGATCTTCCTGACCCAGGGATTGAACCGAGGTCTCCCGCATTGTAGGCAGACGCTTTACGGTCTGAGCCACCAGGGAAGTCCAAAGGGGAGTGGCTGCAAATACAGATGAAGCTTAGTTCCCCAGCCTGCCACACACCTCCTGCTGTGCGCCCCGGGTCCTAACAGGCCATGGATAAAGTACAGGTCCATGGCCTGGTGACTGGGGACCCCACTACAGTCCTCAGAGGAAGTAGGGGTGCCGGCCCTGAGGGTCAGTTCTGTCTGACTGCAGAACCATTTCTATTTCACTAGGATAGGATGTGTGAATGGGAGAAGGAAGGCTCACAGAAGGCTCCTGGAAGACTCACAGGCTCACAGTGGGAATCATGCACTATCACCAACACATCTCTGAGAACATCAATTTGCAGTTATCCTCACATTTGTGTAAGTCTGATGTCCTGAAATAGATTGCAAGACTCTACTCTCTACTCCTCTGTAATCCCTAGTGTTAAGCACCAGTTTTAGGCATGGAAAATATCACCTGCTAATCTTCTTAGTAACTGACAAAGTGAGTGCAAACACAACCCGCCTGGAATGCGGTGGACTCTGTATGGGTGATGGTTAAGTCTGTGATTGAGGAAAACTCCTGCCTCTGGTTTGAGTTAATGGTGAGACACAACTGCACATACAAGATTGCCATGCGGTAGCAGCTACAAGGCCTTTCTTGCCTTGCTCAGCATCTTCAGGGCAACACCAAGTCTAATTCTAGGTATCAGAGCAGAAGAGAAAGGTGAAAACAGAAAATATTCTGAGATGAGCCACTTAGATGATTTAACGGCCATTTCAGCCCAGTGGAGAAAGACAAAAGGAGCTAAGATCACTTTGGGAGGCTGAAAGCTGACTTTGTAAGGATTTTTTTTTTTTTTTGGACCATGGAGGTAGCATGTGGGATCCCCTACCAGGGGATCTTACTTCTCCTACCAGGAATCAAACTTACACCCTCTGCTGTGGAAGCATAGGGTTAAACCTCTCAGGGAAGTAGGATGCCGGAACTGTTCAACATCTTGGATTGTTGTGGTGGGTGAACTTTGATTTATGTAAGTTAGACCTCAATAAACATAAGTCTAAAATAAGATACTATTTTGGATATATGAAAACATATAACAAAAAACTGCTTCAAATAGTTGTCTTCAGGAAGGGGAGATGGAAGTCTGGGAGACAGGGATAGAAGGAAGACAATTTTCATAGTATGATTTTTGCTGTTTACTTTTTCTTAGTTATGTGTGCTCAGTTGATCAGTCATGTTCTACTCTTTGTGACCCCAAGGACTGTAAACTGCTAGATTCTTCTGTCCATTGGGATTCTTCCATGGGATTCTCCAGGCAAGAATACTGGAGTGGGTTGCCATTTCCTTCTCCAGGAGATCTTCCTGACCCAGGGATCAAACCTATGTCTCCTACATTGGCAGATGGATTCTTTACCACTGAGCCACCTAGGAAGCCTTTTTTAAAACTATATAAGTGAATAAATTATTTAAAAACAAAGACATTAATGATAACCCTGCTGGGCTTCCTGTTCCTTCTTTGATGACTCTGTGTAGTCACTGAAGAATGTCATCATGGGTTCTATGTTGATCCCTAAGGAGGCTGAGGAGGGTCCCCCTGCTTGAAGTGAAAGGTTTGACTTGATCTTCTCTACCCAACTCTAGAATCTGGCAATTTTAGATTTCACCAATTCTTTCCCAGAAACAACTATGCTTTCCCGTTCATTCGCTTTTTACTTAGGCCAGCTCTTCACTGGGCACTCATATTTTTGTTCAGGTGCTTGTGTGTGTGCTCAGTTGCTTCAGTTGTGTCCGACTCTTTGTGACCCTCTGAACCGTAGCTGGCCAGGCTTCTCTGTCCATGGAAATCCCCAGGCAAGAATACTGGAGTGGGTTGCCTTGCCCTCCTCCAGGGGATCCTCCCGACCCAGGGACTGCGCCTGCGTCTCTTACATCTCCTGCATTGGCAGGGGGTTCTTTACCACCAGCACCACTTTGTCTGGGTGCCTGTGTCTATTTGTCCTGCACATCACCCACAGGATGGTCAGTATTAGTTTTCTCTAACAAAAATCACACCACTCCTCTGCTTAGAAGCATCCGCTGCTCCCCTGTACCTATGAATTCCTGATGCTGGAATATAAGACATCTCAGAACTTGTCTCCAACATGTCTTTCCATTTCATTTCCTTCCATTCACCTCCTGCCAGGCTCGAAGCAAAAGTAAGCATCTCACTGTTCTCCAAATATGCGTCTTTCAAAATTGCATACCTTACATATACTATAGTTCTCCATTTAGAAACATTTTATTATCCATCAGATAAACTCCTACCACACCTAAAGACTCTGCTTAAATATCACTTCCTTTGTGAAATCTTCTAGGATTCTTCCACACTTAGTTACAATTCAGCCCCCTCTCCCGTACACTACTAGATTTATCATACTATTAGGTCATTTATCATAATATATTCTACTTTTTCTGTTTGAGGGTCTGATCCCCCCAACTAGAGCTTGAGCTTCTGAGGACACAGCCCAACCAGGCATGCCTCATTTTATTGTACTTCACTTGACTGCCCTTTATAGAAACTATATTTTTGACAAATCGAAGATTTGTGGCAATCATGTGTTGAACAAGTCTATGGCGCCATTTTCCCAACAGCATTTGCTCACTTTGTGTCTCTATGTTTCATGTTGGTAACTCTCCCAATACTTCAAACTTTTTCATTATTATTATATTCATTACAGTGATTGTGATCAGTGATCTTTGATGTTTCTATGAAGGAAAGATTATGATTCGTGAAAAGCTCAGAAGATGATTAGCATTTTAGCAATAAAATATTTTAAAATTAAGGTACATTTGTTTTTTTAGACACAATGCAAGCCCCTAATAAACTACAGTATGGTGTAAACTTTTATATACACTGGGAAACCAATAAATTCATCTGACTTGCTTTATTGCGATACTCACTTTAAAGTGGTGACCTGGACTGAATGTGCAATATCCTCAAGTGTGCCTAGCAGAGTGCCAGAAATACGAATGATTATTTCTGCCCCATATTTCTATGTAAAAATGTGCACATGCATGTACTCATACACACACACGTTTCTTGAGTGAAAATGTGAATGAGCTCCAATGTTATATATGTGGATGTTAAGGAAGTAATAGAAATCTGATCTGAGCCACCAGCTGGTAACCCCAATCTCTTACCATCCTGGAATGTGTCATTAATTGCAATGACAGCCTGGAAGGGTTTGGTCAGTTCGGCCCCTTGTGGGGAGCTGAGGAAAACCACAAATGTCTCCAGCCCTTCAATCACTGGATACTGAGTGTCATCCAAGATGGTCAAGGTGCAATACTAGGAGAAAAATCAGGATGTTAACTAGACTTATTGTGGTGTTCATTCCACAGTATTGACAAATATTGAACCATTATGGTGTATACCTGAATCTGACATAATGTTATATGTCAATTACACCATGACTTAGCACATACCCCTCCATAATTTTTTTTTCTAATTAAAAAAGCGAGGAAAAATCAAAGCAAATCTTATAGAATACTCACCACCCAACACTCATTTGCCTTTGGGAGATTAGGATAAAAGTAACAACTTGCATTTCTCTGTTGGTCTTAAAGTAAATTTTTAAAATCCATAAAATGATGATCAATTTATCACATACCCTAGGTGTTTTTTCTCTAGACATCTGAAATCAATCAAGCGCAGTGATGCTGGATATTATGCTGAAAATGGCATTTGGAGAGTTTGTCAAAGATCTAGGTTGATTTGTTGGCCTGTGTTTTTGAACTCTCCAATGGTCCTGAAATACAAGGCTTTCACCTCTTCTATACTCCCCTTTCCTCGTCCCAGAGGTGAATGGGAAAGTAACGGCAACTTAGCCCTTCAGAAACACAGACATCAACACCACCAAATTAGGGGAAGGCTAGGGAAAGGATAGACAAAGCTAGCTTTTGTCTCATCCTGCCTAGTTGGAAGCCAAAGCACACATTAAAAAGATGAAAATTACAATATTAACTTCACAATATTACCTTTGGGATCTACAGTTGTGCCATACAGGTAATCCTTTCTAATAATTTGGTGTCTATCACCCATGAGCTTTTCTAAACATCTTAAAGGGAAGATGTCTGAAGAAAGGGAAGACAGTAATATTTCAATATTTTAGAGTCCTCTAGAGACTTTGGAGAGCAGACTAGAGACGACATGAACAACCCATCTGGCCTTTGACCTCTGCATGCTCACCTGCTCAGTGACACCTGGTCCGAACTCCACCTTCCTAGAGCTGGGAACGTAGTCAACTCCTGGGGTGGCAGACGCTGGGTCTGAGGGCCTCGTGGCACACCAGACAGACGTGAAGGTGGAAAGGTCAGTCCCGTGGCGGATAACTGGGATCTTCACTGTACCTGAATTGAGAAGCACACGTTTCAGTGGTCAGTCTTGAATCAGAGTGTGAGTGTGGTTTTCAGAACAATGTCTTCCCTCGCTGCAGCAGCTCCATCCTGCCACTTGCCTAGACCACCTTCAGTGACACTCTGTGCGCCCTCTGAAGGCCCAGAGGTGTCACCATCCCTGGCTGTATGGATATTAAGTTCAAGAGCAGACCTGCGGGAGGGCCCCACGGAGGTGGTGCTAGGAAGACAACCTTTAGGGGAAAGCAGTTTTGTGGCTTAAGAGGCGAGGGTCCACCATAGGAAATCAACCCTCAATATTCACTGGAAGGACTGAAGCTGAAACTGCAACTTCAACACTTTGGCCACTTGATGTGAAGAGCCAACTCACTGGAAAAGACCCTGATACTGGGAAAGATTGAAGGCAGAAGGAGAAGGGGATGACAGAAGATGAGATGGTTGGATGGCATCACCGACTCAAAGGACATGAGTTTGCGCAAACTCTGGGAGATAGTGAAGGAGAGGGAAGCCTGGCGTGCTGCAGTCCATGGGATTGCAAAGAGTCGGACACGACTGAGCGACTGAACAACAACAACAAAGTGGGGAGGGTCCACTGAAAACACCTTAAGCCTATTTATGGAGAAGAAAAAATAGCCAATTAAGGAAGAACCAGCTAGGGGGCTCTATGAGGCCTGGAGCTGAATGTCCCTAGTTAAATGTTCCTAACTGGGTGATTTCCCTATTCTGAGTGTTGCACACATCATTACTTAAACCATATGTGCTTATTGCTTATCTCAGAAAGAAGCTCATCTTCTGGCCACTGTGACAACATAATTTGTAGGGCCCTAATGATACGCATGTAAATTTTTAGCTGTTTCCACAATCAAGGTCAGAGAAAAGCTACGCGACAAGTCCATCAATAGTACTTTTCGAGCCAATAGCCATGAGGTGACAAGTAGTCATGGCTGGGCATTTGTTGTATGGGGAAGGGAACACAGTATAATAGAAAGGTCTGGGTTCTAATCCAGTTCTGTCATATTAGCTGGTCTTTGATGATTTATTTCACCTCTCTGGGACCCCATTTGCTCTTCTCTATAAATAAGAAGGAATGCAATGCACATGGTATGGTGGCTGGCATTCAGTAAATACTCCAAAATCTTAGTTTTCACTATCGTTAAGAGTATCACCTTCAAAGAGGTGCAAGGTCTTGATCAGCACAGATTAGCTGATTAGCAGACCTTCAGCACAACCACTGACTCTCTTATTAATAGCAGGATGTCTGTCAACAATATGAGGAAGACTTTGAGATTCATGCGGAGCCCAAAGAGGGAAGAGACCTGGGTGGAAGAAATCTGCCCATTGACTGCCTTGGGCTGTTATGGGAATGAGAGTTCCATTGTTAAAACATGGAAATTTTGAATTTATTTGTTATGGCAGTTGCAGGACACTAAATAATTTACCTCCATCTTCAACAGATCACATCCCACTCCTTCACATGCCAAATGTTTAGCACTACACCCTCCCTTTGGACCACAGAAGTCAGCCAGTGAGCTCTAAGTCAGGTCTTTTCCTGCCACCAGTAAGCAGAGCAAGATAAGTGAATGGAGTTTCCTAACCTTCACTACCTTTCATTCTTGGTTTTGATGCTGAGTATTACCTGCCTCACACTGATAACCGTGTCACTGAGGAATGGCATTCTCAACATCCTAAGGGCATTCTCAAAACTAAGAGGAAACTATTTAAGGAAGGGATCAGGAGACGAGTGAGGGGAGCCCAGAGATGCTCTCCATTACCTGCATCCTCACTGATGGTAAAAGCCGTGTTGCCCAAGGACACGGTAGAAGCATCATTGGGACCAGCAATGAGCACCTTGGCCGATGCCATTCTTCCGATGCGGGCGTTGTCGGAAGCACCTGTCAGGGCAATCTCAAACTCCTCTTCCTCTTCGTACTCGCTGTCATCGATGAGCATGACATCACAGGTGGACATGGTGACACCAGGCCCAAATATCACTCGACTCTCGGCAGACATCCCTCTAGATTTAAAATCAGAGCCCGATTCTAGAGCATAGAGGCTACTGCCCATAGCTGACTTGGGGACCGTGTAGCAAATCACAGATACAATGCTGCTTGAATCCCCTGAAACACAAATGGCAAGAATACCAAAGTAGTTGAATGAGCATTTCTCAAGTTTTAAAATCTCGTAATTTTGATGGGTATGATTCTTTTTGACATATTCCATTCAAACTCTAATGGAAATGTCCCTGCTTTGCAGTGTCTTAAGCCCGTGGTCTAAGCCACTTGAGGATTTCACATATCCCAGATCCTTCACCAAACAACCTGGAATGGATTTCCTATTCTGTGAATTTCGTGCTCTATTAATTCACAAGACTCATTGCCCGCCATCTAAGACCACAGCGGGTGGAGGGAGAAGAGACATACTTGGTACTTTAAGTAGAAAAGTAATTGTGTCCTGAAGACAGTGCTATGAGCACAGTTGACTGCCTTTCTGAATAGACTTCTGCACTTTAGCTCTCAGGGAGAAACAAGCCTGTTTAAAAAAAAGGAAGACACAACAAAACAAAAACACCCTGCCTCTCTGAACAAACGACTTTACTTATTAGCACTGCCACTTACCTGGGTGATAGGCTATTTGGGCTCGGCCAGCTGACTCAGAGCAACCAACAAGCCTTATCTGTCCTCTGAGTGGCATCACCAAGGGTTGGTGTTACCTGCAGCGTTGGCCACACTAACACACCATCAGCAGAAACAACAAAATACCTGACATCATCACTTACAGTCTGGTTGTGGCTTTGAATAGGGATCAATTTCCAAGTGTTTAAAAAAATTTGTTTTTAAATATTATTATTGGAGTGTAATTACTTTACCATGCTGTGTTAGTTTCTTCTGTACAGCAAAGTGAACCAAAAGTCCATATTCATACAGCCCCTCCCTCAATTTCCATGTGTTTTTAAAGTCACAATATTTCACAATCGTAAATCCATATGATCTTTCTTTTGATTTTCCACGCCAGTGGAATCACCCTTTATTTCTCACACACAGTTAATTTCTCACCTGAGCTCTACATGTGACACTCACGTGTGGAAATCTTTAAATACATTTTCAGTCTCCCAAGAAGACAGGAAGCCAGTTCTCGCACACTGTAACTGCCTGCCTTGACCAAGGCTACTAAATATTTTTGGACTGGGTGATTGATTAAGAACTCTGAGTTCAGGAGTCATTTGCAAGGCCAAATGTAACTAGCCTTCTGGTCCCACTTAAGAATAAATGGGCATGCAAACAACTTCAACGGAGAAGCCATCTGTAGAACTCACTGTAGGGAGGATGGTTATTGGGGATTGAAGTGAGTTGATAACCCACGATGCACCCCCACACATGAGTTAACATGGTACATGAGCATGTGGCATGTGAAAGGGACAGAATAAACGTTAGCTATTATTACAGCTCCTTGCCGCCTTGGGCACCAACAGACCTTTTCTTTCAATAGGTGCAAACAGAAAGCCAGCACTCTCGTTGACCCGGTAGGTCTTCTTATCAAACTCTAATGTAGGCTCGTCCTCAGTGTCATTGATAATGACCTTCGCCTGGGTGAACTCCCCTAGTAGGGCATACGCTGGCATGCTGAGCTCCACGGTGAAACTCTCGACGTCCTCAAACACGTTGTCATCGTTGATGACGATGGTGCAGGACTTGGTGTCCTCTCGCTCATCAAACTGCACCTGTCACGAAGGAAACAGCAAGGAGATAAGAGGTGCCTCAGATTCCCCCGCTCCGCTCCCCAAGGGCATCATGGGGAAAAAGAGGACCCAAGTCCAGTGGGCAGGCCACTGAATGAAACAGTTGGTTCTTCCTGTCAATCCCTCCCGCTGTATCACTTCTCCCCATTCTACCTCTGCACACTGGGGCTGATTCACTGTATACAGACATGGAAGGAAGAGATGTCTCCTACCGTGTGGTAAATGTAGAAAACCATGCAGGTAACTATTCATATCCTGTTTTATTAACTCAGCTGGGACAGCAAGAGTCATTTTTTTTAACACCTAAAAAAACTGTTTCCCTATTTATTTGGTTGTGCTGGGTCTTGGTTGCATCCCAGGGGATTTTTTAGTTGTGGCAAGTGAACTCTTAGTTTTGGCATGTGCTATCTAGCTCCCTGACCAGGGATAGAACCCAGGCCCTTTGCATTGAAAGCATGGAGTCTTAGCCACTTGGCCACCAGGAAAGTCACAGCACAAGTCGTTTGATTACTTGGTTTTCCTTCCATTTGTGGCAAGTTTAACTGGAAAGATCTTTGAACTTGGAGTGTGAAATTCTGGCCTCAAGTCCTGGTTCTGTTACTTCCAAGCTGGGTTAGGCTATAAAACTTCACAAACCTCAGATTCGCCATCGGCTAAATAACAACAATATGTCTATTTCACATACTTACTGGGAGAACTAAATGAGAAATGTAAAATGAAGGCACTAACTTTACTTTAAAGCATGGAACAAATGCAAGATATTACCATCATCACCATATTACTCATATAATCAAAACTGACATAGAATCTCAGTGTACTGAATTATGGAGTTTGAATTCAGAGACAGTCACATTATGAACAGGCCAGACTGAATTTTAACTTTACTATTACATCCTTTCCCATTTAGATGTAGTAGATCCATAATGTGAATTAACTTAGCCTGATATAAAATAGAAAAATTAATTTATATGCATACAAGTGTGAATTTATAGGGACTTCTTCTGGTTATACTTTGTCTTTATAAAAAAGATGATTAAAACCTACACATGGAACCAGGTTTATGGATCAGTCTAAAACTGAGTGGACAGGCAGTGGGTCTGGACTGAATTTTGTGAAATAGCTAAAATGTGTAAAAACTAGTCCTAAACCTCTAGGGTCACACAAATCTGAAAAACACATGCTTTTCATCAATAAAAATGTACTATTCTGCATCTAATCAACGTATCAAATTAAGTTTTACTAAGATCCACATTTTAAAATGCTCCCAGCTAAATGAAACACTCAAAGGTTTCTATTTAGGTCTAGAACACACTGTCTGTTGTCATTCTCTGAAAAGCACAAGTATGTGTTCTTTATTATTATTTTGCTAAAACATTCCTTAGCTTATCTGATCTATTCTAATTTCTCATTTATATTTGACATAGATTAGAAGTTTGGGATTAAAATATACACACTACTATAGATATAAGATATCAGGGCTTCCCTGATAGCTCTGCTGGTAAAGAATCCACCTGCAACACAGGAGACCCCAGTTCAATTCCTGGGTTGGAAAGATCCACTGGAGGAGGGATAGGATACCCACTCCAGTATTTGCCTGCAATGCAGGAGACCTGGGTTCAATCCACGGGTCGGGAAGATCCCTTGGAGAAGGGAATGGCTACCTACTCCAGTATTCTTGCCTGGAGAATTCCATAGACTGTATAGTACATGGGGTCACAAACAGTCAGACATGACTGAGTGACTTTCACATATATAAGATAACAAGGACCTACTTTATAGCATAGGGAACTATTCTCAATATTTTGTAATAATCTATAATGGAAAAGAATCTGAAAAAGAATATATATATGTATATATATATATATACACACACACATATATATGAATTACTTTGCTGTACACTTGAAACTAACACACATTTTAGATCAACTACATTTCAGTAAAAATGAAAAAAAAATTTATGTAAGAGGCATTAGCTTAGTCCAGCTGAAATGCTTCAGAAAGAGAGCCCACTTCTCTTTACAGGGATTCATGCTGCCATAAGAATAATGAAACTACTTTTAAAAAACACTTAATAAATACCTAATAAGTGCCAAGTATTGTACAATACTTAAATCTGACATGTAGAGGGTGTCTTGCCATAAAGGAGTTTACTATTTATGTCCTCTTTTCTCTTTTGCTTTCA
The DNA here is from genome assembly GCF_003369695.1 of Bos indicus x Bos taurus. NCBI lineage: Eukaryota > Metazoa > Chordata > Mammalia > Artiodactyla > Bovidae > Bos > Bos indicus x Bos taurus. The sequence goes on along the minus strand of NC_040081.1, from coordinate 92,784,826 downwards.
CTTTTTCTTTTTTCTCCTTCATTCACACCCTGGCACTAATTACCACTGCTGTCACATGGAGATGTGCAAATGTGTGTGTGTGTGCGTGCATGCAGGCATGCATGTGTGTGTCTCTACACTCCTACAAACCCAAACAGCCGCCAACGGATTTTCTCTAAGGCAACTCACACACAACATGTCCAAAGCAGAATCAAGATCACCCCCTCGCTAGACCTGCTCCTCTTTGGCATCCCCTCCCAGCGAAGGCATCACCATCCATCTCTCCCTTCTGTCCACTCTCTAGCCCACTGCTGAATCCTATCAATTCTTACTGGTCTGTTGAATCCACCCCCTTGTTTCCACCTTCACTTCATTTGTTTTATTGAGTAGAGTTGATTTACAATGCCGTGCTAGTTTCAGTTGTACAGCAAAGTGACTCAGTTATACGTATCTATCTCTTCTTTTCAGATTCTTTTCCTTTATAAGTTGTCACAGAATACTAAGTATAGTCCCCTGTGGTATACAACAGGTCTTTGTTGGCTATCCATTTTATATATATAGCAGTGTGTATTCGTTAATTGAAAACTCCACCTTCACTTTATAAATGAAGCTCATCTCCCACACACCGATTCCAAGAGCTCCCCAGCTAGTCTCCCTACCCTTCAGGTAATGAGAAGTAGGGAGGAAAGGTTAGGATATCAAAGGCTGAGTGTACAACATGGTGCCTGGGAGGCTCTTCTTGAAGCAAAATGTGAAGATTGAGAAGCTGGACAGCAGTTAAAACTGTAGCAGGGACTAGACAGACTGTGAAGGAAAGAGCACTGTGGGAAGACAACGTAGCGCAGTGACCCGAGGGAGGGTGCGATGGGCAGGGAGGTGGGGTGAACAAGGGGGAACTACCACAGTTGACGAGAGCCACCTCCCAGCCTGGCTGCAGCCCACCGGCAGTTCGGGAGTCAGAGGCCCCCATGCCCACCTACCTGGCCAGCATACTCCACATAGTCCTGCTGTCCCGGCTGGGAGCCCACCCGGGAGCTGGAGGTGGCCGTGCCTTGCTCCGTGCGACACAGGACAATGGCATACTGGTTCAGGTTCCCCGTCCTCTGCACCGTGACACTCACTGACCCTGCTTTCTCACTGACATTGTAGCTGGAAGCACACAAAAAGGCCATCTCTGAAATTCTGAAAGGGCTGCGAAGAATCCGTGTACTTAATGCTTATCTCTGAGGGTTGGTTACTGGGGTCGGACAGTTCTGAGAGGAGGTAGTTTGGTTCCTATAAGAAGTTAGCTGTCAACTGATGGAACATATTCACTTGTGACAGTCATAGAAGCAGGTGACCAAAGAAGGAGTGGATGCAGAAGGATATCTGCCCCATTTTTAGAAGGAGGTGGAAGACAGCACATAGGAGGTATGCCCTCCGTATTTCAGAACACAAAGAAATAACAAACACTGGCATCCAAGTGTGGTAGAGTAATTAGCAGTGAGTTCCTTTGGAAGAAAGCTGCTTGGAAGCCAATTAATAACTTGGTTCAGGTGGAAACTGACTGGACCAGGTCTCTAGGGTGTTTAAAAGAGCCAGAGTGGTGCCAGAAGTAAGAAAATGAGAACTGGGCCAAGGAAACAAAGGCGTCGAGGCAAATGGGGCTTTATGACAATGGGAGAGGGCCAAGGTGCTGTAGACTGGAAGTGTGCCCCTCCACACTTGTATGTTGAAGCCTTAATCCCCTCTGTGACAGTAATAGGACCTTTGCAAAGGTGATTAGGTCACAAGAGTGAAGCCCTCATGAATGGGATTAGTGTAGTCATACAAGAGTGAAGCCCTCATGAATGCGATTAGTGCCGTCATAGAAGAGAGCTCCATTTGCCTTCTGCCACAAGAAGTTACAGCAAGAACTCAATTCTCCATGGACCATGAAGCAGGCCCTCATCAGACACTGAATTTGCCAGCACCTTAGTCTTGGACTTCCCAGCCTCTAGAGCTATGAGAAATAAATTCCTGTTGTCAAGTTACATAACAAGTCACCAAAGTTATGGTATTCTGTTAGAGCAGCTGGAATCACTAAGACACAGAATTAACTTAGCTTGCTGCTAGGAATTTCTGTTGAATTGCAAAGCAGGAGGCAAAGTATACAGGTGCCATTTATTCATAATAAGCTATCCAGGTTGAGAAAAGCTCAACCTGACCTGGGCTTTGTTTTTCATCACTGAGGATGGCCATTAACTTTGACTTGTGGCTTGTTGCCATGAGGATTGCAGGCAAAGTGCCTTTGAGGGGTTTATTTTCATTGCCAGTTTGGGGACTCTCTGTATTAGTTAGTCCATCAAACATTAGAGGGTTGTCCAGAAAACATCATCAGTTTTATTCAACTTATTTAATTCTGAAGGAGTTACAAGTAAGAGGTAAATGGCAGCAGAGTGTATGTATATAATGGAGAATGAAATGGCAACCACTCCAGTATTCTTGCCTGGGAAATCCCATGGACAGAGACTGGTGAGCTACAGTTTGTGGGGGTCACAAAAGAGTTGGACACAACTTATCGACTAGACAATAACTATATATATATTATATATATATATAAAACACATATATATGTTAATTCTAATTTTCCACTCATTCTCCAAGTGTGTGTAACAATAGAATAGCCTCCATCTGGGGCACATGAAACCAAGTTTGCATGCTTCTTTTCTTCCCAAGATCTAATTTTCATTTGAATTATAATGAGATTGGTTTCTTAGTGGGTCTGTGAAATGTAGATTTAAATAATTATATCTCCCACAAAAATTACAGTCCTAGTTATAATCTAATCCATAAAATCAGCTCTGTGTTTTACCACTCAGTGACTCTCTACCTCTGGACTCCCCAACAAGACTACAAAAGTGTCTTGAAGAGCTGTCTGTGTTAAGCTATGAATTTTTAACTAAAGATACATGATTCTGTGTACACCAAAAGAGCGAAGGGGAGAATATAAGCTTAAGAACAGGGAGAATGGAGACAGAAGGCAAAGACTGTTTCTGCAGGCCAGTGATTATTTTTTTCAATGTATTTTTTCCCCATCACTTCTTCTGGATTATCTTCTAAACTTGAAGACTGAAGGAAAAATACTTTCAGGAGAAGCAGTAAAGCATGATGGTTAAGATCACTGGACTTTATTGCTTATTAGCTATATGACTTCAGATAAGTTAATGTTGTTTAGTCACTAAGTTTTGTCTGACTCTCGCGACCCCATGGACTGTAACCTACCAGGCTCCTCGGTCCATGGGATTCTCAGGCAAGAATATTGGAACGGGTTGCCATTTCCTTTTCCAGGGAATCTTCCCGACCCAGGAATCAAACACGCATCTCCTGCATTGACAGGCGTGTTACCACTGAGCCACATGGGAAGCCCTCATATAAGTTACTTAACCTATTTCTGTCTCTGTTGCTTCATTATTGTGGAGGCAACAAGGTTACTCATCTCATAACTGCAAGCATTAAACAAGACGACGTATGTCAATTACCCACTACATATGGCATTCAAGAAATATTTGGTGCAATTATTATTTTTATTCTTATTATCATCCCACCATCATGACTGGATGATTACAGCTGACCTCCAAGGTGCTTCATCTGGGCTTCCTCTGCTTTCCTGTTTCATTTCTCAAGAATGAACACCTACAGCACTTGTACCTGGTATATTTAAAACTGATGAGGGACCACTGGATATGGAAGATGTTGTCGTTGACCACATTGGGTTTACTATCTTTCACCAGAAACTGAAAACTATCCATCATCTCATGGATCTTCTCTTCATGCAACACGTAACGAATCAACCCCAAGTTCACGTCCTCTGTGGGAAAAAAAGATACTGAATTAACCAGGGGATGTAAAGACAGCCTCATAGATTTCTCCTGACACATCCAGTTTATTCTTCTAGTGGATTACAGACAAAACTTATTTTTCCAGGAACAAAAAAAGATTGTAGTCTTAAAAATAAATGTTTCTACCAGATCTTAAAACAAGATCCTGTAATTCTGTTTGTGTACAAGAAGTACCATTATGCTGTTGAACAATGACAATCCCAGGGTCTTGGCAAAAAAAAAAGCAGTTTAATAAATGTCTATGGAAAGTTTAAAGCAAATCTTAGAGCCAACAGAGGAAAGTCTCTGACCCCGTCTGCCATGCATATATGCTTATAGCTGTCCCTACTTCCTTCAAAATAAAGGTTCTTTGGAAGGTATGTGTTACTGAGAAAAGCTGGGGTTGGATTAAAAAATCCCCCTCACAAGGCACAGACAACATGGGGCTAGGAAAGAAAATGGATTGAGGAAAATGGACAGGGATTAAAAGGAAATATGGCACATAAATTGTGAGACACAGTTGTGTCTTCCCAATCAGGTCCATCCCCAACAGCAGTCTAGAAGACTCTGAAAAGTTTCCAGTAAACTAAAATACAAATTGGTTTGCTTGATGTGATTCCAAATAGGAAACTATTCTATTGAGCAATCTACCCCTGTTGATTTTTCTTTCTTTGCTGAAGACAAAAAATCCATAATCCTTTAGAGAAAAAAATTTAACCACACAGGATCACAGATGTTTCATAAAGTCTGGTGGCTATTTTTGTTTTGAAAGCAAACCCACAAGTATCACATGATCTTTTCCAAACAACTTGGTCAAAACTGAAAGCAATTTGGGAACTGAGGAAGCCAGGTAAAGATAAAAATTTTCTTTTTTTGGGCCATAATTTGGAGTAACAGGGGAAAAAATATCAGGAGAAGTAAAATTTCACTGTTGGATTGTTAGATGCCAAAGGATCTATTTGTCTGTAAATAGGTCCGGGGGAAGCAGCTGGCAGTGGTTGCAAGAAAGATGAGGGAGGTAGCGGAACTGGGGTTAGAACAGACCCTTCCCACTTCATGTGTTAGTTGCTCAGTCGTATCCAACTCTTTGAAACCCCATGGACTGTAGCCTGCCAGGCTCCTTCGTCCATGGGATTCTCCAGGCAAGAATACTGGAGTGGGTTGCCCTTCCCTTCTCCAGAAGGATCTTCCCAATCCAGGGATCAAACCTGGGTCTCCTGAATTGCATGTGAATTCTTTACAATCTAAGCCACCAGGGAAGCCCAGCTCCTGAGTGCTCACCCTGTGTGAAGGTAGCCACTGCCCTGCCAGGCTGCAGTTTGTTCTCCACGTGGCCATGCTTGGGGCCCGTGGTGATCTCATAGACAAGTTGCAGGTCCTCCGTGTCCGGGTCCATGGTCAGCAGTTCCTTCTTGGTGATCAAGTTGGTTGCCTGGAATAGAAACCCATTAAATTTAATTCCTGAGATGGGAATAAAGCAGGAACAAGACCCTCTGACTCAGATTTAATTCAGTTCAACCATGATTTACTAAGTGCATTTACTGTCTGGAAAACTTTGTCAGGATTGAAGAGGTTATGAGGACAGAAACCATCCCAGCCTCTGCCCTTGATGTTCATTCTTTCTTGGGGAAGAAAGGCTTATGAGGAAGGTAACTGTGGTGAGTGGTATAGTGGGAGATGCAGAAAAGACTGCACCACAGTTTTAGGGAGCCAGGACAATTCATTCCACATGGATTAGGGATGGGGGTGGCTTGAGTTTGGTCTTGAAAGAAGGCTGGAACTTTGAAAGAAGGATACAATCCAGGGAAGATGGCCACTTTATACCGTATAAGAGTTGATTACAGTGCTTGAAATTAAGACAGACAAATATATAATATCCCAATACTGCTCAAATATACTGGCTAAATTTTAATTCACTCATTTATTCATTCAACAAATATTTAATGAGACCAAAGGTTTGAGAGAAAAAAAGGATGGTCAACACTATTGACTGTTACTAGACCTAGTAAAATAAGGGCATGTAAGTGATCTTTGATTTAACTGAGGTCATTGATGACTCTGATTAAGAGTCACTGCAGTAGGGTAAGAGTTGGAAGTGGAAGACCAGTTGGAGAAGAAGAGAATAGGATGGTTCTGAATATTGAGAAAAATATCAAATAGGGCATGAGAGGAATCTGTACTAATTTTGTCTCATATATTTTAAAATTCCCAATGAGTTCAGTGGAACACTGTAACACCACTTCTACACATAAAACCAACACATCAGCGACATGGAGATGGGAAAATTCACATCCTAGAGGCAATACCACAAACAAAAGTATGAAACCAGTTCCCAAACTGAACTGAATAACTGTGTGTGTTTAGGTGGAAATGAGAATTTAATGCTTGACATGGTACCAGGTGAGAATTATGGCATATCTTAAAATGACCCCATTGGAACTTACGAAAAGGAGAAAAAAATTTTAATTTCTAGAAATCCTCTGATGATACTCATCTACCAAAAAACTCACTTCCTTCCCATCTATGGCATGTATGAGAAGTTTTCCCAAATCCATCCTCCCCTTTTTCTAGTCAACAAACTTTTAGCTGAGCACCAAACTGCCTAGCTAGACACTCCATGCAACAGATAGGGCCATAGGATCAATTTCTTCTTACAACAATATGAGTGCAAGTGATGTGTTTAATTTCTGTATCACTTGCTTAAAATTAAGTTCCTTGCCCCCTATTTTTCTGTATTCCTCTTCCCATGGTATGCAGTACTGATGAACAGCTGAAGAGTTTTTCGCCCTGCTTTTTGATAGCAACACTCTAGTGATGGCAGAAGAGTAAGTCAGAAGGAATATGCATCTCTGAATGGTCACGTGGAGCCCTAACCTCCCCACTTCCATGCTTTACGTGAGAAAAAAATTTCTATCCTGTTTGAGCTACTATATTTGGAGGTCATTCTGTAAGAACATCTTATACTATAATACAATTCTCACCAGATTCATGGAGCTCAGCAATCTTAAGAACTCAGCTTACTTAGGGCGGGATAAGTCGAACAGTTCTGTTCATATTGTCAAGAATAGGATAGAGCCCAAGTTGGTTACTGAGACAGTAGCAGATGGAAAGGCCTTACCTGGCCATCCATGTACTCCAGCCACTGGAGCCCGAGGTTGGTAACAATCCTAGGGGTGCCATCATCCACTGGAAGGATGTCTATCCAGAACTGCTGAGGTGCTGCTGTTATGATCTGTGATGAAAGCCAGAAAAGAAAGCTCATCATTCACACATACCTGAAGTATGTCAGGTCTAGGACTTACAGAAGCTGGAACGCCTGAAATCTGTTGACACTTCAAAACAGGCAACTGAGCAATTTCCATTGCTTATCACCACTCGGCTCCTGAGGTTTCAGGGATAATGCTGACTGACAAAGTGGAAATGATATAAGAAGAAAAGCAAGACACAAGTCGCACTCTTGCTGGAATTTCAGCTGCTATGGAAGTTGGTTTTCCCAAACTTAAGCTTTCTTTAGTTGAGTTCAATATTGCCCCCAAGGTGAAACAATAAACAAAATATCTTCCTTTCAATAACTCTTGGTAAAACTTCCGTCATTAAAATGTGAATCCCAGGGACTTCCCTGGTGGTCCAGTGGTTAAGACTCTGCATTCCCAGACCGCAGTTTGATCCCTGGTTGGGGAACTAAGATCCTGCATGCTGCACAGCGTTGCCAGGAAAAAAAATTAGTTAATGTTAAGGTCTTCAGGTAGGATTCTGCTAGATGTGAAAAGATGTTCATGGGAAAAGATTTCCTTTTTTTCTTTTTTTGAGAAAGAACTGTTCACATGGGGAAAAGGGGCAGAAGAAATCAAGAATAAAAGCATTTGTGAGGACTTGCTTGGTGGTCCAGTGGTTAGGAATCCACCTGCTAATGCAGGATACATGGGTTCGATCCTTAGTTCCTCCCACATGGTGTGTAGGAACTAAGCCCATGGGCCACAACTGCTGAAGCCCACGAGCCCTAGAGACCACACCAAGAGAAGCCACCGCAATGAGAAGCCCATGCATCACAACTAGAGTACAGCCCCCACTCGTTGCAACTAGAGAAAGCCTGCTCACAGCAACAGAGACCCAGCACCACCACTTCCAAAAAAGTGTGTGTGAGAATAGTGCAAAGACATTTCAGTTTATGACTTTACCACCACACAGATATACACACGCATATTCACAACATACATGGAGAGTCCCGTCCAGTACCTCCCCATTTTGGAACGGATACAATAAGCTGGCAGACAGGGCAGCAAGATACTGGTGTTTCAGCCTCCTCCAACCCTCCCAGATAATTTCCATTTTCAAAATGACACGGTCCCCCGGAGACCTGCTGTGACCTTTTATGTTTATCAGAGAGGTGGCCCTCTTGTTGATTCATCCTGAAATCTTTTTTTTTTTTTCTCTTCTGAAAGTCAAACGAACTGGGGAAGCAGCCACAGTATGGGAGAGGGAAAATGAACGTGATGACCTGCCAGGTGGAGATGCAGTGCGCACACTGAAATGGCAGGGAAATCCCAAGAGCCATCCTACTGACACCTTGGCCAACTGAGAATGACCTTCTCACAGGCTGTTGGTTTCTAAAGCACACCAGAGGATCTTTCCTGGCCAGGCAAAGAATCATTCATCATCAAAGGAGGGAAAAAACTGCAGGCCCGAGAAGCTGCTGACCCTTCGCTTATGCTGAAAGTAAACAGTAGGGTGTGATCACGTGCTCATTAAAACTGCTTATGCTGAGTCAGACAGCTGTGTGAGACGTCAGGGGTCCACCTTTCATCAGAGTTGCAGTTATTCCTAGGGGAAGGTTATGGTGCTGCAGGAAATCTGCTAAAAAAGAGTAGAACTGCAGGGAAGAGAGTGAAAGGGGATGTTTATAGTTTCTTCTGAACACCTAAATGTTAGAAGTGAGCAATTCCCTTAAGAGGGAGAAGCTTGACAGTTTCATGACCTCAAAAGAAAAGCAACTTCATTTGTTCCACAAGCTGGTCCTAAAGTGACGACCATGATGATTAGAGCCACAATTTATTGCCTATTTCTTGTGTTTCCTGTGGGCTAAGTGCTTTGTGTAATCAGGGGAGTAGATATCCTCATTGTACAGATAAGGAAGCTAAGGCTTAGAAAGGTTAAATGACTTACAAAGACACTCAGGTAGTAAGTGACAGAAGCAGAATTTAAATCAGTGTCTTTCAGATGCAAAAGCCATACTCTTAGCCACTATAATTCTTCATGAGACTGAAAGCTCTGACTGGCTCAGGAGACGATTTGGAACCCTGTGATCTTATTGAAAACCCAGATGAAAGAAAAAAGGAAGGAACAAAGGTTGAGTGCAAAGGAAAAGGAAAAATAATAGCAGTGATAATAACAATAATGACCATCTTTTATGTGAGTACTCAGTCTTTGCCAATAGTGTTAAGCATTTTTTATGGATCTTTTTGTTCCTTAGACCAATGGAAGCCAGTGATGATCCTTGTGCCCACTGTACAGATGAAAAGCTGAGGCTTATGGAAGTTAAGTCATCTGTCCAAGGCCAATTAGGTGACAGAACCAAAACTCAAGCAGTGTTGAGTAAATGCGTGCTAATTTGCTTCAGTTGTATCCAACTCTTTGTGATGCTATGAACTGTACCCACCAAGCTCCTCTGTCCATGGGATTCTCCAGGCAGGAATACTGGAGTGGGTTTACCCTTTGTCTAAAAATGCCATGTTCAGCCTCCAGACAAGCTCTGGCCTGCTGTGCTCCGCCTCCCTCTCTGCTGTTTCTGCCCCTCACCTCTTTTCCTCCTTCCTCAACAATGAAGAAGGGATTCGTCCCATCAGCCACGGTGAAGGTGAATCGGTCTCTGAGGGAGTTGCTGCCATCGTGGCTGTAGCGGACCCGGCTCTGGTAGATGTCCTCCATGGTGAAGGTGGACATGAGCTGGAAGGGCTGCCCATCGGCGGTTCGCTCGATGGTGCCGTGGCGTGGGGGCTGCACGACCGTGAACGTGACAGACTCGGCCTGTCGTGGAGGCAACAAGAGGAGAAGGGAACTCTGTATCAGGAGCCAGACGTGTGAGTGGTGGCCAACAGGTGGCCAAGGGTAGTTAAACCCAAAGACCTTTATAAGACAAAGACTGCCTTTTCTTTATAGACACCAAAAATCAAGCTAAGGAGAGAAATTATATTGGTTACTACAATCGAACTTATATTCTGCTGCCTTCTGTTTTTTTAAGATAAGACATTTAAATTTGTCCTTTTGGGGTCGTAGGGGAAAACTTGAATTTTTAACCTCTAAGATGGTAAGAACTAGACCTTTTAAAATCACTCACTTCCTTTCCATCCACTCTCCTCCCCCAGCACACACACTTTTCCAAAATTCATACATAGAATCTATGCATCAGAACAGAAGCATAACTTCCCATTTTTATTTTTTTCATTGGAGTGTAATTGCTTTACAATGTTGTGTTAGTTTCTGCTGTACAACGAAGTGAATCAGACATCTATGTACATATATCTCCTCCCTCTCAAAACTCCCTCCCACCACCCCCATCCCACTCCTCTAGGTCATCACAGCACCCAGCTGAGCTCCCCCTATTTTACAGCAGGTTCCCACTAGCTAGCTATTTTACACATGTGGTGTATATATGTCAACACTACTCTCTCAATTCATCCCACAGATTTCCTATTTCTAATAACTGCTTCTAGAGTGACATGAGAAGGAAAAATACTGATAAAGAAAATCCTGCTCAGGACTCTCCAATGATTTCCCACCATCTTGGAAGAAAATGCAGAGGCCTGACCTGGGCTAAGAAGGTCTTCTGTGACCTGGTTCCACAGTTCCTCTCTCGCCTCATCCTTTTCCTCTCCTGCTTGTTCACTGGGGTCTAGACCCTTGGCCTGGCTACTCAATTCTTCCAAGCGCACTGGATCACAGGGCTTTTGCCCTCCTGAGGTATTCTCCCAAGAAACTGCACAGTCTGCTCTTTCTCTTCCTATCTCTGCTCAAGTATCAGCCACTCAGAGAAAACTTCCCTGACCTGTGCCTCAAACAGCACACGCATCAATCTCTGTCACCTTCATGTCACTTTATTTTTATTTCTAGCACTTATCACACCTGACACTATAGTCTATGTTCTTTCTTTCTTTATCATCTGTCCCCCTAACCAAAGGTTGTAAACTCCCTAAGGCTAGCACTTTGATCTGCTTTGCTCACAGTGCTGTCTTTAGCATCTAGAGCTGACCTTGGTAATAAATACTTGCTGAAAGAATGAATAAATAAACGAATGCATGCTGGCACGGGGAAGGGCATACATAGAACTAATTAATAAGTGAGTGGTACCCTTAATGGGAGCTAAATCATGTCAGAATATTAGATTCTTTAATTGGAAAGCATTAGGAGAGGAGGAGTTTAGTCTCGACATGCCCTGTTCTAACGGATAAAGCCTGGTTCTTTGAGAATGTTCACACTGCAATAATTAGTTGTCATCCAGTGAAGTCTCGATGAAGGAGGAAAAAGTGTAGCGGAGAGAAAATCCTTGTTCATTAATAACAGGGAGTAATAAAAATTGGATAAAATGCCATCGACCTAATTTTCTGTGGATCATAATCAAAATCAGAATGTTAACATGATTGTTAACATGCAATTGTGGGAAAGGATAAATGTATTTAGGGTTTCCAGAAGAGTTTAAAAACAACTTATTTCAAATGTATTAGCTTTTTTTTTTTCCAGCAGGCCATGGTATGTTCTGCTTTTTAATCCTTTGAGGATGCTTGTATTACTTTCACCCCCATCCTTCGCCCCACCCTTGGGATCTACTGTCACAAAGCAACAGGCATCTCATTGGACCAGAGAGGCCAGGGGAGCACTCCTACCTCTGTGTCTTCATCCACCGCTTTAAGCTCAAACTCCGTGATGGTCTTCCTCACACCCTCCTGTACCCGCATCCCAAAGTTTTGCACGTGGGGCAGCGAGTCATCCACAGGGCGAAGAGTGATGCGGAAAGTCTGAGTCACCTACAGGGCGGAAAAGTGCAGGTGGGCCGCCTGTCCCCAGCAGCCACCCAAGGAGAAGGCAGACGCTCTCTGCATTCCCTTTCACACCGTTCCTGGCGTGACTGACTGACCAGGAACCCAGAGGTGAATTCTTTTTGGCAAGATAGAGTTCTCTTTGCCTCTGTCCTGGGCTGAGAGTAGAGGGAAACAGAGCTCTCTCAACAATGGTGGCTCCGGGCCCTCCAGTTAAAGGAGAGGACGCTGAATTGATACCCATCAAGGAGGGAAGCGAGTTTCTCACCCACCTCGTGGACTCCATCAGAGAGCGTAAAGCTGAAGGCATCTGAATGCTTCTCAGTCTCACTGGAGTGGATATACTGAACGTTTCCTGAAGTGAGGTCAGCTTGCGTAAAGGAACTAATCTGGATGCCTAGCAAAAGATGAGAACCAGAGAAAGGGTGTCAAGAGGCGAGTCATGGCTCTCTCAGCTAAGGGAAATGTCACACTGTCCCCAGAGAGAGTCCTTTGTCCTTTTCTTACAGTATCAATGTGCTGCCCTCTAAGACCTTGGGTTAGAGCTGTCTGTGTGTTTTCCCTGCAACAGCATATGTTCTGTGGGAACATGTATTAATTATCTAGGCTTCTACCCTGTGCCAAGGCAACAGCTGGTGCTCAATAAATGTTACTCTCTTCTCTCTTGGGGTTTATGTATGCAGGTCAAACTGTGAAAGGTAGAGCCATTGCCTTCTTTGCCAGACTCCTCGCTCTGAAGTTTTACATCCCCCATCGCCTCATAGTCCTTTCTGAAAACCTGCCCTAATTTTGAATATTGTGTGATGGCTTAGTGTTGAAACACTGGGGTCCTAGGGCTTGGCTGCACACAACCTTTTTTCTGAGATTGGTGAGCCTTAATTTCATCGGATATTCTTCAAGGTCTCTTTCATTCTCAGTTTTATGATTCTAGCTTCTTATATACCACTTTGGCCAAGATGGCAGTAACAAAACTTACCACATGACTTTGGAGTTTGAGCAATCATTCTTTCTCAACTCTCAAATGACCTACCAGTATCTTTTAAAAATGTGATACAGAGAAAACTATTTTTCAGAGTCATTTTAAAGTTAAAAACAAAACCTGAAATGATTTTTAAATAATGCCAAGGTATGCCACCAATGAATAATATCTCTATCTTTCCAAATACTCAACAACATTTGGCAAAACAGCCCCAAATTCTTGCTTCTATCTTAGGGCTCCTGGGGTCCATCCCCAGGTGCCAGACAAGTCTGAAACAAAATCATATCCTTAAATCTCTCAGCACAAATTTTCTCTTCTGATTCTGGGTGTTAGAGTATTCATTTATTTAATCCAGTCCTTTGCTTTGGTCCTGAAATTCATTTGCTGCTTCCTGGAATTTATTATTTATATTTGTCACTGTTAATCCTAGCAAAACCAGTTAGTCTTTACTGTAAAAAAAAAACAAAGAGATTCTACTTTGACTATTTTACATTTAACTGTGATATTAATATCATATTTTTATCTTAAAAATAAAACACATCAACCAGCGTGGTTAACATTTGCATCTTTGTTTATCATCTGAAATGTCATTCAGATACAATAGCCTCCTGAATATTGAGTCATAAATTTTTTGATGAGGCATTTATATTTCTGTGCTTACTAGACCAGCTCTTGGCAGGCAAAAATGTGGCCCCCACCCTCATTTTATGTTTCATCTTGGGTTCTGGACAGAAATTCATACCATTCTTTAAAAATTTAATAACTTCAGACTGGATACACGGAGAAATTTAAACTTCTTCCCCTGCTGTGAATCCATTCTCACAGCTCATGAGGAAACACCTGTGTGGATTCTCATGATCAACTGGTCACCTAATTCACTATTCCCTTTATGAAACTCTAAGACTGATTAAAAAAGGTGATAGATTTCCCTTCTTCTTGAGAAGGAAGTACTGAGATTAATCTTCTTATTTTTTTAACAATTTTTTAAAAAGGTGATAGATTTCCTTTCCTCTTGAGAAGGAAGTACTGAGATTAATCTTCTTATTTTTTTCACATTTTTTATTGAGAGGAAATTGATGTATAATAAATTATACATATTTGAAGTATAAGTTTATATTATCTTTGTTAGGTCCATGAAACCATCACCTCAATCAAAATAGTGAAATGTTTCCATCACCCCAAAAGTTTCTGACATTCTGTAACCCTTCCATCCCTTCTTTTCCTATGTTCCACTCCATCCCAAAGAAGCAAATGAAGTCATTATAGATTAGTTGGCATATTCTCTAAATTTTTTAATAAACAGAAACATACAGTATATACTATTTGATGAATGACTTCTTATTTATTTAGCATGATTATTTTGCTAAACATAACTCATCCATACTGTAGCATGTATTCACAGTTCATTCCTTTTCATTGGCAAGTACTATTCCAGTGGATGGTTTTATCAAAGATTGTTTATCTATTTATCTGTTCATGGACATTTAGGTTATTTTTAGTTTGGGACTTCTACAATTAAAGTTTCTACGATCACTTGTGCACAAGTCTTTGTGTGGAAGTTTTCATTCTTCCTGCGTAAATTGCTAAGAGGGGGACAGTAGGAATGCATATAAGGTGTATGCTTAACTTTTTAGGAAGGGGCCAAACTATTTTCCAAAGCAAAGTACTATTTTATATTCCCACTGGCAGTACATGAGTGGTCTTAGTGGATCTTTTCCAATTCAATCTAGCAAACACTGAGCACTTACCATGTGCAGAACGTTGTTTCAAATTTGCTTATATGGATTTTTTTAAAAATACGTTAAAATTTCATTAATTTTTGGCTGTGTCAGGTCTTAGTTGCGGCACAGGGGTCTTTGTTGCAGTTGGCAGGCTTCTCTCTAGTTGCCTAGATGTGGGATCCTAGTTTCCCGACCACGGATCAAACGCACGTTTCCTGCATTGCAAGGTGGATTCTTAACCACTGGACCACGACGGAAGTACCCAGATCATTTTTTCTTATCTCAGCCAGCTCTGGCAGGTCAGGGTTGGCATCACTTTTCTAGATTATGATACTAATAAGATAAGAATAGATACTAATAGATAAGAAATGTGACCCATCTGAAGGTAACAGTTAATAAGAGGGCAGTGCTGAGACTGGAACTCAAGGTTGCTCACTTCCAATGTTTAGGCCTGCTGCAAGTTCTTCTTTATCTTATGTTGATTACATATTGAAATGAGATTATATATATATTTAATATTTTTCATTCTGTTAGGAGTGCTTTTGGTAAAACTTATCTAGCTGTTTTGGGCTAGACAAGGAACCGCTTGGATTTCACCCTTATCCTTTAAATTTTTGTCAAATAAAAGTGATAAATGAGTATTAAAGAAAATGTGAGAAACACAGAAAAGTAAAGAATCACAAACCACTCATAGTTCTACCATTGAAATATCACCACTGCAAATTTTTTTAAAAAATTTGAGTCATAGGGTAATTTTCTGGCTATAACCTCTTTCTTATCTGAAATGCTGATTGTGATGGTGGTATTTAGTATTATGATTTAAATGATAGCCATAATTAAGTGCCAGAGGGTAACAAGCTGCATTAGCAGGTAAGCTTCAAGAGAAAAGATTTTTGCTGTTTCTTCACTAATGTGCACCGAGAATACCACCCAGCATAAGGGAGGTTCTCAAAACATATTTGGTGAATGAATTTAGTCCATTGACTACAATTACTATCTAAGAGGTCCTATTAAGCAGAGATTCTCAATCTCTATACACTTAAAACATTTTTTTAGCTGTTGCTAATTGGCTATTGGAAGGCTTCAGCTGTTCACTCACCTGGCAAGATGCTGCTTCTAATAACATATTGTCCTTACTGACTGTCACAGCAGGTAGTTACTGTTTGAAATATCTTGAAGGCTTTTAATCCCATCTAAGGTGTTTTCAGTCACCAACCTTCTGGCTAACCTATGTATCTGGCAGCATTATGGAGATCCACATTAACCCTGTCAGTTTTCTAACTCCCCTGGAGGGCCAGTATGTTAGAGAAAGTTCAGTCCAGGGCAAGGAAGTGGTGTGAGAATAAAGCATCTTTGAAGAAATTGCCTTCCTAATCGGATGTCAGGAAATGGCCCTGGCTCTCCTTCTTCAGTGCAGCTGTGGATGGCTCTGTGCCTATTGTCTGTTCCCACCTCAATATCATGCTGGGTAGACTCTCAGCTTCTCTGCTTCTGATTTTCTTCCAAGCCTCCTGTTAACAGAATGAATTGTATCCCCCCAGATTCATACACTGATGTCCTAACCCTCAGTGCCTCACAATGTGACTTTATTTGGAAATAGAATCACTGCAGATGTAATTTGTGAAGATTAGGTCACTGGGGCGGGGTCTTCTGTAGTGGCTCAGTGGTAAAGAATCTGCCTGCTAATTCAGGAGACACGGATTCAATACTGATCCAGGATTATCCCACAGGCTGCACAGCAACTGGGCCCATGGGGTACAACTCTTGAGCCTGTGCTCTAGAGCCCAGGAACCACAGCCACTGAAGCCCATGCACCCTAGAGCCTAAGCGCCACAACAAAGAGAAGCCACCACAAACAGAGGCTTTACAATGCAACTAGAGAGTAGCTCGCACTTGCCACAACTGGAGAAAAGCCCATGAAGCAATGAAGATCCAGCACAGCCAAAAAATAAAAATAAACAATTAAATAAAATTATTTATTTTTAAAAGGTAAGGTCATTAGGATGGGCCCTAAACCAATTTGACCAATGTCCGTATAAAAGAGGGAGTTTTGACACAGACATACACATACAGGGAGAATGTCATGTGAACATGAAGACAGGCATCTATGAGCCTAGGAAAGAGGCCTAGAATGGAGTCTTCCTCAGGAAAAACCAACTCTGCTGACACTCTGATCTTGGACTTCCAGCCCCTGCATCTGTGAGACTCTAAGCTTCTGCTGTTTAAGCAGCTGTTTATGACTGCTGCTCCAGCAGACTAATGCACCTCTGCTCTCAGAAGGACCTGAACTAAGGCACCAGGTGCATTCAATTTTGGTTGGTGTCACAATCCTGAGAGGCTGAGATAGGAAGCCAAGGAATACCTTAGGTAAAGCGCTCACTGACTCACTCGCAGCCCCTTGACTCCTAACATCCTCACACAGTGCTGTCACAGCTACCAACATACACTTGCAGATATTTGCTTATATGTCTTCCACTTCCAAGACTCAAGCTTTCTCCTGCTGCAGCTACTCAGTAAATGTCTGGGGAAGGGGAGAACCAGTGTGTGCTGGAGATAGCTATGTTCAATATTATTGCTCCCTGACTTTAAAATACAACTGCTGTTTATTAGTTAAGTTACTGGATGTCCACTTAGGGTCTAGATCTCCCAGCTACCTCATAGCCTTGTGTGGCTATGTCCTTCTTCTTAGGATGTGACCAAAAGGGATGTGTTCCCAGCAATTCTCCTAAAGAAGAAATGGATGTGGACGCCACTCTTTTATTCTTGCCAGCTGCTGGCTGGGGATGCTGACAATACAGAAGTCACCTTGGACCAGAGATGGGAGCCTCACGTGGAGGGTCACTGAACCACCTGCCTCTGGATTTTGCTGTGAGTGAAAATAAACTTATGGAAGGTACTGTATTTTGGAGTTGCTTTTCCCCAGAAGCTTAGTTTCTATCCTGATAATGTAACTCCTTACTCTGACTTCTTTAGAATAAGAGGGTCCTGGGACTTTCCTGGTAGTCCAGGGTTAAGACTTCATGTTCCACTGTGGGGGGAGCAGGTTCGATTCCTGGTCAGGGAACTAAGATCTCATATGCTGCTCAGCACAGCCCCCAAAATGAAAAGAATAAGAGAGTTCTTAGGGTCCCTGACATGAGGTTGTGGGCCCTCAACCCTGCAAGGAGCCCACACAGGGACTCAAGCTTAATGCAGCTCTCCTCCATGGTAGGGATCTCGTGTCTGTCTTCCCCCATGCACATGGCTCCCTGTGTCTCCTTGGGGGAAGAAGAGAGGACCTTCACACCTTTTCTATCTAAAGAAAACAATCAGCTGACTAAGAGAGCTAGCATAAGACTAAATCCATTTCACAGTTAACCATCAAGAGGATGTCTGCAAGCACTGGTGGGAAATGAGAATTCCCAGGGGCCTCCAGTCCCCAAATAGCTCAGCGCCTGCATGGAGACACAGATCTAAAAGCTGTTCTGCTCCTTTTGGAAAGAGGCTCTGGCACCCAGTAGACCAATCCTCATCCCCTGAGACAAATGGGATGAAGTGGTTTTCTCCAAGCTGGAGCCAACTGCCTTCTGAGAGGGTGACCCATAATCAACACGGACTTCCTATGAAGGGAAACATTTGACATTTAAAAAGAATCAAATTCATGAATCCAGTTCCACTTAGGGGAGACAGGGAAGGAGAGAATGCTGACTAGATTCTCTAGAATGGACAGCAGGGCTGGTAGTAGGGGATGGGAAGGGAAGTCCTGCTCATTAAAAATGGACAGGGCCCTCCAGGAGTAAAGATCGTCTTATCAGGTCTATTTAGAATTTCTAAAAACAGGAGGATTGAGAAGAACTGGTGGGCATGGGAGAGCATGTAGATGAGGAAGTCAAGCCTGGTGGGAGAGGGCAGGGAAGCACGCCTCCCTTTGTTTTAGAGTCTGCTTTCCCAAGAGGAGGGAGAAGGGGGATCTGTTATGGGTGGCCCTCTGAGCAGTGCTAGCTTGGTACTGGCATCCAGATTTAAGCCCAGAGAAGGTGGAGACTGCAAAAAACAGAAAAGGCAAATTTGGAGCCACCTCCCCCAGGACGTGACACAGCTGAGAAGAGCCAGGGTCTCACCAGTAGCTGGCAGGGCCTTGCATGATGCTCCAAGCCTTTTGGAGCACTGTAAAGTGTAACTGCAGTTGTCCCAACACAACAGCCAAGAGTCTGCCCTTTCATCTTTGGAGAGATACAATCAGCAACCTGACAGAATTCTGGCAGAAGCAATTAGCTCATGAATTAGTTATCAAATATCTCTTGCAGCCAAGGTCTTGGGAATGCTGATCTGCACACTGCCCCCAGGAACTTCGGGACAAAAGGGGAGGGCATGGGCTTTAATTTGCATTAGGGATTCAGGCCAGTCTGTTCAGCCTTCCCCGTGCCCCACCCCTAAACACACACACTCCATCCCCCATCATCATGCTGGACCCAGACACGGTCTGCCTCCCTCACCCTTTCCACCATATCCCCCTCTAGCTCACCCACCCTCACTTTCTCCCCTACACACTCTACCCCAGACACACTGGTCTCCTTGCTGCAACTGGAACGTGATGGGCTTGGCTGATCCCATTTCAGGATGTTGATACTTGCTGATGCTCTGGAAAGATGCTGAATGTTCTTTCCTTATATGTCAGCATGGCTGGCTCCCTTACATTCTTCAGATCTCGGCTCAAATGTCATCTTATTATTAGGAGGCCTTCCCTCACCTCATTGGTCCCCGTACCCCAGGAATGCCCTCATTTCACTCCCTAACTCATCACCACTGACATGATATATATACTTGCTTGTTTGCCTACCGTCTGACCCCCAGCATCAGGGCAGGTACTTCCTCTATTCTGCTATTTCCCTGGTTGAATGAAAGGAAAATCTGTAACCTGAAATCCAAAGAAAACCAATGATCTAAATCTCCTGCAAGCTGACACTGCTCCTGTGATGGACAAAATAAATTCTACCTTCAGGTTGTTTATTCAGCAAATATCTCCTGTCTTTCACATTTGTTCAAGTTGCCAAATTCTATAGTTTCTCCTCCTGAAATTAACTCTTTCCTTCCACCAACTACTGTTTACTGGATACTTACTAGGTAGCAGGTGTCATTTCTTTTATTATTTTCATCTTATTATTCCCACGTGGAGGCTGCCCCACTGCCAGAGGCCTCACTAGCTCCCATCTGGCCAAATGCTAAACTTTTTACCTACTGTCACTGTCTCCTTTCTCTTCCTTTCTTTTAGTTTATCCTATTGGACACTGGAGGAATTCACTTCCCTTCCCTGTTCAAAATTCTGCAGGGCCTCCTTATTGCCTATTGAATTAAATAGGGATTACTGATTGCCACTCTGAAGACCCATCATAAAATCTCAGTCTACCCATGAACCCAATCTACTACTATTTTCAGAATATACGCTTTAGCAAAACTGGCCCGCTCATAATTTTTGGAATGAGTCCACATGCTGTTCCTATCTCTGGAAATAACACAATTTCTGTCAGCCCAAATTCTATCTTTCAAGGGCACTCTTAAACACCACCTCTGAGCACCTTCCCATCTGATATCACCTCTTTTGCTTTCGAACTCCTAGGATGGCAGGTTTATACAGTTCTTAAAACACCTGCCATCTTCCCTTACATATGGTTATATGCAAAGGCTCCTTATCTCATCCAACAGAAGACTCTAATGGTTGGGGTAATGTCTCATTCATCTCTTTTTCTTCCTCTGTAGCAGCTGAACCAGGGTCTTATTCAATATGCATGCTCACTTTCTATGTGTTGAATTCTAGTGTTGGAAACAAGACTGTTTACATCAAATTGTAATTATCAAATCAACTTCCAGCAAGTAAGCATGGAGTACACTGTACTCTAAGTATAATGCAAGGCAGTATACAATGGCCAGAAATAGTGATGCCAGAAATACATACTAACAAAGGCAGGCTGGAGGTGAACTACACACATGATATGCTGCCCCCGGCACTTACTAAATCCCAGCTTTGGTCTGATGAAGTCAGAGACGATGGGCTTACCTGGTGATGCTGTGTGCTCCAGGCGGCCCAGCTGGGGCTCTCTGATGATTCGGTAGACCAGTTCTGTGGGTTCCGCCTCCTGGTCAGTGGCAGAGAGTTGCAGAGTGGTGATCTTTTTCACCGAGTTTTCATCCAAGAACAGCCCTTTATTGGTGATGATGACTGGTGGGGATTTGTCTTCTGAAAATGTCAGAAAGAGTAACATGAAATGTGATCCTTTGGCTACCTGACGTGAAGAACTGACTCATTGGAAAAGACCCTGAATGCTGGGAAAGACTGAAGGCAAAAGGAGAAGGGGGTGGCAGAGGATGAGATGGTTAGATAGTACCATCGACTCAACGGACAGGAATTTGAGCAAATTCCAGGAGGTAGTGGAGGACGGAGGAGCCTGGCACGCTGTAGCACACGGGGTCACAAAGAGTCGGACACAACTTAGAGACTGACAACAACAGCAACCTTTTACGCTTCCTTTTTTTTCAATTCTGGGCCTAGTGTCCAGGAGTAAAATCAAAATAATCAACATAATCCCCAGGTCTGACTCTCAGAGAGTACATCAAAGAGCCACAGCATTGCACAACAGAGTTGAAAGGATTTCAGATTCCCACACAAGCCCTTAAAGAAAAGGCTCAGGCCTCAAGGTATGCACCACATGACCTCAGAACTGCTGGAGAACTTTCAAACACCCAATGCCCCCTTACCTGAAACACTGATAGAAAATGACTGGCCGATCAGTTTGTTGCCTTCTCCATCAACCACATCAAATTTAAAAGCAAAGTTCCCACCAGATTCTCCTTTTCCATGACTGTATTCTATAAGGCCTATAACAAGGACAAGAAGATCACAGTTTGCTATTTTGTGTTTTCTGGCCTTATTTCTGAAATATTAGGTGAGAATTCAATGGGTATTCACACCAATGAATCAATTACCCCCCCTCTCACTTTGATATTGCCTTTGACATTTTAGTCTAATGTTTTCATTTCCTCCCTTTCGTCTAGTGACTTCCTCATCATCAGTGACTTCATGATAAAATCACCCTAAGCAGCAAGTGGCTTTGCTTACAGCTGAGGCTCAGCATCTGTGGAAGGCTCCAAGGAAGCCTCATGAATCACAAGGTCAGCAAAACTGCCCATGTGGAAATGGGCACTGACCAGACCCACATCACCGGTGCAGCCCTGTTATCTATCCATGTCACAGGGCAGGAGGACAGAGAGGCACAGACCACATGCTCCCCTAAGGTGTCACTCCCGCTTCCCAGTCTTAAATCATTTTAGGAAAGGCGTGGGATATAACCAATCAACAAAGAAACAGATAAAATGAATAAACTCTACCTAGACGTCAATTGGACCCAAAGGGAAAAACCCAATATGTTATATTTTTGTTAAACCATAGCATTACTTATAAGGATCTAGCAATGTAAATATAACCAAACATCTGGGAAGAAGTCCCTGCTCTCATATTCTAAAAAGGGACACTGAAGCAAGGAATAACTAAGGAATTATTCCACTCCCTTCACTAAAGTACAGACAGGTCCAATGATATTTGGGCTGCTATCAATTCTAGGCATGAGTGCACAGACAGGACCTGTATTCTGGTCCTAGGGGAGCATGCTTCCACTTCTAAATGGAAATTGCACATCATCACCTGACATTGGATTACTTCCCTCTCAATATGTAACTTCTTTTCCTTTCTTATCCCTGAAAGCACTGTACGGTAACTACGTAGCATTTAACATTTATGCTTTCACATGACATCAGCATTTCCTGGAGAAGGGATGAGCTATGTAATCTCCCTGAGGCAGCTCCGATTTATGCCCTTCCATTTTGCTTAGTTCATTAACTTGTGCTCTTTGGGGAGCTGGAGAGAGATATAAATTGTTCACCTAAGGCAGGCATAATTTTCACCTTAATCCATCCCAATTCACTTCTTTTTTCTCTCTCTCTCTCATACACTTTTTAGCATCACAGCAAGTCAAAATGATTTTTTCCTCTACAATAGCCCTCAGTTTCATCAAGGCTATGTCAAAGCATGAGAACATTTTAGTCAAGAAGGAAAGTTTTTTTTCAAACCAAAAAACTGAGGAGACAAGTAAGAATAAATGAAGCTATAACTCAGCTCTTAATTCAAAACAAGAGTGTGCAGTTTGCTGCCATTGGCTACCAAGCACCAATTCCCATTTGACTACAGGGGGTGGAGTTTCTGGAAGTCTGGGTAGGAGAAGTGCCTGACCTTGACTGATGTCAGCCTGGGTGAAACTTTGGATGGGGCCTCTAGTGGAGATCTGCTCCAGGCTGTCACGTTTTACCATCTGCAGGCGCCCTACTCCAGGGTCTTCCTTTAAGATGTACATCACCTGGTGGTCATCTGAGTCAGGAGCCGTCACTTTCAAGTGCCGATCTGTGATGGTTGCTACGGACCCTGGAAGAGAATGGGAGAGACTAGGTCTTTCCCCATTTTTGCTTCTGGAGAGCAGGTCAAATGATTTTAGGAGACTGGAGACTAAAATTATCACACACTCCCCGATCTAAGGAAGTATCAGCTATAGGACTTCTGAGGTGGTCCAGTGGCCAAGATTCCATGCTCCCCAATATAGTGGCCCAGGGTTTGATCCCTGGTCAGAGAGCTGCTGCTAAGTCACGTCAGTTGTGTCCGACTCTGTGCGACTGCATAGACGGCAGCCCAACAGGCTCCTCTGAACCTGGGATTCTCCAGGCAAGAATACTGGAGTGGGTTGCCATTTCCTTCTCCAATGCGTGAAAGTGAAAAGTGAAAGTGAAGTTGCTCAGTTGTGTCCGACTCTTAGCGACCCCATGGCCTGCCACCTACCAGGCTCCTCCGTCCATGGGATTCTCCAGGCAAGAGTACTAGAGTGGGTTGCCATTGCCTTCTCCAGTCAGAGAGCTAGATCCCGCATATTGCAAACTCCACATGAAACAATGAAGACCCAGCTCAGCCAGATAAATAAATAAAATAATTTCCTTCCTTAAAATAAAAAGAAAATATCAGCTGCTTGCCCTTCTGGTTCCAGCTGAATACATTTTAATTTCCCTAAGTGAATAGTCCCAACTTCCCAATTTTTTAATCACCCCTTGAGTTTGGCTCAGCTGGTAAAGAATCTGCCTGCAATGTGGGAGACCTGGGTTTGATCCCTGGGTTGGAAAGATCCCCTGGAGAAGGGAATGGCTGTCCGCTCCAGTATTCTGGCCTGGAGAATTCCATGGACTGTATAGTCCATGATGTCGCAAAGAGTCATACACGGCTGGGTGACTTTTACCTTGAGTTTAGATCTGAGCCCCTTTTTCTTCTGATCCAATTTTACTCTGCACATGATCGCTCTCTCCCTTGACTTTTCAGTTAGTACCTAAATCTATGTTCTGAACTTCTAGCTCTGTGATGTAAATGACTCTCAGAACGACAATGAGACCAGCTTGAACCTAATTTATTTACTTTCTTAAGGATCACCAAATCATTAAAAAAAACAAAAACATAAAACAGCTTTACACAAACTCACAAACATATCTAGTTGCCGTCTCACACTGAATAGTCAGAATCACTGTTCCTCAAGATAGAGGCTATGATGAGAGACACAGAGCAGAGAGACCTGAATGCTGGGTCCTGGAAGACTGCCCAGGTGCTGGGGACAGAGGCAAGGCAGAGTGCGTGTGTGCGTGCTCAGTCATGTCTGACTCTTTGCGACCCCATCGAAATGCATCTTTGGAGTCTCCTGCATTGACAGGCGGATTCTTTACCACTGAGCCACCTGGGACTGTCCCTCCTGGCAAGCACCTCTTCTCAGGGCCTTCCTCTTTGTTCTCCTCTCTAGCCCACTTTTCACATTAAAACAGTGAATTCTGATAAAGGAGGTCCTAGTTAGTTACTCATGCGTAATAGAATCTGGTCTGTAGAGTGACAGTCTGCCATGGGCCCTGAGCGTCTCTGTATGTTTGTGCTGGGTAATGCCAAGAATGCAAGGTTTGACCTCTTGTCCTCTGGGCCATTCTCAGCCAGCATCCCTGAGGGAGGAGGTGACGTCTTCCTCTGGGACACAGATCAGGTTTGCTTATCGCTACTATAACATGGAGAGTTCCCAAGCTCAGGGTTCTTCTTCTGCAATTCATCACCCTGCACACAAATGTATTCGTCTGGGCCCTCGGCATTGCCCCTGTGGGACTTGCAAGGCATTGTCACAGAGTACTTTATTACTGACCAAGGAATCTCAGCTTCCCCAGTGGCTCAGCAGTAAAGAATCTGCTTGCAATCAAGGAGATGCAGGTTTGATCCCTGGGTCAGGAAGATTGCCTTGGAGTGGGAAATGGCAACCCACTTCAGCATCCTTGCCTGGGAAATCCCATGGACAGACGAGCCTGGCAGGTTACAGCCCCCGGGGTCACAGAGTCAGACATGATTTAGGGACTAAATAAAAACAACAAGGAATCTCATGTGTTTGACCGGGATCCATGAAAGAGTAATAGGTCAACTTATTAACTTGTAAATAGGGCAAGGTTAAGTCCCAGCGCTAATACTTGAGACCTTTGGGAATCTCCATATTTTCAAATACCATTCTACCAAATATTTTTCACTACAAAATACATGTGAAACTAAGAACAGACAAGCAAACAGAAGTCCAGTGTGATATAGATGCTCTGTGGACCAAAGGTCCACTCTCTATAAGTAACATCCTACTGCAAAGTGACTCCAAGACCCACAGTTATCACAGGTCCTTCAGTGTTGTTTATTCACCAGCAAACTGTGAATGTTAGATCCTAGAACACCGTATCTAATGGTTCTTAATCACTGGTATAATCTCTCCTAGTGCATGATGACTTCCCAATTGCCTCTCCATGACTTCAAAAAAAAAAAAAAAAAAAAGGAGCATGTTGAAAATCCTGCTAGATTTTGTTGTTTGTTTCTGTAGGGTTGGTTGGGCAATGTCAATGTTCTAAGAGATCGGGACCTACAAGTGGTTGGATAAATGAATATTTTGAGGACCCTGGAAATACTATAAACTCTTCTCAGTCTTTCCTCAGATTCACAGACACAGGCATCTGGTCCAAAGAACTTCAGAGATTTCACACTTGTCATTCACAATGCTTAGTGTCCCCCAAAAAACAGGTCTCCCTAAACTCTACACACTCAGTTCAAGATCCTCCCACACTGCTGACATGGAAGGAAGCATTGCACAGGATCAAAGAAGAAACCATGGCCACTCTCTTCCATGCCTATGGTACCTGCTGAGACCTGGAGGCCTCTGTTTACAGCCAGGTTGGGGATGTCACTTGTAGGCAGTTCTATATATATCTCCATCCTCCCCGTGTCTGTGTGGAGGCCATCAGTGAGGGAGAACTGGAACTCATCCACTGCCACACCTGGACCACCAGGCATGTACCCAACTAGCCCAGCCAGGATATCTTGGTAGGTGAAGGAGGAGCCCTGGGCCAAAACCCTCCCATTCTCCAGAGGTTCAGAAGCAGTTTGCCTCCAGAGCAGATGACCTGGGGAAGGAAGTAAAAAAGAAAGAAAGAAAGAAACAGTTCAGTTCAGTTCATTCACTCAGTCATGTCTGACTCTTTGCGACCCCATGAACTGCAGCACACCAGGCCTTCCTGTCCATCACCAACTCCCGGAGTCCACCCAAACTCCTGTCCATTGGGTCGGTGATGCCATCCAACCATCTCATCGTCTGTCATCCCCTTCTCCTCCTGCCCTCAATCTTTCCCAGCATCAGGGTCTTTTCAAATGAGTCAGCTCTTCACATGAGGTGGCCAAAGTACTGGAGTTTCAGCTTCAACATCAGTCCTTCCAATGAACACCCAGGACTGATCTCCTTTAGGATGGACTGGTTGGGTCTCCTTGTAGTCCAAGGGACTCTCAAGAGTCTTCTCCAACACCACAGTTTAAAAGCATCAATTCTTCGGTGCTCAGCTTTCTTTATAGTCCAACTCTCACATCCATATGGTAGAGCAAGATCAGATCAGTCGCTCAGTTGTGTCCGGCTCTTTGCAACCCCATGAATCGCAGCACGCCAGGCTTCCCTGTCCATCACCAACTCCTGGAGTTCACCCAGACTCACGTTCATCGAGTCAGTGATGCCATCCAGCCATCTCATCCTTTGTCGTCCCCTTCTCCTCCTGCCCCCAATCCCTCCCAGGATCAGAGTATTTTCCAATGAGTCAACTCTTCGCATGAGGTGGCCAAAGTACTGGAGTTTCAGCTTTGCATCATTCCTTACAAAGAACACCCAGGACCGATCTCCTTTAGAATGGACTGGTTGGATCTTGCAGTCCAAGGGACTCTCAAGAGTCTTCTCCAACACCACAGTTCAAAAGCATCAATTCTTTGGCACTCAGCCTTCTTCACAGTCCAACTCTCACATCCATATATGACCACAGGAAAAACCATAGCCTTGACTAGATGGACCTTTGTTGGCAAAGTAGTGTCTCTGCTTTTGAATATGCTATCTAGGTTGGTCATAACCTTCCTTCCAAGGAGTAAGCGTCTTTTAATTTCATGGCTGCAGTCACCATCTGCAGTGATTTTGGAGCCCAGAAAAATAAAGTCTGACACTGTTTCCACTGTTTCCCCATCTATTTCCATGAAGTGATGGGACCAGATGCCATGATCTTCGTTTTCTGAATGTTGAGCTTTAAGCCAACTTTTTCACTCTCCACTTTCACTTTCATCAAGAGGCTTTTGAGTTCCTCTTCACTTTCTGCCATAAGGGTGGTGTCATCTGGTAGGGCAAATATGGCACTAAAACAATATGGCACTAAACATTATCTAATTTTGTCAACTTTGAGCCTGGGTAGAACGCCAAGCCCCTTGGACGTGTTGATTGCACATGCATAAGTAACCAACAAGTCAAAATTTTATACAAAAGCACAGGGTGATGCTTGATGACCTCATCTCCAAATAAAGATAAAGTTCCACTTTTCCTGATTAAAAATCTCTTAAGGGGACACAGATGGATATGGAAATACAGTGGCTTAGGAATCAAATCTCTCTCCATGAATTCAAACTCACTTCATTATCTAAGCCTCATTTTCCCCTTCTGTAGGGCGAAAGTAGCACTCTCCACTTGCTGCCTTCCTCCTGAGGCGTCTGGGATAAGACAGAGGAATTTATTTTAAACTCCATTTATGTTCAGAAAGACACTAAGCATCCTTGGGCTGAGGCATATTATCCTATTTTCAAGGGTCATGTGTATGCAATGAAACCCAGTGTTTCATTAAAGAAAGTGAAAGTGGATACTACCACTACTAAGTCGCTTCAGTCGTGTCCGACTCTGTGTGACCCCATAGACGGCAGCCCACCAGGCTCCGCCATCCTTGGGATTCTCCAGGCAAGAACACTGGAGTGGGTTGCCATTGCCTTCTCCAATGCATGAAAGTGGAAAGTGGAAAGTGAAAATGAAGCCGCTCAGTCGTGTCCGACTCTTCGCAACCCCATGGACTGCAGCCTACCAGGCTCCTCTGCCCATGGGATTTTCCAGGCAAGAGTACTGGAGTGGGGTGCCATTGCCTTCTCCAGTCAAAGTGGATGGAGGCAAGCTAAAATGTAATGACCAACAGCTTCTCTGGTGAACTCTCCATCAACAGGATAGTTTCATCTGTAAAAGGTCAATAGCCATTAGGCCACCAAGCCACCACTTAGGAGATGAAAATTGCAGAGCTTTAGCTAATACTAGGTAGGTGGCACTTAGAAAGGAAGTAGGTAGGAGATTAAACCTCTGGTGTTTTAAACCTCTAGTTTAATCAGGAAAAGTGCTTTCTTTGCAAAACAAATGAGCTCATAAAGATTACCTACCATGCCTCTAACCTGAAATGAACACCTTTTGTAATTAATTACAAGGTGGCTATTCTGCTCTTTGTATGAAATAGCCCAGGATGATCAAGCAATGATACCCCCTCCAAGAAGAGGATGTGCAGATTCTGAAAACTTGTTCTGCCTGAGGCTACATAAGAAAGCAAGAAAACAGCTGAAATTGAATTTCAGAGACACCAATTACCCAGGAGTCAGGCTTTTAGAACAACCAGGCTATGGTGACCCCAAAGAATATAAACTGGCTGTGAATTTGATTATACCTTGATGCAATGAATGGACTATACACCAGGAAGGTAGAGGAATGATCAGCTGAAATCTACGTGTTTATTCTAATAACCCATTGAGCACCTCAATTAAGAAGCTTCCCATAGCGGTTATGTCCTACCGTGGCCAGGCTTTTTTGTCAATACAAAAATCAGCTCATTATCTGGAGTGTCCAGGTCTTGCAGGCTCAAAGAAGAATTGCTTATCACCACTCCTGAGCTCAGCTGCACGCCAAGGGGCCTCAAGGTCATTCTGGGAGGCTCGTCATTCTTCCTCTGATTAAAGCATAAAATATTAGGTCTCACACAGATACTGGTTTAAGAAGAAAAAAAGAGCGCACACTATTCAAAGACAGTAACATCATCACATCAGCTTTCACCACTGAAATAGCATTTAATGTGTCATTACCTCTTATTATTATTGTTGTTGTTGTTATTGTATTTTTATTGAAATATAGTTGATTAACAATATTGTGTTAGCTTCAGGTGTATACCAAAGCAGTTCAGTTATATATTTTTTGAGATTATTTTCCATTATAGGGCATTACAAGATATTGAACATAGTTTTTTGTACTAGACAGTAAATCCTTATTGTTTATTTTATGTATATAGTTTGCATCTAATATGTCACTGTCTTTAATTCTCACTCAAAATTGTTACGTTGAAAGCTGAGCAGATCACATAAACCAGATATCCCCTTGATGGACATGCTACAGAAATCTCAAGCATTCTCCATGGGTACGATGACGGCATTTTCCAGATGCCAGAAGTATGGGCATGTGGTTAGACAAGTACAAGTGTACTGGGGGGATAAAAGGGCACATTTTTAAAAATCATAGCTGTCTTAGAACCTATGATAGAGGACACATATTTGAAAGTGCAGGTATTTAAACTGTCTGCCTGACCAGCCCCAGCAGAAGTCAGCTCCCCTCCACCCTTGCCCCCCAAGGGTGCTGAGAGCGCCATGCTTTGTTTTTTCAAGGCAGAGGGTATTCCATTCTGAGTTTTATCTTTTATCTCTCTCTCTCCTTGCAAGCTTATGTAGTTGCTCAAAAGAGAATATATACAGCATCAGGGAACACATTTGTTTAATGTTACAGTGTGATGAACAAATGCACTAAAATGTTAGAAAAAGCAAGTTTGCACATAGAACTACATACAATAATTGCAGGGAAAAATAAGCATATGTTACTTTTCATCTCATGTGAGGCTAGCAAGTTTTTTCCGTCTGTGAGAACAAAGTGTCTTCACACAGACCAGATAGATTTCATCCTGAAATGGAAATTCAGATTTCCAAGTCATACCATCTCCAAATGTCAGCCTTAATTCTACAAGTTTCCTAAAGGTCAGGGTTATGTTTTTTAAACTGACCTCTAAAACTGAAGGTCCAACTCAATTTTATTTGTTTTTGAGTTCTTTTGAACCTATCTAATGGTGGGATATTGTGGTCAAAGGCCCAACTTTTCCAGCTTCCAGAATCTTTACCTCAATGGTGATGTTGATGCTGTGGACTTCTGATCGACTGTTTCCATCACTTACATAAAAACTGAAAATATCGTGGGTTGGTTCAATGCTTTCATGAACACTCTGAAAGTAGTAAATGTAGTTTTCCAGGACATCCTGAATAGGGAACGATGCCTCTAGGTCACTGGTAGTTCCAGGGCCAAACCGATCACCTGCACCCACAGCAAGAGGAAACTTTTATCTTGATGCATAAATTCCTGCTTTCTGAGCTGAACCAGAAAGCAGGACAGCACTATCAACAGAAGATGAAAACAAGTTTGAGAATAAAGGTGGGAGGATGGAATTTGAAGACTTGGGTGGGACCCCAGTTTCCCCATTATTTCTCATCAATAAACGGGACTCAAATGAGTCGCATGGATGAAAGTACTCAGAATGCTATTAATTAATAGAGCACAGAATCAGTGGTTGTTTTGTTAGAAATATTTGACAAAATAAGTCATGGGGCAAATATTGATATAGGAGTAAAAGTTTTACACTTTAGTCAATTTCAAAACCATTTTGCAAGAGGAAGCTTTTTTCTCTACACAAGAAAGGGTGAACTGTATATCTTTAAATCTAAGAAATATCTCCTTAAGCATGTTTTCATTTGACAATTCAGGTCCTTAAGAAACCTCTAGTAACCTCATGGGCTAGTGCTCAGGCCCTGGGATGGTACAGTAGGGTCACTGTGATGTTCAGGGACCGTCCAGAGCTCAGGTGTAGTTCAGGCACTGAGATGCTCAGGTATTATTCAGAGTTTCATGGAAAGTGCTGCTTATCTCTTCTTTTCATTCCAACCCCAAAGGCCAAGGGAAAGAATAAGCACTGTCTAAATGCTGGATGACTTGCCTCTTATTTGGACTAAATCTCTCCAAATGATTGATTTTAAATGGTTACATTTTCTTCTAAAAAGAGGAGAAAAAAGAAACCCTTGTATCTTCAAACATTCCCTAGATACACATCAACAAATAAAAGTGTAGATAGAAGATCTGAAAACAATAACACTTTCTCTTTCCCTCTTCCATGGTTTTTGCAAAGATGAGGTCATATATTAAAAGGCCACTGACTTCCTAGTCGAAGACAGACAGGGTCATTTTTTGTTGACCTCCAAATTGAAAGAGTAGGAATGAAAACGTTTTATTTACAATTTGTTTGTGACAAGAATTCAAGACAAATGTTCTTTTTTTCAATGACATGAATTTTCTTAAATTTTACCCCTCAGATTTGATTCCTCTGGATACTAGAAGCATAGAGGAGTCTAAATGATTAGTGACCTGATAACCCCTAGGGCACACAGTTCAGAGTTTCCAAAAAGAATTGCTATAATTCCTTAAAACTTTAATTTTCTCTTTCTATTTATCACTATAAATGTAAGAAATATGCCATCTTTATTTGGGTAAAAAATACACTAAGTAAGTGAAGCCTAAAAATGTATTCAAAAAGAATGACATTCTATCATTAGAAAACAAGCTATTCAACAAGTGAATCTGTCACTGAAGCTTTAAGCATCAATCCTTTTGATTTTTAAAACTGCACCTTCTATTTTTTCATGTAAACCATTCTTATTAATGAGCTTCCTTGCCTTCTTCAATAGAATATACTATGTGCAAATTAAATAGTTCTTGATGTGTAGAGGCTATATCATGAACATCTGTTACTGCACTGTGCTGGAACACAGCGATGCCCAACAGGTAATTAAGGCGGGCCCCAGTTGTACACCACCCTCCATACTAGCTCAGTTGTTCAATCCGCCTGCAATGCAGGAGACCCTGGTTCGATTCCTGGGTCGGGAAGATCCCCTGGAGAAGGGATAAGCTACCCACTTCAGTATTCTTGAGCTTCCCTTGTGGCTCAGCTGGTAAAGAATCTGCCTGCAATGCGGGAGACCTGAGTTTGATC
This sequence comes from Bos indicus x Bos taurus, assembly GCF_003369695.1. NCBI lineage: Eukaryota > Metazoa > Chordata > Mammalia > Artiodactyla > Bovidae > Bos > Bos indicus x Bos taurus. Next base: position 92,752,761 of record NC_040081.1, on the reverse strand, counting down.
CCTGGGTTGGGAAGATCCCCGGGAGAAGGGAAAGGCTACCCACTCCAGTATTCTGGCCTGGAGAATACCATGGCTTGTATAGTCCATGGGGTTGCAAAGAATAAGACATGACTGAGCTACTTTCACTAGTTGTGCTGGTACTAAAGGAATGTAGGTTCCACGCTGTTAGATTTTATACTGAACAATATGACTTCTGTTCTTGTGCTAGTGTGAACTTAAAAGATTCTTCTTCTAATGTTTTTAAAAAGATGTCCTTTTGGTCAGCTGGACTCTGAATCTAGGTAGCTAGTTTCATTTGTATAAAATGAGACTCCATTCTGAAAGCACATGAAGCAAAGGATGGGACCTTACATGATGTGTGTTAGGACAATGATTTGCCCCCCCTGAACGTCTTTTCCTTACTTCCCATATATGGATGTGAGAGTTGGACTGTGAAGAAAGCTGAGCGCCGAAGAATTGATGCTTTTGAACTGTGGTGTTGGAGAAGACTCTTGAGAGTCCCTTGGACTGCAAGGAGATCCAACCAGTCCATTCTAAAGGAGATCAGGCCTGGGTGTTCTTAACATAAAACAGTGTTAGAAAGCCTTATCAGAAACCACCCAGAGAGAAGAGAAGGCTGGGGGCAACCATCCCTTTCTGATTCCCCACTTTTGCTTGTGCTCGCTTGTGCTCTTTCTTCTGTGAGAAACACCGTTTTCCCTCTGCCCACAGCAACTCCCACTAACCCTTCCTCAGACATTCCCGCCTTCCCAGGCAAAAGTAATTGCTCTTTCCTGTATCCTTTCTCAGTGCTTTGCTCCTTTCCCTGTCCTGGTGTTTCATGATTATAACATCAGTCTTTGTATCTGTCTCCTGCACGAGTCCAGGGCTGTTTCTTATTCCTCTTATAATCCTCTGCCTCTCAAATACTGGAGAGGGTAGCCTTTCCTTTCTCCAGGGGATCTTCCCAACCGAGGGATTGAACCCAGGTCTCCCGCATTGCAGGCGGATTCTTTACCAAATCTAACTCAGCAGCAAACAAATCTAAGGGCACACGCTGCAAAGCAAGATGGGGAAAAGACTCAAGGTTTTCTCTTGGAAAACATGACCCCTGCTAAATGAGTTTCTGGTAAAACTAGGCTCAAATCCCAGGCATCGCGCCGGCCACAGACACCTTCAGTCAATAGCCTCTCTGTGGGAGCTGCGAGCTGCACGCCAATTAGAGCCAAGTGCCAGCACTCAGGAGCCTCCCAGCAGAGGTGGCGGTATGGTCACCTGCCAGGAGCTGTCTCAACTGCCAGTCACTGTGGACACAGGGGCCTGTGGACAGTCCCCGCCTCTCTCCTTCCCTCCTCTGTGATAACCACCAAGAGCACTGGGTCCAGGGCAGATGGTGGGGGAGAGGGTCACAGACAGACGAGCACGCATTTCAATTCACGTCACATATTTAGAAAAAGCTGAGACGTCAGCTCTGGTTCAGCTAAACAGTAGCTGCCTCACAATAAAACAACAGACAATCTTATTTCCTTGACATTCAATTTCAAGTGCAATCCCCAAGCCCCTCTGTCCTAATGGCTGGCACTTTTCCCTTGTTCTAGTTTTCCCCATGGCACTGATTGACCTCCTAACATCTTCCACAATTTTCTCATTTCTTAGGTTTCTTATCTGTCTCCTCCCACCAGGATCTAAGGCACCACAAAGGTAAGGGTTTCTGTCTGGTTTACTGATCTACATGTGTGTATGCTCAGCAGTTTCAGTCGTGTCCAACTCTTTGCAACTGCATAGACTGAAACCCACCAGGCTCCTCTGTCCATGGGATTTTCCAGGCAAGAATACTGGAATGGGTTGCCATGCCCTCCTCCAGGGGACCTTCCCAACCCAGGGATCGAACCCATGTCTCCTGTGTCTTCTGCACTGCAGGCAGATTCTTTACCACTGAACCACCGGGGAAGCCCCTTACTGATCTATCCCCAGTGCTTAAAAAAGTGCTTCACATACAGGAAATGCTCAGTCAATATTTGTTGAGTCAACAAGACCTTCCTTCCATTTCTTGGAAATGGTTCCACCCCTCTTCGGGTCTCCTTGTCCAGGTTAATTGCAGGAAGTGACCCCCCTCCACCCTGCCACCCTGCCTCTTCTCTCCAGGTCTGGTACAATTCTACAGCCAGGCTGGTACCTGTCCCCGTGTTCTCGATGCAGCCGTACTGGGGCAGGGCGCTTAGCTTAATGATGGCATCCTCCTGGAAACTGTCCTCAGCAGCAGCAGCGAAGAAATGGTGAAAAGAGAGTGGGGTCCTCCCTCCCTCGTCAACCTAAGAAAGAAAAGATTGGAGAGAGTCCTTGGGCGGTTACGCGGACTGCAGTAAAAAAGGATTGAATCGAAAACTGCTGCCTGGGGTGACCTTCCATGAGTTCGAGGAGGCAGATCTCTACAGACAAGATGAGGAATGAGCCAGCTTCTGGGGCCCGGCCATCCTTCAGCATCTCTCAGAGCCGTGCTCAGATGCAGTGATGTCCGTGTTTGCCTTCAAAGCTGTGCTTCTTCCATGATGGATCTGGTTATAAAGCAGCTCTGGCCCATTCTAATCACCCACCTTAGAACAGCTGCACGTCAGGAGGACTGCCTTCCTTCGCATCAACATTCAAAAGTCTGCAGCTTCAGGATGATCCATTCAGTCCTCCCTTGGATACTGTGGGTGCATCCTGTCCTATAGGAGTTCCCACCAGAGATAAAGTCCCCTTTATCCCGTGAGAGCGTATGCTTAAAGGTGCAAGGGAAGACCGGGCTCACCGTACCTGAAAGCTAGTGCTTATCATTACTGTCAAAAAGAATAATAAATTGGTTTAAGTAAAAGCAGTAGCTCCAGCTCCCTTTTTCCTTTCGGGCCCTGTTTTGTATGCTAACGTTGCAACCTGAGCCGAGTGTTTTTTGTAGCCTCCTGGATATGCAACTTGACTTCTGAATGACTCTTGGCTAAATACAGAAAGATTCACAAATTATAAAGTGGAAGGTCACCCTGACTCTGAGAATGGGGACGGTGCAAACGGCTTCCCCACTGTGGATGTGAAAAGATGGGTGGAATATCAGAACCATTCAGAAACAACTGAGTTCTACAAATTTTCAGTTGCTCAAGAAAATCAGAAATCCTGAGTTTGGGGCATTATGGTACATAGAGTGGAATAAGTAAGTGAATTAACTTTTATGGAATCCCTACTGTGGGCCAGTTCTGTACTGGAGCTTTTTAATGCTATTTTATTCACCATCAGAGTAATCCTTTATGTAATAGGAATAGTAGTAACACCTTAAAAATGAAGCAACTGAGGCTAAGAAAGATTATATAATTGGTCCAAGATCAGTCAGCTAGTAACCGAACTGGCACTTGAACTCGGATACGGGTAACTTCATAATCGGGGTACATTACATGGACCCCCACCCTCCACACAGCAAGGAACTGTCAATATTGTTTACTGAGGTAAGTATCAACTCAATTTAAGATGTGACCCAGGACACTATCCATATTTCTATGTTTTAGTTGCTGCAAACATTAGACTATAAATACCTCAAAAAATACATCTCTACACTCCTACTACTATACACATCTAGCATAGTATACAAAATACTGTACACAAATAGATCTGTGTCTGGCACAGAAATATTTGTTGACTAATTAAATAATGTGGTTATAATGATTTGATCTTATGCATTTAATTATTTTCATCCTTTTTGAAAAACTAATGATTGAAAGCCATAATAGCTTGATTCTATGGCTTAGATAGTTGAGAGGAAGGACCTGACAGCCAGTTTAGATAGAAATCCTTCATTCACACTGGCGCAGACTCCAGCTTTCTACAGCATCCACCGTTCATTGATCTGAACTGCTTACCGTGATAAGGTCAGCAAAAGCAATGACTGGGGGTGGATCCTTGACGGGTGTGATGGTGATGGTAAACTTCTGATTGTCCAGACGGTTGTGGTCCATATCAGAGACAGAGAAGTGGAAGCTGTCAGTAACTGGATGACCACCGGTCTCAAACGCGGCTGAATACCTATAGAAGTCAAGAGAAGAATGGAATGAATGAGCTACACTGTCAGGTCAAGTCAGACGACTGAATCTCTGTTTAAAAATGGGGCCAGAGGCAACATAATCTTTCACGGGAACTATGAGTTAGTTGCTTACATATTTTAATACAATTTAAAAAATTCTGGGTAGTACCAGGTGGTTATAATACCTAATTTTCTTGTTGTTGATGTCTTCCATTGTGAAATTAGAAATCTCTGAGAGTTCTTCCACCTCAGGTCCTGCGGTTTTTAAGAGAGCACCGTACATGGGCAGAGAAGTTATCTGAATCCAGATCTCTGGGTCGGAGGAAGAATCATCCTAATCAAGCAAACATGATACAAGACATGAATGCACATTTGCAGGAAGACATATTTTCAGTAAAGATTACAGGTGCTCCTTTTTCTGCTAAATCTCCTTAAGCAATACCATGTTAAACTGCATGAAAATCTCACTATTTATTCCTCCTAAAATGTCTCTTTGACAGTCATCTTTGAAGAGTAGCTCAAGATAATAGCTTGAAATGCACTTTAAGTATGGGGCATAAAAGAAAGAGAGAAAGAAAGCAAGCCCAGTGGTTACTGTAAGAGCCACATAAAGTTTTGTTTTTATTACAAGCAGCTAGTGAAGTACAAAACATGGTCAGAAATATAAGTCATTCTTCTAGAAACACAGTTGTAGGCTTCTTCTAGAGTTTTTTAGTACAGTTTGCTTTTTAGAAAAAGGTAAAATTTTTGGAAATAGGTAAAACTCCACTGCTGCTGCTGCTGCTAAGTTGCTTCAGTTATGTCCGACTCTGTGTGACCCCATAGACGGCAGCCCACCAGGCTCCTCCGTCCCTGGGATTTTCCAGGCAAGAACACTGGAGTGGGTTGCCATTTCCTTCTCCAACGCATGCATGCATGCTAAGTCGCTTCAGTCATGTCCAACTCTATGCGACCCTATGCTAAAACGTATGATAACAATGATTTAAAAATTCAGTTTAACAAAGAATGGAAGGTAAGGACTCACTTTAAAGAGCAGTCAACACAATAAAAAGTTTTACCTTAACAGAAAAATTTAAGAAGTCTTATGAATTTCATTCTGACCAAGCCTATGCATGCTCAACCCCTGAGGTGCCCAATCCTAATGAAGACTGTTTATTTCCCTGTCCTCTGCACTGTTTATTTACTGAGAAATAAAATTGGCTTCCTGTTTCTACATGGAGAATAATTGAAGACAATAATTGAATATCTTAACAATTTCTTCTTTCTTCAAGGATATTTTTGGAAGTATCTAGAAGGGAGGCAACATCTTCTTGGAAAGATCCCGAGTCATTCATCTTTTAGACCAGTTGGCTGTGAACATGAGGGCACTCTACACTTCACCCCAGCAACAATGAAGATAAATATTGCATGACCAAGTATACTTTCACATGCAAACTTGCATAGCTATGATGCACAGTTAGCTGAGGTTGGAGATCATAAATGTGAGCACAGCTGCCTGGTGATCTGGGGGAGCAGCTTTTGGTCAGTTCTCATTTCTATCCTTGGAGACCTTTTTAAGTTGGCAGTTCAGAGCCTCAAGGCAAGATCATAGAACTTTCCATATTTCCTTACATCACTTGACAGTAACAAGGAAGGAAAAGCAAATTTATCGAAGCTGTAAAACTTCAGAAAACAGCCCCTAAATTTATACTTTAAAAGTTTCTCTATTTTTCTTTATGGGTTATCAAATACAACATGCAGGCTTCCAAAAGACTACTTGCTATAATATTACTGTGAGTAGCCTCTGAGGGGGAATTTTTAAAAGACAGCCAAGTGTTCTAAGGCACTGTCTTCTGAGATGGTGATAAACTACAAGGACAGAGCTCCTGGCTCTTGATGAGAATGAACAGCTTCTAAATTCCACATTGGCAAATTTGGCAAAGAAATGCTTATCTCATGTCAGGCCCAACTTATTATAATTTTTCAAATCTCAAGTGACTGCTGGGTTTGAAACAGTGTGAAATCAGCTGGATTTTTTTCTGAATGCTGTCATCGTTTAAAGAAACTTACTACTTTGAGATATCCAAGATACTGTGGGTGAAAAATTCTTAAGAACATAGACCTTGATTTTATGTAATTTTTCTACTCGAAGACCTTCTTACCCATTTTGTGTTAATTCACTTTTTCATTTTCTTTTTTATTATCTATACATCTATTGGCACACCATTCAACACAAGGATGGGAACTCTGATGATTAACATTTTATGCCCCTCTTTCATCCTGTCCCTGGTTCTACCATCACACCATGGATCTTGCTTTTTGACTTTCTTGAATCTCTTGGAATAGTTTGATATATTATTGTAAAGTTGTTGTTGTTGTTGAGTCGCTCAGTCCTGTCGGGTTCTTTGTGATCCCATGGACTGCAGCATGTCCTTCACTATCTCCCGGAGTTTGCTCAAACTCATGTCCATTAAGTTAGTGATGCCTCCAACCATGTCATCCTCTGTCACCCCCTTCTCAGCCTGCCCTCAATCTTTCCCAGTATCAGAGTCTTTCCCAATGAGTTGGCTCTTCACATCAGGTAGCCAAAGTATTGGAGATTCAGCATCAGTCCTTCGAATGAATATTCAGGATTGATTTCCTTTAGGATTGACAGGTTTGATCTTGCTGTCCAAGGGACTCTTAAGAGTCTTCTCCAGCACCACAGTTTGAAAGCATCAATTCATTGATACTCAAGGGTGAGAGTTATAGTCCAACTCTCATATTCGTACGTGGCTACTAAGAAAGCCGTAGCTTTGATTATACAGATCTTTGTTGGCAAACTACTGTAAAGTAGTTGCAGTATTTTTTAAAATGTATGAAAAGGGAGTTAGACCCTCCTCTTGTGGGATTTCTTTTTCTTTTCACTCAATAGACTGCTAAGATCCATGATTTTATGTTTCATGATCCATGATTTATATTCTTTTCATTCAGTAGAAGACAGCTAAGATCCATTAATTTATTTATTTTCTTGGGCTCCAAAATCACTGGAGATGGTGACTGCAGTCATGAAACTGAAAGGCACTTGCTCTTTGGAAGAAAATCTATGACAAACCTAGACAGCATATTAAAAAGCAGAGACATTACTTTGCCAATAAAGGTCTGTCTAGTCAAAGCTATAGTTTTTCCAGATGTCATGTATGGATGTGTCAGTTGGTCTATAAAGAAATCTGAATGCCAAAGAATTGATGCTTTTGAACTGTGGTGCTGGAGAAGACTCTTGCAAGTCACTTGGACTACAAGATCAAACCAGTAAATCCTAAAGGAAATCAGTACTGAATGGTCATTGGAAGTACTGATACTGAAGCTGAAACTCCAATACTTTGGCCACCTGATGTGAAGAACTGACTCCTTAAAAAAGACCCTGATGCTCGGAAAGATTGAAGGCAGGAGGAGAAGAGGACCACAGAGAATGAGATGGTTGGATGGCATCACCGACTGGATGGACATGAGTTTGGGCACGCTCTGGGAGTTCGTGATGGATAGGGAAGCCTGGCGTGCTGCAGTCCATGGGGTCACGAAGAGTCAGACATGACTGAGCAACTGAACTGACTGCAAGATCCATGAATGTTGTTTTGTGAAGCTATTGTTCATCTCTTCTGAATGTTCTCTAGTATTCCACAGAATAAGTATGCTCCAAATTATGTTATTCCATTTGTTGATGCTGATAGACACTGGGCTTGTTTCAATATTTTTGCTACTACAAAATAGTGTTACTGTTATTACAAATAGTGCTTCCCTGATAGCTCAGTTGGTAAAGAATCCATCTGCAATGCAGGAGACCCTGGTTCAATTCCTGGGTTGGGAGGCTCCCCTGGAGAAGGGATAGGCTACCTACTCCAGTATTCTTGGGCTTCCTTGTGGCTCAGCTGGTAAAGAATCTGCCTGCAATGTGGGGAGAGCTGGGTTCGATCCCTGGGTTGGGAAGATCCCCTGGAGAAGAGAAAGGCTACCCACTCCAGTATTCTGGCCTGGAGAATTCCATGGACTGTATAGTCCCTGGGGTCTCAAAAGAGTTGGACACAACTGAGTGACTTTCACTTTCATTGCTGTGAGTACCCTTGTGTATATTCTTGTGCATATCTTTTGTACCTGTGAAAGTCTCCCTTGGAAAGGAATCCAGGAGAGGAATAGTTAGGGAACATGAGCATTCATCATTACGAGACAATGTCAAATTCCTTCCCAGAGCAGTTGTTCTAATTTACAGCTCCATCATAAAAGAACCTCCTGTAGATCCATTTCCTCTCTGACATTTGGCATTTTCATATTTTAACATTTTTGCCAGTTGAATTGGTACTAACCAGCAGACAGTCTTTGCCTGCGTTTCCTGATGTCTAAAAAGGTGAATGTCTCTTATCTTTACTGGTCCTATGGATTCCTCTTCTGAAATTCCTGCTCATGTCTCCTGTTCATTTTTCAAATGGATTATCTTTTTCTTCTTGATTGGCAGATATTCTTTATATTTTCTTTGTTATCTTTGGTTCTATGTGTTGTACATATCTTTTTCCAGTTTGTAAGTAGTTTTTTTTGTTTTTTAATGGTGTGTTTTGGAGAACATCAATTTTAATTTTAATATAATCAAATTGTCAATCTTTTCTTTATAGTTAGCATTTTCTGTTTGTAGTTTAAGAAATTCTTCCTTTTCCCATTATCATGAAAATATTCACCTATACCCTACAAAGAATTGTACAATTTTACTTACGACATTTAAGGACTTGATTTACTAGTTAATATCTGTCTAGGGTGTGAGGCAGCAGTACAAGTTCTTGTTTTCTTTTTAATATGAATAATAATTTGTGCAGATTCATGTTTCAAATAGTTTCTCCCATTTGCACCAGTCTGGTTTGCTGTATCTGTTTTACTTTACAGTCCCAAGTATGAGTCTGTTTCTAGACTCTCTAGTGTATACCAGTGTGGACTGATTTAAATAGTGCACATTTATATCAAATCCTGATATCTGATAGGGCTACCCCCTGCCCTCCTGTCATTCATTTTCAGAATTTTGGCCGTTTGTTCTTTAAACATTATAGACACCTTCCCAGGTGGTGCTAAGTGGTAAAGAATCCACCTACCAATGCAGAAGATGTAAGAGATGTGCCTTCAATCCCTGGGTTGGGAAGATCCCTGGAGGAGGGCATGGCAACCCCCTCCAGTATTCTTGCCTAGAGAATCCAATGGATAGAGGAGCCTGGCAGGCTACAGTCCATAGGGTTGCAAAGAGTCAGACACGACTGAAGTGACTTAGCACGCATGGATACATTATAGAATGAGCTTATCAAGATCATTAAAAGGTCACTGAACTTTTGACTAGTACTCAGTTGAATGGAAAGATCATGTTGTTGGAGAATTGATATCTTTTTGATACTAAATATTACAATTAATATGGCATCTCCTAGTGCTTTTAAATGGAGAAGGCAATGGCCAGCCCACTCCAGTACCCTTGCCTGGAAAATCCCATGGATGGAGGAGCCTGGTAGGCTGCAGTCCATGGGGTCTCGAAGAGTCGGACATGACTGAGTGACTTCACTTTCACTTTTCACTTTCATGCACTGGAGAAGGAAATGGCAACCTACTCCAGTGTTCTTGCCTGGAGAATCCCAGGGACGGGGGAGCCTGATGGGCTGCCGTCTATGGGGTCGCACAGAGTCGTACACGACTGAAGTGAATTACCACCAGCAGCAGCAGTGCTTTTAAAAATGTCTGCCAATTAAGTATTACAATTTTCCCTGTAAAAGTAGTGCCTGGTTTTTGTTAGATTTAGTCCAAGGAATATAACTTTCGTGATGTTAAGTGGTATCCTCTTTTCAGTTAAATGTACTGGTTACTTTTTGCTCTTATATAGAAATGCTATTGTTCTGTTGATCTTGTATCCAGCCCCTTCCTAAATTCTCCTCTTATTTTGGAAACTTTGTCAAGAGATTCCTTTGGATTTTCTTTATAGTCAGTAATAGCATCAATTTTCCCTAGAAGTTACACATCTTTTGTTACATTTATACCTCATATGCATTATGTAATATTATTATAGATGGTTTATCTTGAATTAGTATATTTTGGCTAGTGCATAGCAATTCTATTAGCTATTTAAGATTAATCTTGTATCATCCTCTCCATATTACAAATGAGACAACTGAGCCCTAGGGAGTTTAATAACATGTCAAGGGTTATTACATTAGCAAAAGTGGTAAGCTTGGACGAGAACCCATTCATTTTAACCATAAAACCCACACATCCCTCGCCTACTTGTTTCCTTGCAGTACATAGCAAATTGTGTACAGGAAACCACCATTAAGAAGCAAATCACACAGAATCCCATTTTTGCCTTTTGTTTCTCCTGACGTCATTTGACCTTCTTGCGTTCACGATACTGTAATTAAGAACAGGCTCACATGTTCCTTTCCCTTATAGTCTGGGTTTCCCCAGTGGTTCAGCGATAAAGAATCTGCCTGCAATGCAGGAGATACAGGAGACGTGGATTCGATCCCTGGGTCGGAAAGATCCCCTGGAGAAGGGAATGGCCACCCACTCCCGTATTCTTACTGGGAAAATCCCACGGACAGAGGAGCCTGGTGGGCTACAGTCCATGGGGTTGCAAAGAGTCAGACACGAGCACAACACAACAGCTGCCCCATTTATGACCAAGGTTTTGGATGGCTTTTCCTACTTTTCTGGATGTTCACAGCAAACTCACTAACTATGCATACCTAGAAAAATCTTCCCATGACATTAAGCAAAAAATTCTTCCACAACACTCAGAGAAAGTTAGTATTAATAAATAACTTAGCTAAGTCTTTGAAAGATGCTATGCTTTCAGTGAGCTAGAATAATTCTTTTGGAGTCTTCTTTCTGCTCCAGTGGGTAAATTCACATTCAATCAATTTCTGAAAATACATATTCAGTTGCCAATGGGCTTGCATTTTGATCTGCAGCTCATAATATGCACTTAATGGGAAGGAACTGCTTCTGGAATCCTATTTTGGTCTGTCAAACATTTTTCAAGCCTTGGTGATCTATTGATTAAATCTGTATTCATAAATTTTTATGAATTCATGTTTCATAAGACTCAAAAGGCCATTACCTAGGGTAAGAATCACCTGTCAATTTAAAAACAAAGCCAAAGGTGTTCTGAAAATGTACTAGACCCACGAGAAGAATCAGGGTGGAAAGCAGTTTCCCATAAGTTAAGAAAAGACAATTTTAGGGGAAAATCTGTGCAAAAGCAATTGAAGCAATTGTTCCCAGGCCAATGCTTTATCTTACATGCTACTATTCAGGCCTAGATTTTATAGCCATATTCTTCAGCTCAGAAAAGGATTTCATAAAACTATACAGTAATTTTTTTAAAGGCCAGGTTATTGGAGGAAATTTTAAGATTAGCAAAGGAAAAATTCAATACTAAGAGTGATTATCATTCAGATAACCATTTTTATTTCAGTGTATTTGTCAAAACTACTCATTATGATTTTTACACGGAGAGTTTATATTCACAACATACATACATGAAAAATAAAATTAATTATCCTCACTATCCTTAGCTCCAGAGGTAAAGTCAAGGAAAGAAGATGAGTTTAATTAACCAGGATCACATATCAAATTAAGATCAGACTAGTGGAAAAAACAACAGTTTCTGAATCTATCCTTGGTCCCTGCTTCTCATGGGGCAAGGAATGGAGGGTGAGTCAGGAATCCTGCCAAACAAGCATGCCAGCATTCGGTCCAGAGCTGGACCTGAGACAAACGCTAGTGAGAAGTGGGCTTTCTCTCAGAAAAGTGAGCCATGAAATACCATAACTTATCAGTCATTGGTGGGTAAATTCTTCTAAGTTGATCTTTCTCTAAAATTCCCATTTGAAATACTATGGAGTGAGCTTAAAATATGGGAACTTGGACTTTTTGAAATTGTTAGTTTCCTAGTGCAAATCACCCATCTCATTGTGCATTTTCAGTGCATTTTCATCAATGTTCTGCTCATTCACTTTTCTGCTGGGGAAACAGTGAGAACAGCTGGAATAAAGAGCATTACTACTGCAAAGAGCAGAATGATAGGGAAGCTGACAAAAAGCTCTTTTATGGCCATAGACCTGATGGCCCAAATGTTCAGCCACGGGCATCACTTTCTAGTCAACCTGATCAGAGGATGCAGTGGACAAAAAGACAAAAGAAGGAACTTACCACGTAAGCCAGGTGTGACCGAGTGATCACAGCTGTGCTTTTACTGGCAACCGTGACGCTCAGCGAGGCACCAGCAGCCAGTCGGGGCCCCTGGGCCTCAGCCGGTGATACCTCCACCCTCACGTCCACTGTTGTGGCTGAGAGGCCGTCTGTGACTGAGATCTCCATGCTGTCCTCCCGGGCAGATGAGCCATCGTGTAGATACCGCAGGACATTTTTCTCTACATCCTCATATGTGAAAGTGTCACCTTTCAAGAACAAAACAAATTGCAAAAAACCGGGAACTTCTGGGAACAATGCTATTCATTTCCATAACACCTTTGTACTCAGGATTTCAAAGCACATATAGGATCATAAACCCTGGGAGTTGTAAGCTAATTAGTTCAACCAAACACCCAATGTATTTTTACACTATCCTTGAAAAGGGTTCTTTAGCCTGTCCTTCAACATGGCTCAAGGTGGGAGGCTCACCATTTTACAAGGGAGCTAATTCAACTGGTGATAAATCTAAAAATTTTTTTAAAGCTTTAAATCAGATGGAGCCAAGATCTGCCTCTCTAAGCTCCACTCTTCACTGTTTCATTCTAGACAATACAGAGCATGCTTCTATTCTCTATGAGAGCCCTTCTAGAATCTAATCATGATACTGATGATTTATTTTAAAAGTTAAGAAAGTTAAAAAACACTTAAAACTTGAAAAGTATAGTTGAAGTTAGAAACCTACTCTGTGTAAGTCTAGAAACCTACTCTGTGAAAGTCTATTCATAATTAGGTGATAGGTGTCAAACAGAAAAAAAATTTTCAAGGTCATAAACATTTAAGAAAAATAGGTTTAAACAAAATTTAAAATATTTAAATGTCAGGATTCACTAGAATTCTAGAATCGTCAATATACAATATGAAAGCTTCTCAAAAGTGTTTGGTCATAGAATCCTTTTTATGAGAAATGCTGCTTTAGTGCCATGGGGCCCCATGACTCCTGAGCACAGCTGAGGAACTGGTCTTCTTAGATGTTCTATTCAACTCTATTTCCTCACAGATTACTGACTATAATAATTGATGTTATATAAGAAAACTAAAGAATTTATCCATTCTTTGTTTTCTTCTTCCAAGCCTTCTCTTGATGCTAGTGTAATTGTTCCTTAAAACGATAATAAAACTAATATTTTACAAACATCTTTCAAACTCACATATTAATTACACAAATGTTGGTTAAATATAATCCTAAAGAAACTGGGCTATGACTGTTATGCTCCTAACATAGATCCCTTAGGATACCAGAAATCTATCATAGTGACACTTCTTTTGCTCAGTAACTTTTTTTAAAAAAAATCTGTCTTTGTGAATCCCAAGTGCCTATTTATTGTTCTTACAAATCCCACGTAGCTTCAAGGTAAAAAATTTGGCACTCTCCCTCTGCAGCAATATTCAGAAGAACACATTATTACATGCCTATTAGGAATTCCACGAAAGTTTTGAGAAAATACGGATTGTCACAATAAGTATATAGCATCCCAAGGTGACAATTTTGAAACAATATTCACTTCAATATATGAGAGCCAACTATTAAAAATTAGATTCAGTTGTGTTCTTTGAACTTTTCTGTATTTCCTAAATAATCAGCATGTATGATTTTTATAACTGGATAAAGTACAATAAATATTATTTTGGAAAGCTGGTCACATAACCACTTTTTTTAATGGATGAAAATACATGCAGCTTATACTCTAAGAGTCAGAGCGTTTAAGATACTGTGAAGATGCACACGGAGCTGACAACTCGTATGAGGTTGTTCTAAATGTACTCACTCCAGGCTTCAGAAATCAATTTTATATACAACCTGAGAAAAGAGCTTCATAGTTTTGGAGTGTGGGTGGTAGTGCAGAGAAGCAAGTCCCCAGTACTTTAGTCAATGGACTAAACAGTAAAGGTCTTCCCTTTCTAAGCACCTCCTTATAGTTTATCCCACAATATTGCTTTACTTCTTGTCAGAGACATAAAATCAACTGTGGAGCAAGAACAATAACTATACGAGAAGAGAATCTAAAAAAGAATGAATATAAGTACATGTGTAACTGAATCACTTTGCTATACACCTGAAACTATCAAAACATTGTAAATCAACTATACTCCAATAAAATTAAAATAGTTAAAAAAAAATAGAAGTTCCAGGAGGCCAGTGACGGAGTGAGCAGGCTACCTGTGGCCATGGGCCCTGGTGACCCAGCTGTGTACTTAATAAGCACGCCATGCTGTGGAGGCTTCCGAAGCTCAAAGAGGAGTTCTTCAGGCACTGTTTCCATGTCTCGTACTACCAGCTGAAGTTCTGTAGTCAGGAGAATAGAGCATGGTGAGCTGTGGATGTTAGCAACTCTATACTCGGTGTACAGTAAAGCCCCAGGCCAGGCTGGAAGCCATGTTGTGGGAAACCCGATGGTTACAAGACGCTAAACTGAATCGACCACAAAAGAGAGAAAACTTAATACAGCCAATTCACAAATTGTAAGTTCCTTAAGAGTTTACTTATGAGTCGGTAGTTCCAAATTCAGAACACCTTTTTTCTCCCATACAAATGAGGGAATGGCAGTCCACATAACTAGGCAGGTTTTGGAAGTTGTTTCTGCTTACTATTGTTTCTTCCCTTCTCCTTTCTCCGAATCTATAGAGGAGCCAGCTTATTTTAATAATGGTTGCTCTTGGCCACAGCACAAGAGAAGGAGTGGGGCAGAAGGGACAGTTATCTTTATATCTATGACTTGCTAATAAGTTGAATGATAATTCACTTTAGGCCAATACTGACATGTAGAAACTGGATAAGGATGTATAAGAACACACCTTACAAAAATCAAAATATCCACTCTTCCCTTTTCAGACATTCTTGGTAAAAGAATACACTTCTAAAGAGGAAGTATACTAATAGGAAAATAAAATCACATAAAAAACACTTGGGTCAACTCTAGCTCTTCACAACTTCTGAAGGTTATTGTGATCTGCCACTCCTGTTACTTTTCCCTTTCTCAGTAGAAAACAAGAGCAGCCATTGAAACCATTTCCCTCACGTCTCTTCTCTGCTCTCTGTTACTTTATATTTTAGTGATGGCAACAAATCAAACTCCTGGAGGCTGGAAAATGAATTTCATGTTGTATTCCATCACGGAGCACTGGCCTCTGAAGGGTTTATTTCCTTCTCTCTGTTGCTTCCATTTGCATGGCAATGGCCAAAGGGACTGCCATGGCTGAGAAAGCATGCAACTTCTGGAAGAGAAGCTCACTACTTTTTGGTAACCATGAAGAGGTTTAAACAGGGACTGTTAATGACATAGGGTTCCATCTTCTAGTCATTGTCTTGCAGGTTCTCAGTTCTTACCTATAGAAGTGCTGCCTCCTGGGCTGACCACAAGCAGAGGAGCTGTGACCTGGAACAGTGGTGGGTACTGATCTGTGCGAAGTAAGTGAATGGTGAGGGCCATCTCTGGACTCGTGTGCTCTCCATCAGAAACTAGAAAGGATACACACACACACACACACAGAGGCATAAATCACCTTGTAGTCTGGTCACCTTTAGGCAAGTTCTATAAACTTGTAGCTAAAAGTTTTTTTTTTTTTTTTTATTACCTTAAGACTCTGAAGAGATGCTTACAAATGGAAAGAGTAAGGCAGCAAGTGAAGATACTGTGAGCTATTCTAACAAAGCTCTTTCTACTGAATAACAAGGAGGCTAAAGGACCATAATAACACAGTCATTTTAAGAAGTAATTTTCACAAGGTGATATTGATAAATGTTCAGTTCAGTTCAGTTGCTCAGTCGTGTCCGACTCTTTTCGACCCCATGAATTGCAGCATGACAGGCCTCCCTGTCCATCACCAACGCCTGGAGTTCACTCAAACTCATGTCCATCGAGTCAGTGATGCCATCCAGCCATCTCATCCTCTGTCATCCCCTTTTCCTCCTGCCCCCAATCCCTCCCAGCATCAGGGTCTTTTCCAATGGGCCAACTCTTCGCATGAGGTGGCCAAAGTATTGGAGTTTCAGATTCAGCATCAGTCCTTCCAAAGAACACCCAGGACTGATCTCCTTTAGAATGAACTGGTTGGATCTCCTTGCAGTCCAAGGGACTCTCAAGAGTTTTCTCCAACACCACAGTTCAAAAGCATCAATTCTTCGGTGCTCAGCCTTCTTCACAGTCCAACTCTCACATCCATACATGACCACTGGAAAAACCATAGCCTTGACTAAACAGACCTTTGTTGGCAAAGTAATGTCTCTGCTTTTGAATATGCTATCTAGGTTTTTCATAACTTTCCTTCCAAGGAGTAAGCATCTTTTAATTTCATGGCTGCAGTCACAATCTGCAGTGATTTTGGAGCCCAGAAAAAGTCTGACACTGTTTCCACTGTTTCCCCATCTATTTCCCATGAAGTGATGAGACCGGATACCATGATCTTAGTTTTCTGAATGTTGAGCTTTAAGCCAACTTTTTCACTCTCCTCTTTCACTTTCATCAAGAGGTTTTTAGTTCCTCTTCACTTTCTGCCATAAGGGTAGTGTCATCTGCATATCTGAGGTTATTGATATTTCTCCCAGCAATCTTGATTCCAGCTTGTGCTTCTTCCAGCCCAGCGTTTCTCATGATGTACTCTGCAGGGTACATAAGCAGGGTACATAAGCAGGGTGACAATATACAGCCTTGATGTACTCCTTTTCCTATTTGGAACCAGTCTGTTGTTCCATGTCCAGTTCTAACTGTTGCTTCCTGACCTGCATACAGGTTTCTCAAGAGGCAGGTCGGGTGGTCTGGTATTCCCATCTCTTTCAGAATTTTCAAATATGCACTCATAGGTAATGCTGATAAAAGCTTTTATTTTTTGAATTACTGTAGACTTAATTCATTCTTCCAGTGTTCCAGAGAAATACATTTTCAAGAAAACTCTTTTAGAAATAACTTGTCTATGTCTCATCAGAAAATAATTTTTTAAAAGGATAGAAATGTCTACACATAATTCTAATGGTATTTGTTTGGAAGTAAGCAGACCCATTTTTACCTGGTCATTATATCCAATGCAATAAGTGGAAAACATCTTTGTGAATAAAGCAGTGACCTTAATATTTTATTTGGATTACCTGAGGTATCCAAGTGAAAGTTGATCCCTGGAGGGAAATGAAAGCAGAGTTGCCAGACCCTTGATTCTTGTTTCTATTTTTCCATACCCCACATGCCTTCCCTTCTCTAAAAGTCAGGTTTGTAGGAACACCTGCACCACTGACTCATCAATGGGTTTATCTGCAGTGCCTACTGAAAAAGCTGCACTGTTGATACTTTAAATGCATGGTCTGCTTATACATGGGTTCATTACAAGGAATTTTTTACTTTTCTACTTTCTCCTGGACTTGGTAACAAGTCAGTGAGAATTTGACCTCTACTTCAGCCAAGTAAAGCATCACTTGAAAGTGAAGTCGCTCAGTCGTGTCCGACTCTTTGCGACCCCATGGACTGTAGCCTACCAGGCTCCTCTGTCCATGGGATTTTCCAGGCAAGAGTACTGGAGTGGATTGCCATTTCCTTCTCCAGGGGATCTTCCCAAACCAGGGATTGAACCTGGGTCTCCCACATTGTAGACAGACGCTTTACCGTCTGAGCCACCAGGGACGTTCTAAAGCATCACTTATTGACTCCTGCTAATAAGTACATACAGGTTTTAGATTTGTCTTTTCCTTTAGAACACAACTAAAAGATATGGTTGGATTTTACAGGGTCTGTTCCATGTCCTTAGAGAAGTCCAGAAAGAGCCCTCCTGAAGGACAAACGATATTATCCCTGGGAGAATGACGGTTTTATGACTGTGGTCGTTTGGTCAAATGTCAAAGTTCTTACATCTGCTTCTTTGAGTTCAGTCTTTCATGCTCTCTGGATGGTCAGAGATAGGGATCAATGATTCTTCTTCTTTTTTTTTCTTAATGTTTCCTCTATTATTCTTTAGATTTTTATGTGGACCATTTTTTAAAAGTATTTACTGAATTTGTTACTATATTGCTTCTGATTTATGTTCTGGTGTTTTGGCCATACGGGATCTTAGCTCCCTGACCAGGGATCGAACCCTCACCTCCTGCACTGGAAGGTGAAGTCCTAAACATTGGACCACCAGGGAAGCCCTGGGACCAATGACTCTTAATTTTGGGGAGCTTGAGGACAAGTGAACCAGCTTTCCCATAAATTTCAGTGGATTCTGGATTCTCTGAAGTGCTTGGAATCTAAGTTAAGAAGGCCTTTTGTTAAATAAAAATAAATAATTGCAAAATACAATTTTTTAATGTTTTACGTTGATTTTTTTTGAAGTGAGGAGCACCTTTGGGAGCCTTCACCATCCTTACCCTACAGAAGAGGAGGAAAGACCAAAAACTTAAACAGCTTTGGTCATATCACTCAACTATCCGTGTGACCAAGGTATATCCTTGCCTCTATAAGTAAAGGGAGGAAAGTTATTTTTTAGTACAAATTTGTGAATGCTTGGTCGCTCAGTCACGTCTGACTCTTTGTGACCCTATGAACTATAGCCCACTAGCTCCTCTGTCCATAGGATTTCTCAAGGAAGAATACTGGAGTTCATTGCCATTTCCTCCTCCAAGGGGATTCTCCTGACCCAGGAATTGAACCCGCGTCTCTTGTGTCTCCTGCATTGGCAGGGAGATTCCTTACCACCAAGCCATGTGGAAAGCCTAATACAAATTACATGACAACAAAATATACCATGATGGTGCAGGGCTTAGCAAGCAAACGTAAGAAATTACAATCAAAATGTTAATTGCATGTCTAACCCTCTCTTTAAGCAACGTTTTTGATTTCTCTGAGAAATAGTCAAATTGTTTCTTGTCTCATACTTTTTAGATTGGCTCTTTCACCAAAAGTCTACACAAAAAATCTGCACACAGATGGTTCCAGCATCTTTATTCATAATGGCCCAAACTTAGAAGCACTCAAAATGTCCTTTAGCAGGGGAATGGATAAATAAACTATGGTACAGCTAGACAATGGAATATCACTCAACACTAAAATAAATGAGCTACCAAGCTATGAAAAGACATGGAGGAATCTTAAATGCATATTGCTAACTGAAAGAAGCCAGTCTAAAAAGTATGAATTCAACTATATGATATTCTGAAAAGGGTAAAACCATGGAAGGCAATAAAAAGAATAGTGTTTGCAAAAGGTGGGAAGTAGGGGTTGCAGGAGGGGCATAGGCAAAGCACAGAAAAATTTTAGGGCATTACAGTATCAACTCTGTATGATACAATGATGGATAAATGCCATACATAGGTCTAAACCCATAGGATGCAAAATAACAAGAGTGAACTCTAGAGTAAACTCGACTTTGGGTGATTATGTGTCAGTGCTGATTTATCCTTGGTGAAAAGTGTACCATTCTAGTGACTGA
Organism: Bos indicus x Bos taurus; assembly: GCF_003369695.1. Lineage (NCBI taxonomy): Eukaryota > Metazoa > Chordata > Mammalia > Artiodactyla > Bovidae > Bos > Bos indicus x Bos taurus. Next base: position 92,733,119 of record NC_040081.1, on the reverse strand, counting down.
TACTGACAACTGGAGAGGCTAAGCTATGCATGTGCTGGGGTAGGGGGCACAGGGAAAATGTCTGTACCTTCCTTTCAATTTTGTTGTAAACCCAAAACTGCTCTAAAAAAAAATTTGTCTAAAATAAAAATTTTTTAAAATCACTGAACAGTAAAATAAAGGAACCTCAGGCAGAAACAAGATAAATTAATTTAAGGTCAGCCCAAGGTCTATTTTCTTTACTCTGTATAATAGGTTCATGGATCATTTAACTTAAAGTCTTGGGGAAGTTAATAGTTAACCCCTTCACCTATTCAAGCTTTCAGATTAGTATTGAGGCTTAAAATCTAAACTGGCACACTACCATGATACTTGTTTGTTTTTCATGATCAGAACACATACAGACCAGACTAAACACAGAAAAGTCAGAAACTTATATTACAATCCTGGTTGTGCTGTTTACCAAGTATAGACACATGGGCAGATAACTACTATAATGATCTTTAGTTTTCTCAGCTTTAAAATGCTAAAATAAAACCTATATTTACAATATTGCTGTAAGGCTTAAATACAAGTAATACTGCAAATTGTTTAATAATCAAGAAGTCTAGAAATGAGCCGACAATGGGCTCTTTTCAACAATGACACAATAATAGAAAAAGAGATAAAAGGTGTCCAAATCAGAATAAAAGAAAATTGTCAGTATTTGCAGATGAAATATTATACATAGAAAACCTTAAAGACTTCACCAAAAAACTGAGAGAACGAATAAATTCAGTAAAGTTGCAGGATACAAAATCAATACACAAAAATTGGTTGCATTCTGTACACTAATAACAAACCATTAGAAAGGGAAATTAGAAAAATAACCTCGTTTAGAGTTGTATCAAAAAATTAAACATGTAGGGATAAATTTATTAAAGCAAGGGAAAGACCTGTAATATGAAAACTATATGACACCAGTGAAAGAAACTGAAGACACAAATACGTGGGAAGATATTTCTGACCATGAATTAGAAGAATTAATATTCAGCAATACGTGGACCATAATCTTCCAGATGTTCAAGCTGGTCTTAGAAAAGGCAGAGGAACCAGAGATCAAATTGCCAACATCATCGAAAAAGCAAGAGAGTTCCAGAAAAACATCTATTTCTGCTTTATTGACTATGCCAAAGCCTTTGACTGTGTGGATCACAATCAACTGTGGAAAATTCTGAAAGAGATGGGAATACCAGACCACCTGACCTGCCTCTTGAGAAATCTGTGTGCAGGTCAGGAAGCAACAGTTAGAACTGGACATGGACAAACAGACTGGTCCCAAACAGGAAAAGGAGTATGTCAAGGCTGTATATTGTCACCCTGCTTATTTAACTTCTATGCAGAGTACATCATGAGAAACGCTGGGCTGGAAGAAGCACAAGCTGGAATCAAGATTGCTGGGAGAAATAACAATAACTGCAGATATGCAGATGACACCACCCTTATGGCAGAAAGTGAAGAGGAGCTAAAAAGCCTCTTGATGAAAGTGAAAGAGGAGAGTGAAAAAGTTGGCTTAAAGCTCAACATTCAGAAAACTAAGATCATGGTATCCAGTCCCATCACTTCATGGCAAATAGATGGGGAAACAGTGGAAACAGTGTCAGACTTTATTTTTCTGGGCTCTAAAATCACTGCAGATAGTGATTGCGGCCTTGAAATTAAAAGATGCTTACTCCTTGGAAGGAAAGTTATGACCAACCTAGATAGCATATTCAAAAGCGGAGACATGACTTTGCCAACAAAGGTCCGTCTAGTCAAGGCTATGGTTTTTCCTGTGGTCATGTATGGATGTGAGAGTTGGACTGTGAAGAAAGCTGAGTGCTGAAGAATTGATGCTTTTGAACTGTGGTGCTGGAGAAAACTCTTGAGAGTCCCTTGGACTGCAAGGAGATCCAACCAGTCCATTCTAAAGGAGATCAGTCCTGGGTGTTCTTTGGAAGAAATGATGCTAAAGCTGAAACTCCAGTACTTTGGCCACCTTATGCAAAGAGTTGAGTCATTGGAAAAGACCCTGATGCTGGGAGGGATTGGGGACAGGAGGAGAAGGGGACAACAGAGGATGAGATGGCTGGATGGCATCACTGCCTCGATGGACGTGAGTCTGAGTGAACTCCGGGAGTTGGTAATGGACAGGGAGGCCAGGCATGCTGCAATTCATGGGGTTGCAAAGAGTCGGACACAACTGAACTGAACTGAATATTGTCAAAAAGTGGTTCCCCTTGAGGGTCTTCATATGTTTTGCTTTGAGGTTGCAAAAAGTCAGACATAATTTAGAAATTGAACAACAACAACAATATGGTGATTATAATCATTAATAATATCATTTGGCATAGTTGAAAGTTGCTAAGAGAATAAAGTTTTTATCACAGGAAAAACATTTACTAACTTTACATGGTGACAGATGTTAACTAGACTTATTGTGGTGGTCATTTCACAGTATATATAAACATCACTCATTCTGTTGTACACCTGAAATGTTATACATCAACTACATGTTTTACATTCATACATATACATCAATTAAATCTCAAAAAATAATAAAAAGTAAAAAAAAAAACAATGATGGAAGACTAAATTTACTGTTGCTTCAAGTGTGATTTTTTAGCCTTTAAAGAACAAATGAATATCTGAGAATTTTAGGGAGATGACATTCTCTCTCACCAACATTTAGCCCTACATGAACTGTAATAGGACGTGTGGATGGTTGACTCTAACAAAATAGTCAATCCCAAGGAAACAGCAATGTATCAATGCCAGTTATGGTCAATCACCTCACTCTAGATCTATATAAGAAAGCATGTCTCTATTTCACATCAGCATAGATGCCAGCTCTGCTTCTGTTTTTGCTTACTGGCACTCAGCTTCTATCACACTTTGAACTAAAACTAGGATGCTGAGATCTTTCACACACAGCGATCACAACTCACTCTCTGGGTCACAACACTTTTGCTTCCAGTAGCAAAGCATTCAATGAAAGGCTCTATTTTAGACTATGAAAAGTGAAAATGTTATTCACTCATTATTTCCAACTCCTTTAGACCCCCTGGACTATAGCCCGCCAGGCTCCTCTGTCCATGGAATTCTTTAGGCAAGAATACTGGAGTGTGTAGCCATTTCCTTTTCCAGGGGATCTTCCTGATCCAGAGATCAAACCAGGGTTTCCTGCATTGCAGACATATTCTTTACGATCTGAGCCACCAGGAAAGCTCATTCATTCATTAGCTGAGCATCATGTAGTGATGATTATAGGCATGCTTCAGAGATATTTCAGGTTTTGTTTCAGATGACTGCAATAAAGTGAATGCTATAATGAAGCAAGTCACACGAATTTTTTGGCTTCCTAGTGTGTATAAAAATTATGTTTACACTACATTGTAGTCTAATAAGTGTGCCATAGCATTATGTTAAGCATTATGCATGTACATTAAAAAATAATGTACATATCTTAATTAGAAAAATAATTTATTGCTAAATATGCTAGCCATCATCTAAGCCTCCAGTGAATTATAATATTTTTTGCTGGTGGAGGACTTTGAATCAGTGTTGATGGCTGCTGACTGATCATGGTGGTGGTTGCTGAAGGCTGGGATTGTGGTGGCAATTTCTTAAAATAAGACAATGCAGTTCGCTGTACTGATTGGGTCCTCCTTTTGCAAAAATTTCTCTGTAGCACACAATGCTGTTTGACAGCATCTTATCCACAGAATATCTTGCAAAATTGGAGTCAGTCTTCTCAAACCCTAATGCTGCTTCATCAACTAAGCTTTTTGTAATATTCTAAATCCTTTGTTGTCATTTCAGTAATCTTTGCAGCGTCTTCAATAGGAGTACATTTAATCTCAAGTGACCATTTTCTTTGCTAATCCAGAAGAAACAATTGGAATGAAGATTGCTGGGAGAAATATCAATAACCTCAGATATGCAGATGACACCACCTTTATGGAAGAAAGTGAAGAACTAAAAAGCCTCTTGATGAAAATGAAAGAGGAGAGTGAAAAAGTTGGCTTAAAGCTCAACATTCAGAAAACTAAGACCATGGCATCCGATCCCATCACTTCATGGCAAACAGATGGAGAAATAGTGGAAACAGTGGCAGACTTTATTTTTTTTTTGGCTCCAAAATCACTGTAGATGGTGACTAGAGCCATGAAATTAAGACACTTACTCCTTGGAAAGAAAGTTATGACCAACCTAGGCAGCATATTAAAAAGCAGAGACATTACTTTGCCAACAAAGGTCCATCTAGTCAAGGTTATGGTTTTTCCAATAGTCATGTATGGATGTGAGAGTTGGATTATAAAGAAAGCTGAGTGCCAAAGAATTGATGCTTTTGAACTGTGGTGTTGGAGAAGACTCTTGAGAGTCCCTTGGACTGCAAGGAGATCCAACCAGTCCATCCTAAAGGAAATCAGCCCTGAATATTCATTGGAAGGACTGGTGTTGAAGCTGAAACTCCAATACTTTGGCCACCTGATGCGAAGAGCTGACTCATTTGAAAAGACCCTGATGCTGGGAAAGATTGAAGGTGAGAGGAGAAGGGGACGACAGAAGATAAGATGGTTGGATGCATCACCGACTCAATGGACAGGAGTTTGAATAAACTCTGGGAATTGGTGATGGACAGGGAGGCCTGGCGTGCTGCAGTCCACGGGGTTGCAAAGAGTTGGACACAACTGAACGACTGAACTGAACTGAAGAAACAACTCATTCATTTAAATTATATCATGAGATAGCAGCATTCAGACATATCTGACACTCCACTTCTGATTTTAGTTCTCTTGTTATTTCCATATCTGCAGTTACTTCCTCCACTAAAGTCTCAACCCCCTGAAAGTCATTCAAGAAGGTTGGAATGAACTTTCTTCAAACACCTGTAAATGTTGATATTTTGACCTCTTCTACAAATGAATGTTCTTAATGACATCTAGAATGGTGAATCCCTTCCAGAAGGTTGTCAATATATTTTGCACAGATCCATCACAGGAATCCCTATCTATGTTAACCATAGCATCACAAATTGTGTATGTTACATAATAAGATGGAAAGTCAAAATTACTCCTCGATCTATGGGTTGCAGAATGGATGCTATGCTAACAGGTGTGAACACAACATTAATCTCATTGTACATCTCCATCAGAGCTCTTGGGCACCAGATATACTGTCAATAAGAAGCAATATTTTGAAACAAATCATTTATCCCCAAGTAGTAGATCTCAAGACTGAGCTTAAAATACTCAGCAAGCCATGTTGTACACAGATTTGCTGTCATCCAGGCTTTGTTGTTCCATATATAGAGCACAGATGGAGTAGGTTCAATACCTAATTCTTAAGGGCTCTAGGATTTTTGGAATGGTAAATAAGCATTGGTTTCAATTTAAAGTCACCAGCTGTATTAGCCTTTAACAATACAGCCTGTCCTTTGAAGCCAGGGACTGACTTCTCCTCTATAGCTATGAAAGTCCTAGATAGCATCTTCTTCTAGCGCAAGGCTGTTTCACCCACACTGAAAATTTGTTCTTCAGTGTCACCACCTTCATGAATTAGCCAAGCTAGATCTTCTGGACAACTTGCTGCAGCTTTTATATCAGCACTTGTAGCTTTACCTTGTACTTTCATGTTATTAAGATGGCTTCTTTCCTTAATCCCATGAATCAACCTCTGCTAGCTTCAAACTTTTCTTCTGTAGCTTCTCACCTCTCTTAGCTTTCACAGAATTGAGAGTTAGGATCTCGTACTGGATTAAACTTTAGCTTAAGGGAATGTTGTGGCTGGTTTAATCTTCTACCCAGGCCATTCCTATCAGCAACAAGGCTGCTTTGCTTTCTTATCATTTGTGTGTTCATTGGAGTAGCACTTTTAATTTCCTTCAAGAACTTTTCTGTCGTATTCACAACTTGGCTGTTTGGCACAAGAGACCTAGTTTTTAGCCTATTTTAGCTTTTGACATTCTTTCCTTACTAAGCTTAATTATTTCTAGTTTTTAATTTCAAGTGAGAGATGTGTGACTCTTTCTTTCACTTGAACACTTAGAGGTCATTGTAGGGTTATTAATTGGTTTAACTTCAATATTGTTGGGTCTCAGGAAATATGGAGGCCCCAAGAGAAGGAGAGCGATGGAGGAATGGCCGGTTGGTGTGACAGACAGAACACAGACAACATTTATTAAGCTTACTGTCTTATATCAGCAAGTTCCTGGTGTCCCCAAAACAATCACAATATTAACATCAAAGATCACCCATCACAGATCACCATAACAAATACAATAATAATGAAAAAGTTTGAAATGTTACAAGAATGATCAAAATGTAATAGAGACAGGAAGTAAGAAATGCTTCTAGAAAAATGGCACTGAAAAACTTGTTCTATGCTGGGGTGCCACAAACCTTCAATTTATAAAAAATGCAATATCTGTGAAGCACAAAAAAGTGCAATAAAGTGAGGCAGGCATGTATGTGCCAATCACTATTTTGGGAACTCTATGCATGAGTGCTGGAGAAGGCAATGGCACCCCACTCCAGTACTCTTGCCTGGAAAATCCCATGGATGGAGGAGCCTGGTGGGCTGCAGTCCATGGGGTCACGAAAAGATGGACACGACTGAACAACTTCGCTTTCACTTCTCACTTTCATGCATTGGAGGGGGAAATGGCAACCCACTCCAGTGTTCTTGCCTGGAGAATCCCAGGGACGGGGGAGCCTGGTGGGCTGCCCTCTGTGGGGTCGCACAGAGTCGGACACGACTGAAGGGACTTAGCAGCAGCAGCAGCATGTGTGCGTGCTAAGTCACTTCAGTCATGTTTGACTCTGTGCAACCCTATGAACTGTAGCCTGCCAGGCTCCTCTGTCCATGGAATTCTCCAGACAAGAATACTGGAGTGGGTTGTCATGCCCTCCTCCAGGGTTTGGAAGCTCTACACATATATAATTATTATTTATTATCCCCATTGATGGATAAGGCATGGAGGCACAGAAAGGTTAAGAAACTTTCATAAAGCAGGCTGAACCTGAGACAGACTGGATTCAAAGTCTGAGATCTTAACCATTATTACTTCTTTTTAATAAATAATCGAACAAGTTGAAATTGGGCTTAAAGAACACTAATCTTTCGTATCCTTGGTGGAGATTTTCCCTATAAATATGAAGTTGAGCTATCACTATCTAACTAGCATGTGATTATTTTAGAAGAAATTTGTGTTATGTAACTTTTAAATAGCTCTTAGAAAATAGCTAAAGTAACAATGAAGAGAGCAAAAACAAGGTTTCTTAAAAGACTGTGATTAAAATTTTTACCTGTGAAGTGGAATTTCACCGATTCTGGGAGACCTGAGAGAACAGGAGACAGAAAATCATTATATTGAACATCTGGGGGCCACCAATGGATGGAAAAAGTAAAATATATTAGGAGAGAAGTTAGAAAAATAAATTATCATGGTTTAAGGGGGGGCTTCTCTGATGGCTCAAACGGCAAAAAATCTGTCTGCAACCTGGGTTCAATCCCTGGGTCAGTAAGATCCCCTACGGAATGGATACTCACTCCAGTGTTCTTGCCTCATGGACAGAGGAACCTGGTGAACTATGGTCCATGGGGTTTAAGGAAAGAGCACCAGATTGTTTGCTAACATTATGTTGAATTTAATGATGCCAATACTAATTTTAAGTAACAAAAAGAACCACAGAGTGGAATAATTTTATATCACAGCAGTTAGAGTGATTTATAATAGATTCATTCAGGTCCCATTTTACCAGTACATAAAATCCTACAAATCAGTAAATGTGGGTAATGTCATATATTACTGACAAGGCTTGCTGGTGGGTCAGTTTCACTGTAGAATTGAGTGATGCCTGGGACATTGATCTACACACTGTAACAGCGTGAGAGATTTATCTCGTGGCGTTTATCCCATAGATTATACAGGATACAACTCTGCTCTCCCTAAAAAGGCTCCAGAAACACAGGTGAATATAGTGGATTCAGAAATAACTTCAACCCGGGCTGACATGTTGTCTTTTCCTCTAATCCCTGGATAACCTGAGTTTCTTGTAAAAAGTAGGTCTTATAAAGTTGGGGTTAGAGGATCATGAAACATTTTCACTGGCTGTGAGGTATCTAGCTAGGAAACACTGGGGATTAGAGAAGGAAATGGCAACCCACTCCAGTATTTTTGCCTGGGAAAATCCCACGGACAGAGGAGTCTGGCGGGTTAAGTCCATGGGGTCGCGAGGAGTCGGACATGACTTAGTGACTAAACACACACACAAACACTGAGGATACTTCTTAGAGAAGAGGTTTATCCCAGTGCTTAGGGATTTTCAATCTGAGTTAATTATCTTCTGGACAATTCCATCTATATAAATAGTGGCAAATATTACTTTAAAACTTTGCCATACTATAAAACATAACTCTGAAACTATTCAACCCGTGTTCAACTCACCATTAGAAATCACCAACTGTTCTGCATGATTCAAGCTACTATACCAATTATATACTCTATATTAATTGTGTTGAAAGTGTGAAAGTGTTAGTTGCTCAGTCATGTCCTACTCTTTGTGACCCCATGGCCTGTAGCTCAACCGGCTCCCCGTCCATGAGATTTCCCAGTCAAGAATACTGGAGTAGGTTGCCATGCCCTCTTCTAGGGGATCTACCCAACCCAGGGATTGAACCCTGGTGTCCCACATTGCATGCAGATGCTTTACCTCTGAGCCACAAAGGACATAACATCTTAAAGATCATAAAGAAACAGGCTTCAGGATTTTTAGAGGCATTCCAAAGCAGAGAAGTGTCAAGGCTGACCAAAAAGTTCATCTGGGCTTTTCCATAAGATGGTGTGGAAAAATCTGAATGAATTTCTTGGCCATCCCAGTATCTAGGGGAAGAGACTTAAAACTTGGCAGCTTTGAATACTCGGTCAAAGGGAGACATAAGGGGGTGGCAAGGATTAAGGCTGTCTTGACTTAATGGAAGGGCATACACTTGCTTGAATTAGACATGGGAGTTATTCTCTTGGCCAACTTTTTCTTTTTTTAAAAGGTATTTTTTGTCAAATCCTGGTTTTAATCCCAAAAGGTGCCTGCATGGGATCCTTATCACTAGATTCCTCTCACACATGCCCATCTGCCATGGCCTCCTCTTCAAATCCTCTCTCTTCACTGCAGTCAAAGAGTTCCTTATGAAAAGCCAGCCCCCTGTATCTTAAAACCTCCACCAGGTTCTTCTTGTTCTTGGGATAAAGCTCCATGTCTCTGCAGGCTCACAGGGCCCCTGCCCTCTCTCTTCCCATCCAGGTTCATCCCCACTCTGCTCAACCCTCCACATTCCAGACACAAAGACTTCTTTCAGTCCCCAGAAAGTCACATTCTCTCTCTCCCAGGGCCTCTGCACAGGGCTGCATGTCCTTCTTTCCAGAATGTTCTCCCAAAGATCCCAACACACACTCAGCCTAGTTAGCTCCTACTCACCCCTCCACCATCAAGACCTCCCTGAGGCAGCCTCCAGTGTACCCTTAGTCTAGGTCAGACTTGCTACATCCAGTTCCTTATCTTTAGCCTGCATATCTTAGTCTTCCGAATCTTTTATCTCAGCCTGCAATTGAACATCCCTTACTGAGGGATGAACTTTCTTCCTTATTTTTAGAGCACTTATCTCAGCCTGCAATTAAACCTCCCTTAGTGAGAATATTTCTCAAATTTTGTCTCTATACCTAGATCCCCAAACTTGCCAAGATGCCTTTTTTTGCTCACCACTAGCTCTCCAAGGCCTCATTCAGGCCTGGCCATTTAGGAGACACAAAATAAAGATTTATTGAAAGTATGCCATGAAGCTTCACAGAGAGCAGTTTGGGCACCTCAAAATAGAGGGGAATAAAAGCATTACCAGCAAAGGAGAAGGCCCTGATCTCCTGGAGGTGGGGGGCTGCAGTGGGAGGACGGTACATGATGTTGCCCTGGTTAACGTCTTCCTGGGAGAAATACCGGATGGGAGAGTGAGGCTGGTCCCTGTGTTCGATGATGCCTGAAAAGAAAGAGAGTCTGCATGAGCATCAGCAGTAATTCTGATGGCTGACAATAATTAGAGACATAAAGCTGCCTTTTCCACTGGTGGAAGTCATCCTTCAGGAACAATTGCTCTCGAGTTGTTCTTGGCATACTATTCCCTGGTTATTCAAGAAAGGGGTAACTCTGAAACCCAAATACTCTTGCCTAGGATTCGTTGCAGGCTTCCCGGGTAGCTCAGCTGGTAAAGAAATCGCCTGCAATGCAGGAGACGCTGGTTCAATTCCTGGGTTGGGAAATTCCCCTGGAGAAGGGACAGGCTACCCACTCTGGTATTCTTGGGCTTCCCTGATGGCTCAGATGGTAAAGAATTTGTCTACAATGCGGGAGACCTGGGTTCGACACCTGGGTTGGGAAGATCCCCTGGAGGAATGGCAACCCACTCCAGTATTCTTGCTTGGAGAATCCCAGTGGATAGAGGAGCCTGGTGGGCTACAGTCGATGGGGTCACAAAGAGTTGAACACAACTGAGAGACTAAGCACAGCACAGCACAGGATTCATTGCTCACAAACAATTGTAAGATGCAAACTATTGCCCTCTAATGTAGCTTAGACCAGGGAGATCCTCACAAGTCATAGACAATGAACGGTAATTATGAGATTCTCTCAATTAAATTCAAGTTCAAAGGTGAAAGTCGCTCCAAAATGGCACAAACTCCTGGTGAGGCTGTAAAGACTTTTTTTCAATCCACTTTCTTTCCTTCAGAAACTCCATAGTCTCTGTGATGATTTCTGGCAACAATAACGTGGATCTTGATTATTCAAAGAACTGGATTACCTTTAAGTTACAAATGTCTTAGGGGCTGAAGATATGCCTGTGGTTTCTAAATTTCACAGGTACAGAACTGATGGGCTTCCCTGGTGGTTCAGCTGGTAAAGAATCTACCTGCAATGTGGGAGACCTAGGTTTGATCCCTGTGTTGGGAAGATCCCCTTGGAGAAGGGAATGGCTAACCCACTCCAGTATTCTGGCCTGGAGAATTCATCTGGGTGACCGATAACGCTACTGTAAATATATTTGTTTTTTTTGAAGCTCACAGGGTATTAATATGTAGGAGCACTATGTAAACTTAAAGAAGTCATAAACAGTATTTATTCCCTTGGTTAAAAAGAAAGAGGAGGAGTAACTTATCCACCTGAGGGAAAACTGAGTTTGTGTGGGTCAGCCCCCCGGGTTGTCTGGCAGAGCTCCTTGTTCTTTGTGGTTGTTCGGTGTTAAGTTGTGTCTGACTTTGCAACCCTATGGACTGCAGCACCAGGCTCCTCTGTCCTCCACTATCTCCTGGAATTTGTTCAAATTCATGCTCATTGAGTCGCTGATGCTCTCATCTCTGATGATGATGATCTCATCCTCTGCCGCCCTCTTCTTTTGCCTTCAGTCTTTCCCAGCTTCAGGGTCTTTTCCAATGAGTAGACTCTGCATCGGGTACCCAAAGTACTTGAGCATCAGCTTCAGCATCAGTCCTTCCAATGAACATTCAGGGTTGCTTTCCTTTAGGATGGACTGGTTGGATCTCCTTGCAGTCCAAGGGACTCTCAAAAGTCTTCTTCAGCACCACAGGTTGAAAGCATCAGTTCTTTGGTGCTCAGCTTTCTTTGCGGTCCAACTGTCACTTCCATATGCGACTAGTGGAAAAACCACAGCTTTGACTATGTGGACCTTTGTCAGTAAAGTGATACCTCTGCTTTTTAGTACACTGTCTAGGTTTGTCATAGATTTTCTTCCAAGGAACAAGCGTCTTTTAATTTCATGGTTGCAGTCACCATCTGCAGTGATTTGGGAGCCCAAGAAAATAAAGTCTGTCACTGTTTCCATTGTTTCCCCATCTATTTGCCATGAAGTGATGGGACTGTATACCATGATCTTAGTTTGTCCTTAGCACATGCTGACTCTGTTCCACTCTCTCTCATGAGAGCCTCACCAAGGCAGGCTCTGTCGCTACAGGTGTGCTTAGATCTGTCCAGCTGTGCCTGCACATGGGGGTGGGAGGGAAGCTCAAAGAGTGATGAAGTTATTTGCACACTGTGCTCTCCAGTACCACTCTGTCAGTACCAAAGCTGACACATTCATCTCCACCTGTCCGACCATAGTGTCTCCCTCTCAACTGGCTCTAAACTCAGAGGTGATGAATAACTGTTACTCCTTAAATCCTCAACAAGTAGAAGAAGACAGAATTCCAGCGCTTTGAGGGCTGGTCAACAATAGAAGACAAAGAGCATCACTCAAAAGATCGCTTACTGCCTGTCTTACCTTGATTTGGATGCAGCGGTAGAGTGATGTTGTATATTAGCTTTCTGTTTGGCCTCTCAGAGTTTACAAAGGAGAGAGAATGAGGCTGAATCACAGTCAGGCCATCTTCCCGAGCCTACACAAAATTTGAGAGGGAAGAAGAAAAAAATGGCATGATGAAAACAAAAGCCAGAGGCAAAAACAAAACCCATTAAAAAAAAAACAACAACTTTTTCTGGGTTTTTTAATTCGTCACAGAGAGCAAAATTTTCTCTGAGAGTTCAAAAGAAGGATTGGTTCTCCCACATTGCAGACTTGTCCCTGCCTTAAGCATCTCACGGGGTTACAGAGCTCTCTTCGGGTCTTGCACCTGACCCTTCTCTCCCCTGCCCTTGGCCTCCTGGGTTTATGCCCGCACATGCTGTGGGAGTCCCAGTATGATCACTTATTCCTGGTTAGAGCTCACAGCGGTACATGTTTGGAAATAAACTATCACAGTTGGTGATTCTACTGTTCACAGCTGGATCCTTACAGCTCTATTCCTCTAATTTAATGGGCTAAGATGGTATCTGGTGAGAATTTCTCCCAACCCCCCAGCTTGCTGACGGGAACTGTGATGCATTCTTTTCTTTAACTTTGATGGTTTCCAATGGCTAAAGATGAACTTGCCTCAAATGCCAAAGAAGCTCACCATTGGAGTTCAGAGGTTTAAGAGCTACGTGTTTATTAAAGCTTATAGAAATAGTATTTCCTTTTGTCTCCATTGTACTGTTCTAAAGAACCAGATATTGCTTTCCACTTCTAGCTTTCAGGACCCAATGAAGGAGTCAAGTGAAATTAATTGGAAAGTCAATGTGTGTATAGCTCTCACTATCCATTCGCCTGTGTGGGTTCACAACCCATTAACAGTGACAACATTAAAAAAGACAGAGAGATTCAGAATTCCATGACCAGGCTTAACAGAGATTTGGGAACAGCAGCAGAAACATACTGGAGAGGAATTGAAAAGGAGAGTGAACATGGGCCCTTTGCCTAGGTCACACATATTGATACTAAAACAGAACAAAAATATCTGGTTCATCACAGGCTCTTTCTAATTGACCCCTGAAGGGTTAGAGTTTGACATGCTCTCCTGCTCTTTCATACTGTTCATAGACTCACTGGAAAAGACCTTGATGCTGGGAAAGATTGAGGGAGAGAGGAGAAGGGGACAATAGAGAATGAGATGGTTGGATGGCAACACCATCAGTTTGGGCAAATTCCAGGAGATCGTGAAGGACAGAGAAGCCTGATGTGCTGCAGTCCATGGGGTCACAGAGTTGAACATGACTGAGCGACTGAACAACAAACTGCTCTTCCAAGCTCTGCTACTTTCAGAAGGAATTTCCCATCTAGGAAAGGAATAAGAAGGGCTCAGGAAGTCTCATGGAGGAGGGCATGGTGTTCTTCCTTTTAACCATGAAAAGACTGAAGGTTCCAGTTATTTTGTAATTGTCCCCAAGCCATACTTGTCCTGGGGAGAGGCAGCACTTGCAGGCTAGGACAACCCCTCTAGTACAGAGTCATATTTCAAGTCGTTGCTCAGGTCTGGAATGTAATGAGCAAGGAAAATCAGAATTGCAAATAGCAGCTGGTCTCTCTAAAATAAAACGGGGAAGGGCAACACAAGAAAAATACATACCCTATGCAAGGTGTTTACAGCCCATGCATGTGTGCACACATCTGTAAACACATACACATGTAGGCACAGATACGTGGACAAAAAGTGTAGGCTGAGCGCACTGTTCAATACTGTTTGCCAACTTTTACTCTCAAAACCATCAGAATAACTGAACATTCTCAAGGTATTATGGGATATTTTTGAAAATCTAGATGTCCCTAAAACAATAAAGTGATAGGAAAAGAGAAGTACTATGAACACAGAATAATGGAAAAGAGAAATGCATTATAGCCAAGAAAGCAGACATTTTATTACAGAATTTATTGATATAATTTCTTTACTAACAGAAATAGACACTAAGTAGAAAAAGCAAGGACTTGATTCTCTCAAGAAAGCAATATTGAGGTGGAGGTACATCAAAGCATAATCAATTTTAATATTGGCTATTTGGAATGTTCAATATTTATCAATGAAACAGTAAGAAATATGAGATTAAATTTCATGGAAATCATTATAGAAGACACTTTTCTATTAAACTATCTGTCAGCATAAGAAGATTACAGAATAATGGCTTTCATAATACCCATATTACCTCTGAATACATCCAGAATCCAATCACTTCTCCTCATGACATTGCCACCACCCTGCGGGGATCTAGATCCCACACCTGGCCTCCCACCATGGCCTCCCACCTGCTCTCTCTCTCTCCCCTCAAGAGTCTACTTCCACACAGCCACCAGGCGATGCCTTTAAAAAGGCCATTAGGCCTCTGCTCAACACCCTGCAACGGCTCTCCATGTTACTCAGAATAAAGTTAAGTCCCTCCAGTGGTCTGTGTGGCTGGATACAATCTGTTCCCCTAATCTACACCACCCTCCACCCAATTAACTTTGCACATCTGCATTCATGCGGATTCTTCTTGCTTTGTACTCACTTTAATCCGGCCAGACTGATTTCCTTGCTGTTTATCTAAGCATGCTCCTAGCCTGATGCCTCTAAATGCATGGTTTCCTGGGTCAGGAATCCCCTTTCCTAAGGGATTTGCACAGCTCTCTCTCTTCCTCACCTCCTGCAAATCCTTCTTTAAATGTCATTGTCCTGACAACTTTTTACAACCTAGGTCTTCCCTGCTACATTTCCAATCCTCTTGACTCTGATCTACTTTTACTTTTATCATAATGCTTCTCCTTAACATGCTACATGAGAGTTATTTATTTTGTTTATAACTTACTGTCTATTCATGTAAATTCCATGAGAACACGGTTTTAGTTTGTTCATGGATCTCAAGCACCGAGTGTACAGTACATGGGAGTGCTTGATAAAAATTAACATAATGTTGTAAATCAACTATATTTCAATAAAAAAAGAATACAGTCTGTATTATGTGATCACTCAATCTCCAATGTCTTCCACAGAATTTGGTATAAATTAGGGGCCCAAAAGTGTTTGTGATTAAATAACTGAATGAATGGAGAGGTAGACACTTACCCTTAAACACATACATGAATATACCATATATGAATTTAGCATATGCATTCATAATGTGTCTACCAAATATGTACAAAACTTGTGTGGCTAGGTGAACCCAAATCGCTGAATTGAGAATGCACTTTCGTCACAGATTAGTTTGTATGTCCTACAGTAATGGCCCTAATTAACGTCAAAAGAAATATAAACCATGTATATTTTAAGAAATGAAATGATAGCCTGATCACATTTTTTAGACTAATTACATTTAGTAGATCACATTTAGTAGACATTTAGTAGCCTGATCACATTTAGTAGACTAATCTCTGTGATACACTAAATTACACAGGATAGACCTAACTTGAGACTCTCAAGGTTAAGTGTGTTTAAAAGTTGTTAGAGGTTCCCAGCCACAGAGCAAGAGTGACGCCATCTTCATGGCTCCTGGCCCATTTATTTTCCTTCTAAACTCAAAATAACACTGCATTAGCATTTGGCAAGAAATGTGTATGCACATTTTTCTTTACACTTTAGAGAAAATTCTGATCCAAGTTCCTCTAGTCAGAATGATGAATTATAGACTTTCTAGTGTTGCTGAATTATGATTTCTTTAAATTATGGTTTATGGTAGAAATGCCGATACCAGCTATTCATTAAATACTTTCTGTTTCCCCTTTTATGTCTATGTCACGTCCCAGACCCATAATTTCTAAAACTCTACCTGCTATCTTTGTTGTGATTCAGGGCTGCTGCACCACTTTGGAGTGTAATTATGTGGACGCTAACTAAAATGTGGATCTCTGATGATTCATTGACAAGGACTTCGTGCTTGTGGCTCTGTCTAGAAGAGGGGTTCTGGCATTACATGTCCTGTAGATATAGGGTTATGGTGGAATTGCTAATTGTCTCAACTAAGCTTCATGCACTAATTTAGCTGTCACCTTGCTTCAAACTTTTCCATGTGTCCACACTCCTTCCTGCACAAAGCCCCTCTGTGATCCAGCTCACAGACCTCCTCACCCCTAGTCTCCTCCATCTCTCTGATGTCCCCAGTCCTACTGAACTGCTGGCAATTTTCCCAACAATCATATTGTCTCTCTCCTCTGGGTCTTCATATGTGTTCCTTCTATGCTTGGTGATGCCCTTTGCCCTCACCTCTCAAATATTTCCAACCTGTTCCCCCATCCCCAGTCTTTTTGAATATTTGCTACTTGTCTTTCTGGAGTCAGCATAGACATCACTTTTACCAGGAAACTTTTATAATAGAAGTGAAAGTTGCTCAGTCATGCCTGACTCTTTGCGACCCCATGGACTGTATCAGATCAGATCAGATCAGTCGCTCAGTCGTGTCTGACTCTTTGTGACCCCATGAATCGCAGCACGTATCAGATCAGATCAGATCAGTCGCTCAGTCGTGTCTGACTCTTTGTGACCCCATGAATCGCAGCACGCCAGGCCTCCCTGTTCATCACCAACTCCCAGAGTTCACTCAGACTCATGTCCATCGAGTCAGTGATGCCATCCAGCCATCTCATCCTCTGTCGTCCCCTTCTCCTCCTGCCCCCAATCCCTAATAGCATCAGAGTCTTTTCCAATGAGTCAACTCTTCGCATGAGGTGGCCAAAGTACTGGAGTTTCAGCTTTAGCATCATTCCTTCCAAAGAAATCCCAGGGCTGATATCCTTCAGAATGGACTGGTTGGATCTCCTTGCAGTCCAAGGGACTCTCAAGAGTCTTCTTCAACACCACAGTTCAAAAGGATCAATTCTTCGGCGCTCAGCCTTCTTCACAGTCCAACTCTCACATCCATACATGACCACAGGAAAAACCACAGCCTTAACTAGAAGAACCTTTGTTGGCAAAGTAATGTTTCTGCTTTTGAATATGCTATCTAGGTTGGTCACAACTTTCCTTCCAAGGAGTAAGCGTCTTTTAATTTCATGGCTGCAGTCACCATCTGCAGTGATTTTGGAGCCCAGAAAAATAAAGTCTGACACTGCTTCCACTGTTTCCCCATCTATTTCCCATGAAGTGATGGGACCAGAGGCCATGATCTTCGTTTTCTGAATGTTGAGCTTTAAGCCAACTTTTTCACTCTCCACTTTCACTTTCATCAAGAGGCTTTTGAGTTCCTCTTCACTTTCTGCCATAAGGGTGGTGTCATCTGCATATCTGAGGTTATTGATATTTCTCCCGGCAATCTTGATTCCAGCTTGTGCTTCTTCCAGTCCAGCGTTTCTCATGATGTACTCTGCATAGAAGTTAAATAAGCAGGGTGACAATATACAGCCTTGATGTACTCCTTTTCCTATTTGGAACCAGTCTGTTGGTCCATGTCCGGTTCTAACTGTTGCTTCCTGACCTGCATACAAATTTCTCAAGAGGCAGATCAGGTGGTCTGGTATTCCCATCTCTTTCAGAATTTTCCACAGTTGATTGTGATCCACACATTCAAAGGCTTTGGCATAGTCAATAAAGCAGAAATAGATGTTTTTCTGGAACTCTCTTGCTTTTTCCATGATCCAGCGGATGTTGGCAATTTGATCTCTGGTTCCTCTGCCTTTTCTAAAACCAGCTTGAACATCAGGAAGTTCACGGTTCACATATTGCTAAAGCCTGGCTTGGAGAATTTTGAGCACGACTTTACTAGCGTGTGAGATGAGTGCAACTGTGCGGTAGTTTGAGCCTTCTTTGGCATTGCCTTTCTTTGGGATTGGAATGAAAACTGACCTTTTCCAGTCGTGTGGCCACTGCTGAGTTTTCCAAATTTCCTGGCATATTGAGTGCAGCACTTTCACAGCATCATCTTTCAGGATTTGAAATAGCTCAACTGGAATTCCATCACCTCCATTAGCTTTGTTCGTAGTGATGCTTTCTAAGGCCCAGTTGACTTCACATTCCAGGATGTCTGGCTCTAGGTCAGTGATCACACCATCGTGATTATCTGGGTCGTGAAGATCTTTTTTGTACAGTTCTTCTGTGTATTCTTGCCATCTCTTCTTAATATCTTCTGCTTCTGTTAGGTCCATACCATTTCTGTCCTTTATCGAGCCCATCTTTGCATGAAATGTTCCTTTGGTATCTCTGATTTTCTTGAAGAGATCTTTAGTCTTTCCCATTCTGTTGTTTTCCTCTATTTCTTTGCATTGATCGCTGAAGAAGGCTTTCTTATCTCTTCTTGTTATTCTTTGGAACTCTGCATTCAGATGTTTATGTCTTTCCTTTTCTCCTTTGCTTTTAGCTTCTCTTCTTTTCATAGCTATTTGTAAGGCCTCCCCAGACAGCCATTTTGCTTTTTTGCATTTCTTTTCCATGGGGATGGTCTTGATCCCTGTCTCCTGTACAATGTCACGAACCTCATTCCATAGTTCATCAGGCACTCTATCTACAGATGTAGGCCCTTAAATGTATTTCTCACTTCTACTGTATAATCATAAGGGATTTGATTTAGGTCATATCTGAATGGTCTAGTGGTTTTCCCTACTTTCTTCAATTTAAGTCTGAATTTGGCAATAAGGAGCTCATGGTCTGAGCCACAGTCAGCTCCTGGTCTTGTTTTTGCTGACTGTACAGAGCTTCTCCATCTTTGGCTGCAAAGAATATAATCAATCTGATTTTGGTGTTGACCATCTGGTGATGTCCATGTATAGAGTCTTCTCTTGTGTTGTTGGAAGAGGGTGTTTGTTATGACCAGTGAATTTTCTTGGCAAAACTCTATTAGTCTTTGCCCTGCTTCATTCTGTATTCCAAGGCCAAATTTGCCTGTTACTCCAGGTGTTTCTTGACTTCCTACTTTTACATTCCAGTCCCCTATAATGAAAAGGATGTCTTTTTTGGGTGTTAGTTCTAAAAGGTCTTGTAGGTCTTCATAGAACCATTCAGCTTCAGCTTCTTCAGCGTTACTTGTTGGGGCATAGACTTGGATTTCTGTGATATTGAATGGTTTGCCTTGGAAATGAACAGAGATCATTCTATCGTTTTTGAGATTGCATCCAAGTACTGCATTTTGGACTCTTTTGTTGACCATGATGGCTACTCCATTTCTTCTGAGGGATTCCCGCCCGCAGTAGTAGATATAATGGTAATCTGAGTTAAATTCACCCATTCCAATCCATTTCAGTTAACTGATTCCTAGAATGTCAACATTCACTCTTGCCATCTCTTGTTTGACCACTTCCAATTTGCCTTGATTCATGGACCTGACATTCCAGGTTCCTATGCAATATTGCTGCTTACAGCATTGGACCTGGACTGTATAGTCCATGGAATTCTCCAAGCCAGAATACTGGAGCGGGTAGCCTTTCCCTTCTCCAAGAGGTCTTCCCAACCCAGGGATTGAACCCAGGTCTCCTGCATTGCAGGTGGATTCTTTACCAGCTGAGCCACAAGGGAACCCCAAGAATACTGGAGTGGTAGCCTATCCCTTCTGCACGAGATCTACCTGACACAGGAATCAAACTGGGGCCTCCTGCATTAAAGGTGGATTCTTTATGAACTAAGCTATCAGGGAAACCCTGATAAGCCTTGATATTTCTTTTATAATAGAAAACTACTAACAGGACTTTTAAAACAAAGAACAGTTTCTCCAGCTAGGTAGAGCTCTAAACTGGCTAAACATTTATACCCAAACAGCAATCATCAAATGGATATAAACCTGAAAATCCATTCAGGTATTCAGTGAGTACCTAGTGGCTCAGTGGTAAAGAATCTGCCTGACAATTCAGGAGATGCGGGTTTGATCCCCGGGTAGGGAAGATCCCCTGGAGAAGGAAATGGCAACCTACCCCCGAATTCTTGCTGTATAATCCCATGGACAGAGGAGCCTGTTGGGCTACCATCCAAGGGATTACAAAGAGTTGGGCATGACTTAGCAATTGAACAACACCACTCAGGGAGTGGGCCCATGATTGGGATGCTGCAAAAAGTTTAGCAGCAATGGATGGGAGGTTAGGGTAGATTTCATCTAATCTTCCTTTCACTCTGGCAATTTTAATTGCTTTTTCAAATCAATGAGAAATGTGTTCACAGGGCTGGCATGCATTGGTGACCCCAGAGTCTGTGTTCCAAGATAGGCATTAAGTCAAATCTTATCCAGGTGGCACTAGTGGTAAAAGCAAACTCGCTTGCCAATGCAGGAGACCTAAGAGACGCAGGTTCAATCCCTGGGTCAGGAAGATCCCCTGGAGGAGGGCATGGCAACCCACTCCAGTGTCCTTGCTTAGAGAATCCCACGGACAGAGGAGCCTGGCAGGCTACCGTTCATAGAGTCACAAAGAGTCGGACACGACTGAAATGACTTAGCATGCATGTAGATAGCATCAGTCCATCTCCTCCAAGCAAAAACCATGAGCCCTCCCACCCAACTCACTGTCATGTGGAGAGATCCTGGAAAGTGTTGGGGTGTTTCCAGAGCGTGAGGTAAGATGGCAATGTTGAACAGGCGACTCTCCAGATGGGTGTGGGCCTCTGTGGCGCTGGACACCTGCAAAGAGATGGCACGCTGGTGAGACTCTGATGGGCAGAGTAGTTTGCCCGTGTTTACTTTTTCCCTTTCAAACCATTTGTCTTTGAATTCTATATGCTCCTGCATTACAATCTTTGCTCTGCTCTTCATATTTTAAGATTCATTTAAAATAAACATTTTAGGCAATTCTGAAGTTGCAGGAAAGTATAAATATGGAATAAAAACCATCAAGAATTTCACTACTGATAAATAGTAATGAATATACCATTGCATTTCAATTTAATCTTTTTGCTATGCATATGTGAATCTTTATATATAAGTATATATTCTAAATATTTACTTAATATTATGGTATTTTGCTATATCATTAAACATTCTTGAAAACATAATTTTGATAGCTATAAAATGTCTCATTATGAACATATACAACACATTACATAAGTGATGTTTATTCCACTTTAATCTTTACCCAGTGCAGATATCTACAATTAGATTATAAATGCTAAATCCCAGCCTCATCACTGCAAGGCAAGATTAAAAGCATTTACAGTTAGGGTAGTGGTCACAAGATCAATTTCCTCCTGTTTCAAACATACTGAAAAATGATGGTTTGCCCATGCAGTCTCTCCCCTTCCTCAGTGCTACTTAGCCACTCCCTTAAACGTGCCTTCTTTCTTTATTCCTTGTGCTTGTTAGAAGAATTGGTCAGGCCCATGTGGCCATGTGGAATTGCATTCAGGTGGCGCCGGTGGTAAAGAACCTGCCTGCCAATGTGGGAGACATAAGACTAGGTTCGATCCCTGGGTGGGGAAGATCCGCTAGAAGAGGAAATGGCAACCCACTCCAGTATTCTTGCTTGGAAAATCCCATGGACACAGGAGCCTGGTGGGTTACAGTCCATGGGGTCGCAAAGAGTCGGACACAACTGAAGCGAATGAGCATACACGCACATGTATGAGAAGGGGCAGGGTTTTGTAAATCCTGAGAAAAAGGCAGAACAGCAGCCCTTTCTCTATGTCTTCTAAAATTACATCCTACAGGAAAGCTTACTTCTCTGCAGAGCTCAAGTTGCAGAATATCTACATGTTTCCAATAAGACATCTCATAGTGTCGCCATAAATAATATTAACAACAAAAGCTTAGAGACTTAGCAACAGAGCATTTATCATAGCCTCAGCACCGTACAAGCTAATTTTCAAAAGTTTTTTTTACTGAATACCCACCAAGTAGATATTATTATCTCCATTTTTACAGACGATGAAACTGAAAGTAAAAAAGTTATAGGTGTCAAGATCAAAAGCCACTAAGGAGCAGTATTTAAAACTAGGTCAGTGGGTTCCTGATCTTCCTACTGACCACGGTGACTCAATTTGGAAGCTTTAGGATATTAGGCCAGAGGAAGATACGTTCTCCTATCTCTTGAAGAAAAGGAATGGAACTCTGCAGGTAGTGAGATGTGAGCATACTACCAAGCAAGGGACTCAATTCTAGCTTCCCTAGCAAAGATACTGCTATAAAATATTTTGGTCCTTTTCAAACCACATCCCCTGAGGCTGTGTCAACGTGATCTGAATAAGCCCAAAACCAGGGCTCCTTCCTTGGCCTGCTTTCTTCTCACTATGCCATGCTCTAATTTTTTCACACCATTCGCATTGCATAAATCCCAAGTCTTAGACGCAAAGTAACAGATGGACTGCATTGACGGCTCATGACAGCATATCAACATTAAAATGAAATTAAATCCATGCAACTCATTGTATTGCATTTTCTGCTTGAAAGGAAAAAAAAGGGACAAAGAGAAGAACCATTAGAACAGCATCTTTTTAAAAACAGTCTAACATCCCAAGGGACACTCAAATGATGAATGGGAAAAGTTGCTAGCCATTTATTTTAGCACATAGCTAGAGTCTGTGTTACTTCACATCAAACTATAGGTAAGCCTATCAAATAATGAGACTTTAAAAACATACACACCAAAGCTTCCACATGCAAGAGAATATGATCTGAGAGAATTGTTTCATACTTGAAATAAGGATGTTATCAGTATTCAAAATGCACTTATTGGAAAGCCTTCACAAAACATGTAAGAAAACTGAGCTTGTTACTTCATAATTTGTCCTTG
This sequence comes from Bos indicus x Bos taurus, assembly GCF_003369695.1. NCBI lineage: Eukaryota > Metazoa > Chordata > Mammalia > Artiodactyla > Bovidae > Bos > Bos indicus x Bos taurus. The sequence continues at coordinate 92,710,106 of NC_040081.1, read as the reverse complement.
TTTTAACCAAAAATAACACTACTCTTCTTTCTACCAGATATGAGTCAGCATGACTTTTGGCTATTGGGTTATATTTTAAAATTCACTTCCCAAGGATTTGTCATCATTGAAGATTCACCTCCCAAGGATTTGTCATTATTGAAGATTGTCATTATTGAAGATATTCTAAAGAATATTCCACAGAGTTTGAAGGAGATTTCAGGTAGGCCTTTTAAATACATTTTGAGCAAAACGTGTGAAGACTCTCCAAAGGGAACCATTTTCTAAGTAATGATGTTTTAGGTCTTAAACTCAAGTGAATTTGTTTTCCAAAAATCAATAACTTTTGCTATTTTATAATAACCTACTTAGTAACCGACTTGCAAAAGCAATAAATATCATTTTAGCAGGTGCTGAGAATCTCTTTCCAGGGAAATGCTCCATATTGATGATGTTCTTCATATTGATGCCTATAAAGGCAAAGGCAGGTCTGAGGATTCTAGTTTGCCGAGGTGACTCCTTTTGATTGAGGTCTTTGCCTCTGTTCTGACTCATTACCTGAGGACTGCTGAGTCCCCAGCTGCTAAAATTGAAATATTAACTTGGGCAAAGGGCACATCGTGTTTGCGCACTCACTGGACATTCAGTGTGCTCAGTGTAATCTCATTTTAATGATTTCCAGGTTTATTTCAGGCAGCTCTCTGGGAAAGCACATTTTTCAACACAATATAAATTGGACGATGAAGATATGTGCACCAGGCATCCGGCACAGAATGGATGATAATTTTTTTAAACTCTCTATTTTGCATTGAGGTATACCCAATTAACAATGTTGTGATAGTTTCGGGTGGACAGCAAAGGAGCTCAGCCATACACATGACGTCAAAGTGTCAGTTGCTCAGTCGTGTCTGGCTCTTTGCGACCCCATGGACTGTAGCCTGCCAGGCTCCTCTGCCCATGGAATTCTGCAGGCAAGAATACTGGAGTGGGTTGCCATTTCTTCTCCAGGGAATCTTCTTGACTCAGGGATCGAGCCTGGGTTTCCTGCATTGCAGGCAGATTCTTTACTGTCTGAGCCATCAGGGACAAATATGTATTCATTCTCTTTCAAACTCCTCTCCCATCCAAGCTGCCACATAAAAATGAGCAGAGTTCCCTGTGCTAAACAGTAGGACCTTGCTGCTTATTAGTATGGAAAATAATTTTAACAAGGTGAGCTGTAGTGATAGTTTATCTCCATCGGATTCCAAGCAAAGGAAATGGGCTCAGACGTAGCAGGATTATTAAGTTGCTTTGACTGATCACCATGAGGGCCTCTTTAGATTTTCTCTGATGCGTTCCTAAATTCTTTTCTGTATCTGTGTTTAAAAGTTCTTTCTCATTCATACTTCCTCATTCCTTTGCATTTCTGTTCAATTATTCATTTCTGAATTGTCCTTGACAGAGGTTTCTCTAACTGTATGGGTCTTTCCAAAGATACAGATTTTGTACTTATTTACCAAGTCTAGAATCTTATAGTCAATTCCTCTTTTATGTCTATCGATGTTTTCCTTTTGCTTCTCTCATACTTCACCAGCTTCTTGAATTTAGTATTTAGCCCATTCATTTTCATGCTTTTCTGCTCAATAATAAGAGCTTAAGGCCATCAATTTTCTTCTGAGTATTACTTTGTCCACATCATTTAAGTTTTGATATGTTGTTTCCTCTTAATCAATATTTCTTAATAGTTTTAGAATTAGGAATTATTTAGAAATTCCAAATGGCTTGATTTTTTTACCCTTTTATTATTAATTTCTAATCATTTCATAACAGAGAATGTGCCCAGTATAATTTCTTGTTCTGTAATTTACTGACAGAATAAATTAAACCAGCCTTATGGTCTGGTTGCCACAGTTTGCTCAGGCTACTCTAACAAAAATACCATAGACTGGGTGGTTTCTAAATAATAGAAATGTAATTCTCACAGTTCTGGAGGCTGGAGGTCTGAAATCAGGGTACCAGTATGGTTGGGTTCTGGTGAAGGCCCTCTTCTGGGCTGTAGACTGTAGGTTTTTCATCGTATCCCCATGGAGGGCAGCAGAGATTGGAAGCAAGTGCTCTTGTGACTCCTGTAAGTAAACTAATCCCATTCATGAGGGTACAACCCTCATGTGTGTGTGTGTGTGTGTGTGTGAATTCCTCAGTCATGTCAGACTCTTTGCAACCCCACAGACTGTAGCCTGCCAGGCTTCTCTGTCCATGGGATTTGCCAGGCAAGAATACTGGAGTGGATTGCCTTCTCCAGACAACCCTCATGACCTCATTTAATTCTAATCAGAGGCACCACCTCCATATACCATCACATAGATGGGTAAGATTTCAACATATGAACTTCAGTTGGACACATTCAGTCTACAGCACTGGTATTTGACTAATCTTAATAAATGATAGTCACACACCCTTACATAGTAATAGGCAGTATTCTAAATGCTTTATCTGTATTAACTCATTAAATCCTTACAACTCATTAAATCCGTACAATCCTATTTTACAGATGAGAAAACTGAAGTTCAAGGATTTCGTCTAAGTAATTTTTCCAAAGCTAGTACATGGCAGAAGTAAAACATAAACACAATGAGTTTGGCTGCTAAACCCATGACCTTATCATAAGATGGTAAATGTTTCAAAAACATTTGAAAAAAGAAAATAAGATTTTTTTTCTCCATATGGCATTTTAACATTTTGAAAATACTTTTTGCCAAACACTTTAGCAATTATCCATTATAAATCTCTTTGCTATGAAATGATGTAGAGATCATAAGGCTGAATTGGCAAATTAATTAAAAATAAGTCTCTTGATGCTACTAGTTACATTTTTTCCACTCCCAAATGTGACTTGCAGGCAATCATAGAAAATGACTTGGATCATTTATAAATAAGGGTGAAGATTTTCATCAGACCATCCAGATATCAGAAAATTCAGGAAGCAGAGGGTACCTGAAAGCGGAAGGAGTCACTCTGGGCTGGGACCCCTGAGTGCCTGTACCACACGATGCCTTCGTTGATATCTTGCTGGGTGAAGGTGCTGGTGGGAGTTGCTGTCCTCCCATCAGGCAGGTGCTGCCCTCCATCTGCAGGGCTGTCTGCAGGCATATTAACCAGAAGGACCACCTCCCCTAGGAAAAGCACATAGTTAGTGAGGACCCTGGGAAAGGGAAAAGTCAATCAGAACTCTCATCTCCTTCTCTATCACTTTTTTAAACAGAAAAGATATGGTACATTTCTTTATTTTTATTTAAGGTGAAGGAAAAGACATAAACACAGAACTCAGTAGATGTCATCAAAACCACCTTTAGACAAAAAATACTCAGTCTTTCAGTTAAAAGAGCTAAAAGCCATTCAAAGGCAATTCATGTATGAAGTTACTGACTTGTATCTATTAAAATTATATAAGAAGACTCTAATAGCCGTGAACATTGCAAATACTGGGCATTGAATAGATTCATTTCTACCCCACAACTTTCTATGAACAGAAAATGTTTTCTAACCAGGAAACTTTTGGTGTAAACAAAAGGGGAAACTAGGAAAAGATCAGGAAGAGTTCTATACAATGAAAATAATAATAGCTAATACTGGAATGCATATGACAGGTTCTGCATGAAGCACATCGCATAGTGGTTCAAACCCAGCTCCACCACGTAGAGCTGGGTGAGCTTACTTATGTACTAAAGTCTCTGTCCCTCATTGGTGAAAACAGAATGATAGTACATACTTCACAGGTGCTTAAAAAGAATGTTGGTTATCCTTATCACTGTGTTACTGAATCCTCCTGAAGATGCTATTATCATCTGCATTTTAAAGACAAAGTAATTTGTGCTCAGAAAAGTTCAAGAATTTGTTTGAGGTCAGGCAGATCTGAAGTGGAAGAGCTGGGATTTGAATCCGCAGCTCATTTTCCTAGTCATGAAACTCTGTTACCCATCATTATTTTATGTTCACAGACCAACATTTACCTTGATAAATAACTGATCATGTTTTTTCCTCCTTCACTCTCTAAACTTTATTAGAATTGAGGTAATGAAATCTACATCTAAACACCACCACCACCACCACCACCAATCTGTTTCTATTGTTTGTTCTTCACCTGGAGCTACTATTTTCTTAAAGTGAGATTGCAAATTCAGAGGTGTTATAGAAACAATCAAAATTTCACAAGGAGAATGTTCCTTCAAGGGAAGGCCAAGGAGAAGAATGGATGAGGTTTAGGAGGGAGGGGACATGGGTGTGTACCTAAGGCTGATTGTTGTTGATGTTTGACAGAAAACAACAAAATTCTGTAAAGCAAGGATCCTTCAATTAAAAAATAATAAAAAAACAGAAGTCACATTCTTGTGAAAATGAATCTAACAGTAAATCTGAAAGAAGCCTCTCTACCACTCTGATATGAAGAGGGAGAGAAGAGTGTGTATGTGTGTGTGTGTGTGTGTGTGTGTGTGTGTGTGTGTGTGTGTGTGTATGAGAGAGAGAAACAGAAAGAAAGAAACTGTACATATCTTTTAAATGTTATGTAGAAAAAAAACCAGATCTTAGTGCACGAGACATATTGGGCGATTAACAGTACACTTTGATTACCCTAGAGAAATTAGTTTTCTTTCTCAAAGCAAATACTGATTCTAATATTAACATGCACTAAATTCAAGTTGAAAATGAACATAATATCCCGGATAGTGATGAAATACTGAAGTAATAGAAAAACATCAATATTCTTATTAAAATAATCATGTGTAGAATCAACTCACTCTGTTTCTTTCTTGGACTGTTTCTCATTTGTACCTAAGTCACAAATTCCATTACCCATCTCTTGCTGGTTCAACTTCTGTTCATAAGACCTTGTTAATAAACATGCTTTCCCAGGATGTGGACTGCTTACGAATGTGGGTAGTTGCAAAATATTCTGAGAGGAGATGTCCACAATGAAAATATGGAGAGTAGAAAAATATCTAAAAATCAGTTTCCTAGATATTCTGCTTTATAACAGGAAAGCTAATTAAGCAGGGTTTTCTTAACAAGTCCTAATGAAATAAACCTATTTTCCAGATTAAAAAAAACCCATTGCTCTACTATGCAGATTAACAAGAATCATAAGATATTGACTAATCCCATTAATTTCAACTCAGTAAACAGTCAGTGAGCACCTTCTAGTTGCTAACTACTGTGGTCAGCCCTTTGGGATGGGGGACTCAAAGATCAGCAGGATGCAGTTCCTGCCTCTGGAGATCAGCCCCAGAAGCAACTGGGAGCCACTGTGAGAGTTTCAGTAGGTTAACGGGAAGAACTGATTTTTAGTAGAACACAGAATGTATGTGAAAGTTCTGTGAAAGAGGCTGGATTTTAATTTAGAGAACCAATAACAACAGTAGCTAATATTTATGTGGACTGCTGCTGCTGCTGCTAAGTCGCTTCAGTCGTGTCCAACTCTGTGCGACCCCACAGACGGCAGCCCACCAAGCTCCACTGTCCCTGGGATTCTCCAGGCAAGAACATTGGAGTGGGCTGCCATTTCCTTCTCCAATGCATGAAAGTGAAAAGTGAAAGTGAAGTCACTGAGTCGTGTCCAACTCTCAGCGACCCCATGGACTGCAGCCTACCAGGCTCCTCCGTCCATGGGATTTTCCAGGCAAAAGTACTGGAGTGGGGTGCCATTGCCTTCTTTGACCAATTACAAAGTTGCTGGAAAAACTCAGATGAAATAAACTCAAGTAACAGAGGTAAGATCGGAAAGACATAAACAGATACTAGAATCATTAAAGAAGTGGAAGCAACAGAACTTAACAAGTGTGTCTGTAAAGGGTAAGAAAGAGAGAGGAATCAGATAATAACCTATTAGGTTGGGTGATGAGTAAGGAAGCGAGCCCACTAATGGGATAAGCTGGTAGAAGAGAAGATGAGGAATTCAGCACTGGGTATGTGGAATCCAAGGTCTCTTTGTGATAAGCCCACAAGTAGACAGGGAGAAATACCAATATTTTGTGGGGTTCACTCCTTCTAGGTGAGAGCTTTTGCATTGTAACTCGTCTCTGCTTTTATCATTGTATAACAAAATATAAGATGATTCTTTAAATATATGAAAATCCAGGTTTAAAAAACAGTCCAGGCTTAAAAAACAGAAAACAATATCTACTAGTGTTTTCCTTGATATTGAAGTCAATATTTTAACCAAGAATCTTGAAGGGAAAAGGTAATAGGTTTTAAGAATTAGAATCTCATTGGAATCACAATGAATTACTTTGGGGTTGAGATAATTTGCATTGAAGTTTCCTTACACGATCTAAATAACTTAGAGTCGGCAATGTAAGTCAGATTCTCCCTCAAATGATACTCAAGTTACTTCAATAAAACCATCTCATTTAATTTACTCTCAAATCTGCTAAAGGTACACATATCAATCAACTTGCCTAAACTTACATTTGAAAAAAGTGGTGAGTCTGAACGTAGGTCCTTTATGCATATACTACATAAGCAATTTACTTTGGACTCAGTTACACAGTCAGGTCTTCACCAAAGCCTAAAGCTCAACTGGAACATTCCAATGTGATGAGGGAGTGCATAGTAGCTAGGGTGGCACTGGAGTAAGGGCTCCATAATTCACAAAACCAGGACAGATGGATGTAAGTAGATTTGTGTTAAGTGGGCTTCTGGTTCCCACCACCTTTTTTGCTCTTGAATGGTTCCTAAGGGTAATGTGATTTGATTATTACCAGTGGGGAACTCTGAACACACAGAAATAGGATTATGTTCCTAGGAAGAAGTTAATTAAGAGAGTTATGGAAGAAAAGGGTCAAAATCTAGTCTGTATGGCATTTATCAAGCTGAAATGGCTCAAAAAGCACCTCATTGAGCATAGACTATTGGGATGGGATACCTTTAAGAAATTTAACTTCTTGATTGTTTTTATGATCAAGATAAAGGTAAAGAATTTAATACATCAAATGAGTCAAAGATTTTTAGAGCTGAAAAGACTTACACATTGTCTAGCTTAAAATCAGTGTGTGAAATATGGCAAAGTTGAAAAAGGTCTGTGAACTAATTAGTAGCATTGTAGTAGTGCTGATTTACTGGTTTTGATTATTGTTCTATGGTGGTGGTGGTGGTGGTGGTTTAATTGCTTCATCATGTCCAACTTTTTGCCACCCCATAGACTGAAGCCTGCCAGGCTCCTCTGTCCCTGGGATTTTCCAGGTAAGAATACTGGAATAGGTTGCCATTTCCATCTCCAGGGGATCTTCCCCACCCAGGATTGAACCTGGGTCTCCTGCCTTGCAGGCAGATTCTTTACCAAGTGAGCCACCAGGGAAGCCCATTGTTCTATGGTTATATAAGATGTTAATATTGGGGGAAGCAGTTAAAGCATATTCAAGGGCTTTTTTGCACTATTTTTGCAACTTTTCAGTAAGTCTAAAATTATTTTTAAGTAAAAATTTAAAAAATTATCTAGTTTCATCTTTCAAAGAAATGTATGGCTCAAGGGGGTCTACTTGCTCTCCTCAAGATTATACATCCATAATAAACTACAGTCCAGCTAGACTGATTGTTCTATAATTTTGTCAATTATTGATTAGATTATGACTTTCAATGCCTTTGTGGACTCTAAAGTTATTCTTAAACAATACTGAGTTAATTTTTTCTTCACCAGAGAAAATACATAATTTTAAGAATCTGATAACCTGAGGGAAAATGAATTATTATTTCTCTACTATTTATCACACCAAGCAATTTTAATGACTACAATTTTCATTTTCAAGTAATTACTATTTCTTTAAAAAAATCTGCCTGTTTGTTGTTTTTATTTTTTAATGGCATTTTATCTCCTTACAGTTTCAATTCCTTCTTCTGTGTTTTTAAATCTTTTAAAATATGCTTATTTCATAGTTCTTGTAAGCTAGTTCCTTCATTTGAAATTCTTTGGGTTTTAATCTTCTTGTTTGTTTTGGTTATGGTACTACATATTATTTCCTCATATGTTCTGTAATTTTGAATTCTGAGCTAATCTTCAGTGGTTATAACTGTGAGAATCTGTGTGGTCTGGAGTTAAGAGTGGGCATTCCACAGTAGTTTCTACTTTTTTCTGCAAGGGACTCAAGAAGTATCATTGGCCTGAGATCAATTTTCACATTACTGCCTCAGCTTTGGGTTTCTCAGACAATGCAAATGGTATAAGAGAACTTTGGGTCTTCAGGAGAAACAGGTCTGAAGTTCTGAATTCTTAGTAGGCATTTTTTTTTGTTCTACTCTGAGCCCTGGGAAACACTGGTAGTTTCTTTGCCATCTATCTGTGCTGGTGAGCTTCTTGCCTTAATTCCAGCTTTTTGTCTCTGCATGGGGATTAAATCCCAAGCCCCCCATGTTATTGAGACATACACAATCCGTCTCAGAGAAGACATGCCATCAGCTCCTGCCCAGGTTTGCAGGTTTCCTGCAACAGGTTTCCTTCTGTTTCTTGCACCTGGAGATTCTTCTGTATCCTTGAGGGATCAGCTATGAGTGCCTTTTAGTTCTTCATCTCTTTTACCCATCATTTCTAGGTGATAATGGTAGGTTATCACTCTACTATCTGTCTGGAAGTGGAAGTAACGATGGAAAACTTGAGATATGCTTTTATGTAAAGACTTTTTTTAAAAAATAGAAAGTCACAAGAAGAAAACAGGTGAGGGGAAATTTCCTAGCGTCCAGTGATTAGGACTTGGCGTTTTCACTGCTGGGGCCAGGGTTCAGTTCCTGGATGGGGAACTTTCACAAGCCAGGTGGCAAAAAAAAAAAAAAAAAAGCAGTGATGGACACAAGGTAGAGTTTAAGAGCCTGAACTTTGACATTAAACTGACGTAATGCTAGCCAGGTGACTTTTAACAAGTTATGCTCTCTGAAAAATGGATTTGTTTATTTAAAAAAAATTTTTAACATCTTGTAATGCTTTTAATTACTTCCCTGGTGGCTCAGATGGTAAAGCGTCTGCCTACAATGTGGGAGATCCAGGTTCAAACCCTGGGTTGGGAAGATCTATTAAAACAGGTGTTTTAAACATATATCTTTCTTCACATATATCATTATTTTGTAGGACAGATGCCTAGAAGGAGATTATTATTCAAATTATCAGTGAGTTTGATACAAAGTGCTAATTTGTACGGTAGTAAAGTCTGGATTAATTTAGCTCCCACCATCTGTGAAGAAAGAGACTCAGTTTTTCATATTCCCACTGTGCTCTATCCTTACCCTCAAGTGCACTGGCTCTAAAGGGAAGTTGTTTTAAAACTTACATTTTAGGTTTAAATATACTATGTTTCCATCACTTAGCATACTACCTAGTACCTGATATGAACATAGTGTGATTGTGCTCTTTGATTATTCTTTCTTTCAAGGGGATGTGTTTGAAAGACAAGTTCATTGGAAATGCAACCTGGCTGTGTGGCATCACACAGAAGCGAGTCTAAGACTGCTGAAAGCAATGATGAAATCATGACAAAGGAAAAAAAAAAAAGTTACCAAATTGGGGGTGGTCCTGTGTGATTTTGTAGATGATTTCTGAGGCACTGGCACCTGGAGCTTCTGCTTGTAAGATTCTGTTAGTAATCTGCAGCATCCCGCCTTCTGGAACCCATACCATTGAATTAGCCACAAGCCGAAGACCTCGATCATTCTAGAATAAAGAGAGAGTACAGCATTAGGTTCCCTGGTTCGTATCCAGGTGCCCCCTTAGTGATTTTGGCTTGCCTGGTGGCTCAGTGGTAAAGAATTCGCCTGCCAATGCAGGACATGAGGGTTCGATCCCTGGGTCAGGAGAAGGAATGGAGAAGGAAATGGCAACCCAGTTCAATATTCCTGCCTGGAAAATCCAATGGACAGAGAAGCCTGGCAGGCCACCGTCCATGCAGTCACAAAAGAGTTGGCCGCAACTGAACAACAACAACAAAAAATAAGGTATCAGTCTTTAAAGATATAAGTTATTAGGTCCTACTCCTGCTAAATGTTGTCTAAAAAGAGAGATTCATAGCTTTAGAGTCACACTGTGAACAATATGTATATGTGTAGATATATACACGTGTTAAGTATATAGGTAGGTAGGTATATATGCTGCTTTTTTCTTCTAATTTCTCATGAGCAAATAACTTGTATCATTTAGAAAGACGAAGTCTCCCCATTTCTTTATTTCATTTGTCCATCTAACTTCCATCCTCCCCATCCACCTATATTCAACAACTATTCATTAAGCCTCTATTATATGCCAGATATTTTGCTGGAGGACTGAGGTATATAAGGCTGGCTGAAATAAGACCTCAGTTTCAGAACCTACAGTCTAGTTGGGCAGACAGACATATAAGTAGTTAGGCTGCATCACAAGTGAGGCTTCAGCAGGGCACTAGGAGAGAATAAAGGAGACAGGAGATACCTCTTTGGGGAAGGAATGTTCAGGAAGGCTTTCCTATGGAAATGCCACTTAATTCTTGAATGACCGAAAAAGGCTTTTTCTAAGTGAATAAGAGAAATAGACTCTAGGAAGAGGGCCTAGCCTAAGCGAAGATATTAGCCAATGCAATGTGTGCTTAATAAACTATCCAAGTGTCCAGACAAGAAGAATCTAGGGAGCCAGGGGAAGTGAAAGTCGCTACGTTGTGTTTGACTCTTTGTGACCCCACTGACTGTAGCCTGTCAGGCTCCTCTATCCATGGAATTCTCCAGGCAAGAATACTGGAGTGGGTTGCTATTTCTTCCTCCAGGGGATCTTCCTGACCCAGGGATCAGACCCGGGTCTGCTGCACTGCAGGCAGATTCTTTACCATCTGAGCTACCAGGGAAGCCTGAGCCAGGGGAGGGGATGAATAAAAAGTGAACTTAATGTTGGCTAGGAGAAGGTAGAAGCTGCACTAAAAGTCTCACTTTAGCTTGTAGGCACTGTAAAGTCAACATGAATCAACAGGGAAGGAAAAGGATGATCAGGTCTGGGTTTTAGAGAACCTCCAACAGCAAGAGACGGTAGGGACTAGGGCTGGGATGAATCTGGGGCTGCAGAAACCATTTAACCAGTTCTTGTAACGGCTTAGGTGAGAGAAGACAAAGGTGATTGCGGTGGGAATGAATAGTGTTTTTAATTTCTATCTCCTATACTTTAAAAAAAGAGCAACAGATTCCGGAAACACTGCAGAGGCCAAACTGATGGGCCTGGATGACTGATGGAAAGTGAAGCCCTTAGAAGCAGCAGTAGGGAACAGCTGACTGGTAGAAATCACCTCGTTAGTGCTCCGGAGAAGGCAACCATTCTAATTGCTAAAGCTAATGTCATTAAAAAGTGCTGCCACTCCTGATTTGCAGGCGCACACCTCTTCCAAAGCTTCCTAATTGACATTTTCCACAGGATGGGATTAGTGAGACAGCCTGTGTTCTGGTTTCATTTTTCCTACTTTCACAATCTGATATTTCAAAATAGGGCATTTCAGAAGGGATGTTATTTTAAATGATTGCTATTTCAAATATGCCAATAAATAGGACAGAGCAAACAGCATGCCCAGGAGGAGAATATTCGGAACAGAAGACAACAAGTATTCCTTTGCTGTCACTTGAATGAGAGCATTTGCCCCTCTCAGGACGTGGCCACAGCCATTTTTACCACAATCACTGAGAAACTGAGTCAGTGCCCAGGAGAATGTGGTTGCTATTGCCAACACACCTTCTACGTGATTGGTAATCAAGGGCAAAATCACACTGGATTTTCACAATTCAGATGGCATATTATTTATGAAAACATCAAGACACTCCAAAAACTTGGCATGTCACCTACCAGAATTCTGGGGGAAAGGGACCTATTAACTGTGTGTGTGTTAGTTGCTCAGTCATGTCTGACTCTTTGCAACCCCATGGGCTGTAGCCCGCCAAGCTCCTCTGTCCATGGGATTCTCCAGGCAAGAATACTGGAGTGGGTTTACATTTCCTTCTCCACTATTAACTCTAGCAGAGTTTTATATAACATAATAATGACTTGAACCCAGGAATATTAATTGCCAGAAATCTTTCTAATAGCAGCAGCCTCATCACACTTGTGTGATGGAGATCAGTCACATATCAACCACAATTTTATTGGACTGATGAGTAGTGTGGTTTTTCACATTCCAAATAAGTAAATAAGCACTGTGCCCTGAATGCATATCCCCAGATCTTTCTTCTACTGCATTTCTATATTGACTACACTTTATCAATTCAATTCTTTGTAACTCCTGTCTCAGTGTCAATTTTTAAGAAACAGTTCTTTTTGCAACTCAGTGTTCAGAAACCAGCACCATCTGGAAGCCTCTTACAATTTCAGTCTCTCAGGCCCCATCCCAGACCTTCTGAAGTAGAATCTTCATTTGAATTTTTTAGTAGTTTTATTGAAGTATATTTGACAAAGAAAAACTGTACGGCAATGGCACCCCACTCCAGTACTCTTGCCTGGAAAACCCCATGGATGGAGGAGCCTGGTAGGCTGCAGTCCATGGGGTCATGAAGAGTCGGACACGACTGAGTGACTTCACTTTCACTTTTCACTTTCATGCATTGGAGAAGGAAATGGCGACCCACTCCAGTGTTCTTGCCTGGAGAATCCCAGGGACGCGGGAGCCTGGTGGGCTGCCGTCTATGGGGTCGCACAGAGTCAGACATGACTGAAGCGACTTAGCAGCAGCAGCAAAATATATAACTTCCCTGGTGACTCAAAAGTAAAGAATCTACCTGCAATGCAGAAGACCTGGGTTCAGTCTCTGGGTTGAGAAGATCCCCTGGAGGAGGGCATGGCAACCCACACCAGTATTCTTGCCTGGAAAATCCCATGGACAGAAGAGCTTGGCAGCCTATATAGTTCATGGGGCCACAAAGAGTCAGACACAATTGAGCAACTAACACTTACTTACTTAAGGTATATAACATGATGTTTGTTGTATGTATAAATTGTGAAATGATGAACACAATCAAGCTAATTAAGCCTTCCACCACCTCACAGAGTTATAGATTTTTGTGTATGATAAAAACACTGAAGATCAACTCTCTTAGCAAGTATACAATACAGAATCCTTAAGTATAATCACCATGCGATACATTAGATCTGCAGAATTATTCATCACTTGTGACAGAATCTTTCTACTCTTTGACCAACATCTCCTGGTTTCCCCCACTCGTAGCAGCCATCATTTCACACTGTTTTTATGAGTTCGAATTCTTTAGATTACAAATGTGAAGTAGTGCAGTCTATGTGGGCTTCCCTGTGGCTCGGCTGGTAAAGAATCTGCCTGCAATGGGAGAGACCTGGGTTTGATCCCTGGGTTGAGATGATTGCTTGGAGAAGGGAAAGGCTACCCACCCTAGTATTTTGGCCTGGAGAATTCCATGGACTGTATATTCCATGGGGTTGCAAAGAGTTGGACACGAATGACCAACTTTCACTTTCAGCTTATTCTATAAGCTCGTGTCTGCAGTCACAAATGACAACCTTTTTTTTAATTTTAAAGGCTGAGTAACATTCCATTGTATATACAACCACATTTCCTTTATCCATTCATCCACACTTAGGTTGTTTTTATATCTTGGCTGTTGTAAATAGTCCTGCAATAAACATGGGAGTGCAGATATCTCTTTGAGACACTGACTTCATTTCCTTTGGACATATATCCAGACATGGGATTGCTGGATTATACAGTAATTCTATTTTTAACTTTTTAAGGAACATCCATACTGTTTTCCACAACAGCTGTACCAACTTAGAATTCCACCAACAGTGTGTAAAGGTTCCCTTTTCTCCTTACCTTCACCAATACTTGTTATTTGTGTCTTTTTGAGAACAGCCTTCTAACAGATGTAAGATGATAGCTCATTGTGGTTTTGATTTGTCTTTTCCTAATTAGTGATTTTGAGCCCCTTTTCATGCATCTGTTGGCCATTTGTATGTCTTCTCTGAAAAACGTCTATGTACCTTCTTAGCTCCTTTTTAAATCTCTATTTTTTTAGCTATTGAGTTGAGTTCCTTGTATATTTTAGATATTAACCCCTTATTGGATAGATGTTTTCAAAATTTTCTCCCATTCTTTACTTTGCCTTTTCATTTTGTTGATGGTTTCCTTTGGGCACAGCATTTTAGTCCCACTTATGTTTTAATAAAATCCCCAGGAGATATGGAATCATGCTGAAGTGTGAGAAGTCTGACCCAAGGACAGAGATCACAATGGGTTTAGAATGCTTCTCCCAAACTCCACAGACAAGCCGTTAAGAATATTTACATTTATAACAGAGTAATACATATGCCTCTGTTTTGGAACTGTTTGTTGACAGTACTTAAGAAGAAATGGACAACCATCCAAGGAAAAGAAGTATAGTTCTTCCCATTTATTATGATGAAGATGATTTTGTCAATTGCTTTCTTTTGGGGGAGGGTCCAGGGAAGATTCAAAAAGAGAAGAATAGAAGTCTGTGCACCATCTTTTTCTACAGCTAACATGTCCTAAACAAATCTGAACCTACTTTCCCCAGTGGTTCTGACATTTTGCAATTTCTGTATCTCCTTATATAGGCACACCTTGGAGATACTGTGGATTTGGTTCCAGACCACTGCAATAAAGCAAATATCGCAATAAATTGAGTCACACAATTTTTTTGGTTTCCCGGTACATATAAAAATTATGATGTACCTTATGGGGCTTCCCTGGTGCCTCAGATGCTAAAGAATATGCCTGCAATGCAGGAGACTTAGGTTCGATGCCTGAGTTAGGGAGATTCCCCCTGGAGAAGGAAATGGCAACTCACTCCAGTATTCTTGCCTGGAGAATTCCATGGACACAGGAGCCTGGCAGGCTATGGTCCATGGGGTCGCAAAGAGTTGGGCGTGACTGAGCAACTAACACTTTCACTTTACATGATACTGCTGCTGCTAAGTCACTTCAGTCATGTCCGACTCTGTGCGACCCCAGAGACGGCAGCCCACCAGGCTCCCCCGTCCCTGGGATTCTCCAGGCAAGAACACTGGAGTGGGTTGCCATTTCCTTCTCCAATGCATAAAAGTGAAAAGTGAAAGTGAAGTCACTCAGTCGTGTCTGACCCTCAGTGAATCCATGGATCACAGCCTTCCAGACTCCTCAGTCCGTGGTATTTTCCAGGCAAGAGTCCTGGAGTGGGGTGCCATTGCCTTCTCCTTACATTATACTATAGTCCATTAAGTGTCTTTAAAAAACCAATGTACATACCTTAATTAAAATTTATTGCAAAAAATGCTAACCATCATCTGAGCCTTTAGCATGTCATAATCTTTAATAGTAACACCCCAAATCACTGATTACCATTAACAAATATAATAATACTAATTTAAAAGCTTGAAATATTGCAAAAATTACCAAACCATGTTACAAAGACATGAAGTGAGCAAATGCTGTTGGAAAAATGGCCCTGACAGACTTGCTCAATACAGAGTTGCTACAAATCTTCAATTCGTAAAAAACACAGTATTTGCAAAGCACAATAAAATGAAGTATGCGTATAGGGTTTTTTTTTTTTTAATGTACACATATCCTTCTAAGTTCAAGAAATTAGCCATAATTTCAGCTGAAGAATCTTCTGCCTAGTGATGTTTTATATATTCTTCAGGGTACCACATTAGAAGGAAATGAAATCTCAACAAAGGATATGGAGGCATAATTAAAATAGTGATTTAAATTAAATAGTTCTAATTAATTTCATAAAACAACAGGCATACAGAAATGCTGGTAATAAAATTTAGCTATTATATGCTGTATCACAAACAAAGATTTTAATTTTGTAAACCAGAAGTAAAGGCGCATGACTTTATCATTTGGAGGAAAAATCCCGCAAACAAAATGTAAACTCCCTTCCTCCCCAGTGAAAGATTGGAATATAAATGATGAGCTTCACTATGATGGTGTACCCCAACCCAACTTTATTCAATAGAAAATGTCTACAATTGGATATAACAGCAACCCTCACATATTATTTATTCTATAAGAAATAATTTGTAATGGCTCATTTATACCATGGCTTTTAAAATTTAATCTTGGAAGTCATAGTGGATTTTAGGGAAGGATTATGTGAGGTGACACCTATAAGGTGAAACACAGATGCTATCTACCAGAATGAAAACCAACAAAAAGATAATTGCACTGTTCTGTGTTTGCCAGTGTGTGTATATGCCTCAGAAACTGCAGCTTTGGATCAAGAGTACAAAATCATTGTTCCATGTGGATTTCAACTGCTTTATAAATGAACAAACAAATACATAAATATTTTGTAATTGACAAACACTTTTTGAGAGTGTACTTTGAGTGATGTACCTTACAAGATACTAAATCGAACTAGCTCAACAAGTCCAAAACAGGTGAAAACCTGATATGTGGTGAGGCTTTATTTATTTATGAGGCAGGAAGACTCTTTTTCAGGGAAATAAACATCTTCATGCCATTGATATTTATAACTCTCACCAACACCCTTGTAATCAAATTGTGTCCCTGTAAGACAACCCATGGGAGGACAGGTTTTAAGAAAATTGAGGGAAAGCACATGAGCCTTACCAAGGCCAAACAGCCAGAGAAGGCTTTCAGCAATAGAATTTTCCATCCAGGTCATAGCATGACACTTGGGGGTTTTTAACATCAAAGCATTACCCAGTTGCAGAAAACTGCTCAGACAACAACAAATGAGGTCAGAAAGATCATCAGATTTATTGCCAAAGTAGAAAAAGAGGCATGATTTTCAGAGATGCTTTAATTAATGAAAAAGAAGGTAATTCCTTGAAAGCCCAGCAGTGGAGAGAAATCTGCCAATAACCAAGGCTTCTCCCTGCCCACATTTTAGCCCTTATTAGACCCCGATTGCTTTAGAATTGTATCTCCACAGGCTTGAGTTTGGTAATCCGCCCAATTAATGAAAGCCTATTCAGTAGAGCATTCTTTATTACCTTTTAATCTTTTTGAATTCTTTTGCCTCCTTCCCCCAACAGAACATGTTTCAACATCTGTCTTGGGCCTGTTTTCTCCTCAGCAACTCAGTATAAGCCTGGAGGGTAGCAGTCAAGTTTACTCACTGCCAGGCCAAGGATAAAATCATAAATTTGGGGAAAGTAACATAGAATCTGGTAAATAAGAGTGGAACCAACAGCTCTTAGCCACAGTTTCAGATGGGCCATTCCAGCATCAGCAGAAGAGCCCAGTAGGCTGATGAATCTGATGCAAGGAATGTACTCAAAGGCAGGAATATGGGCACCAGCCTACCTCCAGTTGATGCCTCCACCCATCTCTCTCCATCCAACAGAAACATACTAAGCTTCCACAATGTGTTTGGCTCAGGGCTCCAATACTGAAACAGTTCCTGCTCTCATAAAGCTTCCTTTTTCCATCCCTCCTTCCCTTTCCATCTATCTTACTAGATTAAGTTTTATGTTGAACAACACTGGGATTAATTTGTACGTTCATTCACTAGGAATTAGACCTAAAATCCTTGGTCATTCTATTTAAGCCACCAGCTATACATCAGCCAGTAACTGTCCTCACCCCAAATTTAATACACAGGTAGCCTCGGGGTAAGGACTCTGATGCTCTCTTCAGAAATGGCTAGCAGAACAAAATCAATCATGGCTGACTATGTACCTATTGGACGCCATTAGCAGTTAAGGCAATTTTTTCTTCTCGGGCTTGAGTAGACTTATGATTATCAATAGCTTCACTCACTTCAAGCCCAGACTGCTTGGATAGGACATTGAGAAACTGACTAAATTATTGTCTCCATTCTGTCCATTAAGGGGATAAGAATACATATGACCAAAAACACTGGGGAAAAAATGAGCTAGAATATAAAAAAGCCATATGGTTAAGTGTGAAGAGACAGAACATGCTTGATTTGAAATCTCAGATCCATCACTAAGTAACTTTTGGAGAAATAAACATTTTTAAACCTCTTTAAATGCTTTTAAACCTCCTTTATTTCAGTTTCCCCTTTTGGAATATTAAAGATAATAATTCGACAAATTCCCTATAATGATCTTGAAGATCAAAAAAGTAATTCACATCAAGCATTACTGCCCAATGAAAGATAAAACAAACAAAAATTCCTTCCACCAATAGTAGAATATCCTTTAGAGGTAATAAGATTACATAGCCTCTATTTTAACCTTCTTCACTTGGATATTGTAAAGATAAGCAGAATAGATGTCAGAAAAAGCACTCTGAATTCCTAAAAGAAGATACAGTCTACATTTGTAAAATATTTTCAGGATGAGACTGACATGTTTATTAGTCATACATTCTAATGGCTGCCAGGGCTCTGGTAACTGGTTTCACTTTTCTAATTCATTGGCTTAGAAGCCATTAGCTCACCTGATGGACAGGTAAGCACAGCACTACAGGAGATGGAGGCATGGAAGGGGGATGGGGGAAGGACAGTCACATGACCCCCAGCTTGTAAGCAGTGTAAGAATTCTCAAGTTCTATGCTTAAGCATAATTTATAAATTAGAATTCTGTTTTTCTTTGTCATGCTTTGGTATTCAAAACATCTAAAATCCTAGAAACACCCTTCAGTCATGGGCCATGATGGTGCAACACACTGTACTCAGCTCCAAACATGGAGATTGAAACCTCAATAGGAAAGGTGGCTGCTAGGGTTGCACTGAAATCCTGTAACAATCTTAAAGAAACCAAGAAGGAAGGACAGAAAACTTTCTGTGTCTGTCTAGACTTCACCTCTTCAGAAGTAAGCCTCATCTCCCAGGGCAATTGCAAGAGGGTGATAATTAGGATTAGCTTCAAGGTGGCTATCTGCCAACTCGATCTCATCATCAGCCTTCGCCTCCTCCCACCCATCTCATCCCACCATCACTGTTTTCAACAGCTGAAAATAATGAGACCAGAGACTAAGAAACCATCTGGCAAACCATATTAGATTCAGCTCTTCACCTTCACGGGGATCAGTTGCAAATTGCAAGTGATCGCTGGTGAGAAAGTGACAAGTGATTTCTAAACTGTCCTCAGCACATCAATCTCTCTAGCTAATCATCAGTGACACTTCAATAGGTGCTGATATTTGGAATGAGAAGTTATAAAAAAATTATAAGTCTCCCAACCTGCCATCATAGGAAAGAGTCATTCTTGCTTTTACAGAGAAAAGAGCTTCGAGTGAAATATCATCAAGGAATAACACGGCTTTGAAAATATTTTTCGATTAGCATGGGCTAGCCCATTTGTATTTCCCTAAATGTGGTGGCCATCCTATGAGCAGTATCCAAAACCTTTTATGTTGTACATGGATGAAATTGTATAAAATGGCTATGTATTAATTTTAATAAGTTGGAAAAAAAATTTAATTCTACATTAAGTCCAGGATTTCACAAGTGCTATTTATTAGGAAGAAGTCATGATTTTAAAAAAGTAAGTTGAATCACTAATCATTAGAGAAATATAAAGCAAAACTACAATGAAGTATCACCTGATACTGGTCAGAATGGCCATAAGTAAAAAAATCTACAAACAATAAATGCTGGAGAGGGTGTGGAGAAAAGGGAACCTCCCTACATTGTTGGTGGGAATGTAAATTGGTGCAACCACTATGGAAAGCAGTATGGAGGTTCCTTAAAAAACTAAATACAGAACTACGACATGATCCAGCAATCTCACTACTGGGCATGTACCCTGAGAAAACCACAATTAGAGAAGATACATGCACTCCAGTGTTCACTGCAGCACTATTTACAATAGCTAAGACATGGAAGCAACCTAAATGCCCATCAACAGAAGAATGGATAAAGAAGATATGGTATGTGCACCATTGTGTACACGTGGTATATATACACAGTGGGATAGTACTCAACCATAAAAAAGAATGAAACGATGCTATTTATGGACCTGAGGGATGGACATGAATGGACCTGACCTAGAGATTGTCATACTGAGTAAAGTAAGTCAGACAGAGAAAGAGAAATATATGAGATCACTTATATGAGGAATCTTAAAAAACGGTACAAATGAACTCATGTACAAAACAGAAACAGACTCACAGATGTAGAAAACAAACTTACGGTTACAAAGGGGAAAGGTGGGGGGTATAAATTAGGAGATTAGAATTGAGATATACACACTGCTGTATATAAAACAGATAACTAACATGGACTTGTTGCATAGCACCAGGAACTCTACTCAATACTCTGTAATGATCTACATGGGGAAGAATTTAACAAAGAATTGAATATATGTATATGTATAACTGATTCATTTTGCTGTACACCTAAAACTAACACAGTATAAATCTATACTCCATAAAAATTAGTTTTTAAAAAAGTGGTGGTCATGGTGCTTTAGTCACTAAGTCATGTCTGACTCTTGAGATCCCATGGACTGTAGCCTGCCAAGCTCTTCTGTCCATGGGACTCTTCAGGCAAGAATACTGGGGTGAGTTGCCATTTCCTTCTCCATTTAAAAAAGTAAGTTGATTCAAATAAAAGTATTCAGTAAGTAATAGGACAGGCACTCACGGATACAGCAAAAACACGGAAGTGGCATGGGGATGACTTAAGCTGAGAACCACTGCTCTTTACTGGGTACCTACCTGCTAGGCCAAGGATTCCTATGATTACTAAAAGACAGAGTTTCCTCATCCTGTTTAAGCTGGGCTAACAGATGACTGAACTTATCTTTTTTTGATTCATTATAATAAGCTGACTATAAGCTTCATATCACACGAGCTATTTTAAAAGAGCAGACAAGAACAGGGGTATACTTGATTCTTATGATCATGCTCAGGAAGGAAGCCAAAAAAATCAGTGGACAATGAGGTATTTTCATGGCAGCAAGTCAACACAAAGGTTCAGAAGTGTCCCTTTTGCAGAGACCATGGGGACAGTTCTTTTGAACCAAGGGTGCTCCAGACAAAATATACACCATCCCCCTGAGACTGAGCAATGTGTTCTTGTAACCTTTCAATGTCCTAAAAGAACCTCCATAATAGGGTCTTAATAAATGTTTGAATACATAAATAACTACCTGCATCTTAAATTTATAAACATTGCAAAATAACATCATTGATATAACTTTACATCTAGGTACAAGGAAACTGTAGCTTTAGGAATGAGGCCTACCTTGGGCACGGTCCTCACATGAAACAGTATATTTTGGAAGGAGTGTCCATCATTGGCCTGCAAGACTGTGATGTCAGAAGTGCTATCCGAGCCATCGTGAACATACTGGACAAGGCCCCTAGAGAGCTCGTCCAGACGAAACTGATAGATAGGGGCCGCCGGGGACTGGAGCGTTTGGAGCAACTGGCCGTGAAGTGGAGGATCGAGCACCTCGACCACCACATCCTGTGGGTTGTCATCATCTCTGATGTCAAGCAGCTGGGTGGTGATGGTTCCCCTCTCTCCTCTGTTGATATGGAGGACCTCATTCCTCAGAACATAGGGGGCCTGTGGAGTTGAAGGGAAGGAAGAGAGGAGGCACTATTAGCAGGAAAAGAGAGGACAATCTGGTGGACCAGAAGTCAGTTGTGTGTAGCCTGATTGCTCTTTCTGTGATTTTTAAGGAAATCTAGATGCTCCTGCCAGAGAAGGCGATGGCACCCTCTCCAGTACTCTTGCCTGGGAAATCTCATGGATGGAGGAGCCTGGTAGGCTGCAGTCCATGGGGTCGTGAAGAGTCAGACACGACTGAGCGACTTCACTTTCACTTTTTACCTTCATGCATTGGAGAAGGAAATGGCAACTCACTCCAGTGTTCTTGCCTGGAGAATCCCAGGGACGGCGGAGCCTGGTAGGCTGCCGTCTATGGGATCGCACAGAGTCAAACACGACTGACACGACTTAGCAGCAGCAACAGCGATGCTCCTGCCAAATGCCGAACTCTTGCATAGTCGAAGCATTTGTTAGAGGTGCCATCAATCATAGTTAGCACTGCAAAGGAGGTTACTTCATACCTCTGGTTCTGGAGGTTTCTCAAGCCACTGTCTTGATTAACACAATATCCCCTGCATTGTAACTGAGATCAGTGTTAGGGAACTCAGTTGCTTCATTCAAGAGACTATAATTCGGAAAGATACATGTACCCCTATGTTTATAACAGCACTTTTCACAATAGCCCAAATATGGAAACAACCTAAATGACCATTAACAAATGAACGAATGGGTAAAGAAGATGTGAACATAAAAGTTAGAGAAAGACAAACATCAGACAATACTGCTTACACGTGGAATCTAAAATACTGCACAAATGAACCTATCTACGAAAGACTCACAGACAGAGATCTGATTTGTGGTTGCCAAGAGAAGGGGGAAGGGGAGGGATGGACTAGGAATTTGGAGTTAGCACATGCAAGTTATTACATTTAGAATGGATGAATAACAAGGTCGTACTGTATACCTCAGGGAACTATATCCAATCTCCCAGGAAAAACCATAATGGAAGAGAAAGTTTTAAAAAGAATGTGACCATGCATGTGTGCTTAATCTTGTCCAATTCTTTGCAACCCCATGGACTGTAGCCCACCAGCCTCCTCTTGTCCATGGGATTTTCCAGGCAAGAATACTGGAGTGGGTTGCCATTTCCTTCTCCAGGGGATCTTCCCAACCCAGGGATCGAACCTGTGTCTCCTGCATTGACAGGCAGGGTCTTTACCTGCTTAGCCACCTGGGAAGCTCAAAAAGAACATATATATGTGTAAAATTGAATCACTTTTGTGAGCAGAGATTTGCACCACATTGTAAATCAATTATGTTTCAGTAAAAAAAAAAGAGAGAAAAGGAGACTAGCAAGAGGTATGGACTTTTGGCATTTGTGCTGGGAATTGTGTGTTTCACTCCAGGCTGTGTTGCAGCATGCTGACTTGAAGACACTTTACTGTGAATTCCTGCTATTCTGGTCTTTCTCAGTAATTTTCTTCAAGCCGTCACATCCATATTTTGAAGGGACCCACCCCAACTCAGGTTATTAAGCCTGATAAGATCATGGTCTGTGTAAGGCAACCACCTGGCTAATCCACGTGGCAAATTTTAATGTGTTTTCCTTAAGATTATCAGGTTTCCCCCAACCAACTTCAGTAAGCAGATAAAATGTTCTTTCAAGAGATAAAACTTAATGAACCACAACAGAAAAAAAAAAAAAAACAACTCACCAAAAAAAAAAGGCAAGTAGCCAAAGAAAACATTATCTTAGTTTTTTATATCATTTAAAATGGAACCATCTAGGACTTTTTCAACATACTGCTTTCTTGACTCCAAATGGCTTTCTTTTAAAAATACCCTCCCTGGCCTCCTGCAAATTTCAATATCTATTAAAGTAATGTCTAACTAATGCATCTCTATAATAATCACATAATATGAAATGAGAAGATAGCTACTCCTCAGGATTCCTGAGTGAGATTTCAAAAGCTGCAATCTTATACATGGGAATGAGTGGCCCCTCAGAGTCTGAAAGAGGAGAGGTCAAAGGTAATGTCAAAAATCTATAAATGAAAAAGATCAAATTAACTCTCATAAGAAAATTTCAAGGAGGTTCAAAATCATCTTGAAATATTACAGAAATGTAAAGAAACAAAAAATAAGTTAAAATTAATTTCTAAAATTACAATTTTAAAGAGTTAAAATGATAAAAGTTTCTCATGTTATAAATAAAAAGATGCCTTTACTGTATACTCAATTGGTTTGGGGAAAGCAAACAAAGAACAGAGAACCATGACAACTCAGCATCTCAGATTATGAAGTCACTTACCAAAACCTACCCAAGTCTTTTATTCACCTAATAAGAGTAACTATATTAGCACAAACAAAAAGAACAGAACATCTAAGCTTAAATACTGAGAAACATCTAAGTCAGTAAATCCTGAGACTTGATAGCACTCTGACCCATACTTACAGAGATCACATTTTTGTTTAATTAAAACAAAATTCACACTCTTAGCCCAACCCGGAGGTCAAATTAATTTAATATCGATTTCTAATCATTCCACAACTTCAGTCATCACTGAAGTGAGAATGCCAGTAAGAATCGCTGAGATTGGCTATGAATACCATTTGGCAGCCACTTCTGGTTCAAGTCTATGGTCTTTTCACTTTTGAACCAAAAATATAAAAATAACAGTTTTAAAAACAATGATCTCATATCCTTCCTTGATCCTACTGAGATCTATTATTTAGGTAGTTCGAGTTCCCCCATGCTGATACCCCAGTCTCTCACTGTTCACAACATCAGAATATACTGATCTTCCTCCTCTCTTTGCACATTTCAGCTTTTCAATTCTCCAATCCCTGGGACTCAGAGCACAGAAGTACAACTTAACAGAGATGAGCAATGAGACCAGAAGTGCCATCACACTGAACTTCATCGTATCTACCAGGATTTCCTCTGGCTTATGTTAGCCTGACAACCACACTGGACCCTCATTTAAGTAGATACTTAATAAGGCTTAAGAAAGCTCCCAGGTCTTCTCTGGTAGCTCAGCTGGTAAAGAATTGGCCTCCAATGCAGGAGATCCTGGTTTGATTCCTGGGTGGGGAAGATCCCATAGAGAAAGGATAGGCTACCCACTCCAGTATTCTTGGGCTTCCCTGGTGGCTTAGACAGTAAAGAATCTACCTGCAATGCAGGAGACCTGGCTTTGATCCCTGTTGTTGAGAAGATTCCCTAGAAGAGGGCATGGCAATCCACTCCAGTATTCTTGCCTGAAGAATCCCATAGACAGAGGAGTCTGGAGGGTTACAGTCCATGTGGTCGCAAAGAATTGGACAAAACTGAGCGACTAAGCACGAGGTCCTCTAACTCCTGCAAACTGAGTTAAATGCAGTTCAGCTACATGATAGACAAAAGAGGCCAACATAATTCCTTATCCTGGAGAGAGAAATATTTAGACAAAACAGACTTATCCACCTAGGGATAGGAAAGTCTTAACAACTGGTACAGCTTCAAATCATTGTGAAGGGCTGGTATCAGATTCAGTATAGAAAAGTAAGGTACAGTTTAATAGTCAAGAACACAGATTGTGTAAACAGATCCACTGGGCACAGATCTTGGCTCTCTGTTAACTACATCACCATAGATAAGTTACTGGACCTCCCTGGGACTTAGTTTTCTGGCCTGTGAATTGGGGCTTATAATACCTTACAGAGCTAGCATGAGAATTACATGAACAACAGAAAAAGAGCATTATATGTATAGTAGTAATTATTGTAGTTGTTACGACCCACAAGTACTAAAAAAATTACTCCAGTGGCATTTCAAAAGGAAACTAAGGAGCAATCAATTCAGCTCAATCATTTTTGCTGAAACTACAGAAAATCTGAACTTGTACTTGAGAATGAGTTGTTGTTGTAGTTTAGTCACTAAGTTGTGTGTGACTCTTTTGCAACCCCAGGCTCCTCTGTCCATGTAATTTCCCAGGCAAGAATACTGTAGTGGGTTGCCATTTCCTTCTCCAGGGGATATTTCCAACCCAGGGATCGAACCTGCAGCTCCTGCATTGGCAGGCAGATTCTTTACCACTTTACCGATGGGAAGCCCATCAGTAGGCATGTGAAATTATTACCTGTATGGCGTTTTCTTACCTGTGTTGAAAATGCTTGTATGTTGATCAGCTGTGGCTCAGAGAAGAACTGCTGGTCACTAATTTTCAGAGAAAAGTAACCTTTCCTGAAAGAAGCCCCCAAGAAAAGAATGAGACAATATAATCATTACATCGGTCTTTAGAAAGACAAGGGTTAAAAATATTTTCAGGTTATGTGCATATATGAATTTGGATCAAACCACTACAATAATATACTACTCATGCCAGAACTAGAAAGGAGCTCATAAAGATTAACATAGTGAGATGTAGGTAAAGGTACTGTCTATTCTTCTATCTCATTATAATAATGTTTCTTTTTCTTTTTTGGGATTTTTATAAGTAAAATATATAAAAGGTGGAAAAATGAGTTGTTAGGCCAAGACCGGTTAGTGATATATTGAAGGTTAATGATCAAGCTGGAGAATGGAAAGGAATCTTTCACAGTCTTTGACTAGTTCTCAGTGACTCCCTCGTCCCTGTGAATTCTCTTTCCAACCACTGCCCAATTCACATGAGTGGACCCCGTTAACCATTGTGCAGTGTTTATATTACATGCCTCTACGCCCTCCCCTCCCTCTAGCCACATGCATATTCACTGTGGCCTGGACTAGGGAAGTATGATGGACTCCAGCTTCCCTGGAAATTTGGAACTGGCCTGAGAGCCTCATTTGGCTAAGGCAGAACCACAGTCTACCATGTTGATGAGAAAGTGGAGCAAGTTGGTCTCTAGGAGAGAGGTGAATGTAGCCTTCCAGCAAAGCAACTGAGATGAGAGGAGGAACTGAGTCGTGCTTCCCATTTCCCATTCTAACTCCTGGGCTTGCCCTAGAAGCCCAGTGGTCCCTGATGTGTCTGAGATCTGAGCCATACCTGCAATGTCATAACAGGTCCTAAAATTTTGCTTACTCTAGTTAAAGTTGACTCTCATTACTTGTAATCAAAGAGTCCTAATTCCTAGAATAAAATAAGACTCACTCTTTGCTGTGGTTTTTATTTCCTGTAAAAGAGTGTTGTCTCAGCAGCTTCAAAGACTACTAAGAGGAAAGGTAGGAGTTACCCATCTTCAAAGCCAAAAGCAAGTTCAGAACTCACTTTGTGCTGGTAAGATGTATGATTAACACATTATGGGAGTTTTGAATTCTGGCCTGCTATAGGAACTATTGTTTTAAAGGTTCTTTAAAAGGCATTCATGGAACTGACTAGTGAAACATGAAAGAATGTGGATAGATAGCAAAAGTATTATGGCAAAAGCCAGAACCAAAAGATTAAATACTGTATGAGTCCATTCACATGACATTTCAGAAAGGGCGATACAATAAGAATGAAAAACAGACCAGTATTTGCCAGGGACTGTGGGGAGGGGAGTGCTTGTTAAAATAAGATGGGGACAGGGTGACAAGACTGTTTCATATCTTGCTTGAGGTCTCAAGACTGCAAGACTATATTTGTTAACATGCATAGAACAGTATAGTTTAAAATGAGGGATTTTATTAGGTGCAAATTATACCTCAATAAATCGGATTTTTTTAAAAAAGGAATTCTTGTCTTCCCTCTCATTCCACCCTTCCTTTCATTTTTGGTTCCATTCAAATCCTATTCCTCTCCCCTCCTACTTCTAGACTTCAAGAGGATACAGGTGACGAAGCAGCTGAATGCAGAAGGAAAGGATGGCTACCCACAACCTCCTAGGGAAAAATGATTTTGGTGGCCCTTAGATTCTAATAACTGTGTTCAGCCTCTCTGCAATGCCAGCTAATCAGGGTCACTAGGACTATATTTCCAAGTCATCTCACACTCACAGAGGGATTCCAGCCCAAAGGAAGCCAATCCTAAAGAATCCTAGTGGGCACATTCATGAGGAAAACAACCATAAGCCCATGCGGCAGGTAGCCCCTTTAGCTTCTGTATCATCCAGAAACTTAGATAATTTCCTTTTTCTATGAGTTCCTACTAATCTTGTTTTAGTATTCCTCTCATTCTTTCTTTAAAAAAAATTTTTAGATAAGAAATCCAATGTTAAAATGAGTACTAAGAAGTAAAAAGCATACTGAAAGAAATCTCTGTAAAATAGTTGCCACTCTTTGTCCTGTTTAAGGGTGCAAAGCTGACCCTGGAAAGAAATTGATGATAAGGGATTAAAGAGATTAAACAGATGAGAGGCTTAACTTTGGTTGTCTATGGATCTTTATATACTTCACATGCTTTTCACAAGTGATTCTGAGACATATGACTACAGGTATGGAGCTGTGCATGTGTGTCTGTGTATGTGTGATGCAAACACTGAAGAACTATACTTGAAGGAAAATGAATGGAGAAGACAGAACTCAAAGGGATTTTATAGCATCAGACACCAGAGTCTTAAGCTCCGTCTCTGGAGCGAAGCAACTTAGCAGCAGCAGCAGCAGCTGGAGCAATACTTTCCTATAACAATGAAATTTTGCCCCCCGAGAATGGAAGCACACCTGTTATCCCAAGTACTACTGTTGCTGCTGCTGCTAAGTCGCTTCAGTCGTGTCCGACTCTGCGACCCCATAGACGGCAGCTCACCAGGCTCCCCTGTCCCTGGGATTCTCTAGGCAAGAACACTGGAGCGGGTTGCCATTTCCTTCTCCAATGCATGAAAGTGAAAAGTGAAAGTGTCCGACTCTTAGCGACCCCACGGACTGCAGCCTACCAGGCTCCTCCGTCCATGGGATTTTCCAGGCAAGAGTACTGGAGTGGGGTGCCATTGCCTTCTCCACAAGTACTACTAAGGAAGCAGAAATCATTGAGTTTGAAGGCATGGAGTGTGGAATCAGAGAGCCTTAGGTTGGAGCCTCAGCTCTGCACTCACAGGCTGTGAGGCCTGGACAAGATTACATATATGCTCAAGGCCTCAGTTTTCCTATCTGTAGCCTGGGAACATAAATATACATAATTCACATCAAGTGTGCAACACAATAGTGGGGTCATAGTGAACAAATACTAGTTGTCCTTACATCTGTAAGATTGGTCTTTTGAGGTTACCAACATCACTGGCTCTGAACTGCAACAGGGAATGTGTGATCCACTTTTCTCCCCACTTGTCAGATCTTAAACATTTTTTTAAATTCTCAAATTTAGTGGTGATAGTAGAAAATATTCACTGCTTCCTTTATCACTGTTTCATGAGGTTCAACTCCCTATCTACATACAGGGTCCACTTTGAAATAGGCTGCACTAATGAAGCAGAGCAGGGTAAAGGATAATCCAAGAGGCTAATCTTTGGGGTGCATTCCCTGATTTCTAGTTAGTAGATTTGCTCTGCTAATTATACGGCTCAATTTGCTCGGGAAGTGTTAACACTCAGCTGCATTCCTGAAGCATATGTCAGCTGGGTGGAGGAAGACAGCCAGAATTGTGTTAGGCATCAGAAGAAAACTGGATCAGACTTTAAAATTAACCACAATTAGTCCCAGAAAGTGGATAATAACAAGTTAACCGTGACTTTTCATTTCCTTCCAACTCTGAAATTCTAAGAACCATACAATGCCTTAAAAAGTATGTACCCCATCCTCTAGCCATGCCCTGGTCCCTGGCAGAGAACCCTAATGCTGAAGTAGCAGCTGCATCTGGGTATAGAAGCGATTTTGTTCCTCCCGGGCCAAAAAAACTGGGTAATTGTACTAGGAACTTTCCCGTCACATCGGAGAATTACCCACAATTATGTGATAAAATGAAAATGCTTCTAACAGAAGCACTCTCTCTGAGCAATTACAGCGAAATGATGACAGGCAGCTGAAAGTGCCACGTGCAGAGTATCGATCTCCCCCAGAAGAGGAGGGAGAGCTCTGAGGGGCGGAGGGTAGGGAGCGCAGAGAACTGATGGGAAGGAGGGAAACAACAGAACCCTGGCTCACCTGGGCTTTTCTCTGCTGTGCACAAAACGCACTTTTTTCTCCTTCACGTCTCTCCAACTGAAGTGGCCAGCCTTGTCGAGCTGAGCCTCTTTTCCGTTCCTTGAGAGCACGAGCTGACCATTGGTGGGGGCGCTCACCACATGGAACAGTAGGTCTTCAACCCTGCCACCCTGGTCTTGAACATTCAGGAGGAAAAAATCCAGTGGCTTCATTGAACCAATTGCAAGGGTGAGGGAACCATTCACGTGAAGACTAGGGGTGTGTATTTTGCCTGGAAAACATACAAATCCAAAGGTCAGGCTTGGTGCAGTCACTAATTAGGTTATTATTATTATTTTTTAAAGAAATATATATGTACTATTCATTCAGAACCACAAAGATGGGGCTTCCCTGGTGGCTCAGTGGTAAAGAATCCACCTGCAATGCAGGAGACACAGGAGGTGTGGGTTCATTGATTCGATCCCTAGGTTGGGAAGATCACCAGGAGAAAGGAATGGCTACCCACACCAGTATTCTTGCCTGGAGAATTCCATGGACAGAGGAGCCTGGCAGGCTACAGCCCATGGGGTTGCAAAGAGTCATTCATGACAGAAGGGTAATGTTGATTCAGGACTGATTCATACAAAGATGAAACTCTAGACTACTGTATTCCATAAGCCTCCTTCTAATCCAGTGGTTCTCATCCTAGATGTGCATGAGAATAACATAGGATGTCAGTGCTAAACTATAAAACTCCTAGAAGAATATACAGGAGAAAATCTTTGTGATCTTAAATTAGGCAATGCTTTCTTACATATAACATGAAAAGCACAAGTGACAGAAGAAAAAAATAGCTACAGCAGACGTCATTAATACTAAAAACATTTGTGCTTCAAAGGACATTCACAGGAAAGTGAAAAGAGAATCCACAGAATAGGAGAAAACATTTGCAAATCACATATCTGAAAAGGGATTTGTATCTCCTTTGTATCCAGGATATACATAAAGAATTCTTAGTGTGTTAGCCACTCAGTTGTGCCCAACTCTTTGCGACCCCATGGACTGCAGCCCACCAAGCTCCTCTGTCCATGAGATTTTCCAGGCAAGGATACTGGAGTGGGTTGCCATTTCCTTCTCCAGGGGATCTTCCCAACCCAGGGATCAAACCCGGGTCACCTGCACTGCAGGCAGATTCTTTACCGAGTGAGCTACTCAATAAATGACAAATAAACCAATTTTAAAATAGGCAGCGAATGGACATTTCTCCTAAGAAGATATACGGAAGGTCAATAAGCACATGAAAAGGTGCTCAATATTATCAGTCATCAGGGAAATTTGAATTAAAATCACAAGATATCATCATCTCACATCCATTTTAGGAAGCACAATAAAGTGTCCCTGAGGGTGTAGAGAAACTAGAAATCTCATATATTGCTGGTGGAATGGAAAATGGTAAGCCACTTGGGAAGGCAGTCTGGTGATTCCTCAAGCAATTAAACACAGAGCTACCACATGATCCAGCAATTCTGCTCCTAGGCATAGACCCAAGAGTACTGAAAGCATAGAAAGTGAAAGTGAAAGTCCCTCAGTCATGTCTGACTCTTTGGGACCCCATGGACTATACACACAGTCCATGGAATTCTTCAGGACAGAATACTGGTGGCTTTTCCCTTCTCCAGCAGATCTTTCCAACCCAGGGATTGAATCTAGGTCTCCTGCATTGCAGGCAGATTCTTTACCAGCTGAGCAACAAGGGAAGCCCAAGAGTAGTGGAGTGGGTAGCCTATCCCTACTACAACAGATCTTCCCAACCCAGGAAACGAACCAGGGCCTCCTGCATTGCAGGCAGATTCTTTACCAACTGAGCTATCAGTGAAGCCCATTGAAAGCATATGTCCATACACAAACTGTAACACCAATGTTCATAGCAGTGTTATTCACAAAAAACAAAAGTGGAAACAACTGAAACAATCAAGCATCAATTAAATGAATAAACAAAATGTGGTATATGCATACAGTGGAGTACTATTCAAGCATAAAAAGAAATGAGGTACTGATATATGTTCTAACACAGCTGAACCTTGAAAATACTATGCCAGGTGAAAGAAGCCAGATGTAAAAGGCCACATATTGTATGCTTCCATTTATGTAAACTATTTAGGGTAGGCAGTTCCACAGAGACAGAAACTGCTGTGCTTTCTGTGTTCAGCAGGAGCTAAGGCAACGGGTCAGTAGAGAGAGATTACTAGTGGTTACTGGATTTCTTTTTAGGATGATTAAAATGACCTAGAATTAGATTGTGATGATGGTTGTGTGGCATTGTGGATATACTAAAACCTCATTATATACTTTCAAGGGTAAGTTCTATGGTGTGTGAATTATATCTCAATAATAACGATAAAGAATCATAGAGGTTTTTAAAAACAGTATTGGTACTTAGGCTCCACCACCAGAGATTCTAACTAAGATGTTCTGGGGTGGGACCTTGGTCATTTTATAAGCTCCACAGGTAATCCTAATTGGTTGCCACATTGGAGAACACAATCCTCTCTTAACACATCTATCATATCTGACCATCAGACCCACCACGGCCAAGAGGAGAGGCAAGTTCCGGATACCATTTGCAAGAACAACACCAGTTAACCTACAGTGATGTAGGATAATTAGTGGCTTACATTCAGAATTCAAGTGAAATATATACACGTTGCTTTAAAAATGTACGATCTCTGTCCACAGGAAACATATGATGGATGAGTTAGGATTTCTGATCTTGATGTGGAATTCATCCCATCTCCTGAAAGTTGTTTTGCCTGAGCTTTAATTGGCAGTGCTTCCTTTTACATGTAGGACAGACAGGGCAGTTTAGGAATGCCAAGTTTCAGGGGAACTACTTCTAATGTAAGATTACTCTAATGAAAGTCGAATTCATTTGCACAAGTTGACTTGTATTACATCCCAAGTGGGGTAAGCTGCCTCTCAAGTACTTAGGGCTTCAGAAGGATCCAAATAAAATAAGCCAAAGATATTTTTTCCCATGGGAAGTCTTAATATCATAGGAGGTCAGAAACACAGTGATGAAAAATATGATTGACTGCAGGTGATAAAACATGATTCATGTTATTGATGAAGAACACTCAAAAGCCAAGAAATGCTCAGAACTCCCAATCTTCATTCACCTGTAAAAATTTTGGGGTCCAAAATTAAGCCTGAATTTAATTTTATTCTCTTTGTTGTTTAAGGTAAAATGTCCACTGATGTGTTGGACAAGACTAGTTCCATTTCTTTAACATGTTACCTAATTCTTAATGGCACACAAAGTGGCTTGAAATCCATCTACTTCCAATATGTGAACCTAACGGGGCAGGCTCCTAATTAGGCACCACTCCATGGCACCCCACTCCAGTACTCTTGCCTGGAGAATCCCAGGGACAGGGGAGCCTGGTGGGCTGCCGTCTATGGGGTCGCACAGAGTCGGACACGACTGAAGTGACTTAGCAGCAGCAGCAGCACTAATTATTTATCATTTATCTCCAGTGTGCACAAAGAATACATCATTGCACCTGGCCATAATTAGTTCTACATGTTGATAAAAATATAATAAATTATATCTATTGATATAAACATGTATATAAAATGTTCTATAACATGACTGTAGTTCAGGGACATAAATAAGTTTTATGTCAAATTTCTGATCTGATAGTTGTGACTTTTAAAGTGCAAATTACTTCTTTTTCCCTTCCAAAGATCTTAGAAGTTGAATTCTCCCAATTTTTCATTGTCTCTAAATAAGTCCCTTACAGCAGCACCTAGGTTTTTCCCAGAACGGGAAGCCTGCATTTTACATCACATGGGCCAACCATATCTGCAAACTCAGCCTCTGCATGGAGAAATTACAGGTGATTTCACCAGACCACTGGGGGAGAAGCACTTACCAGCACATGTCTCATTAGAAGAGTGGGCGGAGAAGCCAGGAACACAGTTGGAAAGACAAAGACCGCTCTTGAGAAAGAAGCCCTGGTCACAGAGGTGACACCGGTCTCTGCGGCTGCACTGCAAGCACCCCTTAGGGCAGGCTATCAAAGACAGGACACATCAAATCAGGCAGGATGAAGGCACAGGCAATCAGCGAGGGCCACCAGTGACAAAGAAATGAAGAGTGAAAGCACGGCCACATCTGACCCCCAGCTGTAGTAGAAGACAGTTCTGACCATTGCCTATAGAATTTCGTAGACAGCTGGTCTACCCCAGAAAGGCAGTGAACAGGGAGGAGCACCTTTGCTTTACACATTATGACCTGAACATGTTGGACATAAATGGATTGTTTAAAAAGTTAACCATACTGACTTGTAAGGGAGGCAGTTTCTAGGGATTAAGAGCATAAATCCTGTTGGGGTATCATTCCTCTTTTCTACTACTTAACAGCTGTTGAATTCAGGCAAGTTGTTTTAACAGCCTGTGCTGTAATAATTTTCTCATCTTAAAAATGGAGATAGTATTGATAATAGCACTTAATGCACGGATTGTTGGTTGGATTACAGGTGCTCTACATAATCAGAAGTGACCAGAAGAGTACTGGGTACACGAAAGAACTCAAATGTACCACTATCATGGCTTTTCTTATTTTTATTATTATTTTAAATATATGGAGAAAGCAAGCTTTTAAAAAGACCATAGATTATTTCTTTGAATCAAGTCAATTTCTTCTATAAATCAAGTGTTTACTGCTTATTGTTCTGCTTCCTCAGTTGAGCTGTTAAAAAAGTCTTGAATCAGAAAATCTGAGTTTAATATCTGATTTTATGTCGCGCTGGTTAATTCTTAATTCTTGCTGCTGCTGCTAAGTCGCTTCAGTCGTGTCCAACTCTGTGCGACCCCATAGACGGCAGCCCACCAGGCTCTGCCGTCCCTAGGATTCTCCAGGCAAGAATACTGGAGTGGGTTGCCATTTCCTTCCTCTTTTTTTTTTTCCACTTGTAAAACAGGATTCATAGCGTCTGCCGTATTTTACCAAGTGATTGTGAATGTTAAATGAGATAACGCAGATGAAGGAAATTTGGGAAAACATAAAATGCCATGCCTGGGTAAAGGCGTTATCATTAAATATCAATTATCCTTTAAAGTATGGGCTTCCCAGGAGGCTCAGTGGTAAAGGACAGAGGAGCCCAGTGAGCTACAGTCCATGGGGTTGCAAACAGTCAGACATGACTTAGGGACTGAACAATAATGACACGGTACCAAGTTTTGATAGAAATGATGAGAACAAACTGAGGAAGCTCTTGTGAATAACGTAATGGACAAGGAGACTAAGACTCTGGGTTTAACTTCAGTTTAATATAAAAGTTCAACATATCTCACTAAAATGTTTCCAAATTTTCTATTCTTCAAGCATATAGTGGCAATAACAAGGTCAACAGGTAATTTAGTGTACACGTTGAAAACCCTGGCCCCATGTTAATAGGGCTGACCTACTCTTAATGGACACCTCACCTTAGTTCAATGTAAGCTTTCTATTCCATGAAATATTGGCTTCATTTCCATGCAGACCTTTAGGGACAACATTGATTTGTGCAAAAGAATTATTGGTCTGCACTTCCACATTCTATTTAGCCAGCCATTGGCAGGGGTGCACAAGAAGCCATCAATTACTTTAGGCCAAACTCCCTGGGTTTTCATTCTGCTCCTAATGCAGATTCTCCTTGGCTACCTGAGAATCAACACACCTGACTCCCTGACTTCCTTGCTGCCCTAACTTTTAAAGAACGCAGCACAGTCTCCAACTCACCTGTGCATTTGTGGTTAGCGTGGTCTGCAAAGAAACCCTTCCCGCATTCCTGGACACACTGGGCTTCCAAGAGGAGAAACGGCTCTTCACAGCGGGTGCACTCATGGGGACCTTGGCATTGGAGACAGTGGCTCTCACAGCCTGAAAGACACAAGGCAAGTTGACAGGAGTGTGTGTGGCTTTCCAAGCGGCTCCTGGCCCTCGTGGTGTAGCCAGGCAACCTAGTGGGCCAGGCAGCAGACTTGGAGTCAGGAAGCCAGGCTTCTGACTGTGACTGCTGTGCTGACTGACTGGGTGACTTAGCATTAGTTACTACATCTCTCTGAGCCTTAGTGTTCTCTCCTGTAAAATGGAAAGAACACGCTGCTCCACCCAGCTCTTTGGATAAAGGCCAAAGTACACAACGAAAAATACTCTGCAAACCATAAACTGACAGATATTTTCTAGCAGTCATGTATGGATGTGAGAGGTGGACCATTAAGAAGGCTGAGTGCCAAAGAATTGATGCTTTCCAATTGTGCTGGAAAAGACTCTTGAGAGTCCCTTGTATAGCAAGGA
This sequence comes from Bos indicus x Bos taurus, assembly GCF_003369695.1. Classification (NCBI taxonomy): domain Eukaryota; kingdom Metazoa; phylum Chordata; class Mammalia; order Artiodactyla; family Bovidae; genus Bos; species Bos indicus x Bos taurus. Next base: position 92,674,362 of record NC_040081.1, on the reverse strand, counting down.
GATCACACTAGTCAATCCTAAAGGAAATCAACCCTGAATATTCATTGGAAGGAGTGATGCTGAAGCTGAAGCTCCAATACTCTGGCCATCTGATGTGAAGAGCTGACTCAGTAGAAAAGACCCTGATGCTGGGAGAGCCTGAGGGCAGGAGGAGAAGGGAGCAACAGAGGATGAGATGGTTGGATGATGGCATCACTGACTCCATGGACATGAGTTTGAGCAAACTCCAGGAGATAGTGAAGGGCAAGGGAGCCTGGTGTGCTGTAGTTCATGGGGTCTCAAAGAGTCGGACATGACTTAGAAACTGAAGAAAACAAGCTAGTATCATCATTACTGTCTAGCCCTTGGCTCTCTGCACTGCTTCTCTGAAGTGTCAGTCTTTCCTGGCTGGCCTGGTCAGTTATCAGAGTATCGCCCAAGGATGCTCCCAGGAAGGCTGCCTGTGCAGTTTGGGTGGCATTTCAGGATGTGAAGATTGTGTGGTATTAAATTAAGGCTGAAGCAGGTACTGGACCGGAGTAAGGTGATAGTTAGATACATATGGTATTTGGAGGCTTGTGGGAGGCAGATGGTGGAATAATCTTGTCTTTTAATGTGCTCAGATGACCAGAGCACACCGACTCCTCCATCTGGAGCACAGCACTGTTCAAATTTAAAGGAAATCCAAAACTAATGGTCAAAACATACCTGTTTGTGTGGCCATATACCCCTAACATTCCCACGTGGACTTTGAAATGATCAAATGTTGTGTTAGAGCATGGGTTTCCCAGATGGTGCTAGTGGTAAAGACCCCCCCTGCCAATGCAGGAGACATAAGAGACACTGGTTAGATCCCTGGGTTGGGAAGACCCCCTAGAGGAGGAAATGGCAACCTACTCCAGTATTCTGTCCTGGAGAATCCCGTGGACAGAGAAGCCTGGCAAGCTACATTCCATGGGAATGCAAAGAGTCAGACATGACTGAAGCAACTTAGCACACAAGTTGGGGCATGGGAGAAGGAAAGAGGGGACATTTTCATTATAACAAAGTAAAGCTCTTAAGAAAGAAACCAGAAATCGGATAAAAAGCCATAAAATTTTCCATGGACTCCTTCTCGGAAAAGGGGCAATCAGAAGAGATGGAAGCTTGGGTGAGCACAGAGAAGGGCTGCAGACACTTACTCTTGCAGAGGCCCAGGTCCCGGTAAAATGACGCTGAGCACTGCTCCACGCAGGCGCCGTCCTGGAGAACATAGCCGTCCATGCATTGGAGGCAGTCTGTCCTAAGAGGCCCGCTGCACACATTGCAACTCCAGTCACACTCTAGAAAGAAAGTTCCTTCAATCAGCTTCCTTTCTGTCCACCCTCAGTCCCAGAGACTAATTTACAAGGATGCTGTCTGCAGCTGCACGGGGTAAAGTGAGGACACCATAAGAGATGTCAGGTACATGAGCTCTAATGAGGCTCTGCTTGTAGTAGCCTGCACGCTTCTCTGAGGTTGAGTGTTTCCTAATTATGTTAGACATGGCACATACACAGCACGTACAAGGATTGCTCCACACTTGTGTGAACGCTGCTTGTCAGCAGGGCTGCTGAGGAGCCAGACCAACTGGATCTTATTCGATATGGATTCTAGAGTTCTGTATCCCCGAGACACGGCATCTTCATGCAAAGTCTGCTCCAGAGATTAGCCAATTTGCTTCCACAAACCTAACAGGACCTCCTCCAAACGCCAACAGGTAAAGGAAGTCAGGGGCTTTCCTCATGGTTCAGACAGTACAGAATCTGCCTTCAAAGCAGGTGAGCTGGGTTTGATCCCTGGGTCAGGAAGATCCCCTGGAGAAGGGAATGGTAACTGACCCAAGTATTTTTGCCTGAAGAATCCCATGGACAGAATAGCCTAGCAGGCTACAATCCATGGGGTGGAAAAGAATTGGACATGATTGAGGAAATAACAGTTTCACTTTCAAAGGATGTCAAGAGACTCGAGGAAGGATGCATCTGCTCACTCTACTAACACCAGCTGCGTGACTCCCTTCCTCTCAGAAATCAGGCAGTGACCACCACAACTCAAAGAAGCATTGATGCTGGAGTTAAAAGGATGTGAAAGAACGGTACAGAAAGAAAGGGATTCCTGAAATAAAACAGATCTCATGTAGAGCAGACTTGATTCCTTTACATGTTCATTGACTCAAACAAACATCTCTGGGGGATACAGCCTTGAGCCAGCTTATCAAGTGGTGGGTGTAAACTGTCCTCAAGAAGCTTATGTTCGGGTGGATCCCAGCCCAAGTCGCCCACACATGTGATCCAAGGGGATCGTTAGAAATACAGATCATCAGGTTCACTGTCAGAACTACCGAGTCAGGCCCAGGGCGTGGGATGCAGGAAAACGTGGTGCTGTGGTTATGGCTTTGGTGATTATGATTATTCTGGTTGTTGCTGCCATTGTTTTGGGCCAGGCAATTTGGATGCTGTCAGAAAATGCAAAGTTCTAGCTCGAAAGGTCAGTCCTTCATGCATGGATGACAGGACAAGAAAGCAGAGTTAAGCACTTGGTTTTGAAATTAAGTAGATCTATATTCAAGTCACAGTGGAAGTGAAAAATAGATTCAAGGGATTATACCTGATAGAGTGCCTGTCTATCAGGCTATGGACTAAGAACTATGGACTGAGGTTTGTGACATTGTACATGAAGCAGTGATCAAGACCATTCCCAAGAAAAAGAAATGCAAAAAAAGGAAAAATGGTTGTGTGAGGAGGCCTTATAAATAGCTGAGAAAGAAAAGACATGAAAGGCAAAGGAGAAAAGGAAAGATCTACCCATTTGAATGCAGAATTCCAAAGAATAGCAAGGAGAGATAAGAAAGCCTTCCTCAGTGGTCAATGCAAAGAAATAGAGGAAAACAATAGAAAAGGGAAGATTAGAGCTCTCTTCAAGAAAATTAGAGATACCAAGGGAACATTTCATGCAAAGATGGGCACAATAAAGGACACAAATGGTATGGACCTAACAGAAGCAGAAGATATTAAGAAGGGGTAACAATACACACAAGAACTATAAAAAAAAGATCTGCATGACCGAGATAACCATATGGTGTGACCACTCCCCTAGAGCCAGACATCTTGGAATGTGAAGTCAATCCGGCCTTAGGAAACCACTACAAACAAAGCTAGTGGAAGTGATGGAATTTCAGTTGAGCTCTTTCAAATCCTAAAAGATGACACTGCAAAAGTGCTGCACTCAATATGCCCCAAATTTGGAAAACTCAGCAGTGGCCACAGGACTGGAAAAGGTCAGTTTTCATTCCAATCGCAAAGAAAGGCAACCAAAGAATGTTCAAACTACCACACAATTGCACTCATCTCACACGCTAGTAAAGTCATGCTCAAAATTCACCAAGCCAGGGTTCAACAGTATGTGAACCATGAACTTCCAGATGTTCAAGCTGGATTTAGAAAAGGCAGAGGAACCAGACAGAGATCAAATTGCCAACATCTGCTGGATCATCAAAAAAGCAGGAGAGTTCTAGAAAAACATCTATTTCTGCTTTATTGACTATGCCAAAGCCTTTGACTGTGTGGATCACAATAAACTTGGAAAATTCTGAAAGAGATGGGAATACCAGACCACCTGACCAGCCTCCTGAGAAATCTGTATGCAGGTCAAGAAGCAACAGTTAGAACTGGACATGGAACAACAGACTGGTTCCAAATAGGAAAAGGAGTACGTCAAGGCTGTATATTGTCACCCTGTTTATTTAACTTATATGCAGAGTACATCATGCAAAATGCTGGGCTGGATGAAGCACAAGCTGAAATCAAGATTGCCGGGAGAAATATCAATAACTTCAGGTATGCAGATGACACCACCCTTATGGCAGAAAGTGAAGAAGAACTAAAGAGCCTCTTGAGGAAAGTGAAAGAGGGGAGTGAAAAAGTTGGCTTAAAACTCAATATTCAGAAAACTAAGATCATGGCATCCGTTCCCATCACTTCACGGCAAATAGATGGGGAAACAGTGGACACAGTGACAGACTATTTTTGGGGGCTCCAAAATCACTGCAGATGGTGATTGGAGCCATGAAATTAAAAGAGACTTGCCCCTTGGTAAAAAAAGCTATGACCAACCTAGACAGCATATTAAAAAGCAGAGACATTACTTTGGCAACAAAGGTCTGTCCAGTCAAGGCTATGGTGTTTCCAGTGGTCATGTATGGATGTAAGAACTGGACTATAAAGAAAGCTGAACAAAAGAACTGATGCTTTTGAACTGTGATGTTAGAGAAGACTCTTGAGAGCCCCTTGGACTGCAAGGAGATCCAACCAGTCCATCCTAAAGGAAATCAGTCCTGAGTATTCATTGGAAGGACTGATGCTGAAGCTGGAACTCCAATACTTTGGCCACCTGATGCAAAAAACTGACTCACTGGAAAGGACCCTGATGTTGGGAAAGATTGAAGGCAGGAGGAGAAGGGGACAACAGAGGATGAGACGGTTGGATGGCATCATGGACTCGATGGACATGAGTTTGGGTAAACTCCAGGAGTTGGTGATAGACAGGGAAGCCTGGCATGCTGCAGTCCTGAGCGACTGAGCTGAACTGATATTCAAGTCAAGGCTTTGTCACTTTTAATCTGCATGTCTTACACACCTTCCTTAAGCTTTTTGAACCTTAGTTTCTTTATCTGTTAAGCATGGATAAGAAGAGCAGCTTCATAAGGTTATTATGAAGATTGGAGAAGGAAATGGCAACCCACTTCAATATTCTTGCCTGGCAAATTCCATGAACAGAGGAACCTGGCAGGCTATGGCCCAAGGGGTCTCAAAGAGTTGGACATGACTTAGCGACTGAACAACAACAACAACAACAAATTGTGAAGATTACATGGAATAATGAATTGAAGGATCTCAGCATAGTGCCTGCTACCTGGCGATTTAATAAAGGTTTGTGGCTAAACTAGTTTCCCTGGAGAAAGTATCGCCACTCAGTGTGGGCTTGTCCTGTGTCCCCTTCACTAAGAAGCTAAGGAAACCTCTCGTTAGTCACCTTTCTCTCTTCTCCGAGGCAATATTTCTAAGTCCCAGAGAAGCAAGTAAATGTGCAAGATAGTACACATGCTTCTAAGAAGATTCATAAACTTAATCTCACTCATTTATTTGACTGACTCAGTCCTGAGGGAAAATGACTAAAACAGAGCCTTGAAGACCGCCAGCATGGTTATGATATCACTTCACAACAGGGAGGATTTGTTGGAATCTTGTTTTTCACCACAGACTGAAAACCATCAGTTAGAAAAGAGAAACTAGAAAAGGTTTTGCAGTCTTGAGCACAGCAGACCACCAAAGTTAGGTAGAGTTTCTTGGAATGGAAAATACACAATTTTGTAAAACCTTAAAGCATCCCGAGTTTATCTGACAGATGTTTGACCTCCAATTCTGAGACCTAGCTTTTCTGGCAGAATCAGAAAGGGTAAGGGGGACAGTGTGTATTGTAGAACATGGAATGGAGAAATGGAGAAGAGAGATTGAACAGGAGCAAGGAAAATCCACCCTTCAGTTCTGTTTTTCTCCCAGCTGAGGGCTGCCATTGGAAGAGCATAAGCTCCGATCATTCTAAAAATTGGAGAGCAAAGTAAAAGCTACTTGGTTTTTGACATTGCTTCCTTAAGAACACCTGGAGAACAAGCACTGCATCTTTACTCTTTGAAGTACGAGATGAACAAATTAGACACAACTTCCTTCCTTCCTCATTAAGCTTAGAGTCTGGCAATCTAGAGTTGTAAGCGCAAATGCCTCCAGGCCAAGGAAGGCAATGAAAATCTTCAAAAGAGGCCTGGTATGATAGAACAGGGAATGATAGGGACTGTGGCAATCTTAGGAGATCATGCTCCCCCAATGGAGACAATTGCTACTTGTCTCCAACCTGCTGCTGCTCTGAGGGATGCATACCCAGTACTGCGAGACCTTCTGACTCTCAAAAGAAACTGCAAATCTCAACTTTTTTATGTCAAGTCTTCTGATTTTTTAGAAGGCAAAGAGTTAAGAATTTTAAAACACTGTTATAATACATTTAGTGGGGAGAAAAACATGTTTTGGGCCAAATACAACCTGAGGGTTTCTAGTTTGCCACCTCTGGTCTAGTAATTAATACTAATGTGTGCCATGCTCAGTCATTTCCAACTCTTTGAGGCCACATGGGTTCTCCAGGCAAGAATACTGGAGTGGGCTGCCATGGCCTCCTCCAGGGGATCTTCCTGACCCAGGGATCAAACCCTCATCTCCTGCGTCTCCTGCACTGGCAGGCGGATTCTTTACCACTGAGCCACCTGGGAAGCCCTCTAGTTACTAACACCTGGCACAATATCTAGGCCATGGTAGGTACTCAAAAATACTTGCTTCATAAATAAATCAATGAATATATACATACATACATAATGACTTCTCACTATCATCAGAGAAAGTCTAAATATCTGATGACAGTGTTTTCCAAATTGGGGGAGTGGAATTCTCCAGTAAAGGGGTATCGCCAACTAAAAGAGCTGTCATGCAATTCAGGAAGAGTGTTACCTTTGCACGTTTTGGTGGAGAAGTCCAGATAGTATTGCGGGGCACAGCTCTCATGCTGACAGTCCCCAAAGAGCAGGACCTTGCTTGGATCTCGGCAGGAGGTACAGCTGGCCTGTGAATCACAGCGTCCACAATGCATGTTGCATGCTGAGCAGATAGGAAAAGAAAATGACCAGATGATTAGAATTGCAAATACAGAAGCACTGATCAAACCTAGACAGATGCTGTGAAGGAACAGCCTCGCTCCAACCTGTTCTCTAAATACTGCTCAGAACCCTCCCCTGTGATCCACAGTAACAGAAAATGTTAGTCTTATACTTCCAAAATCAAAAAGGGAAAGTTTATTTTCCAGAGAAGATAAATTATAAAGCCAAGAACAGAAATCCCACATCCAAACTGTCTCATGGCTCAGCCACAGAATTTATACTTATTCCAAGAACTCTGGAATAATAATCCAGAGTGTCACTGGAACTTTGCTTCTTAAGGAATCAAAGCTCCTACAGTTCTTGATGTAGATTTAGATTTTTGTGCGATGCCAAGATTAAAATTAGGTACTGACTTAATTTGGAGCTTGGGAAATCCCGTATATTAAGATACAAAGGACTCTAAGGTGACCTGGCTTACTGATTTCCCCACTTCTAATTCTTAGCAGCCACTTATTAGGCATTCAGATGATCCCCAAACTCTCTCACCTGTCATGCTTCCATCTCTCTCTGATTTCACAACTAGCATTTCTCCACCTGCTCAGTTGTTTACTCTAGAAACCTTAGAGTCTATTCTGGCACCTCTCTGTCTCTCGATCCTAATTCATCACTCACTGGGTCTTATTTAGATGAATTCTTCTATATAATTATCAGAACTTTTTGCTTTTCTCCATGTCCACACATGCCAGGACATCCAAGCCATCATGATTTCTTACTTGATCACTATCATAGCCTCCTAATTGGTTTGACTCATTGCATTCTATTCCAGGAATCCCCAAAAGTGATTTTTTTCTAAAGTTCAGACTTATCAAGTGTCAGAGGGCACTTTCATCCATGAACGCATATCTTTCTTCAGTCTTGGAAAAATTTCAGCCATCATTTCTGCAAATATTGCTCCTCCATCATTCCCTCCATTCTTCCTACCTAGAAATCATGATAAACGTATTTGAATCCTCCCAATGTAATCTCCATGTCTCTTGTCTTTAACTCTTATTCTTCAGTTTCTTCCACACAAAGGCCTTCCCTGACTCTCCAGTCTGGAACAGGTCTCAGGTCTCCCAGGTACAGTTCTTACACATTTTATTCTTGCCATACATAGAAACATTCTATTTAGTGATTATTTACCATCTTTATCATTTAAAGCTGTGAAATGCAAAGACTAGATTTGCTTTGTTCCTTTCCCAGTGCCCAGTGCCCAGCTGGTTATCTATAATTATGTCTGTGCTAAGTCATGTCCAACTCTTTATGATTCCACTGACTGTAGCCTGCCAGGCTCCTCTGTCCATGGGATCCTTCAGGCAAGAATACTGGAGAGGGTTGCCATTTCCTCTTTCAGGGGATCTTCCCAATTCAGAGATCAAACCCGTGTCTCCTGCATGTCCTGCATTGCAGGTGGATTCTTTACCCACTGAGCCATTGGGAAATTGGTGTTCAGTAAATACTAGCAATATAAATGACAGAAGCCAGATACTGTAATTATATATACTCAAGCACTAGCATCTTTGCCTCACTCTAAAATTTTCTCAGTATGTTTCAGATGAAAATTCTAGAGAGCGATCACGTGAATTGTAGTTCTAAAGGATATCAAATGCAGTAAAACGACCTCCCACTAAAATAAAAAGAAACTCCTTTTGTTTCACCTACAAGAAAAGCCACTGGTATAAAATATCAGTTACAATATGTAAACTGGTAATTAAAAGTCCTAGGAAAATTCTAGACTGGAATTTCAAGCAGCTAGCTTAACAATAATTAGAAAATAATTGCTGGAAACTTATATGAGGCTAAACTTTATCATTTTGGGAGGCAGGATTTCTATACTCATTGTATCTTAATTTTGCCAAAGGGTCTGACAAAAATCTCAAAGATACACCTGTGAATACAAAAATGAAGTGGTGTCTAGTAGTTGTAGGTGGATTTGAAGATAGTTGAAATACATACTCAAAAAGTTGTCAGTAAATCTTTGTAACTGGAAATGAATGTCTGTACTAGAGTATTATGATGAAGTCAATTTCTTACTCGATTATTTTCATCAATGACTTTAATGAAAACAGAGATCATGCTAATGATATTTAAATATGCCACATACATATTATACACATTATACTGAACACATACTATCTGAAAGAAAAATTCAAATTTACTTTAGCCAGTTGTAGCAGTAAATTAGGATTCCCTGGTGGCTCAGTGCTAAAGAACCTACCTGCCAATCAGGAGATGTAGGTTTGATCCCTGGGTTGGGAAGATCCCGTGGAGGAGGAAATGGCAAACCCACTCCAGTATTCTTGCCCAGAGGATCCCATGGACAGAGGGGTCTGGCAGCCTACAGTCCATGGGGTCGCCAAGAGCTGGATACCACTGAGCAACTAAACACAGCAACAAACTAAAAGCAATCAGATGAAGTTTAAATGGATATATCTTTCCTTTTCTCATTTGCCTTTTGCTTCTCTTTTCTCAGCTATTTGTAAGGCCTCCTCAGACAACCATTTTGCCTTTTTGCATTTCTTTTTCTTGGAGATGGTCTTGATCACTGCCTCCTGTCATGAACCTCTATTCATAGTTCAGTGGACTCAATGGACATGACTCAGTGGACTCAATGGACATGAGTTTGAGCAAACTCTGGGAGATAGTGAAAGACACCGGGTGGAGTGCTGCTGTCCATGGGGTCGCAAAGAGTCGGACATGACTGAGCGACTGAACTGATTGAATCAGATGAGATAAGCTACGCTGTATGGAGAGTCCTGCATTTATGTTCCACAACCAATTGTACAAACAGAGGAGACAGAAGGCCTGTTTAAACAGCAGTATTATAAAAAAAAATCTAAGAATCTTAGTTGATTAAGAGCTTACTAAAAGTTGACATGGTACTAAAGAAATGAACACAGTCTTAAGCTGAAGAGCCTTCATGTAAACCTCAATGTCAGCTGGACCCACTGCTGTATGTAGAGCTGCAAAATGAAGCCTCAAGGCTAGTTTCTCCACATGGGGGTGACAGGTCAGCTTAGAGTTTCCTGAAGTTTTCTTCTTCAAACTTCCATCGGCCTGCATGTTCTCGAGTCCTTCTGTGAAGTCTCTCATTCCAGAAGCATAATCAGCCCCTTCACTGACTGCCACAAGGAAAGGGTTCCTGCCGAGAGCTGTGAATTATTAAGACTATGTGGAAGATCTGGAGGGATGCAGTGGTGTCAGACTATAGAGCAGAGGGCTTCCATCATTTCTCTTTGAATCTTCCTTCCTCTCTTACTGAACCCTTCATCCTCCAATCCCCGCATGACCTTGCCTCATTCAAATTGGTTCTGCACATTCCAAGCCCCTTGGGTTCTCAGCGTCCTCCTTCAGAGCTGTGTGGGTACAGGTCCTTTTCTCCATCTTACGACATTCAGACCACAGAGGGTATTAGCCCTACTGCAGTCACACTGGGGGACCACGTCTCGAGTAATAGGCACAGTTCTCAGGTCAGTGACCCCATGGAAAATGCCAAGAAGATAGTGAAGATGGTGGCAAGTGGACCAGGGAGCAGTGAGGGGAGCACGGATGTACCGTAACCATCATTCACAGAAGAGGAAGCGACCTCACAGCCTGTGAAGTCCATTCTCCCTCCTGAATAGGCCTGTTTGCTACTGTAGCCCTGAGATGGTCCTCTCTTTTCGCTCCTATATTCCACTGACTCCAGTCCTGCCAGGAGCAGAGAGGTCCAGCTGGGAGATGATGGCTAATTTCCAACTTTTGAAGATAACAGGCTGAATGAATGAGCAAGGAGCCATGCTATACTTCCCCAGAGGGAAGTTCTAGGGCTGATGAGAAAGAACTGTCCAACAACTACAGCCCCCACCAATGGACTGCCCTTCCTCATCTGCAGATGCCTGTGAAGGGGTGAGAGAAAACCTCTGCCCTGGGTGCGAGGTTGACTCCGATACTTGAGTTCTCCTGCTACCCTAGGGCCCTATGGTTTCAAGTACTGAGATCCTCAATTATCATCTCTTCTTCATCTACTCAACTGGCAGTCCTTGAATGTTAGGGCTCAGTATGCAATTTCTAAAGGTTTCTGTAACCAGGCTCTAGACAGCTCTGTAGCTCTTACTTTTTTCTATAATATAGTTATTAATGTCTCCCCTTTATACTGATTATATTTCCTACAAAGCCCTTTACAGAACAATCTCTGCAATTTTCAGGCCTATAATTGTCTCTAATGAAGATCATTAGAAAAGGACACTGTGGATAACTTTTTTAAGTACTAGAAATTAAAATACCACAACTTAGGGGCATGCTTTACTCAATCTTTGGAAGAAGGAAACCTAAGCTTTAGCAAAAACTAAAGTTAGAATATTCTTAATTTAACTGACTTAGTCTATAAAATCCTATTTACATGGTAGCATATCAAATGCATTTCTTCAGGGCAAAAGCTTCCCAGAAGAGAAGTATTTCCATGCAACATATTTTTGTCACCTATATACTATATAAGGGATTCTGTTTTTTCCTTTGAACTTCTATTTCTGTGATTCTACTGCAGTGAAGAGCCTCATCAATCTAAGTCACTCCTTCTATAGCAGTACTCCCTTGCTCTTGAGCAGAACATTTAAGTATTTCATTCATGTCTCTTGTGTTACAGAACCTACAGATGCTGGTAGACAGTTGATATATACCAAGCAAAGGTTTTGTTACAAAAGTAAAAAGAAAAAAATCTTTTCATTGTCTTGAAAAAGGATTTTTATCTCTGGTTTCTCAACAGATGATGCAAAACGGGGGTTTCCAAGAACTTCATTTCAAATGCTAATCCTTGCAAGCATCTGCATAAACTAACAGTAATATCTATCTTTGTATCTATAAAATATAGGTATCTTTTAATGCTTGATTTGTCTCTCATCTCGCATGATGACAGTAACACAACAATAGCTATACTGAGAGCTTAGTCTCTGCTAAAGTCTATGCTAAGTGCAATGATGTTAGATATAGAAACTACTTATTTGGCTGTGCTAGGTCTTCACTGATGCACACGAGCTTTCTCTAGTTGCAGCAAGGGGGGCTACTCTCCAGTTGCAGTGAGTGTCCTTCTCACTGCAGTGGCTTCTCCTATTGGGGAGCACGGGCTCTAGGGTGTGCAGGCTTCAGTACTTGAGGTGCATGAGTTTAGTTGATCTGGGGCATGTGGGATCTTCTTTGACCAGACGTTGAACTTGTGTTTCTTCCTTTGGCTAAAGGAAATTGGCTCCAGGACTAAAGGAAATCAGTCCTGAATATTCATAGGAAGGACTGATGCTGAAGCTGAAGCTCCAATACTTTGGCCACCTGATTTGTAAGAGCTGACTCATTAGAAAAGATTCTGATGTTGGACAAGATTCAAGGCAGGAGGAGAAGGGGACGAGAGAGGATGAGATGGTTGGATGGCATCACCAACTCAATGGACATGAGTATGAGTAGGCTCTGGGAATTGGTGATGGACAGGGAAGCCTGGTGTGCTGTGGTCCATGGGGTTGCAAAGAGTTGGACACAGCTGAGCGACTGAACTGAACTCCTCCATTGGCAGGTAGATTCTTTCCCACTGAGCCCCCAGGAAAGCCCTAGATGTGCTGAGGGCACTATTACAATCCCCCTTTTATAGAAAAAAGAAACTAAAGCCTAGTGGTTAATTCACCTGCTCAAGGTCACAAAGCTAGTTAAGGGGCAGTTAGGAGTTGCAATTCCATTACCTGATTTGAGAGCCCACTCTGCTAACCATGGCTCTTTAATTCCTTCAACATGGGACTTCCTAGGACACAAACTTGAAATACCTGCACTGTATTTGCTAACTGTCATTTTCAAAATGAGAAAGGTATAACACAATTTTTTGGCAACTGACACTTTACTGACTGAAATGAAATAAGCCTCCTCAGCCTGTCCCAAAACTGTTCCTTCATCTGTGAAGCACTTCCTGATTTTTCCCCCTCCGATTTGCCCTTGCCCCAATTTATCCCAACTCTTCGTTTGTGTGTGACTCAGATAATTAATCATGCTTTGGCTTATTTGAGAACTAAGACATCTATACAAGTAGCTCTCATGCAAGACAAAAATAACTACTGTTTGGGCAGAAACTGAATGCCCTGTAGCACATCAAGCCTTGCATACTGTCAATATTCAACAAACATATCTCAAAAACAAACCCAGTGAAGTGCTGAGGTCATGGCTTGTGTACTTCAAATGAGCTCTGTTCTCCGCTTAGGATCTTGGAAATGACTCACTAAAAGAAACCATAGGAAAAAAATAGACTAACATTTTAATTATTTTAATGAGATAACTACAGTACAGAGAGGTTAAATGATTGGCCCAAGATCACACAGCTGGTATTTGCAAAGGAGAGACCTAGCCCAGCACTTCCAATTAGGCCCATATCTGAGTTATCATCTATTCATCACCTCCATATGCTTTGTAGATTCTTTCTCTTTCTTTTCTAAAAATAAAGGTTAGGTAAGAATATGGAAGCAAAAAAATCTCTATGTCCTTCCATGACCTCAGAAGAGCAAGAAAGGATACACAGTTCATTTTTTAAAAAAACTTACGCTGACAAACACGGTTATCATCAAGATAGTGCCCGGGGAAGCAGGCGATACTGCAGGTGCCAAGGTGGGACAGAACACGGCCAGTGTCACAGGAGGAGCAGGAGAACGGACCCCTGCCCTGGCAGGTCCTGCAGGAGGAGTGACATTCTGCAGAGAGATGAGACACGGAGGGAACCCATGAACCCAAAAATTACCTTCCAAAGCAGCACACCCAGAGCCACTAATAAAAGCTCCCGCACGGAGAGGGTTAACTGGTATGCTTTACTTCCCCCTGCACTGGCGTGACTCCCCCCTGTACTGGTGTGCTTCTCGCTTTCTATCTCTCTCTCTGGAGGTTCAAGCCTTCTCAGGTACGAGCCCCAAGTGAAAGAAGATCACGAGGCACCGCCTGCTCCTGCGTCCAGCACTTACTCACTTTTACAAGCTCCTCTCTCCACGAAGTACCCAGAAGGGCAATCAGGGACACAGCGGTCCCCCAGCAGCAGGTTCCGGGCATTCTGGCACCGCAGGCAGACGCTCCCGGTGTCACGGAGGTTGGCTGCACAGTGATGGCACAGAGGGTGGCAGTCTGGAGAGGACAGAGGGGCACAGAGAGAAGGCACGGATGCTATGAAAGCAGTGTCTCATTTCTACATTGAAGGGTAAAAGGGATTGCAATGACCACTGCTGCAGCGCAGACAGCTGGGGAGTAGCCTGAAGGCAGTGTGTACATCAGTAAAGTAGAAGCCTGGGACCAGTACAAACGGTGTGTTTGAGGTTTTTAGCAAATGGCCAGGCCCAGCACAGCGATTGAGTCTTCGTCCCTTTCCAATTGAACAGCCTTCAAACCCTAGCGCAGCCTGTGATAGATACTTGCCAGGAGTGTAGAAAGAACTGTCAGATAACAGAAACAGTCCATCAGATCAACACAGAGAGCTCTGAGAGCTCAAATACAGAGAGCCCCTCCTCATTCACAGAGCTTCTTAGTATGCTCAGTACCTCCACGAGGCTCCACCTCCCAAAGGGGGTCTTCCAGAGTCAGCTCTCCAGTCTCAGACATTGGTGTGAGAGGATTAGGGTTAGCTGATAATTGAATTGGGGGAAATTTTCAATCCTTAACTAGAGGTAAAGTTAGAGTTTCCTTGGTGGCTCAATGGTCAAGCATCTGCTTGCCAATGCAGAAGATGTGGGCTTGATCCCTGGGTGGGGAAGATCCCCTGGAGATAGAAATGGCAACCCACTTCGGTATTCTTGCCTGGAGAATTCCATGGACAGAGGAGCCTGGCGGGCTACAGACCATAGGGTTTCAAAGAGTGAAACACGACTTAGCAACTAAACTGCAACAAAGAGGTCAAGTTACAAAGAAGAGTTCAGTTTAAAAGTCAAAGATTAATTATCTGGGACGGCCAGCACTCTTTCTTGTTCTCACCCGTATAACAGTCCTCCTCTGATTAGAGAACTTGGTTGTGTGTAGCTCTCCCTATAGGTGAAAACTTCCTCTTTCCTATTTTAAGTGGTAATAATGCTTCAAGTCCCATTTACTACCCTCCATTCCAAGGATGGAAGCCACAAATTACCCCCCAAAATGAAAAAGGAGTAAAGACCTAGGAAAATAAAGGTCTGGTCTGATTCAAAGCACTGTTTGCAGTCACTAAAGCACCATTCAGTAGCCAGGTATGTCTAATCATCCTAAAGTCTTGTAGACAGAGACTGTGATTTCTAGAAATATTGAGACTAAAGAATCCTTGTCAATAAAAAAAAATTGATTACCTCAGTTGATAAAGTATCTGCCTGCAATTCGGGAGACCTGGGCTCAATTCCTCGGTCGGGAAGTTCCCCTGGAGAAGGAAATGGCAACCCACTCCAGTATTCTTGCCTGGAGAATCCCAGGCAAGAATGGACAGAGGAACCTGATGGGCCACAGTTCATGGGATCACAAGTTGGACACAACTTAGCACTTTCTTTTCTTCTTTCTTTCTCTCTAAGCCTCAGTGACACTCTTTCTAATTGCTGATCATCTGAGACATGTTCTATGCCAAAGAAGAGATGTTAACTCCATACCCAGTACCCATTCATCCACACAAGAAGTCTTTCTGGGGCCTCTGCAGTCACTCCAGAAGTTGAACCTGGAGTGTCCTCCTCAAAAATGCCAACTTTTTTATAGCGGCACATAAACGAACAGCATCTGACCTTTCTCTGAACTTCAGGAGTTTCAAGTTTCTTGCAGCCTTTTGCCAATATTAGAAACTATTCTTGATATCCTATGAGGCAAATTAATCCCCATTACAGTCCTTCAGTAAATTATAAAGGAAATGATGGGTGTATCAAGAGAAATCTGATAAGGAGGCTATTTCCCCCTGATTCAGTGTATGGCTTCCACACAATTCCAACCTTTTTGTTTTCTTTTTTTGTGTACTCTCCTCTCAGTGCCAGGAGCACTGAAAAGTCACTGGAGCAGATGGAGGTGGCTCTATTGTATGATTACCTTGATGAGTGGGTACAGGTTAGAATTGGAAACCCAGGAAACAGGACGGATTCAAGGCTCCATTGTCTGAAAAGTCTTGGCCTCTTCCTCTTCATTTAAGCCAGTGCTTACGAGAGTGCCGGGCTCAGGCATGCGTCAACGAGATCTGCAGGTGTGCAGTGGTCTAAAAACTAGTTGCCTCTAACTGAGGCTTTCTCCAGCATACAATTAGAGAAAGGAAAAAGAATAATCACCAAGGAGATGCTTTGAAAAGAAAGTAAGCAGATCTCTTGAGTATTTTGTGGCTACAATAAACAAATATTTATGGATTTGTCTGATTGTGTGGAACTCTAGACACTGTTTGAATGAATTGTGTGATGTGTATGAAATAATTCTAAAGGCAGCTGGAGCTAGTTCATGGACGTTCCTTCCCACTCTCATGGAAACTGCTTTTTAAAAATATGTTTATTTTTATTTATTTATTTGGCTGCACTGGGTTTTAGTTGAGGCACATGGGATCTTGTTCCCTGACCAGGAATTGAACTCGGGTCCCCTGCCTTGGGAGCACAGTCTCAGTTGCCAGTCCACCAGGGGAGTCCCTCGTGGCAGCTGCTTTGAAACCCTTGCTACTCTTCCCCAGTCATCAGAACCCACCCTGCCGCCCTCCCAGCTCCTCCCAGGTTATTTCACCCTCTACTTGATTCACCCCATCAAGCATGAGTACCTTTGTTTCTTTCCTGTCAACCTCTTTTTATTTCAACTCATCTCCCCTCCCAAGGGGAGGCTAATTCCTCCACCCATATTTTTTGATCCAATACTCAACATTATTTGAACATTATGGCAACATTATTACATCTTTTACCCCCATCTCTCTTCATTCTCCTTGACATCAACCTCCAAATGTGTTCTGCATTACTTACTCCCCCCAAAACTTTTCTCAACAACCATTCCATCTCTTGCCTTCCCCTCACCACCCAACTGTCTTGCCTGTCTAACTTCTCACCACACTGTTATCTGCCTTCTGCCTCCACAGTTCAGCTTTTACCACTCTTGAAAAGGGCTCTGACCACCTAAGACCAGATGCAATGGCCTCCTCTAACTCCTGTACCATGTGCTGTACTCAGTCATGTCTGGCTGTTTGCAACCCCATGGACTGTGGCCCACCAGGCTCCTCAGTCCATGGAACCTTCCAGGCAAGAATACTAGAGTGGGTTGCCATTTCCTACTCCAGGGGATCATCCCAACCCAGGGATCGAACCTGTGTCTCTTGAGTCTCCTGCACCACGGGTGGAGTCTTTACCACTGAGCCACGTGGGAAGCCTAACTCACCCAAAGTGTCTGCAACACACGACACTTCAGATCGCCCGTCCTCCTCGACCTCCTTTCCCCTCTTCCTGTGCTTTGTCCTGAGGCTCCTCTCAGTCATTCTCTGCCCCTTGTTGCCTGATAAGTGTAGAAATACCTCACAACCCTCAACCTCTTCTATCCCCCTAACTCTCATTTGCCGAAGGTCTTAGAATCAGACATGGCTGTTTGCATCATCCTGGTCTGGTAAACAGCTACCAAAAGCCTGTGGAAAGGGCCAAGAGTTGCAGAGAGAGGGAATGTGAAGTGGTATAGCCACTATGGAAAACAGGATGGAGGTGTCTCAAAAGCTTAAAAATTTCATGTCTGCATATTTTTCTGAAGAAAACAAAAACGCTAAATTGACAACGTACATGCACCTCTATCTTCACTGCAGCATTATTTATAAAGGTCAAGATATGAAAGCCACTTAAATGTCCATCTGTAGATGAATGGATAAAGAAGATGTAGTATATATATATTCCCAATGGAATATCACTCAACCATAGAAAGAATAAAATGTTGCCATTTGCAACCACATGGATGGACCTTGAGGGTATATGCTAAATGAAATAGGTCAGATAGAGAAAGACAAATCCCATATAACTTCACTTACATATGGAATCTAAAAAGCAAGAAAAAAAAGAACATGAAACGGAGTCAAAGATGGAGAAAACAAACAGGCAGTGGCCAGAGAGGAGAGTGCTGGAGAGGGGATGAGTGAAACAGGTGGGGGCGAAGGAGAGATACAAACTTCTAGTGACAAAATAAATAAGTAATGGGGATAAAATGTGCAGCATGGGGAACACTGGCTATAATACCATAATAACTTTCTATGGTGACAGACGGTAACTAGACTCATTGTGGTGATCATTTTATAATGTATAGAAATATCAAATCACTATGTTGTACACCAGGAACTAACACAGTGCTGTGGGTCAATTATATTTCAATACAAATAAAGGAGAGAGTTGCAGAGACTTCACAATTACTCAGGGCCTCTGCCTCTCTCCACGGCTCCATATTAAGCCTTAAAGAGGTGTGGAATCAATCACCACACACACCACAACGCATGATGGAGTGAGTACCCAGAGGCAAGGAGAAATCAATGAGTGACGCCTGAAAAAATAAAACAATCAACTGCACATTACCCAAAGCATCACATTAATCCAGGTTAGTTTACAGTTTCACATTATACACGAGACTGTAACTACTCGAGTTTGGAGAGTTGGATTCTTTATGTGTACTACCTGTTCAGTTCAGTTCATTCGCTCAGTCGTGTCTGACTCTTTGCAACCCCATGAATTGCAGCATGCCAGGCCTCCCTGTCCATCACCAACTCCCGGAGTTCACCCAAACTCATGTCCATCGAGTCGGTGATGCCATCCAGCCATCTCATCCTCTGTCATCCCCTTCTCCTCCTGCCCCCAATCCCTCCCAGCATCAGAGTCTTTTCCAATGAGTTAACTCTTCGCATGAGGTGGCCAAAGTACTGGAGTTTCAGCTTCAGCATCCGCACTACCTGTACTCATTCCTTATTCATTTATCCATAGCTTAAAAAGTCATGCTGGAGGCTTCCCACGTGATGCAATGATAAAGAATTCACCTGCTACTGCAGGAGACACAGGTTCGATCCCTGGTCTGGGAAGATTCCACATGATATGGAGAAACTAAGCCTGTGCTCCACAACTGTTGAGCCTGTGCTTATGCCCTAGAACCTGTGCTCCACATCAAGACAAGCCACCACAATGAGAAGCTCACGTACTGCAACAGAGAGGAGCCCCTGCTCACCGCAACTAAAGAAAAGCCCGTGCAGCAACAAAGACCAGCACAGACAAAAATAAATGAATAAAATCATTTTTAATAAGTCATACTAAACACCCAATCCTAGGAATAGATTCACCCCAAAACAACTGCCTGAGTCCTGTGTTAATGCGTGTACGTACTGTGCAAAGTTGCTTCCATCGTGTCCGACTATTTGTGATCCTATGGACTGTAGCCCACCAGGCTCCTCTGCTCATGGGATTCTCCAGGCATGAATACTGGCATGGGTTGCCAAGCTCTCCTCCAGGGGATCTTCCCCACCCAGAACCTGTGTCTCTTGGGTCTTCTGCATTGACAGGCGAGTTCTTTACCACTAGCATCACTGGGGAAGCCCTCCTGGGTTGTTAATGTAAACAGCAGTAGTAGTGAAAGTCGCTCAGTGATGTCTGAATCTTTGCAACTCCATGGACTATATAGTCTATGAAATTTTCTAGGCCAGAATACTGGAGTGGGTAGCTTTTCCCTTCTCCAGGGGATCTTCCTAACCCAGTGATCAGACCCAGGTCTCCCACATTGCAGGTGGATTCTTTATCAGTTGAGCTACAATACATTCCTGCAACTCTTTCTTCCTAAATCTGTCTTATAACAACCTCCCAACAGAAGACCACATAAAACCAATATGCTCTCAAATCTTGTGTGGAGTCAACCTGAAGGTTGACTGACTTTTATTAAACCAACTAGAAAAGAAAACTAAATTCCTAAAACCTAGGAAACACCTTTGTCTTAAGAGGCTTGAAGTCAAAATTATAGGAAAGAATTCCTTGGGAGAGCTCAAAATGAGTTATGATGTGCAGGTAAAGAAGCCAGAAATCAGAGCAACAGGGCTTGAGGACTAATTCCAGTGTCCTGACTACAGTCAGAAAAGCATTGTTCCCACAGGAAGACTGCTCAGGGGTGACAGGCTACAAGTGGCCAGTCCCCCTGGGCACCAATCAAGCCTGGGAGCCCACTGTGATCTTCCACACTGAGAGGGGCTGAGTGGGGCTCAAGACAGGGAGCTTACAATTTTATTTTTCTGACTACAAAGCGAGCCATGGAAGAAACTATGAAAAGCATTTTTATAAAGCATAAATAAACACAACAATCCCCCTACATAAATCTTTCAGAGTAAATAGCTACTCACATAGAACTTTTTCTCTTAGTTCTTTTTCTGTACAATTTTCCCTATATAGATTTTTACATAGATGTTGCTGCTGCTGCTAAGTCACTTCAGTCGTGTCCGACTCTCAGTGACCCTATGGACTGCAGCCCACCAGGCTCCTCCATCCATGGGATTTTCCAGGAAAGAGTACTGGAGTGGGGTGCCATTGCCTTCTCCATTATGTAGATGAGATTCTACTAAATGTCATTATATAATAACTTTTTAAAATTTAATACCATATAGTACTTTTTTTTTAATTCAATGCCATCATTTCCATATGCCATTGAGGGACTCTTCATAAACATCATTTTTGGGGACTGCATAATATTCTAGCATTGAATAAACCAAATTTACCATTTTCTTTTTTTAAAAAAATATTTATTTTTAGCTGTGTTGGGTTTTAGTCACAGCACGAGGGCTTCTCTCTAGCTGAGGGTGAGAGTTCAGTAGTTCAGTAGTTGTGGCACATAAGCTTAGTTACTCCAAGGCATGTGGGATCTTAGATCCCTGAACAGGGATTGAACTCATGTCCCCTGCACTGGAAAGCAGATTCTTAACCACTGGACAACCAGGGAAGTCCCTTACCATTTTTCTTATCCTTGATCACTTACTTTCAATTCATCCACTTTTATAATGAAGGCCAAGATAATTCACTTGTGCTTTTCAGATTATTTCCTAAGTGACAGTGTCATAAGTACAGCTAATATTATTATTATAGCTTACATTTATTGAGGTTTGAATATACATCAAGCACTGTATTAATTATCATAAATGCATAATCTCATTTGAAAAGATGAGGTAGGCAATGTTATTATCTCTATTTTAAAGATGAGGAAAGACTCAGAAGTTGTCATTTGCTCACACTGACTCCAGATCATACACTTTTAGCCACTGCAGTCATGAAACAAACGTGAAATTCTCAATAGGTATTACAAATTTCTGTCCAATTGTTTCATCATAACTTTGCCTGCACTAAGACATTTTAAAAAATAAAACAATCTGGCTAATTTGGCTGGTGAAAACTGCTGTTAGATAGTTGTTTTGATTCAGATTTCTTTTATTATAAGTGAAGCTGAACATGTAACAAATCTTTATTTCAAACCATAAAGCTGTTCAAATGTCTCTTGTACTCATAGAGCTTTCACTATGGTGCAGGTGAGGACCCAAGATACAGGATGACAGTTGAGTATCAGATATGTGTAATCAAACAGTAGGTTGAGATCTCAACCAATGAATTCTTTCCTCATCCACTGCATCCATCCCCCACTGGACCAGGGAGCATGGGCACCACGTGCTCCCGGAGAAAGTTAGCAGAATCAGACCAGCACAGATGCCAAATTCATGGAGCCCAGGGAGCAGGTGAAAGATAGACGACAAAAGAAACTTAAATGTGGAACTGGAACAAGGAGACTCAGACCCTTCCCTACCAATACAACCCCTATGCTCTCCACATCAGTCCCTCAGCCTAGAAAAACCCTTCAAGCTGGAGAGGAAGAAGGAGCAGAAAGACCCTCCACTTTGCCCCTCCTCTCCCCTCCCTCCCATGGAACAGGTTGGAAGTAGCCAAGTAGGATATTCAAGAATACAACACTAAAATAGACTTAGTCTGTGCTTCCTGACTTTAAAGAAGGTTGTGCCCAAACTGAGTCCTGGGTCCTAAGGCAATAGAGATGGTGGCAGAGCAGGGTGAGCAACAAGAGATTGTAAGGCAGATGCTTAGATATGGGACTACATTGAGATCAGTGCAAACTTTTGTAAAATGTAAATGAGGCAAGCACAGGGACCATGGAAGTCTCTGACAGGCGACCAGCTCAGTCCAGGAGTCAGGGAAGGCTGCCTGGAAGAGGCTGGAAAACTAAGTGGGAGTTAGCTGCGAGAGGCAATGAGTTGGGGGATGGAGCTTGGAAAGGTCCCAAGAAGAAGGAAAACAAGCAGAAACCCAGAAGCTCAACAGAACAGGATGCCTTCAAGGAACTGAAAAAGGTTCTATACACTTGGATGTTGAAGAACTACGAAAGAGCTGCTCAGGACCTGGCTATGCTAGTTTTGGAATACCTTGTAAGTCAGGAAAGAGTATGGATTTATTCTCATGGTGACTGGGAATTGGTCTGTGTGTCTGTATTCTTTGCCAGTCTGTCTACTGAGGTCTTCTGTGTTTTTACTACAGATTTAAATGAGACATTATATGAAAGGTGACTAGTGATGGCAGAAGACATGAAAACAGCAACCAAGAAGCAACAAGCCAAGAAAACTGCCACATGACAGCTTTCAACACAAACTTAAGGGAAGAAGAGAGAGGTCCCCGGGCTTCTGTCTCCTGCCCACTTACGTTATATTCATAGAAGACCCTTCTCTGTTAACGTCCACTGCTGACCTGCTGAGGCTTAGGCTAGAGTAGGCATATTCAGAAAACTAAGAGTACTATTGTGTAAGTGTATAAAGGCTGTCGAGACCAGGAATGGAGACCTTGGGTGTCCTTTGAGAAGGAAAACCAATATACCAGTGGTTTATCTTTCAGACATGACCAGGGAAGACTTTTGAGCAATCTGCCAGCTTCCAAAATGCCTTTAAAATTTACAAGGTAGAATTTGGCTAAATCAGTAGTACCTAGTTAGGGAGCCCTTGTTCAGTCACTAAGTCGTATTTGACTCTTTGCAATCCCATGGACTGCAGCATGCCAGGCTTCCCTGTCCTTATCTAGATAAGGGAGCCCTTATCTGTATGTTAAATGAAAGAATAAAATATTGGAGTGAAAATACCAGGAAACTGTGGGGAATTTGAAGGCCTGGGAAAAGGCTGACCTGGCCTGCACCACCTGCTTTTCAATTTACTTCAGGCCAAGAGGAGCAGGGAGAAACTTGGCTGCACGTGTGGCAATTTACAACTGCCCTGTCAGTACAATTCGAGATAATGAAGAGAGAAATCTCCCTATGGCCAGCCAGATGCACTAATTATACAATCTAAACATAATTAAGAGGCGCTATGAGCCCATCTCCAGACACCGCAGGAGGTGACTATGTGTCCCAGGGAACTGCTACCACAATAGTCACTTCATGCACAATAAAATCAATGGGGCATATTTTTTAAGAATTAAGCTGATTTGGAGGCCAGTCTTGAATTCTTCTTAGTAGGTGGTGACCATCTGACAAGTCCTGATTCAGATTCTTGCTGGACTCACACTGGTAGGAGCACAACATCTTTTTTTTTTAATTGGAAGACATTGCTTTACAATGTCGTGTTGGTTTCTGCTGTACAACAACTTGAAGCAGCTCTAAGAATACAAATCTCCACTTCTTCCTGAGCTTCCCTGCCACCAACCACTCCCCTCATCCTAAACCTCCTAGGTCATCAGAGAGCCCGAGTTGAGTTCTCTGGGAACACAAGCTTTTAAAGTGTCCTTAAAATGCTATTAATGTCAGCTGCTGCTGCTGCTGCTAAGTCGCTTCAGTCGTGTCCAACTCTGTGCGACCCCAGAGATGGCAGCCCATCAGACTCCACCGTCCCTGGGATTCTCCAGGCAAGAACACTGGAGAGGGTTGCCATTTCCTTCTCCTATGCATGAAAGTGAAAGATGAAAGTGAAGTCGCTCAGTCATGTCCGACTCTTAGCGAGCCCATGGACTGCAGCCTACCAGGCTCCTCCATCCATGGGATTTTCCAGGCGAGTACTGGAGTGCGGTGCCATTGCCTTCTCCATTAGGCCAACAAAACAGCAAATTCCTCTGTAGTCCTCCTTATCCCACCTGCAGTCCCATTCCTCCCTACAGGTGATATCTGGAACAAGTTCACAGGATACATCAGAGGAAGTTTATACTGTCACTGCTTAATTTGTACCAGAACCACAGTTACTAAAATAGAGGAACTGAATTTCCAACCCACCAATCTAGGAGCCTCTGCGAGGATTAACGGTCCATTCTCAAAGCCCCATCTGTGCAGAAGGGCATTTTCCGCTGACCTTCCCGTCTGTAATTGAAAGAGGAGACTAACCTCAAATATGCCTAAATGGTGAGCGCGTATCCCTTAATTGCTTAAAAACAGCACAGTTCAGGAGGCCGTCTCTCAAATCCTCCCATTGCTACTTAGTAAGTAAATCCTTATTTGTCACTATTTCAATTACAGTAAAGAGTCTTTAAATAAAAGACTCATTAAGGATGACAGCGGAGACAGAGGAGAGAGACCCCAGATACATTTACGTGTAGCCTGTTTCAGATCATACACATTACCTCCATTTCAGACTTCATATATCACTATATATTAAATAGGTGGAGCGAGGAGGGTAGCTGGAATTCCAGTTATTTGTTTATGTGTCTGCTTGCTCACAAACCCGGTGAAGTAGCACGTTAAACCCACAAATTAATGAACACATCATAAGGGAGCCTGGAAGCAGAGTATCGGCTCACGCTGAAATAAATACATTTCTTATTTTTAAGCAAGCAGTGGATTCCATTTGTTTTCTAAATGTGCACAGCATGTGCACATGCTAAAAATGTAAATATGTAAAAAATTAATATTTTGACTCAGCAGTGGCAATATCCTCTAATACTTCATCCTGCTGCTGTGAGGAAATTATATGAGGTCATCACGGTGTGAGGCTTTCTTCAAATCACAAAGGCTCTGCTTCGAGGATCAGTGAGGATTACCCACAATCATGATGGATGGAAGCACATGGCAGTGAAATGACTTATTTCACGTCTTTGGAGCCAAGTCAAAAAAGCTTGAAGATATTAAAGTAAATGTGTACTGTCGAAGCAATGGCTTTGCATGTTGGTTTTATGGGGCCATGACTCCTTAGCTGATAAATAATGGACCTATAAAAATGTATTTAGATACACAGTGAGGCTTTTAATAATGTCCTGTCAGTCGATTAGGTTCTTAATGCAACCACATTAAATGTGTTTGGAAGCTGTTAAAATAATCAGAACTTGTAGCTATTCCTCATCAGGCGAGAAGGAAATGATTCCATGCTGAAGCTCAGGGTCCTTGAAGTGTGTACGGATTCTGAATTTGGATGCCACTTTGAAAACTGATGGGGTTCTATTTGTGAGGCAAGCATAGCAGGAAGCCAGAAAATAACATACAGATGGCAGAAGTAAAAGAAGCCCCTCACTTCCCCTTTGGAACATTACTTTGGTCCTAGCCCACCCACCAGTCAGTTCCGTCGCTCAGTCATGTCCGACTCTTTGCAACCCCATGGACTGCAGAATGCCAGGCTTCCCTGCCCACTGGAGAAGGGAATGGCAAACCACTTCAGTATTCTTGCTTTGAGAACCCGATGAACAGTACGAAAAGCCCACTCATGAGTGCTTATAAATCGTGTGCTCTGTTTAGGGTTAGCTCTGAGTTAGTACAAAAACAAATAAATAAAACTTGCCATTTTTCAGTGTCTGTGGCTGCAGTTTTACCCTGGGAAAAACCAATAAAGAAACAGCAACAAAGCCCACTACTGTAGACAGAGCTTAACGATACAGGACAGTGATTTCTGCCCAGTGTTGACAAACTTACAAATGTGGTGAGAAGCCCAGGGTAGCACCCACAGAGACAGGCGGCTAGAAGAAGAAGGGAGTGAGAGGCAGCGTGAGATGTAAGAGTGAAGCTCCTTCCTCAGGTCTGATGCAATTTCTTGCTGCCAACAGGGGAAATAAGCACCCTTCCTGTCCAAGTATCCTGACACCTTGTATCTAACCTCTCTTCCCCCCAGTTTATGTTTTAATCTTGCCTTCCCTCCAATATAGAAAAAAGTTCACTTCAGTAACACCTCCGGGATGTCCGTTGGGTGTGAGGAACTGTGGAAGCTACTGCGGCAGACAGAGCATTGAGTCAGTGAGACCCTTCCCTCAAGACGCTCAGGACAAGGTCCAATGTCAGAAGAAAGCCACACCTAAGATACAACTGAAGCTGAAGCTCCAATACTTTGGCCACCTGGTGTGAAGTGCCAACTCATTGGAAATGACTCTGATGCTGGGAAACGATGAAGGCAGGAGAAGTGGGTGACAGAGGATGAGATGGTTGGATGGCATCACTGACTCAGTGGACATGAGTCTGAGCAAACTCTGGGAGATAGTGAAGGACAGGGAAGCCTGGTGTGCTGAAGTCCATGGGGTCGCAAAGCGCCAGACATGACTGAGTGACTGAACAACAACAAAATACAACTGGCATCTAAGGAGGGCCAGAGAATTATTTATCCAAAGGAAATAAGAGGGACTTGAGCTTTGCAAGATGTGGCGGTGACTAGAATGTGGAAGAGGGGTGGGAAGGAAGTGGGTGTAACTCAATTTTAAATTATAATTATGATCAACTCCTTTGAACAATGCAAAGGTTAATTGGAGTATAACTTGTAGTCAGCCCTCTGCATCCCCATTCCTCCATGTCCTCAGATTCAACCAACCACAGACAGTATAATACTGTAGTATTTACTAGTGAAAAATATCTGAACACGAGTAAACCCATGCAGTTCAAACCTACATCGTTCAAGCATCAACTGTACTTACTTTTGAATTATACTGGTGAAACATCAGTAGTGGATGAAGAGAGTCAGGAGAAGGAAAAAAAGTACCACCTCTGGTAGAGGTGAGGCAGGTATTCTTTCGTGCTTTTTGAGTATATTGTTCCTGTGGATCAAATGTTCAGAAAGCAGACATATCCCTTCTCAAAGAAAGGAATGAAGGGAAAGGTATTTAGAAGAAGATACAGAGAGATTCAAGGGGAAGAAGTGAGGAAGTTTCTTCTGCTGTTGTTGTTTTTAGGAGATTATGTTAATCTTCCAAACACATAAGAAAGCAAAGATATAAACTGGTGGGAGTGAGAGTTTAGGGAAAGTGTAGTGAGTGTATATGGAAAGGCCATGGTGTGCAAGGTGCCAAAGCCTCAGAAAGAACGACAAGTAATACTGTTTCGGAGAAGAGAAGGTCCTACTGGACCTAGATTGGGTCATGAAGGCTGGTGACCCAGGGTTCACACGTGTACCCTCTGAAGTGGCGCTGCTTCAAAGCCAAGCTCTACTGCATACTAGCTGTGGAACATTGGGTAAGCTGGTTAATGTCTCTTACCTTAGTCTCTCGGGTTACAACGTGGAAATGTTACTAATCACAGCTCTGACCTTCCAGGGTCA
Source organism: Bos indicus x Bos taurus (assembly GCF_003369695.1). NCBI lineage: Eukaryota > Metazoa > Chordata > Mammalia > Artiodactyla > Bovidae > Bos > Bos indicus x Bos taurus. The sequence goes on along the minus strand of NC_040081.1, from coordinate 92,647,222 downwards.
CAGTCAGGATTAAATGAGACAATGTATGGGAGGAGTTAGTACATAGTAAGTGCTCAATACACATTAGCCATTATTGTTAATCTGGGGCAAGCCCAATCAGGACTGCCATTGATACTGATGATCACACTTACATCTAAGTCATGATTTTTGCCTATTACATGTAAATGGAGAGATTTATGTGTGTAAAAAAAGTAGGTAAGTGCAGCCATAGCAATTTTTCTGTCTTTAGTACTTAAGGACAACCTGTGGAACCCAAATTCAATGGTATTCTTTACACATAAGCAGTCAAACCTTCTCTACAATTCAGGCCCTGGCCTGTAGTTCTGAAGACAAAGCAATCCTAACTTCATTGGGAGCCCTGCCAAGTTGAAGACTTTTAAGTAAGGTCATTTCCAAGGCTAGGTAGATACTGTCTAGTAAAAGTCACAAAAAGGAGAAAATACAAAAGTCACAAAAAGGAGAAAAGCTGCTGTTCTTTTTTTCTTTTTTAATTTAGGAAGGCTTCAATTTAAGCATAGGTCATGTTCTTTTTTTCCCCAAAAGTTCAAAGAAAAGAAATGCTTTGAAATATTCAACCATTTTTCAGCAGACAGCACAGTCCCTTAAATGCAACACAAACTCTGAGAACAAGAGAGAGACAATCATTGAAAGTTCCAGACAGAGATTGGATTTGCATCTCTTAGTTCCAGCAATAGGAGATAGGGTGACAGATGAGAAATTGAAAAAAGAATGTGCATTGCCAGAAAAGAAGATAAGCAAAATGAAGAGGGAAATGTTAAAAAAAATAAGACACAAGAAAATTGAAAAAAATATAGAGATAGAAGAACAGGGCCAGATGGAATGAAATAGAAAGTGAAACAGAAGAGATAAGAAGCAAAAAAATGTAAAAAAAACACAATGGGTTGTACAAGAAGATTCTTGATGTAATTACTTTAGGACACACTGAAAGGGGACTAGACTGAAGTAGATGTTAGGACGCTAGAATCAAATCATTCCAACATTTCTTGATCACCATCTATGTGCTGATTAGGCACTGAACTGAGCTCTATTCCCACTTCTGCAGGAAGGTTTCTTGGGATGACAAAGTTAAGTGAGAAAATACTTTAAAAATTATAAAATTCACCAAACCACACCATTATTGCTATTAATAAGAACATGAAAAGCAGATCTCATCCCAGGTTAAACCTTGGAAGTCATACTTAACTCACCAAGCGGTAACTCTATCCCCTGCTGGTTATTGCCCAGAACCATAGCACAAAAAATAGCCAATCAAGTTAAGTTACACAAATACAAG